>NC_044040.1:70758765-71496265 GCF_901765095.1 Microcaecilia unicolor
TGTTTTTAAACCTGGTTTAATTACCGATTGTGCACTTTTTTAAGGCCAATATAGCAGTAGAAATAGTAGAGTTAAGGGTTACCAATCAATGGGTGGTATAGACTGGCCAGTGTGTGTGAGAGCTGCAGTGAGTCAGTGATGTCTTCCTCGTGTGTATGGCAGGCAGACTGTACCTTTCCTTTCCCCCCACCCCCAGTCCATGCCTGCCACCTCCATCTTAAGACTGTGGGTTGTCTGAGGATACACGGGCAGTTGTCCAGCATTTTGGTGTTTTGCAGCAACACCTCTTCCTCTGGTGTTCTGAGCATACACTCAAGAGCTATGCTAAACACACAATTCTTGAGTACATGCATCAGGCACAATCCTCCCCTGGACTCCCAAATGCTTAACACTAACAGCGTACCTAAATTTGCATGTCATTAGCACTGAGCATTAGGGAGCTGTGTTGCAGGACTGTTGTGGTGGTATTTTTCTGGCACTGTACACAGTGCCAGAGTTTTGAGCATCAGGGCTAGAGAGAGTAAGACAGAGAAAAAGAAGTAGACGTTCAGTTTGGATGAAAGTAGCTGCTGAACTCAGAGCACCCATGTAGCTTATCTAGTATGACTGAATGCCTAATAAAAGTAAGAAATGATCGTTTTTAAGAAATTGCTATACCAGAACAGTGTGAGATACTTGATAGAAATTCAATGCTGAGACAGTAAAGTTCTCAGAAATTGATTTACTAAAGAGTTGAAGCAGACCAGCTCAGAGCAAGTGGCTATCTGACTGAAATTAAACCAAACCTCTGATCAGTGCCAGTGTTATTATGGAAAGTCAAGAGAAAGAAATGTATCTGCCTTTCCTTAGTGTCACTTTTACAAAGCTGGAAACTGGGTTTGTGAGCCCTTGGGCCACTGCCGAGGAGCGGCAGTGGCAGGCAAAACATGCTAGAGACAGGGCAGATCTCTGATAAACAGTTAGGCTTCACCTGCACCTGGCCACTTTCCACCAAGAGTTGAGCTCAAGGCTTCAGGTGGCCGGCAGGACTTTACTGGACAGGACAGGACTGGCGAACAGCTAGGCAGCACAGGGACAGCAAGGCAGGGAAAGGATAGGTTAAAGGACAGGACTGAAAGCTGCGAGCAGCCACTGAAACAGGGAACAAACACAGCGAGACAAGAGACTGAACTGAAAGCTGCAAGCAGCCACTGAAGCAGGGAACAAACACAGATAAACCCAGAACTAGACAAAGACCTACAAACAAGACACAAGACTGGGAAACAAGCAATACAGTAAACATAGACTAACTAGAACAGGCAAGAACAAGAGCAAGGAAACAAACTCAGGCTGAAGTGCAACAGCACCAACATACCAGGACCTTAGATGCAATGCAAAGGCAAAGCAGCAAGGTTTCCGAATGGCTAATAAGCCCAGCAGCACCTGGAGCTCAGCTGCAACCATCACCAGGAAACTACGGGTGCTGTGTAGATTCAATCCAAGCAAGCAAGTCTGGCAGCCCAGAAGATCCGGACTGGACTGCGCTGAAATCTGGAACGGGTGACGGTCCACAGCAGCCACCGGTTCTGGCCACCAGAGGGCGAGGTGAGTACAGATGTAACACTTAGAGACTTGTGGACTATGAGAGTGCTAGATGTGAATCCTAGCAAATGCTCAACAGAACATTTTATAATGCTGTGCTCTGCCAGACAGGAAGTGAAGCTTTAAGAAGAACTATATTGAAATATAGTTCAGTTAAGTTCTTCAGAACAGCAGCTTCAGAACTAGAGATAATGAAATTGCAGATTGTTATAGATAAGCAATTTTGAGTAGTTCCTGCAAGAGACAGTCAGGATGTGCAAGTATATTGTTCATACTACACACAGACAAGTTCTGTTTCTCCTATCAGATATGCATTACTTGATTTAGTAACTATATTTCTAGTGATCTAACTGCTCAAAGAAGACTGGCTGAAAGTGGTTGAAAGATGAATGAGAGTTGTGAGTGTTGCATAAGCAGGATATAAATAAAAGAGACTGAAATGAGTAGGTTAGCTAGGGTAACCTGATTATCCTTTATTTTTGGGGGTAGCCAGATAACAGAGACTTTAGTTATATGGTCTCAGAGTGTCAGGCCTCTGTCACGAAAAGTGAGCCCTTGGGCCAAACAACGTCTGGCAGCCAGACAGTTCTGATCTTACCTGGAGAGTCAGGACAGAGGTCTCCAAAGAAGGACAGGCTAGGGCAGACAGAGGACCAAAGACAAGGTCCAGCCCTGGACTGTGGTTCAAGACAGGTGGCAGGTAACAGCAAGGTCCAGGTTCAATCAGTGGTACAAAGGCAGGCGGCAGGCAATAGCAAAGTTCAGGTTCAATCAGAGGTTCAAAGGCGGGCGGCAGGCAAAAGCAAAGTCCAGGTTCAATCAGAGGTTCAAAGGCAGGCGGCAGGCAAAAGCAAAGTCCAGGTTCAATCAGAGGTTCAAAGGCAGGCTGCAGGCAAAAGCAAAGTCCAGGTTCAATCAGAGGTTCAAAGGCAGGTGGCAGGCAAAAGCAAAGTCCAGGTTCAATCAGAGGTTCAAAGGCAGGCTGCAGGCAAAAGCAAAGTCCAGGTTCAATCAGAGGTTCAAAGGCAGGCTGCAGGCAAAAGCAAAGTCCAGGTTCAATCAGAGGTTCAAAGGCAGGAGGCAGGCAAAAGCAAAGTCCAGGTTCAATCAGAGGTTCAAAGGCAGGCGGCAGGCAAAAGCAAAGTCCAGGTTCAATCAGAGGTTCAAAGGCAGGCGGCAGGCAAAAGCAAAGTCCAGGTTCAATCAGAGGTTCAAAGGCAGGCGGCAGGCACAAGCAAAGTCCAGGTTCAAAGAGTAGTTCAAAGGCAAACGGAAGGCAATCCAAAACACAGAACTCAGGGATCCGCAAGCAGAAGCCGAAGCAAAGAACTCTGCCAGCGTCTGCCCTTAAATAACCCCCTCCATCTGGAGAACCCTCATCAGCTGTTCGAAAGGAGGAGCCCACACCCAGCCCCGGGGCTCTGGATAGGCTGATCCTAGAGAGAAGGCGGAGTCCAGCCGCGACCAGCCAATCCGGGCCCCGAAGGGGCGTTCCCTCTGCTCCCAGGTCCCGCACCCGGAAGAGACTGTCTAGTTAGACAGCGCCGGCCATCTTGGCAGCGGCGACGATCGCCGGCCGCTATTGCGCTGAAGCGGCGAACCGGCATAGCCCAGGAGGCTGGCACAACTCCCCGCCCACGCCGCCCACAGCCAGCGATACCCCGCTCTCCCCTGCTCGCGGAGCGAGGCATCCCAGCGGGCCTGGCGGCGCAGGTAAGGGGCGCGACAGTACCCCCCCCGTAAGCCCCCCCTCTCCGTCTGGGTCCAGGTTTAGTAGGGTAACGAGAGTGGAACTCGTGCAACAAATCAGGAGCAAAGATATTAGCAACTGGCTCCCAGGAGTTATCCTCAGGACCAAAGTTCTTCCACGAGATCAAGTAAAACAATCGACCCCGCTGGAATTTAGAGTCAAGAATCTCTTTTACCTCGAACTCTGGATCAGGATCAGAATCTGGAACCAGAATCTTCTTCGGAGCAGGATGCCAGTGGGAAGTCCTAAAAGGTTTAAGCAGAGACACATGAAAAGCATTGTGAATGCGCAGATTACCAGGTAAGTGAAGGCGATAGACCACTGTCCCCACTCTAGATGTCACAGAAAATGGCCCGATGAAGCGAGGAGCAAACTTAAGGGAGGGAAGACGAAGCTTGAGGTACTTGGTGCTGAGCCACACTCTCTGTCCCGGCTGGAATACGGGAGCGGCACAGCGACGCCGATCAGCACCTTGCTTGTACCGGGCAGCCGCCCTTCCCAACTGCTGACGGACTGCCCTCCAAGTTGCATGAATGGTGGAGAGAGTAGACTGGATCAGTGGAGGAGCTGTAGTCAAAGGAATTGGAGGCGGAAGACGTGGATGGCGTCCAAAAACAGTGAAGAAGGGTGACGTCCGGGAAGCAGAGTGGAAACTATTGTTGTATGCAAATTCAGCCCAGGCCAGGAGATCAGTCCAATCATCTTGACGAGCATTAGTGAAGGCCCGAAGAAAAGCTTTAAGGGTCTGGTTAGTACGTTCAGCCATGCCGTTGGTCTGAGGATGGTAAGCTGAAGAGAAATGCGTGGTAACCCCAAAGGCGGAGCATAACGATCTCCAAAATTTAGAGGTGAATTGCGACCCTCTATCACTGATGATACGATGCGGCAGTCCATGTAGCCGAAAAATGTGCTGGATAAATTGTGACGCCAGAGCCTTCGCGGATGGCAGGGACCGCATGGGGACGAAGTGAGCCATGCGAGAAAAACGATCCACCACCACCCAGATGATCGTGTTGCCCTTGGAACAGGGGAGATCAGTTATAAAATCCATCGAGACCTCCTGCCACGGTAGATGGGGTACCGGTAATGGTTGAAGAAGCCCCCACGGCTTACCTGGCAAGGACTTGGTACGGGCACAGGTAGGACAGGTAGAGACAAACTGCCGAATCTCCTGGGCCATGTGGGGCCACCAAAAATAACGAGAAATAAGATGATAGGTCTTACGGAACCCAAAATGTCCCGAAAATGCAGCAGAATGACCCCACTGAAGGACCTTGCGACGAGATCGAGCAGGAACAGGAGTCTTGAGACAGGCGGGTGCCCCCACCATAGGGGAAAGGCACGCAGGATTGAGCATAGGATAGAGCTCCTCAGGCTCCTCAGGTACATCAAAAGCGCGGGAGAGGGCATCGGCCTGTATATTTTTTTCTGCGAGACGAAACACCAAATGAAAGGAAAAACGAGCAAAAAATAGTGACCAACGGGCCTGCCGGGGATTCAAGCGTTTGGCATCCTGCAAATAAAGCAAATTTTTGTGATCAGTAATGACTGTTATAGGATGAGCAGCACCCTCCAGTAGGTAGCGCCATTCCTGAAAGGCGAGCTTCAGAGCTAGCAGCTCTCTGTCCCCGATGGTATAATTACGTTCAGCTGGCGAAAACTTCTTAGAAAAAAAAAAACAAGGATGTTTCTTACCAGAAGAAGTTGTCTGGGATAGCACCGCCCCCACCCCCAAGGCAGAGGCATTGACCTCCACGATGAAAGGCTTCCTGACATCAGGACTACGGAGCACAGATGCAGACAAGAAAGCCGTCTTCAAGGCAGAAAAAGCCTCCAGGGCAGCAGGAGACCAATGCCGAACATCCGCCCCCTTCCGAGTAAGGGCTGTCAACGGAGCTGTGAGGAGCGAATAATGGGGAATGAATTGTCTGTAGTAATTAGCAAAGCCCAGAAAACGCTGTAAGGCTCGGAGACTCTGGGGGAGAGGCCAGTCCCGGATAGCCTACAGTTTAGCAGGATCCATTTGTAATCCAACGGCAGAGATAATATGTCCCAAAAAAGGAATAGTGGCTTGATGAAATGCACACTTCTCCAACTTGGCAAACAGTCGATGATCCCGGAGTCGTTGAAGCACAGTGCGGACATGCCCGGGATGGTCCAGGGGCGAAGCAGAGAAGATCAAAATATCGTCCAAGTAAACAATGACTGAAGAATACAGAAGGTCCCGGAAAATGAAGTTGATGAAATCCTGAAATACAGCCGGAGCATTACAAAGTCCAAAAGGCATGACCCGATACTCAAAATGGCCGTCGTGAGTGTTAAACGCAGTTTTCCACTCGTCCCCCTGACGGATACGAATCAAGTTGTAGGCCCCTCGCAGATCCAGCTTAGTAAAAATAACAGCCCCCTGGAGTCGATCAAAAAGCTCCGGGATAAGCGGCAGGGGGTAACGGTTCTTGACTGTGATGTTGTTAAGCCCTCGATAGTCAATGCAGGGCCGCAAGGACCCATCCTTTTTAGAGACAAAAAAGAACCCCGCCCCGGCAGGAGAAGAAGATGGCCGGATGAATCCTTTACGAAGATTATCCTGAATGTAGTCCCGCATGGCGGCAGATTCATCCCGGGATAAAGCATATAATCGCCCTCGAGGAGGCATAGTGCCGGGCAACAAATCAATGGGACAATCGAACGGGCGATGGGGTGGGAGGGAATCCGCCTCCCGGACATCAAAAACATCAGCAAAGTCCTCGTACTCCTTCGGAAGATGAGCATCACAGGGGTGGAGGGTTCCAGGTAGCGCTGGCACATTAATGGGAAGAGGGTGCACTGGTGTAAGACAAGTTTCAAAACAATGACCACTCCATTGGCTGATCTCTCCCGAAGGCCAGTCTATGTAAGGCGCGTGCAGCCGCAGCCAGGGCATACCTAGAATTACCGGATGGATGGCCTAAGGTAAAATAAGAAATTGTATCTCCTCATGATGAAGAAGGCCCACCTGCATCCGAAGCGGAAGAGTGAGATGAGTGATAGGCTGTGGTAGAGTAGAGCCATGAATGGACGTGACTTGAAGAGCTGGTTTACAGGAAATAACTGGCCTTCCTAGGCCCTGAAGTAGCCTAGCATCAATAAAGTTGCCTCCTGCTCCTGAATCCAGCAAGGCGAGGGTATTTATCCTGTATTCTTGCCAACGTAAGATAATAGGTACTGTCATTAAGTTATCCGGAAGGGTTCCTGAACGACCCAAAACCACCCCCTTCACAAGGCTAGGGTCTAAGCATTTCCCGGTTTGTTGGGACACCTTTTCACAAAATGGCCAGGTTTCCCGCAGTACATACATAGTTTATTCTCCCTCCGGTGGATCCGTTCCACAGCTGTCAGTCGGTGCCTGCCAATCACCATGGGTACCTCCGATCCCTCCACAGTCGGAACCGCAGCCTCCTGGGGAGAGACCGTTCGTGGTCTTTGAGGGGAAAACCTGCGCGATGGACGCGAGGCAACTTGTTCTCGTGCCCGTTCCTGGAAGCGGACATCAATCCGAGTACTTAGGGAGATTAGAGCGTCCAAAGTACTAGGGATTTCACGGCCGGCTAACTCGTCCTTAATGCGCCCACTCAAGCCTTGCCAGAAAATGGCCGTAAGAGCCTCTTGATTCCATTTGAGTTCCGCCGCCAGCGTACGGAATCGGATAGCATAGGCTCCAACCGTACTGCTTCCTTGCTGGATCCGTAGTAGTTCTCCTGCAGCAGAGGAGGGACGTCCTGGAACATCGAAGACCATGCGGAACCGACGCAGGAATTCTCCAAGTTCCGAAAGGAGAGGATCCTGTTGCTCCCAGAGAGGTGAAGCCCATGCCAGAGCTGAACCGGAGAGTAATGAAATAATGTAGGTAATCTTCTGTTTGTCCGTAGGAAAAGAAGCAGGTTGCATGTCAAAGAGCATCTGACATTGGTTCAAGAATCCGCGGCATGCGGAGGGTGTGCCGTCAAACCGGGGAGGTTCCGGCAAACGAAAGGCAGGCTGAGGTGGGGATGTCCTACTTGCCCCAGGAGCCGGTGCTCGCTGCGCTGACATCTGGGAACACACATCCTGCAGTACTCCAGACAATCTGTTGAGCTGGGCCTGTTGCTGTTGGAGAGCTTGGGCCAAGTCAGTTAGATCAGGCTTATCTGGCGAGCTCATGGCTTCGGCTTTCTGTCAGGCCTCTGTCACGAAAAGTGAGCCCTTGGGCCAAACAACGTCTGGCAGCCAGACAGTTCTGATCTTACCTGGAGAGTCAGGACAGAGGTCTCCAAAGAAGGACAGGCTAGGGCAGACAGAGGACCAAAGACAAGGTCCAGCCCCGGACTGTGGTTCAAGACAGGTGGCAGGTAACAGCAAGGTCCAGGTTCAATCAGTGGTACAAAGGCAGGCGGCAGGCAATAGCAAAGTTCAGGTTCAATCAGAGGTTCAAAGGCGGGCGGCAGGCAAAAGCAAAGTCCAGGTTCAATCAGAGGTTCAAAGGCAGGCGGCAGGCAAAAGCAAAGTCCAGGTTCAATCAGAGGTTCAAAGGCAGGCTGCAGGCAAAAGCAAAGTCCAGGTTCAATCAGAGGTTCAAAGGCAGGTGGCAGGCAAAAGCAAAGTCCAGGTTCAATCAGAGGTTCAAAGGCAGGCTGCAGGCAAAAGCAAAGTCCAGGTTCAATCAGAGGTTCAAAGGCAGGCGGCAGGCAAAAGCAAAGTCCAGGTTCAATCAGAGGTTCAAAGGCAGGCTGCAGGCAAAAGCAAAGTCCAGGTTCAATCAGAGGTTCAAAGGCAGGCGGCAGGCAAAAGCAAAGTCCAGGTTCAATCAGAGGTTCAAAGGCAGGCGGCAGGCAAAAGCAAAGTCCAGGTTCAATCAGAGGTTCAAAGGCAGGCGGCAGGCAAAAGCAAAGTCCAGGTTCAATCAGAGGTTCAAAGGCAGGTGGCAGGCACAAGCAAAGTCCAGGTTCAAAGAGTAGTTCAAAGGCAAACGGAAGGCAATCCAAAACACAGAACTCAGGGATCCGCAAGCAGAAGCCGAAGCAAAGAACTCTGCCAGCGTCTGCCCTTAAATAACCCCCTCCATCTGGAGAACCCTCATCAGCTGTTCGAAAGGAGGAGCCCACACCCAGCCCCGGGGCTCTGGATAGGCTGATCCTAGAGAGAAGGCGGAGTCCAGCCGCGACCAGCCAATCCGGGCCCCGAAGGGGCGTTCCCTCTGCTCCCAGGTCCCGCACCCAGAAGAGACTGTCTAGTTAGAGAGCGCCGGCCATCTTGGCAGCGGCGACGATCGCCGGCCGCTATTGCGCTGAAGCGGCGAACCGGCATAGCCCAGGAGGCTGGCACAACTCCCCGCCCACGCCGCCCACAGCCAGCGATACCCCGCTCTCCCCTGCTCGCGGAGCGAGGCATCCCAGCGGGCCTGGCGGCGCAGGTAAGGGGCGCGACACAGAGATAGTCACAAATAAGAATCATGAATCTGAAGGAACATTGATTCAACTTAAGTGCACACACACACACATTACAGGTAGACAGGTTTCTGTTATTGACTTGTTTATAGATAGTGTAATAGGTGAGAAGCTGGGGTGGGGGGAGTCTGAAGCTATCCAGAAGGAGAATTAGAGATCCTGACACTCAATGCAAGAAAATGAAGGACTGGTGAAGATAAGTTACCTTCCCAACACTCACTTATTGTTCTTGGTGTGCACATCAAACATATAAACGGAAAGTGACCGACTCACCTGCAAATACGCAGTAGAATCAGAACGCTGAGAGTGTAGAAGTCCAAGCCCCGCCTCCACCAGCAGTACAGCCCAATAGGGAGGAGGGCTTGGACATGGGCGTGGAAATCGGAGGAGGAGGAGGAGGGAGCAGGGAGGGAAGAAGGGGACAGAACTGAGGGAAACAGTTGCTGGGGGGAGGACAGGGGAGAGAGCAGGGTTGGTGGACGGGGGGAGGCCATAGGAAAACAAAAAACTAGCCCGTTGTTACGGGCTTAACGGCTAGTTTAAAATATATCCAATTAAATTTATACATCACAAGTTTACCTTATTCATACAACTACCTGAGGGAATTCCTTCTATTGCTATATTTATAGATTCCTAAACTGGTAGGGGAAAGGGAGAAGATTTTAAGAAATAAACCATGTTTAAAAGAGAAAAATAAAATTTGGCATTAGCACCAATAGATTAGTCAGTACTTATCTGATAGTGTGATTCCAGTTGTATTGTTTCTGATAGTGTAGAAACCATCAATGAATACTGGAAAAGAAATGGAAATCTCAGGTAATTGTTATATCAAAGAAAAAATGGAAGTAGAATGAAGTTTGAAATGTTATTTTTCTTTGTTGTTTGAAACACTTTAATAACTTTAATAAAAAGTTGGTGAAAAGCACCTTTACAGTACCTGTAATATTGCTTCCCTAAATTTAGACAACCAAACAGAGAAATATTATTGGCACATGATATAGAGACATGAATAATCAAACCTATTACATTCATATTACTATTACTACTTATCATTTCTATAGCGCTACTAGATGTATGCAGCGCTGTACACTTGAACATGAAGAGACAGTCCCTGCTCAACAGAGCTTACAATCTAATTAGGACAGACAAACAAATAAGAGATAAGGGAATTACTAAGGTGGGGATGATAAAATAAGGGTTAGGAGTTAAAAGCAGCATCAAAAATGTAGGCTTTTAGCCTAGATTTGAAGACGGCCAGAGATGGAGCTTGACGTACTGGCTCAGGAAGTTTATTCCAGGCATATGGTGCAGCAAGATAAAAGGAACAGAGTCTAGAGTTAGCGGTGGAGGAGAAGGGTGCAGATAGAGATTTACCCAGTGAACGGAGTTCCCGGGGAGGAGTGTAGAGAGAGAACCCCTCACTCTGGTTTGAGTCAAAACCAAGTTATTTCTCACAACTTGTCACATAACAGGATGTACTTGTAAATAGTAGGAATGTGATTTAACAATACAGCTGGGGTGGGGGGGGGGGGGGGGGGTTAGAAACAGCAGCATGGATTGCTAGTATCCCAACCCTGAATGAGCTATATCAGCGCCGTGGACAGTTATAAAGGAGTAAAGTATCATGGATTTAATTTACTGCTTTTCTGTGGTAAAACCAAAGCAGTTTTCATATAAAGGAGGTAATGGGATTTAATATACAGCCTTTCTGTGGGTACAACCAAAATGGTTTCCATATATTATAGGCAGGTACTTTCTCTGCCCCTAGTGGGCTCACAATCTAAGGGCCCCTTTTACAAAGGCTTGCTAGCATTTTTTAGCGTGCACTAAAAATAAGCATGCGCTAAATGTTAGAGATGTCCATATATTCCTATGGGCATCTCTATCATTTAGTGCCCACTAATCATTAGCATGTGCTAAAAACACTAGCACACTTTTGTAAAAGACCCCCTAAGTTTTGTACCTGGGGCAATGGAGGATTAAGGGGAAAATTCATCAGCAGCATTAAGGCCTTTGTATGGGTATTAGAGTCAAAACATGTGTTAAGTGAACTAGCATGCACTAAATGCATTTAATTCCCTTAATGTGCATTAAGACCCTAATGCACAAACAAAAGGCCGTACTGCTACTTGATGAATTTCTCCCCTAAGTAACTTGCCCAGGGTCACAAGGACTGCAGTGGGAATTGAAACCAACTCAGCAGGTTTTCAGCCCCTGAACTAACCATTAGGCTACTCCACTACTTATCTGTCTTTCCTTCCCTTAGCAATGACCCTAACTAGAATCTTAAAAACTATAAAAAAAAAAAAAATACATGTTAAAAAATCTAAAACTCTCCAAAGTCACGATAATCAATCGGGCTGATATTCAAAGCTCAGGACTGTCTGACCGCCAATATTCAGCAGCACTTAACTGGACAATGCCACTGAATATTAGCTCTGACCAACCATCAAAAAAAGTGGACCGCTCAGGGGCAGCAGACAATTATATGAGTGTCAACAATATTCAGTGCCGGAACCCACATAGCTAACGGGGTGGATTTAGAATTTGACTGGTTAGCTGAATATCAGCTGGGACCTGCATAACTGTCTCCCAAAGCACATCACAACCCACTCCCTCCCTTCCACTCCCCAAAGCACACCATGACCCTCTCCCTCCCACCCTCCCAGGCCTTCTTTCTCAATCATTGGTGGTGTAGTGGGGTCTTATGGGCAGGAGCAATGCCCACTCGCTCCTGTCCAGTGTGGCTCCTTGGAGAAAATAACTGCCATGACCTCTAGCGGAAACCTTGTGGTATTTCAAAGAACTGCAAAGCTGCCATTAGAAGTTGAGGCAGCCATTTTCTCCAAGGAACCACACCAGGCAGTAGCAAGTGAACATTGCTCTTGCCTATAGGACCCCACTACACCACCAATGATTGAAAAGGTAGGTCTGGAAGGGCCTAAAAAGGGGTGGGGGAGTGGGAGGAAGGTAGGTGTGGGGGTCATGATGTGCCTTAGGGGTGGGAGTGAGGGGGTCGTGATGTACTTCAGGGCTTGGGAGGGAAGGAGGAGGATGGAAACCAGATATCAAGATAAGGTCCTAGCCCATATTTAGTCACGGCAAGTATCTTATTAAAGCATGACCACTCCTTAATCCCCCAGTGGCTACTGTCCACCTCCCTTTCCCCTGAAAGTGAAACTGGAAAGGAAAGCAAGGCTGTATATCAGATGCCGGTATTATATCTATTCTGAACAAAGTAGCAAGGAGGTCAGAGGAGTAGCTTAGTGGTTAGAGTATTAGACTGTGCGCAAAGGGACCCAGGTTCACCTCCCACTCAACTTTTTTTTTGTTTATAATTCTGAGCCTTCCAGAAACAGAAAACTCCCTACTGTACTTAAATATATAAGACATCTGAAAGCCTGAAGGCTATTTAAGTGGTGTGCATTAAAATACAGTAGGTATTTTTCAGGTACTAGAAGAGGAATCATTTACAAAGAAAAAGAGTTATAGCAGGGGATAAACCTGTGCCCCTTGGTTTACAATCCACTGTACTAACCACTAGGCTACTCCTGTGTTCTTCAGGGACATCTGTGGCCATATTTTTGAAAATGATGCCAGGCAGACATTCAAGTCCCTGGTTTTCTGTCATTCAAAAGTTGGATGTTTCACTTTGGAAAATGGCTATTCATTTTGGATGTTTTCAATGCAAAAACTAGACATTTTTCCTGTTGGATTATGGCTATGAGATGGACTTTTTTTGTCTTCTTTTTGTCGTTATGAGCAGGACAGCATTTTTTTTTTTTTTTACTTAAATGTTTTTAGAAAATGCTTCTCAGGATCTCTAAGGGAGAGGAAGGGGTAGCAGAAAATATGGATGGACAGAATTGATAGGCTCTATAGTATTTATTTGCTGTCATTCTCTTTTTTTATATTCAATATATTTTATTGCCACAAAGGATACATGCAAAATAAACAATGCAATGCACAGAAAAGAAATAAGGCTGTCAAATACAAGCTATATAATAGTGACAAACATTGTCATGAACATTCCCCCCTCCCCTCCCCTCCCCTTGCTCAATGTACAATACAGAACACCATGAATAAATGACCAGCAGAAATCACCCTTCCCCCTAACAAAACCCCAAGTCTGTCTCACTTCCAGACAGATCCAGACCAAGTGTTGCATTTTGTAAAGTGGTGTGAACAGCTCCCAGAAGGCCAGAATCATAGATCTAAGGTGTTCAGGAAAGTGGAGCAAACCCTGGGTGGCAAGGCCTGTAAATATGGAGTCCACACCTAATTGGTTCACTCCCATATATTATTCGGAATATCATTGTACACAGTTTAAATTGAATTTGGGCTTCAGTGGGCAGCCAATGAAGATCTGTCAACAACAGAGTAATTCTCTGTTGCTTATGTGCAGAACATATCAAACAAGCTGCTATGTTTTGAATAGTTTGTAATTTTTTAAGTAAATACATATGACAGCCTATTTACAAAACATTGCAATAATCCAGTTGGGATAAGAGCAAACTCTGATTGATGTATCCAAAAAGCTCCATAATCTCCTTAAATGTTTAAGTAATAAAAATGTTTTCTTAACCAGTGTATTAACCTATGACTCAAGCATCAGGGTACTTGTAAACAAAACTCCCAGGATCTTTATACTCATCTCAAATTTAAAATTAGGATTACCTTGCCTTAGTATATTATAATTCCAGATGTTATCAGACTGACCAATTAGCAGAAACTTAGCGGTCTTTTTACCAAGCTGCAGCAAAAAGGACCCTGTGGTAGCGGCAGGGGCCATTTTTACCGCAGCAGGCAAAAAGACCCTAATAAAGACATGGCCATGCAGTAAGATTAGTCCTACCATGTGGCCATACGAAGGGGGGGGGAGCACTTACCAGCACCCATTGAGGTGGCAGTAAGGGCTCCCATGGTAACCTGGTGGAAACTGGGCAGCACACAACACTGCCCGATTAACACGGGGTAAGTGCCATGCTAGAAATTACAGAATTATTTTCCATAGTGCCGGAAATGTCATGCACTCAAGGCCACATTAGGCTGGCAGTAGGTCTGGGTTGCCACGTGGCAACCCTTTAGTAAGAGGGCCCCTTAGTTTTACCCTTATTCAGTTTCAAGGAATGCCCCAAAATCCAGAGATGTTTCAAATTGAGGCAATCTTTTATTCTCATACTTTATCTGCTGATTGAAGTATGGGAAATAAAATTATAATATCATCTGCATAGATGAAAACTTTATAACCATACTGATCAATTTTTTTTGCCTAGCGAACTCATAAGTATGTTAAAGAAAGTTGTGATCCCCATGGGACCCCACATTTTACCCTTGATGAGCTTGGCAGAAATTCTTGAAAATCTTACTCTATATAATCTAAGAGACAAAAAGCCTCCAAACCAATGGAAGACATTGCCTGCAATACCAATTTCACTTAATAGCGACAACAAAAGCTCATGGTTCACCAGATCAAAAGCACTAGACAAATCAAATTGCATGAGAATAGCTTCATATGGCCTTTACTTAGTAGGGTTTTACCTTTTGCTAGTAGATAACCCAAAACTGTCTCAGTACCATAGTTTTTACAAAGCCCAGATTGTGTATTATGCATATATCAAACTTGTCTAAGTAGGTTGTCAGTGGCACTGCTACTAAGCTGTGGTATGTTTATGTTTATTCCACACTTGATATACACCTTTCTGTAGATACAGTCAAAGTGGTTCCCACATGGCAATGTCGAAGGAGCCCATTCAAAGTGAATGGCCTTTGTTGGCATTACCTCATCAGGAGCCGCTAGCACAGCTTGATAAAAGAGGCCCCAAGGTTGATGTTCTTCTATATAATCCTTAAGTCCTGCCTTATTTGCCAGCACACAGCACTAACAATAAAAAGGATTCTGCCAAGCTAAAAGACAAAGAATGATGGTGGGCAATTAAAAAAAAAAAGAAAAAAAACACTGAAAAATGCTAAGAAAAAGTCAATTGTAGTGCATTAGAGAGGCTTGGTACCAATGACACATTTTTGTCTTTTAAAGGTCCCTTTACTAAGCCGCGTAAGCATCTACGTGCACCCAAAACACGCCAAAATGGAGTTACCGCCCGACTCTTGCAGTAATTTCATTTTTGGTGCACGTCTAGAAAATGTTTTTTATTTTTGGGTGCTCGTAACGGATGCGCGCCAAGTGGCATTTGGTACGCATAGGTCATTACCGCCCGGTTACCACATGAGTCTTTGCCGCTAGGTCAATGGCTGGCAGTAAGGTCTTAGACCCAAAGTGGATGCACAATTTTCATTTTGCCGCACGTCCATTTTCAGCAAAAATTTTATAAAGGCCTTTTTTACAGGCGCGCTAAAAAATGGATCAGCGTGCACCCAAAACCCGCGCCTACACTACCGCAAGCCATTTTTCAATGCGCCTTTGTAAAAGGACCCCTTAGCTTGGCAGAATCATTTTTATTGTTAGTGCTATGTGCAGGTTTGCTAAGTCAGTTGGTCATGTGACCTTGATTATGCTCATAAGCCTCAGGTGAGGAACTGGCAAACTGAATTGACAACAGACAGAGAGAGAAACAGTGAGCATTTGTGCTTCTTTTTAATGAATCTCTTTTTGAACATTTCTTTTAGAAAAACTCAACAGTGATTCTTTTGTCAGTTTTTACCAGCTCTGGTGCAAGTTTTTGTGGTTCACTAATTGGGTATGTAATATAAGTTCTGGTGCCTTGGTTTGTGTCAGCAGTATAGCTTCAAGTTTTAATATTGCTTTCTATATGGTTTGTGTCAGTAGTGCAGCTTCATTTTTAACATGGCTCTGTATGTGACTTTTAGCTTAACCTTATATGTCCTTTATTAGCAAAATACTGCTAGCTTTTATTCTGACTTCACATTAGTCTCATCCTACACTGTGTTATGATTTGTTCCAGTTTACATGTATTTGTTATTTATGGATTTGACTTTTAGCTTAACATTGCACATGCTTTAAATGCTGCTAGCATTTAGTCTGACTTGCACATTAGCCTCATCTTATATTGTTTTATGGTTTTAGTTTATGTGCTATTTAAGATTACTATGATTTGATTATGATTGTATTATCTGTTTAAGTGATTATTTATATGTGTTCATCTCTTTTATGTGATATTTATCTATATTTTTTTCTACAGTATTTTAGGCCCCCGACGCAGCCCAGAAGGGCAAAACTTAGCTAAGTCGAGCACAGTTTTTACCCCTCCGCTGCTGTTGTTCAATAAAATAGCTTTTATTGGACTGTATTTTGGACTAATTAGTCTTTTTTCTGGTCTGCTCACTTTTCCCTGCTGGTCTGGTCCTTGTGAGACCATGAGAAGGGTGATTGTTCTAAAATGTTGAATAAAGGGTCCTCTCAGCAACCTTTTCAAAATGTAGGATAATAATTAATTTAGGAGCCCTTTTACAAAGGTGTGGAAGGGCCTACATGCGTACAGCATGTGCCAAATTGGCACTACCGCCCGGCTAGCACGTGCTAGCTGAGTGATAATTCCGAATTTGGCATGCGCCGAATCCCATGATAGAAAATAATTTTCTATTTCTACCATGGGCCACTTACCTGGCGATAAACAGCAGTTGATGCATGCTGCATGCTTACTGTGTGGGTAGCGTGTGAGACCTTATCGCTAGGTCAATGGATGGCGGTAAGGTCTCAGGCCGAAAATGGACACGCGCTGGTTTCATTTTAGCGCATTCCGTTTTCTGGCCCCTTAAAGCCCAGCACGCACCCAAAAGGCACGCTCGCACTACTGCAGGACACGTGGCATTTAGTACCTGCTAATGTCCGTTAGCATGCACTAAGCTTTAGTAAAACAGCACCTTAGTGTTAAGAAGATTCTAGCTAGGATGATCATTCCCTATCAGGACAGATTAAAAACATTCTTTTGATAACCTTAAGAAGATGCAGCTGCAATTTACAACACAAGCTGAACCATAGGACTTGTGTCCAAGGACACACTGTGTAGAAAAATGCTGCAATGTTAAAACAGTAATAGTACTACAGATAACTTTTTAATGGTGCTGTCTTTGTTCTACACTTATTTTTATTTATTTATTTATTTATTTATTTATTTATTTTTAATGACAAAGCGTACACCTACATTAAAGCACACTTATTACCAATATTAATGAACAGCATTGAACCATGAATAAATACATTTTTCAACATCCAATATACATCAAATTTTCCCCTTATATTCCCCTTACCCCCTGTCTACCTTTGACGCCCTCGCACCTCTTAATCCCTATAGTATTAGTTATATTCCTGTATTAATCTTTTTATCCATACCCTTATCCCATGCCAAGAAGGCATTTGCTAGGATGCACTGGGATTTCTTATTTGCAGTTATGTCAAAGATGGGATTAGGAGCAAATTTTATAGAATGGGTAATGAAAATGTATAAGGAACCAGAGGCCTGTTAAAGTAAATGAAGGATATTCTGACAATTTTAGCTTGGGGAAGAGCACACAACAGGGATGCCCGCTCTCTTGGCCTTACATTGGAACCCTTAACAGAGAGAATTAGGGTTCATAAGGATATATGGGAAGTTAGGGTTAGGGAGCAGAAATATAGGGTTAATTCTCTATTAATCCCACACTAGTGGCTCCCTGTGCAATACCGCATTCAGGAGCCCTTTTACAAAGGTGCGGTAGGCTCTACACGAATGCAGCACGTGCCAAAACGAGACTACCACTAGGCTAGGCTAGCGTGGTAATTTCAGATTTGGCGCTCCCATAACGCCTGGACAAATTATTTTTTTATTTCCTACCACATATAGCGTTTCCAGCATTAATCGGAAGTTGGTGCGCACTGATCGGTCACCGCACATGTAGCATGTGAGCCCTTACTGTTAGATCAATGGGTGGTGTGGTGTTAAGGGCTCAGGCTGTAAATTGACATATGTTAGTCTCAATTTTACTGCAGGCCTTTTTCCCAGCCCATTGAAAAAAAGCACTTTTACCCAGACGTGGTAAAAAGTGGCCCAGCGCGCTCCCAAAATATGTGCTTGCACTACCGCAGGCCACTTTTTACCGCGGCTTAGTAAAAGGACCCCTGAATTTAAGATTCTCATTTTAACTAACAAAGGGCCCTATTTACTAAGGTGCGCTAGCATTTGTAGCGTGCACTAATGATAGAGACGCCCATATATTCCTATGGGTTAGCGTTAGCATGCCTACAGCGTGGCTTAGTAAACAGCACCAAAATTCTTTTTGGGTCTGCTGATTACTTATCCTCTTATCACTCTTCATTAGTCACTTTGTCCACTGCACTTAGCCTATGAACATCATCTTTGCATTACCTCTGTTTTCCAATCGCAATTTGATTTCACGCACCGTGCAGCTTTCCTTTGTGTCGCATCTTCACTTTGGAACTCCTCCCTGTGATCTTTGTAGAGAGCCCTCCTATTCCAAATTTAGAACTACTTTAAAGACGCATCTTTTCAAATTAGCCTTTGATTTTCCTCGGAGCCAGACACACTGGTGATTTCATTGGATCCAGTCTGAATATCTTTGGGGGGGGGGGGGGGGTTCCCTCTTCTCTCTTTTCTTTCTTTAAATTAATGGTGTTCCTTTCCTTTCTTTTTTAGTTTTGTAAACCACTTTGAGCATACCCTTGTATTACAAGCATTTTTAAACACTAAACATATAGAACAGTACTGTTTGCAGACATTCTGCTGTCTGTTTCTCATCCAATATTAACTTTAGCAATAGTGATTAAAGAGCTTGAGAGCTGTTCTACACTTATTGAACAAGCAATTCTTTGATAAGATACTGCCAGCATAAAATACTGACAAAGAAATGATACAGTAAATTCAGAGGTCTAATAAGAGCTCGGTAATAAACAGTTGACAACTTGTGCAGGCTGAGAACCAGGCAAACAAGAAACGAGACAGAAAATACTTACAAAGTTACTAAGAACAAGAGACCAAGTCAGGAGAAACCTGGTACAATTAGAAGAAGGGAAAAGAAAACAACAAAAGAGGACAACAGTATGGCAAAACTGGTTTATTGTCAAAAATAAGTAACCAAATATAAAAACCAGTGACCCAACACGGCCATGTTTTAGCAAATGCCTGCATCGGGAGGAATGTTTAAATATGTAAAAATGCATATAAAAAAAAAAATTAAAACATGCATAAAACTGAATTTAAAATATGCAGTACAATTAAATAAATTTAAAGCGGTGTAATTTCTAAAAAGAAAAGGGCTCTTATACTAAAGTTTAGGCTAATGGAATTAGTGTGCTCTAAATGCTAAGGAGCCATTAGGTATAAAATGGGCTTCTTAGAATTTAGTGCATGCTAATTCTATTAGCATGTGCTAAGCTTTAGTAAAAGGGCCCCATATTAATATTAAAACATAAATGCAAAAAATAACAAATGCATACAAATCTGAAATAAATGCAAAAATATGAAGATGCCGTACTGGTGAACTAAAAACTACTCTAACAAAATATTTAAACTTAACAACTGAAATTAAATCTCAACTTGTATAAAATAGCAATTCGAAGTATGTATGTTTTATGCTTTTTTAAAGTATTTTTAATGTATGTTTTGACAAATCTAACCATAGCCTTGATGCAGGCATTTTTAATGTAGTTACTTATTTATTCATGACAGTAAACCAGTTTTACCAAGCTGGTGTCCTCTTTTGGATTTTGTTGTTTCATTTTCTTCTAGTTGTACCAGGTTTCTCATGAACTGGTCCCTTGTTCTTAATACCTCTGAGATCAAGGCAGGCCATAGTTCAAATCCTACTTCTCCCACTGATGCTCTTTGTGACTCTGAGCAAGTCATTTCACTCTCCATTGGTTCAGGTTAGATTGTACGCACCTTTGACAAGAAAATTAACCACAGTACCTGAGTTATAACTCATCTTGATCTCAGATTTAGAAAAGATGCATATGTAATTAAGGGGCCCTTTTACTAAGCCGCATTAGGCACTAATGCATGCTTAATGAAGCAAAAATGACAAAATGTGGGATGCGCTATCGCATTCTGTGTTAGTTTTGCCATGTGTGCGTGCTAACCAAGTGCTGAATATTTTTTTGTATTTTTTTGAGGGGGCGTCTCAGGAGCAGAGAATGGCCGTTCCTGCACTAACCAGTTAGCACATCTACATTACCACACACTAACTGGTTAGCACATGGATAATGCACGAGCCCTTACCACCTACAAAACAGGTGGTAGTAAGTGTTCTCCCAGTAATTTTTATAAATGACCGCATGCTAGTGGCAACATTAGTGCCTGAAAAAAATGAAGAAATCCTCCACTTCTAGATGTATTGATACAAATCTCAGAGCAGTATATTTTATACATTTTAACATTTTCAGCTTTTTCATATGCATCCTTAAAGCAGGAAAAAGAGAGAAGCACTTAGGGCCCTTTTACTAAGGTGCGCTGAAAAATGGCTTGTGGTAGTGTAGGCATGGGTTTTGGGCGTACACCAATCCATTTTTTAGCACGCCTGTACAAAAGGCCTTTTTTTCCAAAAATGGCCGTGCGGCAAAATCAAAATTGCCGCACGTCCATTTTGGGTCTGAGACCTTACTACCAGCAATTGACCTAGCGGTAAAGACTCACGTGGTAACCGGGCAGTAATGACCTATGCATGCCAAATGCCACTTGGCACGCATCCGTTACACGCACCCGAAAATAAAAAATATTTTTCAGATGTACGCCAAAAATGAAAAAAGAGACGTGGTAGTTGGGCAGTAACTCCATTTTGGCGCACGTTGAGCACGCGTAGACGCTTTCGCAACTTAGTAAAAGGGCCCCTTAGCTTTATATATAGATCCCAACAGGGACCCATTTCACCCACGACTTCATCAAGGCATTGAAGCACAGTTTGATCCCCTGATAAAGCCATGAATGAAACGTGTATATACTGGAAGGGAGGCGGGAGAGAGGGGATATGATAGGAACATTTAAATACCTCAGTGGCATCAATGTACAGGAGGTGAGCCTTTTTCAAATAAAGGAAAACCCTGGAATGAGAGGGCATAGGAAGAAGTTGAGAGGAAATATGCTTAGGAGGAATCTAAGAAAATACTCCTTCATGGAAAGGGTAGTGGATGCATGGAATGGAGACCTGTGGAGGTAGTGGAGACGAAGACTGTGTCAGAATTTAAGGAAGCATGGGACAGGTATGTGGGATCCCTTAGAAAAAGGAGGCGTTAGTGGTTACTGAGAAAGGGCAGACTGGATAGGCCATTTGACCCTTATCTGCCATCATGTTTCTATGTATATAAAAAGCTAAGTGCTTCTCTCTTTTTCCCACTTTAAGGATGCATATGAAAAAGTTGAAAATTTGAAAATGTATAAAATATATTTGTGCATGTGACTCATGAAGTATAACATATTGATGTGGACGTTTTTGGCCAATTATTGGTCTTAGTTGATTGATAGCAATATAAAAGTTCAGTGATTGCCAAAAGCTTAATCGCAGAGCCATTTACTGCTGAGGTCTTTTCCTCTACATGATTTTTCTTGTACATAAGTTGTTTTTTTTAAGTAATAATAGAAAAACAAGAACATTAAAAAAAAAAGTGTATGGCCACTAATGAAAAAATAGAAAATTGAGGGGTTTACGATTGTGGTAAAAATAGCCATAGGGCACAGGAATGACCTATCTAAGGACACACTAAGGCTACTTTTTACCATAGGTTATTCCTCAAACCTTTAAAAAAAAAGCATATCATAATTTGCAACTGATCGGGCAGATCATAGTATTTGTAATATTTATGTGTCAATTGGACTTGCATCAGGTGGTGCATGCCACCGTTTCATGCCATACTGATTGCTGTAGTATTGTTTATTTAGGATTTCTGCAACAGTCATTGCTTAAACTACAATTGGTACAAAATACTGCAGCCAAGTTGATTTTTGATCAGAAAAGAAGGAATCATGTTTCTTGGCTGCTCTTCACTGGCTACCAATCCATACAAAAATCATTCTTTAGGTTGCTCATGCTGGCCTTTTGCTCTTCGATTGTTTCTAAAAGTATTTGCCTTTCAGGTAGTTGAAGTTGTGGACTGAAGGTGTTTTAGAAATTCCTTCAGCCAGATTTTTCAATACTGTTATGGCTAGGAATTGGATATTGCAAGAGACAGCTCCACAGGTGTGGAATCTATTGCCTGGTATTTTATGACAGGAAGTGAAATAAATCTTAATTTCCAGAAGCAGCTTGAAGCACTGTTATTTGGGGGTCAGATTAGATAATTGATTAGCAAGATACTGAAGGTGTCATTATAGTATCTAATTTCTTGTGTGCTAAACAGATTTTGATAGTGTCTGATTTTTTGAGTACTTGGTTCTATTATGTTAGATAATACGGTAGAAATCAATAGAAATAGTTTGGGGTTAATTATGGGTAATTGTATCTTTTTTGATGATTTTGATTTTGTTTTATTTTAAACGTTGTAAAGAATGGGAGAATGGGTGAACATTAGTTGATTGCGGAACAGGAATATTATTTTTACTGTTATTGTGTTGTCACTTGGGAGGGCTTTTATTTCTCTGTAGGTGAGATTATTTGCTGTAATCTGTCTTGAATTGATTTTGTCAGCTAAGTGGAATATAAATGCCACAAACTGAATTAATTTATTTTAATTACCACTACCATTACTACTTATCATTTCTATAGCGCTACTAGACGTACTGCAAGCTCAGTCCAAAGGGAAGACAGCTTATACAGGCAGATGTCCACCTAGAGCCTCCTAGATTTGCCTTGGCATGCACCCTGCTGGCTTTGGACCACTTATACTAGCAAGTTCTAGCCATGGACATCACCAAGCTGGCAGCATCTGTGGTTGTCCTCGGGCAATTTCAGGGTGATTTTTATTTTAATTTCTTTAATTAAAAAAAGGAAACAAGAATAACATCAAAATCACATAAGCAAACAGTAGCATAAATAAGATCGAAACTTCCCACCCTTCTCATATCCTGGAGTTACATACAATCACCCTAAAAAAAAAAACCAAGAATCAGAAGGCATAAATCAAAAATCACAAATTTCAAAAGAGAAAATACACACCAAAAATTGTGAAGATTGGAGGCACTAAGCAAAGATGTTATTGGAGATGATGTACATATCTCCCCAAAAGAGGGGAAGCTGGACTATTGTAAATCTTTACTATCAGGGTCCCTGTGCTAAAATGGTAAAATAACCTGACTCTTTTTAACAGTAGCCCACGTTAAAAACTCCCTCCCCCCCCCATGTGTGTCTTTGATGACCCAACCCAAGTAGTTTCAGTATCCACCAACATCCAATGAATTAAACAGGGCACCTATATAACTGGCCAGTATTCCATTAAATTCCACACGATAGCAGCAGAGATGCACTGGAACAATGAAGCTCTGTTAGCAGCTTTCTAGAACTGTCTGTTGGAGAAGATCAAAGATAAACTGGCTTATTGAGAGCTGTCTCCAGATCTGGACTACAGGATATCCCTCTATTTGTGTGTCAACACTCAGACTTTGAGAATACCATTTAAGGAGGGAAGTTGTCGACGTGGGCTACTGTTAAGTCAGGCACAAGTTGGGTTATTTTAGCACAGGTTCTCATTGCATAAAATAACCTGAGAAGAGTAGTCCAAATCAATAACATCCATCTTATAGAATCAACCATCTTCCTGTACCTTGAAGCCTCTATCCACCTCACAACCAATCTTGTCATATGGTCCATAGAGTCTATGAAGCTAGGCCATATTAAGCCTCACTAATCCCAAGAGGAGAAAGACTAAAGAAGAAAGATATGCATGTACCTTTATTTTGCTGATTAGGGTTATCTGGCCAAGAGTCTGTATCTGAAGAAGAGGCTCCTTTAGGTTTGAATTCCCTGTCAGTGCCCTAGAGTACTTAACTTAATAGTGCTTTCCCTCTTTCCTAGTCTCTTCATTTGAATTTGTAAAAAAGATATCCTCATTTTTAATTACCCTTTCATCACCATTTAACCATACTGGCAATCATTTTGTCTTCCTTCAATATTTTATAATGCATAAAGCACATTTTATCTAGGCTTCCAAGATGGTATTTTTAAACATTGTCCATGCCTCATGCAAATTTAACCACTGCAACTGCTTCTTTGAACAGGGAGGGGGTATGAGAGGGCCACCAAGTCCTTATGGCTTCACCTGGTATCAAGCGGCCTCCTTACTTTATGCCACCACAGCACAAAAACTGCTTGAGGGAACTACCAAAACTAATTACATTTCATGGAAGTAAAGAAGCTGAGTTTCAGAACAAAACCCGTCATGAGGTGGCAGAAAAACTTTTTTCTCTCAAAAACTTCCAAGTTGCAATTTTCAATACCTTGATTTTAAACGTTATGCTCCAAAGTTCATCCAAATTTCAAGGGGACACATTGGGGGGTTTGGGAGGGACCTGGGCAGGACATGGGAGACACCAAAAGATAGATGTTTTTTCTGCAATAATGGAACAAAATGAAAATGTTTAGGGCCAAAATGAAGACATTTTTGCTAGACCCATTTCAGTCACAACTAAGTGACCAAAAAGCGCTCTAAATGGCCAAATGACCACTGGAAGGATTAAGGCATAACCCTCCCTTACTCCCCCTGTGGTCACTGAACCCCTCCTAGCCACCTAAGATGTGACAGTGAGAGTGGCAGTACATACCAGGCTCTATGACAGCTTCAGATATGATAGACATTCCTATTACAGCAGCAAACAGGTCTCAGAAGTAGCACTGTAGAGAAGGGGAACCTGGCCCATATCCCACTCTAACTGGTACACTTGTAGTGGAATATGTGAGTCTTCCAAAACCCACTAAATACTGTACCTACACATAGGTGACCCCTGCAAGCTTGAAAGCTTTTGTAGTGGTGTACTGTGAGATACAGTAGGATTTTTTTTCCTGCTCTTGGAGGGCTCACCATAAAAATATAACAGGTTTATGGTGAGGTGTGTACCTGGGACCTTTTATGTGAAGTCCACTGCAGTACCCCCCTAGGCTGCCCCACTGCTCTGCTGGGATGTCTGTGTGGCCAGTCTACTAAGAATGATGGCCCCCAGACTAGAGAATGACACAGGGATGGTGACCCACGGTAAAAAAAAAAAAAAAAAAAGACTGCATTTACCACAGGTGAGGGAGCAAAACATTTTATCACCCCACGGGAGCAGTAAACAGCCTTGCTCCTGCAATTAAAAAAAAACCTGATTCCCACAGGTCCGGCATCTCTTCCCTCCCTCCTGTCCCCATCGCATTGCATCTTTCTACCTTAAACCTCCTTGGTGAAGAAGATGCACCAAAGGCACTGCTCCAGGGCCTTTGCTCCACTGCCAGCTCCCACCTTCTACTGCAACTTCCTGTTTCTCAAAATAGGAAGTTACATTCAGAAGGCAGGAGCCAGCAGAGGAGGGAAGGCCCCAGAGCAGGCCTATGGGGATCTTTGCGGCAAAAAAAATACTGGATCCACGCAGGGGAAGGGGAGCAGCGCTGGAGGGATGGTGGGCTGGAGCTGAAGGGGACAGAGGTGCTGGACTCATTGGGGGGACAGGAGGAGGGCTGGAACCGAGTGGGGTAGTGCTCGAGGGAGGGAGGGCTGGAACTGAGGGGGGCAGCACTGGAGGGAGGGAGGGAGGGCTGGAACCGAACGAGACAGAGGCAGCACTGGAGGGAAGGGAGGGAGCTGAAGGGGACAGAAAGCGCTGGAGGGGAGGGAAGGGAGAGAGGGCTGGAGCTGAAGGGAACAGAAGTAGCAATGGAGGGAAGGAAGGAAGGAAGCTGAAGGGGACAGAAGCAGCACTAGAGGGACTGAAGGCTGGAGCTAAAGGGGACAGAGGCAGCACTGGAGGGAAGGCTGGAGCTGAAGGGTACAGAGGCAGCGCTGGAGAAAGGGAGAGCTAGAATGAAGGGGGCAAAGGTAATGCTGTAGGGAGGGAGGAAACACTGGAGGGAGGGAAGGTGGGGAGGCACCATTGGAGGTA
Source organism: Microcaecilia unicolor (assembly GCF_901765095.1). Taxonomy (NCBI): domain Eukaryota; kingdom Metazoa; phylum Chordata; class Amphibia; order Gymnophiona; family Siphonopidae; genus Microcaecilia; species Microcaecilia unicolor. Next base: position 70,784,529 of record NC_044040.1, read on the forward strand.
GGGAGGGTGAGATGCTGCATGCGGATGGTATACGGACACAGAGGAGGCAATGCCAGACATAGGAAGGGGTATATGGACACAGTGGAATGATGCTAGGCATGGGGGAAAGTAGGAACATAGAAGGGAGATGCTGGACTTGGGGGTCATAGGGACACAGAGGAATGATGCTGGAGCCTGGACTCAAGGGGAGAGGATAGGAACATAGAGTGGTGATGATGAATGCAGGGAGATAGACACAGAGGAGATGTTGGACCGGGAAGTATAGGGGACACAGAGAAGGGGAATGCTGAACATAGGGAAAGATAGGCACACAGAAATAGACGATGGATGGTGAGCAAGGAAAAAGAAGAAATGTCAAATGGGCAGGAGAACCTGGCAAGTGAGTTGAGAAGAGAGAGGGAAACAGAAACCAGAGCCCAGGACCAACATGTTTTGAAAAATAAAATGACCAGACAACTAAAAGGTAGAAAAAAATTGTATTTTCTATTTTGTGATTACAATGTGTCAGATTTGAAATGTGTATCCTGCCAGAGCTGGTGTTGGACATGGCTAGGTACCAGGGCAGCAATTTGGGAGGGGACCCCAAAGCCCACTACCAGGCCATGCCTTCTTCAGCTTCCAGCAAGCTTGGGGTTCTCTCTGGCTAGGGGGCAGTTGTCCTAATTGCATTACCCTAACACCATCCCTGGCATGTGTGATTTTTATATTTTGCATGGTATAGGAGGAAATGCATCTCTTTCTATTTCTTTGGTGTGGCTTCTTGAGGTTTTGGTTTAATACATGTTTATCATTTTTGGTCAGCTATTATGTGTTTGACATTTGTGTTCTGTGTGTGTGACCAAGGTATTCTGTTAGCATGAATTTTCTATGTAGCATTCTGTAGTAATATGGCTTGTTCAGTTTTCCCAATAATAGAGAGGATATTTGTGAGGGTGGGGAGACGGGTTGTTTTTTTTTTAATCCTTGTTCTGTATTGGTTGTGATTTATAAAATGACAGTTGTACAGAATGTTGCTTCTTTTTATACTTTAATAAATGATTTAAATATAAAATCATAACTGTTTGAGGCTTGTGCAGATGGGAACAGACAGAGCTCGTGGGGACAAGGACAGAATTTGCAGAGGCGGGGACAGGGACAGAGTTCATGGGGACGGAACAGGGACAGAGCTCGCAGGGATGGGGCATGGATGAGGACAAACTTTGTCCTTGTGTCATTCTGTACCCCAGACATCCCAATGACTGGTCTTTGAGTGTTTTTCTCTTGGACATTTTATTTTCCAACATGGTCCCAAAAGAAAAACACACCAAGCACAAGACATCTAAAAAAAAAAAAAAGGCAATTTTCAAACCAAAATAAAAAGATGTATTTCAGGTTTGAAAATGGTTATGTTCACCACTAGAATTTTGGTTGTTTTGAGCAAAACGTCAAATCAGACTTAGATGTGTTATAGAAAATGCCCCTCAAAGTGTCTTGCATATTTCTCACATTCTGCTGTCTAAAAAAAAATAGAATTCAAAATTCATTAAAGTAGAAGTTTCTTTTTTCTTTTCTTTTTACTTTATTTTTATCAAAATTAAACAAATATTATCCAAGTAAATACTTGTTTAGAAAATACTGCTGGAGTAAATACAGGTATAATACAAAAAGAAATACATTCATAGAAGAAATCAAACTCTCCAAACATCTATCCAGTCCACTAGTATGTGGGAGAGTTAATCATCATGATTCCAAGAAGTAATGCTATAAGAAATTATAGCAGTGAAATAAACATCCTGCACCTATTAAACAATACAGACTTTAATTACACCCTTTTATGCAGGAGTAGTAGCCTAGTGGTTAGTGCAGCGGACTCTGATCCTGGGGAACTGGGTTTGATTCCCACTGCAGCTCTTTGTGACTCTGGGCAAGTCACTTAACCTTCCATTGTCCCGGGTACAAATAAGTACCTGTATATAATATGTAAACCGCTTTGAATGTAGTTCGAAGAAAGGCAGTATATAAGTCCCATTCCCCCCCCCCCCCCCCCCCCTTTGCCCAGAGGTAGATGTGTAAGATGAAGAAGGCTTAGCAATAGACTCTTTTGTAACCAAAAAGGTGCTAAGTTGTTGTGGTCAAAAAAGACATACTCAATACCTTGCCATTTTATAACACATTGACATGGAAAATTAAGCCAAAATTGAACTCCCAGCAGCAAAAACCTTAGTCTTAATAATAATTGCTTTCTCCCCTTTTGGATGGCTGGCACAACATCAGGAAATACATTAAACCCCAGATCCTATATAGGGTGACTAAATTGCGCGCACAACTTAATTGTTTAACAAGCCAATTGGTGCCGATAATTGGCCAATAACAAGCAATTATCAGCACTAATTAGAATTTATGCATGCAACTTTCTAAATGTAGTCTGTAAAGTGGTGCACGTAAATTCTAATGTGCAGATCTCAAAAGGGGGTGTGGCAATAGGAGGGACATGGGTGGATTGCGGGAATTTCTTGAAATTATGTGCACTGTTATAGAATACGTCTGATTGGTGTGGCCATTTAGAAAAGGTTTTAGTTGGCATAAATGGTCGTACCTGGGTCCAGGCGCTATGTGTATTCTATAAACTTTGCCTAACACTAGGCGCAGTTTATAGAATAGTGCTATATGTGGATTTTTTCCGTGCCACGTTTTTTGGTGCCACAGATAGAATTTGGTCCTAAGGGGGGAAATTATCAATGTGGACAGCCATTAAGACAGGTTATTTTACTGTTTACTCAGGTTATTAGTAACTAGGTCACATTGCATAAAATAGGACCTGTGCTAAAATAGCACAAGTTAGTGATAAAATAACTCATCTTAACAGTAGCGTACATTGATAACTTCCTCCCTAATTGTCTTGTCCATAAAGTTTTCACATTGTTTTTCAATGGCAGATGATGTTTAATGTGAGCAAGTGCAAAGTGATGCATGTGGGAAAGAGGAACCCGAATTATAGCTACGTCATGCAAGGTTCCACGTTAGGAGTCACGGACCAAGAAAGGGATCAAGGTGTCGTCGTTGATGATACGTTGAAACCTTCTGCTCAGTGTGCTGCTGCGGCTAAGAAAGCAAATAGAATGTTAGGTATTATTAGGAAAGGAATGGAAAACAAAAATGATGTTATAATGCCTTTGTATCGCTCCATGGTGCGACCGCACCTTGAATATTGTGTTCAATTCTGGTCGCCATATCTCAAAAAAGATATAGTAGAATTAGAGAAGGTGCAAAGAAGGGCGACGAAACTGATAAAGGGGATGGGACGACTTCCCTTTGAGGAAAGGCTAAAGCGGCTAGGGCTCTTCAGCTTGGAGAAAAGGTGGCGGAGGGGAGATATGATAGAGGCCTATAAAATAATGAGTGGGGTTGAATGGGTAGATATGAAGCGTCTGTTTATGCTTTCCAAAAATACTAGGACTAGGGGGCATGCGATGAAGCTACAATGTAGTAAATTTAAAATGAATCGGAAAAAGTTTTTTTTCACTCAATGTGTAATTAAACTCTGGAATTCGTTACCAGAGAATGTGGTAAAGGCGGTTAGCTTAGCAGAGTTTTAAAAAGGTTTGGATGGCTTCCTAAAGGAAAAGTCCATAGATCATTATTAAATGGACTTGGGGAAAATCCACTATTTCTGGGATAAGCAGTATAAAATGTTTTGTACTTTTTTGGGAACTTGCCAGGTATTTGTGACCTGGATTGGCTACTGTTGGAAACAGGATGTTGGGCTTGATGGACCTTTGGTCTTTCCCAGTATGGCAATATTTATTTATTTATTTATTTATTATTAGGATTTATTTACCGCCTTTTTGAAGGAATTCACTCAAGGCGGTGTACAGTAAGAATAGATCAAACATGAGCAATAGGCAATTACAGCAGTAAAAATATTCAAGTAACAATACAAAATATGGCATGGGTGGTGTGGAGCGGCAGCGGCGACCTCGGGTGGGTGGAGGGGGGAGCAGTGGCTGCGGCAATCTTGGGGGGAGTGGTGGCGACCTCGGGGGTGGAGGGGGAGCGGCGGCGGCGACAGCGACCTTGGGTGGGTGGAGGGGCAGCAGTGGCTGCGGCGATCTCGGGGGGGAGTGGTGGCGACCTTGGGGGTGGAGGGGGAGCGGCAGCGGCAACCTCGGGTGGGTGGAAGGGGAGCAGTGGCTGCGGCGATCTCGGGGGGAGCGGTGGTGACCTCGGGGGTGGAGGGGGAAGCGGCAACCTCGGGGGCGGGGTGGCGAGGGTGGCAGGGGTGGGGCCTGGCCCAGTCTCTCGGCAGCCCTGGTAGGAAGAATTTGAAAGTAAGGTGACTGATTTGAAGAAAGTTACACATGAGGTCAGAGAGATGGTTAAATATTATCTCAGTTAGGCTAGGAGTAGATAAACATGTCCCGCTGCTGTATGTGCAGCCCAAGTCAATCCTTGTGTGTGAGTGAGACTAACAAGTTAGTTACTTGTTCCATTAAAGACTTGGTTGAAGAGCCAAGCTTTCATCTGCTTCCTGAAATAGAGATAGTCTTGTGTTAAGCAGAGCCTTTCAGGCACTTATGTAAATGTGTATCTGAATTGCATTCTCACAGACTGCACATTTCATCCCTATTCCTAAACTGTGGAAATGTGCACAGACTTTTGCAAGGTATTGTATAGTAACATAATAAATGACGGCAGGTAAAGACCTATACGGTCCATCCAGTCTGCCCAACAAGATAAACTCATTCACGTGGTATGTGATACTTTATATGTATACCTGAGTTTGATTTGTCCTTGCCTTTCTCAGGGCACAGACCGTAGAAGTCTACCCAGCACTGATAGTTGTTTTCTATGTGAAAATTGCCATACAAACCCTCTATTATGTGCTGATTTTCACACATTTCCATATTAATGAGCTGCTCTGCAAGAATTTGCATCAGAGTAGCACATTAATGTGGAATTTAGAAAAATATTCATGCAAAGTGCACTTTCCTTGAAAGTTTACTATATAGAGGGCTTTGGTACACTTAAACAGCAGCAATTTTTTGTGCTGGGATTTTTTTTAATTTGGGCAGGTCTGAATTTGGATCTTTCACTGCTTTCCTATGTTGTGTTCTGTTCTGATTTAATATGTGTGCTGATATGAAGGTCTTAACTTATAATGGTAAAGGCTTAAACTCTCCCCCAAAAGCTATTTAAGAAACAGCTTCTTTTAAAACCACATGTAGTCTTTTACAGGAAACGCATTTCAAGTGTGAACATGAAAAGCTCTTGCATCATCCTCGGTGCCCTCATGTATACTCAGGATCCAGACATTTGGCCTGCTAATATTGATGCCTACTTATGTGCTCAGGTTTTGCCTTCGTTAGCAGAGGAGCAATGAGAATACTTGGAATGTCCTGTCACTTCCCTTGAGGTGCAGAAGTTTCTTAAAGAGCTGCCAGTTGGTAAGGCCCCAGTCCTTGATGACCTTCCAAACATAATTTTATAAAAGTGTTGCAGGTGAACTGGTTTCTTTGTTGGCTGAGATTCTTAATGCAGTCTGGAGGGGGGAGGCGTTACCCTGTTCATGATGGAGGCCTGGATAGTGGTAATCTCTAAACCTAGAAAATATAAAACTGAGTGTGCTTCATACCATCCTATTTCAGTGCTTAACTCCGACGTTAAAATCTTGGCAAACGTTTTGGCCAGTTGTTTGGCAGTCACTCTTACTTTTCTCTAACACCCAGATCAGGTGGGCTTTGTGGCTCACAGGCAAGCGATGGATAATGTGTGGCGAATGGTGGGTTTGTTTTATTACACTAAGCACGAGAAGCTGCCCCTGTGCCTTCTCGGTTTGGAAGTCGAGAAGGCTTTTGGCAGAGTTCATTGGCCTTTTATGGAGAAGGTTATGGAGTGCATTGGGGGGGTGCTTCCTTTTGTGTATGGATTCAGGCCTTTTACTCCTTTCCCTGGGCTTGTGCTCGTATTAATGGTGGTAATTCCACTTCTTTCTCTCTAACTAGAAGCACCTATCAGGGTTGCCCCCTGTCTCCCATGCTCTTTGCTATGGTGCATAAGTACATAAGTACATATAAGCACATAAGTATTGCCATACTGGGACAGACCGAAGGTCCATCAAGCCCATTATCCTGTTTCCAACAGTGGCTAATCCAGGTCACAAGTACTTGGCAAGATCCCAAAACAATACAATACATTTTTTGCTGCTTATCCTAGAAATAAGCAGTCCATTTTAATAATGGCTTATGGACTTTTCTTTTAGGAAGCTAAACAAACCTTTTTTAAACCCCGGTAAGCTAACTGCTTTTACCACATTCTCTGACAATGAATTCAAGAGTTTAATTACACATTGAGTGAAGAAATATTTTCTCCAATTTGTTTTAAATTTACTACTTTGTAGCTTCATTGCGTGCACCCTAGTCCTAAACAAGCGATTCACGTCTACTTGTTCCACTCCATTCATTATTTTATATACCTCTATCTCCCTTCAGCCATCTTTTCTCCAAGCTGAAGATCCCTAGCCGTTTCAGCCTTTCCTCATAGGGAAGTCACCCCATCCCCTTTATCATTTTCATTGCCCTTCTCTGTACCTTTTCTAATTCCACTATCAGGCTTATTTTCAAAAGAGAAGGGCGCCCATCTTTCAACACAAATCGGGAGATGGGTGTCCTTCTCCTAGGGTCGCCCAAATCGGCTTAATCAAAAGCCGATTTTGGGCGTCCCCAACTGCTTTCTGTCGCTGGGATGACCAAAGTTCCCGGGGGCGTGTCGGAAGCATAGCGAAGGTGGGACTGGGGCGTGCTTAACACATGGGCATCCTCGGCCGATAATAGAAAAAAAAAGAGCGTCCCTGACGAGTGCTTGGCCGACTTTACTTGGTCCATTTTTTCTTGCGACCAAGCCTCAAAAAGGTGCCCAAACTGACCAGATGACCACTGGAAGGAATCGGGGATGACATCACCTTACTCCCTCAGTGGTCACTAACCCCCTCCCACCCTAAAAAAAACTTTAAAAATATTTTTTGCCATCCTCTATGTCAGCCTCAAATGTCATACCCAGCTCCCTGACAGCAGTATGCAGGTCCCTGGAGCAGTTTTAGTGGATGCAGTGCACTTCAGGCAGGCGGACCCAGGCCCATCACCCTCACCTGTTACACTTGTGGTGGTAAATGTGAGCCCTTCAAAACCCACCAGAAGCCCACTGTACCCACATGTAGGTGCCCCCTTCACCTGTAAGGGCTATGGTAGTGTTGTACAGTTGTGGGGAGTGGGTCTTAGGGGGGGTTGGGGGGCTCAGCCCAAAAGGTAAGGGAGCTATGCACCTGGGAGCAATTTCTGATGTCCACTGCAGTGCCCCCTAGGGTGCCCGGTTGGTGTCCTGGCATGTGAGGGGGACCAGTGTACTACGAATGCTGGCTCCTCCCACGACCAAAGGGCTTGCATTTGGTCATTTCTGAGATGGGCGTCCTCGATTTCAATTATCGACGAAAACCGGGGACGACCATCTCTAAGGACAACCATCTCTAAGGTCGACCTAAATGTTGAGATTTGGGTGTCCCCGACCGTATTATCGAAACGAAAGATGGACGCCCATCTTGTTTCAATAATACAGGTTTCCCCACCCCTTCGCCGGGACGTCCTTCGAGGACATCCTCAGGAAAACTTAGGCGCCCCGTTCAATTATGCCCCTCCACGTCTTCAAGGTGCGGTCACACCACGGAGCAATACAAAGACATTTAATATCCTCGTTTTTATTTACCATTCCTTTCCTAATAATACCTAACATTCTATTTGCTTTCTTTGCCACTGCAGCACACTGAGCAACGATGACTCCTAGATCCTTTTTCTGGTTGGTGTCCTAGATCCTTTTCCTGATCGATGACTCCTTACCCGGAACCTTGCATCAGTAGCTATAGTTCAGGTTCCTCTTTCCCACATGCATCACTTTGTACTTGCACACATTAAACGTAAACTGCCATTTGGATGCCCAGTCTCCTAGTCTTCTAAGGTCATCTTGCAATTTTTCACAATCCTCTTGCGATTAAACAACTTTGAATAACTTTGTGTTGTCAGCAAATTTAATTACCTCACTAGTTATTCCCATATCTAGATCATTTATAAATATGTTAAAAAGCAGCAGCCCCCAACACAGACCCCTGTAGAACCCCACTATCTACCCTTCTCCATGTCTTTCCAATTTCCTCTGCTGACTTTCATGAGGTACTTTGTCAAATGTCTTTTGAAAATCAAGATACACAATATCAACCAGCTCACCTATATCCACATGTTTGTTCACCCCTTCAAAGATATGTAGTAGATTGGTGAGGCAAGATTTCCATTAACTAAATCCATGTTGATGGAGCCTTATGTAGTGACAGTGCATTCTAACCCTGATATTTTGGGTATTCACATAGGGGAACACGAATTTAAATTAGCACTCTTTGCCAATGATGTTTTAGAGTATTGTGTTCAGTTTTGAATGCCTTAGCTTTCTAAGGATGTAAAAAGACTTGAAGTCCAGAGGACGGCAACAAAAATGGTATGGGGCATGCGCCAAAAGACATATGAGGAGACTGGAAGACCTGATTATGTACACCCTAGAGAAGAGGAGAGACAGGGGAGATATTAAACTGACATTTAAATACTTAATTAGTATAGAAACAAATATTTTCCAGAGAAGGGAAAATGGTAAAACTAAAGGACATGACTTGATGTTGCGGGGTAGTAGACTTAGGAGTAATGTCAGGAAATTCTCTTTTACAGAGCGGGTGGTTGATGCCTGGAATGCCCTCTCAAGGGAGGTGGAGGAGAAAAAAACGGTGATGGAATTCAAAAAGCTGTGGGATGAACACAGAGAATCTCTAATTAGAAAATGAATGGTATAAAAAACAAACTGAAATGGTTATGTGTGTGTTTGCATGTCAAGTAGCACTTAGATGGTGACTCTGGCTGTGAAGAGCTAAGGCCAGTGCCAGGCAAGCCTGTACAGTCTGGGCCTCGTATATGGCAAACTGATTTAGGATGGGTTGGAGGGGGGTTAGACGGAAACTCCAGTAATTTGGATCGTGAGGACAGTGCCGGGCAGACTTTTGCGGTCTGTGTCATGCAAATGACAAGATGGATTTGGATAGGCTGAGTGGGCTTCGACAGCAACTTCAGTAGTTGGAACCTGAGGACAGGGCCGGGCGGACTTCTATGGTCTATGTCACAGAAATGCCAAAGAGAGACAATGATCAAGTATTTTATATTGCATTCATTGTTGGTATAATCATAACTTGATAATGAGCGTGACTGTTGGGCAGAATAGATAGACCATTCAGGTCTTTATCTGCCATCATTTACTTTGTTACTGTGTTACTTCCTTGACTCACCCTCTAGTCTCTTTTCCCAACCTGATGAAGGTGATTGCTGATTATTCAGTGGCTTTGGGCTTTAAAATCAATGTGACCAAGACGGAGGCAATGGCTGTGTTAGTCTGGTCGTGAGCCCTTGGACCTAGGCTGAGGCCTAATATAGCTTTTAGGCCAATGCATAGGATGGACCGAACAGGTACTATACATGACCCCAGCTACCAATCCCTGCACACATACACACTCAACCAATCTTGCACTTCCAGAAAGGGGAAGATAGGGCATTCAGGCGGGCCTCACGGCCTATCAGGAACCGATATACTCAGAAGTCAAGCATGCGGGCCTCACGGCCTACCTGGAACCGAGTCATACGTAGGAAGGGGAGAACCAGACTAAGAGGCAGATGCAGCAACCAAACGTAAAAAAATCAAAATCGTTAAAGTCCCTAACGATTTTTAAAAAACGAAGAATGCACCAAAAAAAAAAGTCACACATGCTCAGATCGGTATTCAAACGTACAATGTATCAAAGAATCACAATACACATCGGTAATCGGCCCCTAAATCATGCGCAGAGCAGCCAAGCGTTTTGCTGGCTGCTCTGCGCATGCTGCAAACGTAAAAACAACAACAAAAAAAAGCCACAACACATACACGTGGCTACCCGGTCAGCAAAATCCAAAAACAAAGGATCGGGAGGGGGCAAGGGCGCTCATCAGGAGCGTCCTGTATGGACGGCCTTGCCCCCCCCCCCTGCTCCCCACTTTCCGCCGCTCCCCCCCCCCCCGAAAAAGCAAAATGCTAGCTGCCCCGGTCCCCCTCCCTTCCTGTTCCTGTGTTCTGCAGAGCTAACTCCGCCTCCCGTCATTCTTTCGCCCCGTGCCCCGCCCCCGCTGCCCCCCCTGAGGTCGACTACGCCGCTCACCCCCCTCCACCGAGACCCCCCTCCCTATTAACGACCCGAGCAGCGCCTCTCACCTCTTTCTGAAGCGCTGCACGGGCAGGAAGATCTATTGTGTTGGTTGTAGAGTCTCCATGACGTCTCTTCTTCCCTGGCCCAGGCCCCGTCAGAAGGAGGCACGGGGCAGAAGAATGACGGGAGGTGGAGTTAGCTCTGCAGAACACAGGAACAGGAAGGGAGGGGGACCGGGGCAGCTAGCATTTTGCTTTTTCGGGGGGGGGGGGGAGCAGCGGAAAGTGGGGAGCAGCGGGGGGGGGGGGCAAGGCCGTCCATACAGGACGCTCCTGATGAGCGCCCTTGCCCCCTCCCGATCCTTTTTTTATTTTTTTTATTTGATGTGTTTTCTGAAGTCCTTTGGACCAATCACAGCGCTTTTAGCTCTGCTAATGCGCTGGGATTGGCTCAAAGTTTGTTTATTTTTTCACTTAATGATTTTTCTTGGCACAGAGCTGTCCTAACGAGAGGTCCAGACCTCTCGTTAGATTTCCTGCCTTTTTCCTGCGTAAAGGCAATTGGAAAAGGTTAGTGCATGTCGTTTCAATGGGGTTTTCACACTAATTGCTCATCTCCATTCCGTTTTCGTTAGCTGCTGGCTTCCTCGGTAAAAGCCCTTTGATGCATGCAACGGATCAAATTTTCCTCGTTGGAGGGTCATTAAAGGCTCATTTAGCTTTAGTGCATCTGCCTCTAAGCGAGGTGTTCCCCCCCCTCCCCCCCCCCCCCCCCCCCCCCCCCCCCGGGGACCGGAGCACCAGCAACACCCTCGGTGCTGGTAATCAAAGAGAAAGGGTAGCCTACACAGAGACACGACAAGTGAAGAACTGAGGTAAGATACTGTAGGCAGAGACCCTCAGCAAAACAGGGAAGGGAAAAGTCAGCAAAAGGGAGAGTGAAGCCTAACACACACACTAGCACAGAAAGGGACAGTGCTCAGTGATACCAGAGGTAGTACAGTAAAGGAAGTACTGGAACAGTCACCAAGGAAAGACTGCAATAAACAGACAACTGCCAGAGGCAGAGAAGCTCTGCAGACAAAGAGTTAAACCCAGCTCAGCACGCAAACAGAAACCAGAGGCAAGGAATACTGCAGACAACGGGGAAGCTGAGATGCTCTGCAAAGACAGCTCAGCACATAAACAGAAACCAGAGGCAGGGAGTGCTGCAGACAACGGGTTAATCGGGAGTACAAAGAAAAACAAACAAACAACCCCCACGGAGAGAAACAGAGGGCAGGACCTGACAGGCAGAAACATACACAGCAGGAAGGGAAATCTGAAGGATGGAAAACAAACAATAAACTGGAACAGAACTAGAAGTAACTCACCACACACGGCACCAGAGCTAAACAGAGATCCCCAGGTGAAGGGAGAGAGGTAATTAGACACACTCAAACAGAGACAGAGCGATAGAAACTGCAGCCAGGAGAGGTGTAACAACTCCACATGAGCACAGAGCTAACAGCTCAAACAGAGCAAAGGAAGGCTTCAGCAGGTTTGGAGTAAACGCCAAAGCAGGGGTTGACAGGAGAGGTGAGCTTAAGTAGACAGACTGACATCAGCTCAGCCCCTGACGGACCAATCAAGAGCGGTTCCAAGCATTCCCCTGCCTGACTAGCAGAATTCTAACAGAATCATACAGAATCATAACAGGCTGTTATTGTTCCTAGGGAAGACCTAGATAAGCTACAGTCCTCTTTTCCTTTCTGGTGGGTACACCATGGGATTAGTACATTTTTTACTGACTTGTTTTCAGCTAACTATCCCATTCTGGTCCAGGAGATCTATAGAGATTAGAGCAATGGGATTTCTTAGAATTGTCTTGGTTTGGATGGATAGCTACGCTGAAAATGAATATTATGTCCCGTTTGATGTACCTATTCCAAGTCTTACCTCTTTGCTTGTCTCTGGGATTTTTATCTGGCATTCAAAATCCACTGGTTTGGTTTATTTGGCATAATAAGAGACCCATCTTCCATTTTATTTTCTTTATAGAGACCAGAAAAAGGGGGGCCTGCAGGTTCCTAATGGCTTCTGGTATTATGAGGCTGCCAAGCCTGTGCTGTGCTTAAATGGTTTTAGGCTCAACCCCATATGCTTTTCGAGCAATTCCTTGTAAGGTCCCTGTTTGTTGCGCCATTTGATGTGGCTTCCTCAAACATCAGCAGCTGCTGAAGGTGCTTTGACCCTCCATCTCTACTACTTTTTACAACTAGGATACTCTTTTTGTTAAACCTGATTTGGTTCTATCCCAACTTACCCCTATAGGTTTTAACCTATTTTTTCCACCGGGCCTTGTTCCTGGCATTTTTACTCATTGGGCCTCCTTGGGGCTGGCAACCTGGGGTCAGTTATTTGACGATGATAATTTGGTCCCCTTTTCAAAGCTAGCCAATGACCATCACCAACAAGGTTTATGCTTATACTCAATTACACCATTTTTTTGACTGCAGCTCTTATTAAACAATGGGTGTTGTGGCAGGATCCTTTCCTCAAAGATTTTTGAGAGGACACTAGGGGCATCAAGGGTCTGATTTCCTGTTTATATAAATATCAATAGAAATCCTCTCATCCCTATATTCTGCCCCGCAGAAATTGGCACTCTGAATTGGGAGTTACTATTGATGATGATGATTGGAGCATTCTGGAAAAGGCCTTGTTAAAGGTGTCTGTTTTGGTGCCTTTCAAAGAAAATGCTGTTAAAGTTTTGTGTTTATGGTATCTTACCCATGTTCGCCTTCACCATATGTTTCCTGGCACCTCCCCTTTGTGTTGGAAGGGGTGTGGGGAATTGGGTACAATAGGTCACTTATGGTGGAGTTCTGTCAAGGCTAAGGCCTATTGGAAAGCTGTTCAACATCAGCTACAATGATAGCCAGACCGTTTCTGTGGACTCCAGTTATATTTCTGTTTCCTAAGAAGCTGCTGGGCCTCACTAACTTTCAAGCTTTGATTGTGTGTCATGCTATGTGTGCAGCACAAGTGAATTTGGCGGATTTTATTTATTTATTTATTGCATTTATACCCCACATTTTCCCACCTATTTGCAGGCTCAATGTGGCTTACAGAGTAGTGTTATAATCATTACATGATAGTCGATACAATCGATAATTAGCTGAAGGTAGGTGAGGATTTAAATGGGAGATGTTAGGTAAGGTCGTGTGAGAGGTGTTTTTTAATGCACCTGAGTAGTTTAGGAGTGATCTGTTTCATTGGGATCTCTTTTGTAGGCTTTGTTGAAGAGATGTGTCTTCAAAGATTTCCGAAAGCTGGTTAGATTGTCCATGGTTTTCAAGGCCATGGGTAGTGTGTTCCATATCTGTGTGCTTCTGTACACAAAGGTAGTGGCATATGACTGTTTGTATTTAATTCCTTTACAGCTGGGGTAGTTCAGGTTGAGGAATTTACGGGCCGATCTTTTGGCGTTTCTGGGTTGCAAGTCCATGGTGCACTTGTTGGTGTAAAGGCTGACCAAATTATGGTATATTTGTGCTATGGAGCATTTGTGGCTGCTTACAATCATACTCTGGCTAAGTAGGAGAACGTTTGGACCCCTTTTTTGACTCACTGTTCCTTTTGATTTGTATTAATCCAACCTGGCAGAGGGGGTGTGTGGAGGCTGGGGCCGGGGGAGTGTCCATGACTTTGCCTTTAATTTTTTGTTGTTGATCCTGTAACCTGGATCACCTGTTAGCTTGCGTGAGGGGGAAACATTTGGAGTGGGGGTATAAGTTTGTAAACATCAAAGATGAGTAGTAACAAAGTACTTGTACTTTGTTAGAGTATTTAGGGGCCCTTTTACAGAGTGGTGGTAAGCCCAATGTGGGCTTACCGCTTGCTATTCCAGGACTACTGCCGGCCCAACGCAGTAGTACTGGGTCAAGCGCCCAGTGATAATTGGGCATCACCACATACTGCCCGGTTACCACAGGAGCCCTTACCGGAAGGGCTCCCCGATGCATGGCCATGTGATAAAGAGTTTTCTTACTGTATGGCCATTTTGTTTTGGGGGCTTTTTAACCACTACGGTAAAAAGAGCCCTAGTGCACAGGAAAAATGGCCTCCACTGCAACCGTAGGGCCCTTTGTCCCGCAGTTTGGTAAAAGGAACCCTTAAGTGCAATTGGCAGTACTTTTATTTTTAATGAGTTACCTTTTTTTTTTTCTTTTTGCAATACTTTTTACTTGTAATGAGTTACATTTAAGCTGTAATTAGTAACAAAGTACAAATCTGGAAAGCAGTTTTTTAAAATAAAAAGTATTATCTATCCCTCTGCTTCTCCCCTCTACAGCTGGCTTTCCAAGCAATGTCAGACGCAGCTTGCAGCTAATTGGGCCCAAAGCTCGGGCCCAATCAGATGCAGGCCAGGGTCTGACATCACATGGAAACCCTAGTAACCACCCTCTACACCTGCCCAGAATAGCTGTTGATTGGTTATTACTTTGATGTTGTCAGGTATATGGGGGGGGGGGGGGCAGCAAGACTGGTGCAAGGGAGAGAGAGAGAGAGAGAGAGAAAGAGAAATTAGGCAAGAGTGGAAGGGAGAGAGAGAGTGAGAGATGGGGCTATATTGGTAAAAGGAGGGGAGAAAGAGGCTATGGGTTGGGGGAGACAAATTGGGCAAGACTGGATAGGTGGGGACATAGAAGTCAATTTTTCAAAATGATTGGGGATGCTAAACCCAATAGAAATTACCCCTCCCTGGACACAGTCAAGAGTTTGCTCAATATTGGGGGTGCTGAAGCACCCACAGCACACACAGAGCTGAAACAGATCAGTATTTGAGTTGTTATAGTGGAAGACGTGAAGATAGAAGAGAAAAAAATGACACATGGACAAGACAACCTTGGAAAGAGTTAAAAGAAGACAGGAAAGCAGTAACCAGAGACTGGGACCAACTCAGAAAAATAAATGGCCAGACAGAAAAAAGAATTTTATTTTTAATTTGGAATGAAGTAATGCGATAGTCGTGTTAGTCCACTTTAAAAATAAATAAATATAAAGAAAAGAAAAAAATAAGGTGATACCTTTATATTGGACAATATATACATTTTTTTACTAACTTTCAGAGACCAAAACCTACTTTCAGTCAGGACAGTATACTATTGTAATAGTATGCTTGTCCTGACTTAAGGCCCTGTTTACTAAGCCGCGCTGTAGGCTCGCTAACTGTTTAGTACACACTAAATATTAGCACGTGCTAACGCTAGAGACACCCATAGGAATATATGGGTGTCTCTAGCATTAGAGCCGTGCTAACGCTAGAGACACCCATAGGAATATATGGGTGTCTCTAGCATTAGAGCATGCTAAAAAGTTAGCGCACCTACAGTGCAGCTTAGTAAACAGGGCCCTTAAGGAAGTTTTTTTACTCCAAAAACTAGTAAAAAATGTAATAAATTAATCCAATAAAAATGTATCAACTTATTTTCTGTTTTTGTTTTATTTGTTAATTTTTAATGTAGAAATTGGAATATGTAAGAAAATTTACATCTCTTTTTTATATTTTGCATGGTACTAAGGGACATGTCACTATTTCTGTTTCTTTGGTTTTGCACTGTATGTAGGGCCACCCTTGTTCACCTGTGAAAAAGGCTGGGTATTCTGTTAGCATCAAGTGTCTGTGTAGGACTAATCTTTACTAATCCAGTTTGTTTTGTTTTCCAATAGGTATATTAATGTTTTTCTGTCTTCTGCAATGCTCAGGGTGTTCTTTTTTTTTTTTTTTTTTTCTAGGAAGGACCTTGTAAACATACTAGATTCTGTGGTTTAACTTGTTAAGAACACTTTTTACTTTGTAGTAAAACATTAGTTTTAAGAGCTGTACTTTACTACTTTTACTTTAATATTTCTTTGGGATACGACTTTCTGCTTTTACTTCACTACTTATGAAGCCAGTATTTTTACTTTTTACTTAAATATTTTAAAAAAGTAACAACCCCATTTCTGGTAAACATTATAAAATGCTTAGAAGTTTATCTTGCTGTTTATGTGCTTATTCAAAGTTCACTGTTTCCTTGCTGCTCTGTTTGCTGGGACTATTTGTACTTTTCTTCTTTGTTTTACATTGTAACTGGCACTTGGATATTAATAAAGACTTCTTAAAATAAATTTTTTTAAAAACGTTTGCACTTTAGTACATCAGCCCAGGAGAGAGAATCTTGGAATGCAATTTACAAGCTTTATTGAATTGGGGACCCTGGATGTTTGAAAAATCCTTAATCTTGACCTGATATCATTATTTTCCAATAAGAGTGCATAATGTTTCTCACCAAATTCAAAACCTGCTAAACATTTTCAATAGTTTATACATTTCTCTTAAGACAGGTCCTGCCACTAGAAGAACTAGGCATCTGTCTAGGGTGGCAAAATTTGGGGAGTGATTGTATAGCGCCAGGGCAGCATTGCCTCTCCTTCTCTTCCCTTTCCCCACTGAACCTACTACTGCTGCCACCCTACCTCCTCCTGGGCCTTAAGCTTCAATAGGATTCAGTGCAGCATGGGACTTTGAGCACGAGCTCATGTTCATGCATTGCCACATCCTGTCGTCCCCCCCCCCCCCCAACAGGAAGTTTCCATTGGAGGGAGGGGAAGGAAGATGAGTCATGGCAGCACTGCAGTACATGCCTCTGTTCAAGGCCCTGCACCATGATATGTTTTTGCAGCCTTGGCCCAGGTGGCAACAGCAGCAGGCACAGCAGGGCCTTGGGGAAGGGAAGAGGAAGGAGATGCTAGCCACTTGGAAGGAGTAGGAGGGAAAGGGGAGATGTTGGCCACTTGGGGGGAGGAAAGTAGGAGAAAGGGATACGATGGCCGCCTAGGGGGAAAAGGGGAAGGAAATGGAAATGCTGGACTATGTAAGGGTTGGCAAGAGAAGGGGAAATCATGTACTTTATTAAGATAAGCAAGGGAAGAGGAAATACTGGTAGAGCTAGGGTTACCATATGGCTCCAGAAAAAGGAGGACGGATTGAGTCAGCCGGGTTTTACTTCCATTGCTCAATCCGTCCTCCTTTTTCTGGAGCCATATGGTAACCCTAGGTAGAGCCACCTGGAGAAGTAGGGCCTCCCAGAGGAGAGGGACTGGTAAGACTTTGAGACACCTTCCTGAAGTATCTCTATTTATTTAAAAATTAACTTTTGTTTAATTTTGATTCTCGGTCTTTAGTAGTAAACTGCTAGAGTGCTTCGATCACCCGTTCAATAAAACTAAGAGGCAAGAGCATCATGTTTAACTGAAGCTTCATGGCCTGTCGTGGTATTTATCTTGATTCATTCCCTCCTCTTCAATCAAACATCCAGCTTAAAGTCCTCATTTAGCTTACCTTCATAAGGGTGGAGCATGGAGTGTAATTTTATAACAGGGTGACAATCAGGGGCATTTTCGAAAGAGAAGAACGCCCATCTTTTGACACAAATCAGGAGATGGGTGTCCTTCTCTCAGGGTCGCCCAAATCGGCATAATCGAAAGCTGATTTGGGCGCCCCAACTGCAGTCTGTCACAAGGATGACCAAAGTTCCCGGGGGCGTGTCAGCAGTGTAGTGAAGGTGGGACTGGGGCGTGCTTAAGAGATGGGCGTCCTTTTCCGATAATGGAAAAAAGAAGGGCGTCCATTTCGAGCATTTGGTCGACTTGGTCCATTTTGTTTCTCGACCAAGCCTCAAAAAGGTGCCCACACTGACCAGATGACCACCGGAGGGAATTGGGGATGACCTCCCCTTACTCCCCCAGTGGTCACCAACCCCCTCCCACCCTAAAAAAAAATTTTTTTTAATTTTTTTACCAACCTCTATGCCAGCCTCAAATGTCATACCGAGCTCCATGACAGCAGTATGCAGGTCCCTGGAGCAGTTTTAGTGGGTGCAGTGCAGTGCACTTCAGGCAGGTGGACCCAGCCCCCCCCCCCCCCACCTGTTACACTTGTGCTGGTAAATGTAAGCCCTTCAAAACCCACCAGAAACCCACTGTACCCACATGTAAGCGCCCCCCTTCATCCCTTAGGGCTATGGTAGTGGTGTACATTTGTGGGGAGTGGGTTTTGGGGGGGGTTGGGGGGCTCAGCACTCAAGGTAAGGGAGCTATGCAGCTGGGAGCAATTTCTGAAGTCCACTGCAGTGCCCCTAGGGTGCTCAGTTGGTGTCCTGGCATGTGAGGGGGACCAGTGCACTACAAATGCTGGCTCCTCCCACGACCAAATGCCTTCAAATTTAGTCGTTTTTGAGATGGGCGTCCTCGGTTTCCATTATCACAGAAAACCAGGGATGACCATCTCAAAAATGACCTATGGACAACCATCTCTAAGGTTGACCTAAATTTAATGATTTGGGCATCCCTGACCGTATTATCGACATGAAAGATGGACGTCCATCTTGTTTTGAAAATACGGGTTGCCGGGCCTTTACGGGGCCATCCTGCGAGGACGCCCTCATGAAAACTTGGGCGTTCAATTATGCCCCTCCAAGTGAGAATCCAAAAAGGGGATATTATGTCTTACCTATCATTTTCTTTCCTTAATGTCTAGCTACACTGTTCTGCACAAGTGGGTGTTATCCCCCTCCTACCAGCAGAAGGAGGTAGAGAAAAACTGAGTTTTACCAGTGACCTCACCTTCAGGGATTTCAGTTTATTTATAAGTCATCAATGAGGAACCGTATCAAAATCTTTTCTGAAACTAATCCAACTCTCTGGTTACCCAGTTAAAGAAAGTGATCAGATTCATTTGATAAGACCTACCTCCAATGCTGTAATCATGTGTGCTGAGTCCATTAAGTCCATTACATATTTTTATTTCTTCAGACATAGGGTTACAAAAAAATATGGAAAAGTTTTGATAAGAGCTCCAAAATAGACAGATTCCTCAAAATAATTGTTTTTCTGGAAGAATATGTTAATATTTTATTACTTTTTAAGTACATAAAAAATGTTATTACAGGAAATTTAACATGTATAAAATCAAAGTCTCCTTATCAAATCAACTTATTGTAAATATCCAAAAACAAGTTTCAACTTGCACAGAAATTTACACATAACTTAACCAATTTACTCTTGTCTGAACACAGCTATAAATTGGGGCCAGAACAAATGTTAACACGCTTCTCCAAAACTTGAATATGTAAGATGAAAGCACTGTGTGCCAGATTAATCATAAATAAGGAAGTCTTGTCTGTGAGCTTCATTCATTCATTCCCTGGGTGAGAAACAACCTTGTTGCCCACAACTGTGATTTCTTCCAATTGGGCAGACCTAAAAAAACAAACATTTCAGAAAATATGGATACTGGAAGAATAGACAATTTATGATGTTCACCTGATACTACATTAGAATAGTCAACATAAACTTACTTTGCTTAAAACATAGCAAAATCCATTGATAAGTTGGTCCACTATGGAGCTCATTTTCAAAAGAGAAAATGTCAAAAAATGGCAGAAAGTAGTATTTGGACACCGCAATTTTCAAAACTTGGATTTAAGATGTTTTTTCTCTGCAGTGCATGCAAATCACAAGGGGCATGTTGGGGGCAGGATTTGGGTGTTCCCAAAACTTGGAAGTTTTTCTGCCATAACGGAACAAAGCAAAAACATACAAGGCTAAAAATTAGACCGAAATCGGATTTAGACGTCATATCAAAAATGCCCTTCTACAAGCACTATGTACGTTCCCTCACACTATATAAAGGGTGCTAAAAATTGGGATACCATTGGGTGTGCAGGGGTCATTTATACACATAACTAAGTGGGCCTTTTACAATGGCACACTAGCAGTTTTATTGCATACTACAAATAATCATGTACTACATGCTAGAGACGCTCATGTATTCCTATGGGTGTCTCTAGCATTTAGCACATGCTAAAAATGCTAGTGTGCCTTTGTAAAAGATCCCCTAGATTAGCTAATTGGCTCTAAATTGCCATTAAGTGCCAATAATTGGCAACAACAAGCACTAACTGGCACTACCATATATATTTGAATATAAACCTATCCGAGTATAAACTGAGAACATTTGTCCCCATTTTTTGAGAAGAAAACTTAACTTGCAAATAAATCGAGGGAGGGGGGTTATATTCAAGTGTTTCTCTCCTTCTCCCCTCTCCTATAATGCCTGCATTTTTCTCTTCCCCCCTTCACCATGATGTGCAAAATTCCTTCTTCCTTCTCTCTCTTTTTTACCTCTACACCCCCCCCCCCCCCCCCCCATGACTGAAATTTCTTCCTCCTTCCCACAGTGACTGGGCCAGTGCACTGGTCCTTGAGCATCTGCGCATGCTCAAGGCCTGCCAGTTCCCACCCTCTCCAAGAGTCTTACAGAGGGCAGGAGCCAGCAGGCCTTGAGCATGCTCAGGGACCAACACACCAGCCTAGTGCACAACTTTGCTCCTCAAATATAAACCAAGACCCCCATTTTTTGACCCTTTTTTTTAAACCAAAAATCTCAGTTTATTTTCAAGTATGTACGGTAATTTGTAGTTACACATGTAAAAGACTTACGTTTGCATTCTATAAACTTAACACCTAATTTCAATGATGCGCAACTCCAAGGAGGCATGGACATGGGCAGGTCAAGGGTGTACCAAACAAGTGCTAATTAATAGAATACTGTCAGTTACATGCAATAACTGCCAGTATTTGGGTGTGAACATTTATACCAGCCATTGACATGGAGCAAGTGCTCGCACCTGGCACCAAATGAAAAGAGTTGTTAATGTGCACAATCTAATGTATGCACATTAAAACACTTTTAGGGATAATTTTATAAAGGATTTATCACATGTAAACAGTCTGTTATAAAACTACTATGGGGTATTTATATGCAAATGTATGTCAGTGAAAAAGAAGGTGTGTATTTTACATGACCTATATATAAGCCATGTTATGGGATGTGGTTAGGATGGTGTGCAACCAGAGTCATGAAATGTAGCCATATGCATTTATATCTACTCCTGAGCAAGTGTAAATGTACATGGTTGCATTTTAGTCATGCTTCTAACATATTTTGTAAGACTATTTTATAATGACATTATAAAAGAGCTTCAAAATAGGCACCTACTTGGCCTTCTAACCTAAATGACCTGCTATAAATTTATCCTCCACAGTAGAGATTAACTTGCAAGAGTTTTACTGCAAAAACTGTACTAATGAAGTACTGATCTACAAAACTATGCAAAACAGCTTATTACTTATTTCAAGTGAGAAAAAAAATATATGCACACTAATTTCTGCAGTCAAGAGCAGCTATAGGGCATATATAACAGTAACTCTCTGATGGACTTGGCTATCGTTTTTTGTTTTATATATATAATATATATATCCTTGAACTCTTCACTGTAGTATTTATTTTTATCGTACAAATCCAGGCACTTCGTCTTCCTGGTCTGCTGTGGCCTGACAGGCTAGTAGCCAGTCTCCTGACTAGCATTTTTTAATTTGACCTCACTCCTATCTTGGTTCTTTGAACCTCTCCTCAGTTGCAGCTACTTGAGACCTCATTACAGATCTGTGGAAAATAGAGTCGCAACATATAGTTTCCTCTAACACAAAGCTCACCATTGAGCTCAGGTTCCCCCCCCCCCCCCCCCCCTTAAATCCTGGTAGTCCCAAAACAGCTCCAATCTATACTCCACTCCAGCACACATTCCATATGGGCAATGTCAGCTAATTAACTCCTCCCACTACCACTTAAGCCAACAGAAATTATAAAGCTTCTAAAACTTCTATTAAATTCTGCAAACAGAGCCTGTGAAATCTCTAAATCTATACTTACTTATGAGGAATTAAGTGATACCATCACATTGTGCAGTAACCATGTTACTATTTCAAAGTCTACATGGCTACACATTTGAAACTGGCAAAGGTTCTGTAAAAAAATGATACAAACTTTACATATAGAGGGCAATTTTTAAAAGGGTGCCAAAAACTAAGCGCCAAGATTCAGTGCATTAAGAGTGAATTGAATAATGCCATCTGGATGCCCAGATTCCATTATAGAATACTAATGTAAGTTGGCATTTACACACCTACATTTAGGCATGGTCACTTATGTCAGGTTAATGGGTGTAAATGCGTGTGCCTAAATGAAGCATTTTGACGTGTAATTTCAGAAGTCAGTAAGTTATAAATTGTACACCACTCTGACTTGTAAAAAGTAGATCAAACTCTTTTAAACTATTAAAGTATATTGTGAGAAACAGGGAAACTACAGATCCCAGAATGCATTGCAGGAGAGGCGGAAGCAGGGACGGGGAAACTACAGATCTGAGGATGCATTGCAGGAAAGGAGAAAGCAGGGACAGGGAAAATACAGATCCCAGAATGCATGGCAAGATAGGAGGTGTCAGGACAAGGGTAATGCTCAGTTGCAGGAGAAGGTAGAAGATGGGGCTGATTGAAAAATGGAATCAGCTGAGGAGAGGGTGGAACACCTGAGTGAGGGGGTGGAATGGGAGGAGTTGGAACAAGTAGGAGGAGAAGGGGTGGAAGAGGAGATGGAGGTGGAAGAGGAAGTTACTGTAGAAGAAGAGTGACTTCTAGAAGCGCCCAAAGTAACAAGGAAAGAATAATAGTTAGGAGAGATCTGGTGGGTGGATGTCAAGAGGTAATTGTTGACAGATGAGGGTGGTGGATATTTAAAGCCTAGCTAGCTGAACTGTGTTTGAAAGCCTGGCTAGCTGAACTGTGTTTGAGGCCTTGCTGAAGTGGGCTGTGTTTAAAGCCTGGCTAGCTGAACTGGGTTTGAAAGCCTGGCCAGCTGAACTGGGTTTGAAGGCCTGACTAAGTTGAACTGTTTTTTTTTTTTCTTTGAGTCCTGCTTTTGAGAGAGCTGACTTTTGAAAGGTGTTTTGGAGTACTGCATTCCTATATGCCCTAAAGGTGGATTTGAAGAAGTGAGTCTGGATTTAGATCCTCACTTCAGGAATATTGTTTTGAAAGGAAGCTCGGTCTGACAATATGTGGAACCCACCCATGCCCCACCCACTGTGATAGCCTTGATCAGTAAATTACATGCTTACCTTGATTCAGGTTCTATTATACTTTTGGTGTCTTTAGTCCTATCCGCTACATTCGACCTTATTGATCACTCTCTTCTTCTTCTCAGGCTTCAATCTTGAACTGTTTTGGCTTGGTTTACTTCATTTTTGTCAGGCCATTCTTTTTTAGTTAAAATGTCTACCGCCCAATCTTCGTTCAGTCCACTGTCTTGTGGGTTCCCACAGGGGTGGGTCCTTGATCTCTCCATTGCTTTTCAATATTTTTCTTAGCCCTTTAACTACCATTATTCAAAATTTCAATATCCATTTCTTCATCTACGCTGACGATATCCTTTTACTATTTCCTACTGCTCCATTTGCAATTGACATTTCTCCCTCCAAAGATGTCTTCATGCCTTTATTAGAAGACTTCCAAACTTGTACTTAATCTAGCTAAGACCACAGCATGCTTCCTTCACTTGATCCCTTTCTTTTCAATATGACTATACCTGTTGTTCGTTCTTTCCATCATCTAGGGGTTATTACTGATTCAGAACTCTCATTTGCCAATCAAATCTCTCAGGTTCTTCAGCGAGGTTTCCAAGCATTACGGCGTCTTTGCTCAGTCCAAACTTTCTGGATTTCCAATCACTTCATAGTTTGTTCCTGCCTTTGCGATTTCCCAGATAGATTATTGTAATTCCATTTATTCCAGTTATCTATCAGTCCCAACTCCATAGACTCCAAACACTTTGGAATTCTTGTGCTCATTTTCTGTGCAGAGTCAGAAAATTTGATTGTGTTACTCCCTTATTAATCCATCTTCATTGGTTACCTATTGAATATGAATCTCAATTCAAAATTCTTTGTCTAACTCACAAGGCTTTGCACTTAGGGTCCTCATCCTACCTTTCTTCTAGGACTATTCCTTATACTCTCTCCTGTATTCTTTGTTCTCTCAATTCTAACCACTTAGTGTTGCCCTCCCCCTAGAAGTGCCCACTATGAAACCATCAGCTTGACTTTGACATGGTGGAAGGCTGTCACTCTGGAAACCGTTGAAAATAACCCTTTTTTAGTGTTTGTTTGTTTGTTTGTTTGTTTAATTTATATTAATCTTCTCTTTCCTATTTTAGAATGACATTCCTTGTTTTATTGTTAAATGTTTTATTTTATAATGTAAACTGCTTTGATCCCCTTGTAGGCAATTGTGGTATATCAAAAGTTTTAATAAACTTAAACATATTATAGAATACTGCTGAGTGCATGGTAGCACTTATATGCACAGCTTTCTTTTCTATCAATGACTGTAGTTGGTTTCCTCCTAGTTCTCGATGTAGTTTTTCTAAACACCTTTTCTTGCTCTGGCATAAAGGTGGTATATGAAGTGCCAAATAAACATAAACCCCCAAATTCTATAAAAGTCACTAAAAATTGTGCATGCAGTTTAATAACAAGCCAATTAGCACCAATAATCTAGATTTTAACAATTATTAGTGCTAATTGGATATAATTAAAATTTGTGTGTGAAAATTTAGGCCCAGGTCCAAAATGGGGACACAGCCTTGGGAGGGTCTTGGGTGGATCAGGAGCATGAAATTTATAGAATAAAGGAGATCCGCCCCAATTTTGGCTCAAGGATTTAAACCATGGTTTCATTGGTATAAATGGTTGTGCCTAAATGTAGTCACGGTTCCGGTGCTAAGCACTATTCTGCAAATGGCATCTAACTTTAAGCACCGTTTATAGAATAGCGCTAAGCACTATTTATTTTTTTTCTGCACTGATTTTATTTAGGCACTATTTATAGAATTTAGTCCAAACTGTAATAATCATGTGTTAGTCTTTTATAGAATGAGGGGGATAGGGAACAATTCTATAATTGGGTACCCTCTTTTAGGCACCCTGATGCTGTGCAGTGAGAGCCTATTCTATAAGGGCATCTGGGTGCTCAGATTACATTATAGAGTACTAATGTAATCTGGTTATTGGCACACCTTTCCTTTACATGCCCATAATTACACCAGCCACACACTTGACATAACTGCAGTTGAGTAAATACAGCAAGGGCGCAAGTAAGTTACAGTATTCTTTAATTTGCATATGTACGTGTGAGCATACTTATGTCCTGCCCATGCTCTGCCAATATGAACGCCCGCTTACATTAATGCACTTTGCCACTTACGCCTGCCATTAAGAATAGCACTCAGTTGCTTTGCTAGCACTTATGTATGTTAAATGCACATTTACCCACAAAAATTCTAGTATTCTGTACATTTACATGCATAAGGTGCACATAAATGCAGGCACCCAGTTAAAGAATTACCCTTATAGACTGTCATATTCTATACATTTTTCATAATAGTTATTTTGAATGTGTAACACCTTTTAAAAGCTCATTAGGTGGTCTTCTTAATTAATCCACTTTGGAAAGTTGTATAATGTTTACTTTTAGAATGGGTTTGAAAGAAATGCATACTGATGTCTGGTTCTCTGATTGATTTATTCAATATTTGATGCGAAGTGGCCAAGACTTTAACCAAACAGGAAGATGCATTTTTTTTTTAAATTGTGTCAGCTGTTAAAGCTGAAAGCTTGTGTTGTTTCCAGTAGATATACCCAGAGGCTAATGGTAGTTGTTTGAACTTTTTGAATAGGACAATCCAGTACCAGAATGAGCAGTATCTATAGTTTATAAAATTGGTCTGATACAGCTTATATCAACAAGTTGCTCCACGAGTCATGATTTTTTTCAAATATTTTCTTAAATATTGTTATATATATATACATGAAACGGGTGGCTACAGAGGGGCATAATCGACCAGAAACGCCTATCTCCATGGGCGTTAATCTCCGAGAACGGGTCCGTGAAGGGGCGGAGTGAACCGTATTTTTTAAAAAAAATAGACGCCCATGCTTTATTCGCCAAGGTGTGAGCTGGGCGTTTTTGCTTTTCACCGATAATGGAAAATGAAATCGCCCAGCTCAAAAACGAATAAATGCAAGGCATTTGTTCGTGGGAGGGGCCAGGATTCATAGTGCACTGGTCCCCCTCACATGCCAGGACACCAACCGGGCACCCTAGGGGGCACTTTTACAACAACAAAAAAAAAGGTAAAAGAGCTCCCAGGTGCATAGCACCCTTCCCTTGGGTGTTGAGCCCCCCAAATCCCCCTCAAAACCCACTGCCCACAAGTCTACACCAGTACTATAGCCCTAAGCGGTGAAGGGGGGCACCTACATGTGGGTACAGGGGGTTTGGGGGGGTTGGACGACTAGTAGCATTAAGCAGCACAATTGTAACAGGTAGGGGGGGGATGGGCCTGGGTCCACCTGCCTGACGTCCACTGCACCCCCTAACAACTGTTCCAGGGACCTGCATACTGCTGCTTGGGAGGAGGGTATGACATTTGAGGGTGAAAGTAAAAAGTTGTGAAACATCATTTGTTGTGGTGGGAGGGGGTTAGTGACCACTGGGGGAGTCAGGGGAGGTCATCCCCGACTCCCTCTGGGGGTCATCTGGTCAGTTAGGGCACTTTTTGGGGCCTTATTCGTCAAAAAACAGGGTCCAGGAAAAGTGCCCTAAATTCTAGCTACAAACGCATCCATTATCGGCGAAGGGCGCCCATCTCTGTTCGGGTGATAACCACGCCCCAGTTCCGCCTTCACCACGCCTCCGACACTCCCCCGTCAACTTTGTCCGCATCCGCGACGGAGTGCAGTTGAAAGCGTCCAAAGTTCGGCTTTCGATTATGCCGCTTTATTTGTTTTTGTGAGAAGAACGCCCATCTCCCGATTTAGGTCGGAACTTGGGCGTTATTCTCGTTCGATTATAAGTTGGACAGTCTACTACTGTATCCTTTGGAACAAATTAATGCTAGCACTTAAGGAGTTGAATCTAAACCTTACTGATGAGAGCATGGTACAGAATGATTGATTGATTTACTTCCCACATTTAACACCTAGGCAGATTACAACAAAACATATCTAATTATAAACAGAAAACAAACAAAAATATAATACATCACTAAATATAATCTTAGAGTACAAGCATAGAAAAACAACATAAGACACAACCATCACAGTCATAACCTACTATCAGTAACATCAGATATAATCCTGTGGTGAAAATTGCTAAACAATGCTGGTATGATATTAAAATGCTTGCAAAAACAGTAAGGCCTTCAGGTGACTCTTAAAGTCTTTTGTGTTAATCACTCGCAGGGAAACCAGCTGCTTATTCCAATCCTCTGGTCCAGCAAGCACTTATTTCTGTAAAATGGGTCTTTGAAAGTGAGGGAATAGATAAGTGTTGAGTGCCCTCTGAACGTAGAACTCTGCTAGACCTGTAAATTTTCAGAACAGTCATCTGATAATATGGAGCATCCTGCTATAAGGCATTGTGGATAAGCAAAAGCAGCTTAAGTTTGATATAAAATACCACCAGTAGCCAATGCAAACATTTTTTAAAAGAGGAAATACAAGGGATCAGGCTGCTGCATTTTGTACCACTTGACGTGACCTCAAACTATATTGAGGTAGGCATAATAACAGTGAAGTTACAGTAATCCAATTTAGAAAGCACCAAACTTTGAACCATAGTCCTAAAGTCTGAAGAAGTGACACGGCTGTCAAGAGGTAATTTCTGGGGGAGCAGAGCAAAGTTTCTCACCTGTAGCAGATGTTCTCTGAGGACAGGAGGCCAAGTATTCTAACATCTGGGTGACATCATCCAACAGAGCCCAGTGAGGACGCTGTCTAGCATATACAGCAAATAGAAAATTCTAGCATTGTCCCACCGTACATGCGTGGGTGCCTTCCCACTCGATGCACAAGTGCAGGTTCCTCAGTAGAAAAATATAGCTGAAGGAATACAACTTCTAGAGGAGGTGGAAAGGTATGTGAGAATACTTGGCCTGCTATCCTCGGAGAATACCTGCTACAGGTGAGTTACTTCACCCTCTCACATCTGGGAATCCCTAGCTACCAGGCTCACCAAAAATAACAATGCTAGGATAATAGGGACTCAAAATGTCAAGGCCTTTAAGTCAATCAATCTTAAACTATATACAATCCAGTTGTGAAGGTACAGCCTGGAATAGAACAAAAGTGGGCCTAGGAGGGTGGAGTTAGATTCTAGACACTAAACAAATTCTGCAGAACTGTCTGACTGAACCAGCTGTCATGTCGGGTATTCTGCTCAGGGCAGTAGCAAGATGTGAATGTGTAGAATGAAGACCATGTCACAGCCTTACAAATCTCCTTAATGGAGGTTGACCTAAAGTCAGCTACCAACATAGCCATGGCTCTGAAATTATGAGCCTTGACATGACTCTCTAGAGTCAGTCCATTCTGGGTATAATTGAAGGAAATGCAATCCGCTAGCAAATTGGAAATAATGTTTTTGCTAATGACTACCCCCATCCTGTTTGGGTCAGAAGAAACATAAAACTGGGTGGACTGTCTATGGGCTTTAGTCCACTCCAGATAGAAGGCTAAGAGGCTCTCTTGCAGTCCAACATATGCAGTACACTTTTGCCTGAATGGGCATGTGGCTTTATTTATTTATGGCATTTGAATGCTGCATTATCCCAAACAAGTTCAAGTTCAATGTGGCTTACATCAAACTTTTAAAGTAAATTACAATAAAAGAACTTGATTGAAAATACAAAACAATAATAGGTAAAAACATCCAGGAGATTGATGTGGAGATCTGTCTCCTGAGCAGACCACATTCCCTGGGTATAAAGCCCATCCACACGAGCCCTTCATCCCAAGCTGGATGCATTTGTTGTAAACACCTTTTGAGGAGGTGCAATTTGAGTCCCACAGTCAAATTGGGCCAAATTGTCCACAAGAGGAGGAATTGAACAAGCTCTGGAGGAACTTGGATAACATCCACTAGATTCCCAGTGGTGTGAGACCTCTGGGAAGCCAGAGTCCATTGGGCACCTCTCAAACGGAGGTAAGCCAAGGGAAGGACATGCACTATGGAGGTCATGTGGCCTAACAATCTCAACATCTGCTGAGCTATGTCCTGCTTGCTGCTCCAGACCTGTGAGGTGAGCACTATCAAAGTATCTGGTCTTGCCGGGAGCAGAAAGGCCCAAGCTTGCACTATATCGATCAGGGCTCCTATGTATTTCAATCGCTGAGTTGGGAGAAGGTGAGACTTGGGGTCATTTTATTACAAACCCTAGGAGCCCCAGTATCTGAATTGTTCTCCACATTGACTCTTGTGCTTCTTCCTGTGATGTGCTCTTGACCAGTCAATCGTCCAAGTGCAGAAACACAAACTTCCAGTCTGCGAAGTGATGCTGCGACTACTGCTAAACATTTCATGAAGACCCTGAGAGCTGACACAAGGTCAAAATGCGATACTAGTAATGGTGTTTCCCTACTCTAAGTCAGAGATATGTCCTGGAGTGCATAGTCAATCTTGTTCCTGAATCATCATCCTGAACTTTTCTCTGACCAGAAATTTGTTCAGTGCCCTTAGGTCTAGGATGGGATGAAATCCCCCCCCCCCCCCCCCAATCTTTTTGGGCAAAGGAAGTACCTGGAATACAATCTTTTCTGTCCTTCCCCAGGTGGCATGGGTTTGACCGCATTGGCCTGTAGAAGGACAGAGATTTCCTCTACAAGTACCTGCTTGTGCTAAGAGATGATGTAAGATGCTCTCCAATGGTGTCAACATTTTTTTACAAGTCACTGTAGTGCTCAATTCACCTAAATTAGCAAAGAGATTTCTGACAGAAATCTACATCCCAACTTCAATGAATAAAAAAGGTCCATTTTTAGCTGTCCATGGGTTGCGTAACTTTATATGAATACAGTTATGCAGATTTCAGTGGCACTATCCACTTAAACAGTGCCTCTGAAAATCCATATCCAACTATAAACTAAAAATGTATGTATTTAAGTACAAATACATAAATAGCAGATTTGGAGTGCATTTTCAATATGACGTCTAAGTCCGACTTTAGACATTTTGCACAAAACGTCCAAAATCCGAATAGAAAAGAAGGTCATTTTCAAAAAAGAAAAACGTATGTCTTTTTTTCGAAAATACTGTTTCGAACGAGGTTTTGTGCTCTGGATGTTTTGTTTTTTGGTCCATTTCTGAAAAAAAAAATGCAAAACAGAGATTGGGATATAGGAGGATCCAGCATTTTTAGTAGACTGGTCCCTCAGATATCCCAGGAGAGCAATGGGGCGCCCTAGAGGGCACTTCTGTGCACTTCATAAAAATGCTCCTAGGTATACATTTCACCTTTGCTCCTTTATCTTATCCTCAAAAACCCACTGTCCCCCACTGGAGGACTAGTGCAGCGGACTTTGATCCTGAGGAACTGGGTTTGATTCCCAGTGCAACTCCTTGTGACTCTGGGCAAGTCACGTGACCTTCCATTGCCCCAGGGTCACATAAGTACCTATATATAATATGTAAACCGCTTTGAATGTAGTTGTAAAAACCACAGAAAAGTGTTATATCAAGTCCCATTCCCTTTCCCCCCTATGGGTGAAGGGGACGTCTATATGAGGGTACAGTAGGGTTTTGGTAACTTTGGAAGGGGTCATACTTTCCACCACAAGTGTGACAGGTAAAGGGAGATAAGGACCTGAGTGCCTCACTCCATAGTGCACTGCACTGACCACTATGGACCTGCATGTTGCTCTAATAGACCTGGGTTTAACATCTGAGGCAGTCATAGAGACTGGTAAGTCATATTTTTATTCACTTTTTTGTGGGGTGAGAGGCGGATCAGTGACCACTAGGAGGTATTGGGGATCACCCCTAAGTCCCTCCAGTGGTTATCTGGTCATTTAGGGCACTTTTTTGTGCCTTATTCATTCTGAAAACAGTTCTAGACCAAAATGTCTTAGTTTTAGTCCTGGACATTTTTGTTTTGTTCTATTATGGCTGTAAAATGTCCAAGTGTTAGGCACGTCCTAATCCTGCCTTTGAATCTCCCCCGACACGCTGCAGACAAATTGCATAGATAGATATCTGAAAAATACGCTTCAAAAATGCCAGTTTGGACGTTTTGAGAAGGAAAACGTCCAAATGGTGCTTTTTGACACTTCTTGGACATTTTTCTCTTTCAAAAATGAACCACATAATCTTAAATGGAAAAGTCTATTGTTCAACAGATGAATTTCACCACCATCCCCAGTCCACATCCAAACATGCCCAATTTTTTAAAAGATAAGTTTGATCATTTAGCAATTTAAATAGCCACAGTTATCTGTATACATAGCACAAATTTAAAAGAAAAAAATATATATGTTTGATGCCGCTGCCAACCACAAAAGTGCTTCTGAATATCTACCTAAAAATTCCTAGGTTATACAACATAGCTCTGAGATCCAATATGTCTCAGAAATTGCAATAAAACTCCAATTAAATGTATCTTTACACTATGCCTTGCTCTGATTTGTGTGCTACATTATCAGCTTCACAAAATATGAATGAGTCTCATTATTCCTTTTTGAATATGCAGAATTGTTCAAACAAGCATCAACTTCTGGCAAAGGAAGCACACTGAATATGCTCATGCTATGATATCAACTCAAATCAAGGGTAAGCAGTTAAAAATGCTTGCCAATACTTTAATCACCACACTTCTTCAATTAAATTTAATCAAAACCATTTACCTATATCTACTACATAGGAATCTATGAGAAAACAAGGACAAATAAAATATCAATATCTTAGCGCAAAGCGGAATGACTATGCACTGGCACTCTATAGTAGCACTTCTTTCTGTACTAGAACCTCTCTATCCCAGTTTAGTCACACCGTACTTTGTTGCCACCATCAGAAAAGCTAATACCTCATCTCCTGGGGAGGGGGGGGGGACCCAAAGGCTGCACTTGATTAACTCCAGAAAGGATGCTAGCCTTGGTACCTTCCAGTTGAAAAAGAACAGTGTAACCTTTAAAGGTGAGAAGATCAACAATGTGAATTGTAAGGTTCGTGTACGTTTGCCTATCAGAACCATCTTGAATTACAGTCTTTTCCATAAAGCTTTGAAAAAATTAGAGTTCAGAAGCAAATTGTAAATCATATCTATATGAGATATTTGCTCTTATTATAAACCATTTTGAGAAATATATGAAAATGGTATAGAAGAACCTCAATAAAATAGAATAGAATGTTTAATTTGGATCATACAATACAATTGCCATAAGGAAACTATTTCACAGCAGCCCTGAACAGAATCCCACAAAGACCAGTTTGCACCCAATATCAATGCATAATTCAGCAACTACTGAAGTTGAATTAAAGAGAAGGATTATTAAGGGGGAGGAGTGGGGGGATGGCTGTGGGAATTACAGTTCAGTAAGCCTGAAATGATATGCCATTTCAGGGTGTCAAGGCTTCAGTTCTAGGTAGAACCCATCTTAATGTCACAGCAACATCTGGAAATGAATTTCCTCCCCCCACCCCTTAGACTCTGATACCTCTTGGGATACATCTATTACACTGGATCATCAAAGTCAAAGTAAGCAGGAAATGGCTAACTACTTGCCTACAATGAGGAAGACAGAAATGAATATTCAAGTGACTGATAATTCTCCTGTGAGAAAAAATCATAACCTTTGTCTCAAATAAGTTAAAATCTACCTGTAAAACCTGACCCAGTAGGAGTAAATCACCAAACCAGTTTGCATATTCATCCCCAATCGTCTGTGTGAGGAAATGATATGGAAGTTTATAGCTCTACACTGATTTTATAGAAATTAATTTCAAACAGGCTACAACCCCAAAATAATCTCCAAGAATATTGCCTCCTCCCTCAAAACACCCAGGGAGAATCTGCTACAGTACAAAAAGAAAAAATCCACAGACAGAATCCCGCTTGTAGTGACATACAATCCAGAGCTGGAAAAACTGAGGAAAATCATAAGAGATCTACAACCTATACTCCAGGAGGATGAATTACTGAAAGAGATATTCCCATCCCCACCAGTACTGGCCTTCCGACAGCCACCCAATTTAAAAACAAGCTAATCAGAAGTAAACTTCCATCACAGACTGAAAAGGAACAGAAGGGCACACTTCCCTGTAATTTATCCAGTTGCAAACTATGCCAAAATATTTCACAGGACCCCAAAGTCATCCACAAAGGAAAGATATTCAACATAAAGGGATCTTTCACTTGCTCATCTTCCAATGTGGTATATATCATTCAGTGTAAAAAATGTAACGAAGGATGCTATATTGGAGAAACAGGCCAGATGCTTAAGACAAGATTCAATTTACATAGACATCATATGAACAATACTGGTGCCAGCAGGGTTCCCACGCCTGTTGGTCAACATTTTACAGGACCAGGACATTGTACCAGTGACTTCACAGTGATAATCCTGAAAGGTAACTTTAAAACCATACAAGAACGTAAGACCTTTGAAGTCAGAATGATTGAATATTTTAACACCCAACAGAAAGGACTTAACAAGGATCTGGGGTTCCTAGCCCATTATAAACCATAAAGCTGTATGTCTCTGTTGATCACCCTCCCCTCACCTATCCACACCCATCCTGTTAGAATATCAATGACATGCTTTGATGTCCCCATGCATACTTCCTACCCACCCCCCTCCTCCCACCCTGTCAGACTGTCATAGTAATGCTTGAATGTTTTCACTTATATACACTGTCAGCTAGTACATTTGCTTATTTCCGATCTGAGGAAGAAGGGCAACCTTCGAAAGCTAATCAAGAAATGTATTAAGTTATGTCCAATAAAAAAGGTATCATCTTATTTTCTTTTCCATGTTTTATTTTGTTTGATTTCTATTGATAGAAATTAATAAAAGACTACCTGATAGTCATCCAATTTCCTAAATTCTCAAGGCATTATAGACAGCTTAGATGGAAATTCCTGATCTTTGTTACTAGATCAGTAATAGACCTATGTCCTTCACATCATTTTTTTTCCCCTTTGGTGTTTACATAAATGTGTAACTATTTGAATTGCTCCTGCATTATTTCAGAAGTGCATGGAGGAATGCTTGGGGGTCTTACTAGATGAGATATATATTTCCTATTTTGACACTCTCATTATTTTCAGCAAAATATTTCTGATTACATGGCAGATAGAATAAAAGTGATGCAGAGACTACAAAACTGTGGATTAAACTAAAACCTGTCGTGTCAGTTGTAGTTGTACAAGAAGAAAGTGGGATATCTTGGAAAAATTATCTCAGTAGAAGGTCATTGCATGGATCTAAATGACATAACAGCCATCTAATTCCTGACAGAAAGGAAGCATCTATGTTGGGAGAACTGCACAAGTTATTTGGGCTACTAGGATATGAATATTCCTGTATTCAGAACCTCAAAACGACTGTACTGCCTCCTGTCAGGATGACTAGAACACTCACCATCACTGACTGGGCCTCAATGGGGAGGAACATACAACTTAGCAAGAAATAGTCATTAATTGGGCCAAGCTTTGTCAAGGCAGTTGAGTTCATCTTCTCACCCAGACCCATATTATGGTATACCCTGATTTTATATTGCTTTCAGGGTAATTTCTCCAAATAGGTTAGTTTTGCACATACCATTACTGCTAATGCTCGCTGTAGAGCTTGCACTGGACAAATTAGAGTTTCCCTCTGGCGTTTGTGTTGCATGTTTTTGCATCAAATGAAGGACAGAAACAGTTTTGCACCAACCAGGATGGTAGAAATTCAGAGTGGTAGTCTATGGTTCCTGAATCCTAACTCCAGTCCAGAAAAAAAAAATTGTCAGCTCCATTCTGTTAAGTAAGACATAAGCATCGCCACACTGGGACAGACCAAAGGGCCATCTAGCCCAGCACCCTGTCTCCGACAGTGGCCAATCCAGGTCACAATCACCCAGCAAGATCCACGGAGCAAAGCATTTTGTACTGCTTGTCCCAGGAATAGTGGATTTTTCCCTACATCCATTTAATAACATTCTATGGCCTTTTCCTTCAGGAAGCCATCCAAACCTTTCTTAAACTCTGCTAAGCTAAACCACCTTAACCACATTCTCCGGCAATGAATTCCAGAGTAGAATTACATGCTGAGTAAAGAAAAATTTTCTCTTATTTGTTTTAAATTTACTGCACTCCAGCTTCATCGCATGCCCCCTTGTCCTAGTATTTTTGGAAAGCGTAAACAGACGCTCCATATCTTTCTTTTCCACTCCACTCATTATTTTATATACCTCTATCATATCACCCCTCAGCCGCCTTTTCTCCAAGCTGAAGAGCCCCAGCCGCTTTAGTCTTTCCTCATAGGAAAGTCATCCCATCCCCTTAATCATCTTCGTCGCCTTTCTCTGCACCTTTTCTAATTCCACTATATCTTTTTTTAGGTGCGGCGACCAGAATTGAACACAATACTCTAGGTGCGGTCGCACCATGGACCAATACAGTGGCATTATAATATCCTCATTTTTGTTTTCCATCCCTTTCCTAATATTACCTAACATTCTATTTGCTTTCTTAGCTGCAGCAGCACACTGAGCAGAAGATTTCAACGTATCATCAATGATGACTCCCAGGTTCCTTTCTTGTTCCGTGACTCCTAACGCTGAACCTTGCATGACGTAGCTATAGTTTGGGTTCCTCTTTCCCACATGCATCACTTTGCACTTGCTCACATTGAATGTCATCTGCTGTTTAGACGCCCAGTCTCCTAGTCTCGCAATATCTTCTTGCAACTTTTCACAATCTTCCCGTGATTTGATGACCTTAAACAACTTTGTGTCATCAGCAAATTTGATAACCTCGCTAGTTACCCCCACCTCTAGGTCATTTATGAAAATGTTAAAAAGCAACGGTCCCAGCACAGATCCCTGAAGGACCCCACTAACTACCCTTCTCCATTGCGAATAGTGACCATTTAACCGTACTCTTTGTTTCCTATCTTTCAACCAGTTTTTAATCCATAACAATACACTACCTCCGATCCCATGACTCTCTAATTTCCTCTGGAGCTTTCATGAGGGACTTTTTTTAAACAAATTTTTATTGATCATTTTACTTAATTACATTCACATTTATCACATAAATGTAAGGAAATACAGAAATTAATATAAAGGAAAAAGAAAACATTTTCTCTCATCAATATTATAATAATTGTCCACAATTGGGGGATCCAAGATCAGGAAAACAATCTCAAAGAAAATAAGAAAAACACAAAATGGTTAATCTTACAATTCATATTTTGAGGGAGGAAGGTTAATCGGTAATTGCAGCCGGTACAGTGATAACTAAAGGAAGCTGCTGCAGAGGATTCTTCATCTGTTCTTTTAACTCCACAAACTCTTGTAATTTCTTGGGTTCGACAAATAAGTAATAAGGAAATAAAACACTTACAAGGGAATCGCTCTAGGAAGGTCCCACCTAGGGCAATGATTCTTGGCATAAAAGCCAAGAATTCACACCTCCCAGTCTGCGACTCCCTTGATAAGTCAGGAAATATATTTATCTTTGAACCCAAAAAACTATCAACCATGTGTCGGAAATACAATTTCAAAACATTGTTCCTATCTAAATCAAAGACGAAAGTCACTAATAATATAACTCTATATATAGGATATTTTAGGAAAATTTATCATTCGAGTTATTTTTCCTTAATTGGTTCTCCAGAAATTCCAATTTTTTTTTTTTACAAGAAGCATGTCTGTCCTTCATTACCAGATTAATTGATTTTCATAGAGAAACCATTTCTGTAATCAAAGTCTCTAATTTATATCTTGGACTTCCACTTTGGTAGATAAATATTGATTAATCACATATTTATTCCTGAAAAATTTTTGACATCTGAAGAAGAAAGTTATTCACTCTCTGCAGTACTTCCCATAGTGCGTCCATTATAACATTTTTGGCTTCACCGAGTCCAATTTCTCCACAGAAACCGCTCCAAATATCTTCGGGGGGGGAAGAGCTCACTCTCCAATCCCCCAGTTGGTTTATTATCCAGCGTCAACGCTGCGCCAGGACCTCCTCAGATCGCGTGAGAATCCTAACCCACTTCGGGCGTTTCCACTGTCGACCTCCATAGCGAAGCGTTACTGTTTCCGGGTCTTGGAGAGGTCATGCCAACAGGGGGACTCAAAGTCACTCCCTCTCCACTGAGATTCGGCGATAAAGCCTTGCTGTTCCCTGAAGCAGGAACCGATATCCCCGATGTTATGACCCCGAATCTCTCCAAAGTAGATTGAGAAGTGGTGGGAACCCCAGCCGTGTTCGAGGAGGATAACACCTCGGCTTTGCCTTTTCTCTTCCCCATTCTCTGGGGAGCGCGCCTACTTCTTCAGGTATTCTGGTGTAAAACGGGAACTCAACTAACGTACGTCCTCCCTCGACGCCATCTTGGATCCTCCAGTTTGGGACACTCTTTGTCTGGTTTCTCCTCAGAGGCCTGTCTGATATGGGTAACCCTTCAGCATAGCCCTCTAAGTCATTGAAACACGGAAGCCCCTCCACCGCTTCAAGGTGGTGTCCCTTCAGAGGGGCTTCATGAGGGGCTTTTTCAAACACTTTCTGAAAATCCAGATACACAATATCCACCAGCTCACCTTTATCCACATGTTTGCTTACCCCTTCAAAGAAATGCAGTAGATTGGTGAGGCAAGACTTACCTTCACTAAATCCATGCTGACTTTGTACTCTGTTATTTTGTTCTTAATGATAGTCTCTATCATTTTGCCCGGTACCGACATCAGACTCCCCTGGAACTTTTCTTAAAAATCGGCGTTACATTTCGACCATCCAATCTTCCGGTACCACGCTCGATTTTAAGGATAAATTACATATCAACAACAGTAGCTCTGCAAGCTCATTTTTTAGTTCCATCAGTACCCTGGGATGAATGCCATCCAGCCCAGGAGATTTGCTACTCTTTAGTTTGCAGAACTGCCCCATTACATCCTCCAGGTTTACAGAGATTTCAATAAGTTCTCCGACTCGTCAGCCTCGAATACCCTGTCCAGCACTGGTATCCCAACCAAATCTTCCTCAGTGAAGACTGAGACAAAGAACTCATTTAATCTTTCCGCTATTTCTTTATCTTCCCTGAGTGCCCCTTTTACTCCCCGGTCATCCAGTGGCCCAACTGATTCTTTTGCCGGTTTTCTGCTTTTTATATACCTGAAAAAAGTTTTACTATGTGTTTTTGCCTCTACCGCTATCTTCCTTTCAAAGTCCTTCTTAGCCTTTCTTATCAGCGCTTTGCATCTGATTTGACATTCCTTATGCCACTTTTTATTATCTTCAGTCAGTTCTTTCTTCCATTTTCTGAAGGATTCTCTTTTTGTTCCAATAGCCTCCTTCACCTCTCTTTTTAACCACGCCGGTTGTCGTTTGGTTTTCTGCCCTCCTTTACTGATACATGGAATATATTTGGCCTGGGCCTCCAGGACAGTGTTTTTGAACAGCATCCACACCTGTTGTAGGTTTTTTACCCTATCCTTCGCTCCTCTAAGTTCTTTTTTTACCATTCTCCTCATTTGATCATAGCTCCTTTTTTTTGAAGAAACACCAACATATTTGACTTCCATTGTCTACTTTTTTGAAAGCAGATTTCAAAGTTGATCATATTATGATCACTGTTATCAAGAGGCCCCCGCACTGTTACCTCCTGTACCAGATATTGTGCTCCACAAATGACTAGATCTAGAATTTTTCCTTCTCTCGTCTGCTCCTGTACCAGCTGCTCCATGAAGCAGTCCTTGATTTCATCAAGGAATTTTACCTCCTTGGTGTGCCCCGATGCTACATTAACCCAGTCTATATTGGGGTAATTGAAATCACCCATTATTATCATGTTGCCCATTTTATTAGCGTCCCTAATTTCCTTTAACATGACTGCGTCCGTCTGCTCATCCTGGTCGGGCAGACAGTAGTACACTCCTACCACCATCCTTTTCCCCGTGACCCATGGAATTTCGATCCATAGTGATTCCAAAAGGTCATTTGTTTCCTGTAAAATTTTCAGTCTATTTGATTCAATGCCCTCGTTAATATACAATGCTACTCCTCCACCAATCCGGTCCACTTTATCACTGTGATACAATTTGTATCCCAGTATGACAGTGTCCCACTGGTTTTCCTCCTTCCACCAGGTCTCGGAGATGCCTATTATATCTATTTTTTCATTTAGTGCAATATATTCCAATTCTCCCATCTTATGTCTTAGGATCCTAGCATTTGCATAAAGACACTTCAAGTTATTCCTAGTCACATTATGTTGATTACTTGACAGTATTAATTTACTATCTTCTGTCTGAGTTTTATTATTTCTGTTTACAGACAAATCTATTACGGTCACCTTTGCAACCTCACCATCAGGAACCCCCATCCTCCCTGTTTGGGCAATATCTTGATACCTCATTCCAAACCATACACTGTTGTGCAACTGTCAGCCTTCCCCTCGTTTCTAGTTTAAAAGCTGCTCAATTTCTTTTTTTAATGCCGATTCCAGCAGCCTGGACCCATCCCGGTCAAGGTGGAGCCCATCCTTTCGGAATAGACTTTCTGTCTGATATCTGCAAAGTTAAATACCATCAGACACCTCTGGATGGCAAAGCTAGCAGATTTTAACTTCAATGGATTAATATTCAAAAGCTTCTGTGCAGGTGACACCCTTTGCATTGTTTTTAATTATATGGCCCAAGTAGTGTTTAAATTTAATTTTCTATAAGACCAAAAGTTATAAGGTTTAAATTAGGATTTGGGGCAAGCTGGAAGCAGAGCACAAACCTGTACAAAGAGCAGAGATATTTAGTTGCTGTCCATATAAGTGTTGATGCACAAAGAGCAGGCATAACTTTTATATGCATAAGACAGCTGTGGCACTTACAAATATATGGCTGGCAAAATATGTAAAATATTGTATTTATAGCTTAACTGTATAAAATTATACTGTATCCCCCACTGAAAATTTACCTCCAAATATCAGCCTGTAAGGATAAATGGACATGAAAATTCACTTTGAATGTAGTTGCAAACATCACAGAAAGGCGGTATATCAAGTCCCATTTCCCTTTCATCACAAATGCCCCTAAGATGGGTGAATATATAAAGAAGACCACAAAGAAAAACTCCAGATCCATTTCTAGTCACAGGAATTGCAGCAAAGAGCTGAAATTACATGAGTCACATCAATAACCACTAATCTACTAACCCAAGACTTCACTGAGCAAAATCAAATGACCATTCTATTTACTGGCCATACAAAATTATTAAAGATCCATCAGAAAGATGGTACAATACATATAACTCTCTATTACAAACCCAAGGGAAAGTGGCTGGGGACTAATGAATAGAGTGGTTCCTCAAAAGAGGCAAGTCGCTCACATATGATAATGGGGAAAAAAACTTTACACTGGGGGTGATGGGCTCCTGTACTAGAAGAGGTCCCACCAAATTATCACATTATTATTTATAAGAAATAGAAATATAAAATAGGCCATTTGGGAGTTGACAGAGTTGTAAATTTGGTATGCAAATGATTTTATTGGCTAAGGATGAAGGTGACATTGAACATCAAATTCCACACCGTTGCACATGCTTGAAACAAAGAAAGTCAAATCAACTGATTCGAGTACCACTGTGCCCAATACATACTACAGAACTGTTGAACTACTTTCCACTGAATTTCTTCAACTGGTTAAATGTAAGAATGAATACAATTATATTCTTGTAGCTATGGATCACTTCAGAAAGTTCACTCAGACCCATGCAACTGGAAATAAATGAGAAAAAATAATAGATGATAACTTCTTTAAATACTCTGCTTTAAAATTTGGTTTTCCACAGAAGGTCCATCGTAATCAGGGAGAAAGGAGGGGTTAATTTGAAAATGAGTTGTTTCTCCAACTACAGACACATTGTGGGATTGCCAACTCACAGACCAGTCCTTACCATCCCCAATGGAATGGCCAAGTAGAGCCTTCAATTGTACACTCTTGATTTTCCTTAAAACTTTGCATGAAGATCACAACTCATCTTGGGAGTGTCCACCTTAATAAAATTCTTCTTGTCTGTAATTGTAGCAATAATTCCATAGGCTTAGGACCTCCTATTTGCTGGGGTGTAAGTGGGAACATGACGCTAAGTAAAGATTACAGAAAAAAACATGACACCCGCCACATTTTGGTACTAGGCATTATAGTGTAATTGTGCTCCTTTTGTCCTGTTTGTCTGTCCTAATTAGATTGTAAACTCTGTCGAGCAGGGACTGTCTCTTCATGTTCAAGTGTACAGCGCTGCGTACGTCTAGTAGCGCTTTAGAAATGATAAGTAGTAGTATAAGTGCTCCCCCCGGGCTGCCAATGGACATAGTATTTGGCTTGCACTTGAAATCAAAGAGCCTCAAGAGGGACCTATATTTTCTCCTTTTTCTTGCTGATAGCTCAACTGAACCAACCAAGCATGCTCTTAGAGTTCTCAATTGTTTCATCACACAGACCACTGGCAGATGCCCCTCCTGTTTAACAGTTTCCACTTCTTGTTTTAATGAATTTTTGCATCCCATACTGATTTAATTTTTTCCAGCATTTCCAGTGTGTCTGATCTGTTATTGATTACCTTTTATCATCTATAAATGAGCATGTTTCTTTCTCAAGTTTCTTTACAATGTTTTTAATGTATTTTAGAGAACTGATCCACTAGTCATACTGCCTTCACCAGAATGAACTTCATTTGTCAATGCCATCAGTCTCTATGTCCTGCTATCCAACTAGTTCCTCACCCAATTTACAACTTCCTGTCCTACTCCCATACTATCCAGATTGCGTAGCACAATAAGGACAATTCTATGACATTTACATTTGTGCACAGTGTGCTAAAATGTAAAAAATGCCGAATTTAGATGCCCAATATACACTACAACAATGTCATTTGGGTGCCTAAGTGGTATTCTACAAAGAGAGGGGCATGTTCAATTGGGGACGCCCATCTCCGAGGACGGCGCCGTGAAGGGGCAGGGCCGACCGTATTTTCGAAACGAGATGGCCGGCCATCTTTCATTTCGATAATACGATTGGAGCTGCCCAAATGTCAGAGATGGCCGGGTTTGAGATGGCTGGCCTCGGTTTTCGCCCATAATGGAAACCGAGGCTGGCGATCTCAAACCCAGCCAAATCCAAGGCATTTGGTCATGGGAGGGGCCAGCATTTGTAGTGCACTGTTCCCCCTGAAATGCCAGGACACCAACCGGGCACCCTAGGGGGCACTTCTAAAAATTAAAAATAAAAATAGCTCCCAGGTGCATAGCTCCCTTACCTTGGGTGCTGAGCCCCCCAAATCCCCCCAACACCCACTTCCCACAACTCTACACCATTACCATAGCCCTTATGGGTGAAGGGGGCACCTAAATGTGGGTACAGTGGGTTTTGGGGGGGGGGGGGTTGGAGGGCTCCCATTTACCACTACAAGTGTAACAGGTGGGGGGTGGGCCTGGGTCCACCTGCCTGAAGTCCACTGCACCCACTAAAACTGCTCCAGGGACCTGCATACTGCTGCGATGGACCTGAGTATGACATTTGAGACTGGCATAGAGGCTAGCAAAAAAAGTTTTTAAAAGTTGTTTTTTTGAGGGTGGGAGGGGGTTAGTGACCATCGGGGGAGTCAGGGGAGGTGATCCCCGATTCCCTCCGGTGGTCATCTGGTCAGTTCAGGCACTTTTTTGGGACTTGGACCTGAAAAAAAGGGACCAAATAAAGTGCACCAAATTCTCACCAGGGAAGCCCTTCTTTTTTCCATTATCGGCCGAGGGCACCCAGCTCTTAAGCACGCCCCGGCACACCCTTGTCCCGCCTTCGCTACCCTTCCGACACGCCCCCAGGAACTTTGGCCGGCTCTGCGATGGAAAGCAGTTGGAGCCAGCCAAAATCGGCTTTCCATTATACCGATTTGGCCAGCTTCATGAGATGGCCGGCCATCTCCCAATTTGTGTCGGAAGATGGCCGGTGATCTCCTTCGAAAATAAGCTGGATAGGCATTCAAATGGCATAGTGTGTATTTTCAAGGGGGCATTCACATGGGCAGACCAAAGGTGGGCAACTTACAAAATACCGCATGTTGCCCACATGCCTTCTACATTTAGGAAGCCCCATTTACACCATATCTATACCATGTGTAAATGGGGACACCTAAATATACATTTGTATTCAATAAAAACCTATGCCAGAACTGGACAAAAACAAACTCTTTATACTTGACTGCTTCATATACTTTGCCACTAACGAACTTTAACGCAATACCACTTTATTTCTCATGCCAGAATGAACTCTCTATAGTTGACTGCTTAATTTACTCTGTCACTTATGAACTTTAAAGCAATACCACTTTGTATTTCTCATTCCAGAAATGGCGATCGCCACTACGGCAGAATGTAAGCCACATTAAGCCTGCAAATAGGTGGGAAAATGTGGGATACAAATGCAACAAATAAATAAAATAAGAGAACTTGGGCACACAAGTGTCCATACAGAATAGGCTCTCACCTTGTCTTACCATGGCAGTTAGCTGAGGCACCCCGTTGTAGTATTGCCCCCAGTGTTTCAGAACTCTGCAAACAAACAGGCTTTCAGGGGGTTTTGTATTTTTTTCTTGTACTATATTTGTCAAATCACAAATCTAGCCCAAGAATATTATCTAGCATACATTTCTAGACACTGCTCAGTGTAAAAAAGCTTATAAAATGCTTAATCATGTCACAAAATCAGTGTGCTGCCATCTAACTGACATAGGGGGAAATACAATGTATAATGACACTAGATGTAGTATTCATCAATAAAGGAGCTATAAGTGCTTCAAATTGTTTTGCTGGTGCTATTAGTTCTTAAGAATAAAGTTATCTATTCCAGGTGCTAGCACTGCAAGATGTATAAGAAAAAATGGTCTTATTTGGTTATCTTTTATTAAACATCATCCATCAGCTGCATTCTGAAGATATTAAAAAAAAAGTCACTCAACCACAGCTCGACCTATTAAATTGCTCTGTTCTGCCAGTATGTTGTTACTGATTATCCCATTATCTGCATCC
The DNA here is from genome assembly GCF_901765095.1 of Microcaecilia unicolor. NCBI lineage: Eukaryota > Metazoa > Chordata > Amphibia > Gymnophiona > Siphonopidae > Microcaecilia > Microcaecilia unicolor. Next base: position 70,828,811 of record NC_044040.1, read on the forward strand.
TTCCTAGTAATGGGCAACTTCACTTTATGATGTATTAGATACGTTGGGCCAAAAATCTAAAGCACATGATCCTTGGAAAAGACAAACCCATAATATATAGGGGTATGTACAATTATACAAATCAAAACATTTGTACTTTTATTTATTTAAAAACATGTACATCCCACACCATCTCCAAATCTGGGCAGGTTAAAACAACATTAGAACAATACATAGTTAAAACAAATAAAATAAAAACTAATCTAAAATTAATCAACATCTAACTTAGCTAGGGAAAACAAGTGGAAAATAAGGTGCTTTAAGTAATTTTCAAAAAGCCAGATAAGCAGCTTTATTATGAATTGTAATTGGCAAAACATTCCATAAGGCTGGTCTAGGAATTCTGAAAAGAAGAGATTCATGATAAATATTAACCTTTAAATGTAAAAGAAGGAACTTCTTTTTTTAATAGCTTTATTTATAAAACATTTTTAAGTAAGTTACAGGATACTGAAATTGTATATATAAATTAAATGGCAAGGAGCCAAAAAAGCAACACAAAACAGGTAATAGGAACATCAAATGAGCTGAAAAGCAGAATATAGTGTAATATAACGAAATAAAATAAAATAGTTATAGATCTTACCAAAATGACTGACTTATCTAATATAGACCAAGTTTTCAGAAAATGTGATATATTTTATTTATTTCATTTGTATCCCACATTTTCCCACCTATTTGCAGGCTCAATGTGGCTTACATATCACCAGCGATGCATTTGCTGACTCCGGTGTGAACAAATACAATGTGATGCTGTGGTAAGAAAGTTCATGTGGCACCACAACAGGGAATCGTACAGCGGTAGAGGTGTGTTAGGTCCATTACGTACTTTGGTTCGTAGTGTTGCCCAGATCAGTGTATTTAAGTTGGATCAGTAGGGTATGCCTTTTTAAACAGGTTAGTTTTTAGAGCTTTCTGGAAGTTTAGGTGGTCATACATCGTTTTTAAGGCTTTTGGTAATGCGTTCCTCTTCGATCTGTTCAAAATTCTGCTGCACAACTAATATTCCGCCAGGGTCGTTATGCTCATATTAGCCCTCTCCTCAAGTCACTTCACTGGCTTCCTATCCATTTCCGCATACAGTTCAAACTCCTCTTATTGACCTATAAGTGCATTCACTCTGCAGCACATCAGTACCTCTCCACTCTCATCTCTCCCTACATTCCTCCCCGGGAACTCTGTTCACTGGGTAAATCTCTCTTATCTGCACCCTTCTCCTCCACTGCTAACTCCAGACTCCATTCCTTTTATCTTGCTGCACCATATGCCTGGAATAGACTTCCTGAGCCAGTACGTCAAGCTCCATCTCTGGCTGTCTTCAAATCTAAGCTAAAAGCCCTCCTTTTTGATGCTGGTTTTAACTCCTAACCCTTATTCACTTGTTCAGAACCCTTATTTTATCATCCTCACCTTAATATTCCCTTATCTCTTGTTTGTCCTGTTTGTCTGTCCTAATTAGATTGTAAGCTCTGTCGAGCAGGGACTGTCTCTTCATATTCAAGTGTACAGCGCTGCATATGTCTAGTAGCGCTATAGAAATGATAATGTATATAACCAGTTTTTAATGCAGCTATTTCTTCATAGTGACAGAACATACCAAATTCCACCATTCATGAAAAGAAACGTTCAGATTGTTTTTTCAGTTGGATATAATTAGATGTAGTGCAAGAGATAGCATTACATTAAAAACCTTAGCATGTTTAGGTGGAATCACGAGACCTGGAATAGAAGACTTCAAAATTAAAATTTTGTAGGATAAGGTATAGGTGAAAGCAAATATCTTTTGAAGTAAGGACCATATTGAGTTCCAATAAGGGAAAAAAGTTTGACAATGAAATGGCAAATGTGCAAGGACACCCACATCAGACTGACAAGACCAGCATAAGTTTGACATGTTATGTGAAAGTTTGGCTAATTTAGCTGGAGTCCAATAAGACTTATGGATTATATGATGATTGTAGAAGTGCAGCTGAAAGGGAAGAGCGCATAGTTCTTGTTCAAAAGATGTCCCATTGTTCCTTGGAAAGAGAGAAGTCCAAGTCTTTCTCCCAATCTGCCATTGTATTGGAACATAGATTTGGTTTAGCCTTCTGAAGAAGTTTATATATTTTGGATGCGGACTTTGGAGACATAAGAGATTGACACAGAGTTGAATCCATTTTGGTCTCTGTGGATGAGAGAGGAGATAACTTGTTTAATCTGTTAGTGAGAAAGTTTGCATAAATTGTATTATCTAACTTTATGAGAGAAATTGGGCAATTTAGAAACATTGGAAGGATCTCTTCCTGGTTTGGGGATGACTATAATTTCAGATTCTAAGAAGGAACCTTTGTTGCCTGCATGGTGAATCAAATGATTGTATAAAGTAAGGATGTGTGGACCTAGGTTGTCAGCTAAGACAGCATAGAATTCAATTGTTAGACCATCATCTCCTGGGGATTTATTCCTAGGAATTTCCTGAAGTGATCAAAATGAGTCTAAGGCAGCTTTTTGTATTAGTGAGAGGGTAGTGTGAGGAAGGTTATCCAGAAGAGAGTTGAAAAGAGCTTCTGATGGATTAATTTCAGAACTGTAAAGCTGTTGGTAGTAGTTAGAGAACTGTTTGGCAATCTGTTGATCAGAAAAATATGAGTTCCCATTATGATCTGTGATGTGAGATATTCTAGAATGGTTTGTTGTAGCATATGGCCAGCTTTATTGTTGCCAGAGTAGTAGAATGCATTTTGTAAAAAGATAGAGGATATTGCTTCCTTGGGTAAGAATGTATTGAAATTATATTTGACATTAATGAGTTTCTGATAAGTTTTATGAGATTGTGAATGTAAGTATTCATGTTCTAGTGATTTTATTTCTTGTTCAAGAAGATTTAATTACTTACCATCTTGCAAAGGACTTGTGGATATCGCAAGATTTTGATGATCATTGGACGAGGGAGAGATTGATTTGATGGTTTGCCAGAGGGAATCCTGTGCGCTCTCTCTATTTCAAATGGTGAGTCGAATTTAATATCCCATCTGAGGTTGAGAAGTCTTGTTGAGGCTTTTTTGGAGAGGGAGATGGTGGGAGTTTCGAATATGACTTTGGCGGTTTGGATGGCATTGTTTCAGAGAGCTGAAGCAGTTTTTGTTTTGAAGAGCAACCCAGTTGAAATAGGTGCAATCTGCAGGATTCTATTGCTGATGGCAGGAGCTACAGAATCAGGTAGCCATTTCTTGTTGCGCTTACTAGCGCCCCCAAAAAAGATGGAACTTCTAACAGTCCTTTCACAGCAGAATGTAAAGGGCACAGTGGGGTATGAATTATTAAAAGGGAAGCAATACAAGATCGAGCATCATCATGTAGAGCTTTAAATATCAAAGTAAGGACCTTAAAATTAATTCTGAAGTGTACAAGTAACCAGTGGATTAGAGATAAAATAGGGTGATATGAGTAAAACGAGAAATACTGCATATCAGCTGAGCAGTAGCATTTTGAGCAGTGCCTTGGATGAATCTCTTCATAAAGGTGGTGAATAAATCCCAATAAATAAATAAACTTGAATATCGCATAGCGATTTCTGAGGCAAACCAAGAAAAAGTCCACTGCAATAATCATATAAAAGAAAATTAAAAGATTGAATGAAAATCCTAAAATTATTAGGACTCAAAAAAATCACATAAATGATGCAGCAACTCATGTGTAAAAAACACTTTTGGAACAATCATTTTTAGATGTGACTTCAAAGATATGGAAGAATCTAAAATTACACCCAAATAACGCAATGCCCTCGAGATGGGAATATTAATCCCATTGAATAAAAAGGAAGTAGGAGCAGCAGCATCTATAGAACATGAAAGGAACAATATTTGAGTCTTAGTAAGGTTGAAACGAAATTTGTTAGCAGTCAACCATGAATTTAGAGTTCTTAGGCATAGGGAAACGTAAGAGTCAGAAATACAGCAGCACACTCTGTCTTTTGCTTTCATATCTCATGTTTCTCACAGAATAACATAGTCCTTTGTCTCTTCACCATTTACAGCTCAGCCAGCCTGCTTGGCAGGGGAAAAGGAAAATAAGGGATACCTTTAGGGGGCAGTCAGGGAAGCTTTTCTTAAAGAATAAAATTCATGCCATCTGATATCCAGTGAGAAGCCAATCTGAAAGGGTAGGACCTGTGTAGAGCTAGCACAGCTCAGGTCTGGAAAGAAAGGTATCATCTAGTACTCAATAATAAAATGAACTCTAAGGGAGGGAATACTATAAATAGCACTCATTTTCGGTGCCAGAAAAAAATTGGCACTAAACACTATTCTATAAAGGGCACCATTATAGAATACTTGCATTTATTTATTTATTTCTGCATTTGTACCCCACATTTTCCAACCTAATGGTAGGTTCAATGTGGCTTACAGTTGTCTAAGACTAAATAGGTTACAGATTGTATAACAATGAAGTTTACAGCTATCTTAAATGTGGCTTACAATTATCTAAGAGTAAATGGGAGCCATGATGTTTACAGATATTCTAAAGTGGACAGGCTGTGATATGATTGCAGTTATCATAAAGTAGACATGTTGCTTGTTGTAGAGCTGTTTGGGGTGATGCAAGCCTAGTTCAGTTCTGTCCATAGTGTTTTCCAGTGTTCTGCTGGACTACGGTGGGTCAACGGAGAGAAATTTTCTACAGGTGTGCTTTCAGGTGTTTTTGGAAGGTTAGGCAATTGTCCATGAATTTTAGGTCTTTTGGTAGTGTGTTTCAGAGTTTGGTGCAAATGTATTGGAAGTCAGAAGTGTATGTAGATTTGTATTTTAGTCCTTGGCATCTAGGAAAGTGGAGGGTAAGGTAGGATCTTGCGTTCTCGATTGTGTTTCGAATTGGTTGATCTATTAGGCTAGTCATGTAGCCCGGTGAGAGGCTGAAGATTATTCTGTATGTTAAAGAGAATCTTGAAGAATATGCGTGTTTTGATAGGTAGCCAGTGTAATTTATGTAGTAGAGGGCTTGCAGTTTTGAAACAATATTTTCCGAATATGAGTCTTGCTGCAGTATTCTGTGCTGTTTGTAATTTCTTTAAGGTTTGGTCTTTGCATCCTACGTAGTCAGTATGGACATGACCGTGGTTTGGACAAGGATGTGGAATGCATCTCTTGGAAAGTAGTGTTTTATATGTTTAAGTTTCCACATTGTGTGAAACAGTTTTTTTTTTTTGGGGGGGGGGGGGTTGTAGTGTCTGCTGCCTAGTTATCGAGAGATAAGCTGCAGTCTATGGTGATTCCTAGACTGCAACTTTGTTTTTCAGTTTGTTTATAATTGGGAGAGATAATCCCATGGCACTGATGGTTGAAAAGAATTCTGTATTGTGTGGAGATGAGAGTATCAGGCAGTGTGTTTTTTCCTTCGTTTCAGATTGAAGGCTGACGCCCAGAATTCCATGGTATTTATGTTGCTCATGATTTTGGAAGTAATTTCGGATAGGTCATTTTTGAAAGGGATATGTATTATGTCATCAGCGTAGATGAAGGGGTTGAAGCCTTGGCTGGATAGAGATCTGGCTAGAGGGATCATCATTAGATTGAAAAGTATTGATGAGAGTGGTGATCCTGGGGGACTCTGCATTCCACTTTCCAGAGAGATTACGGAGTTTGATTTGGTGGTCAGGAAACCCTTGAACCATGCAAATACCTGCCCTCCAATTCCTAACTTATCAATTATTCTTTTTAGGATTTGGTGGTCTACCATGTCAAAAGCACTTGACATGTCAATTTGAAGTAGTAGGATATTTTTACCTATTGAGATTTCCTGTTTGAATTTAGCCAGAAGTGTAATCAGCACCATTTCTGTGCTGTGGTAAGGCCTGAATCGTGGCTGGAACTCATGTATTATGGAGAATTTGTTGATGTAATTGGTTAGCTGGTTTGCCACTATCAGGGGCGTAGCCAGACACCCAATTTTGGGTGCGCCTGGGCCCAAGATGGGTGGGCAGAACCTCGCCCCGTCCCACAGGTGATTTGGTCTCTCCTTCTCTCGCCTGCATGCCATATGGTCTCTCAATCATCCCCCCTCTCCCGTATACCTTTTAAATAGCAGATTTTCACCAGCAGCGAGCAGCAACTAATACACACTGCTCATGTTGGCCACACATCCTTCTCTCTGATGCAGCTTCCTGTTTCCGCCTAGGCAGAAATGCATCAGAGGGAGGGCTGTGGGGCCGGTGCGAGCAGTATGTATGCCACTGCTCACTGCAGGCAAAGATCTGCTACTTACAAGGTATGCAGGAGGGACACTTGTTGGGAGTTTTTGGCTAGTGGGGCAGGGATCCCTGCCAGCCACATCATAGGTATGCTGCTACTGGGTGGGCCTGAACCCAAAGTAAGCCTACCCTTGGCTACGCCACTGGCCACTATACCTTCCATTATTTTGCTCATTAGTGGTATGGATGCAACTGGCCTGTAGTCTGAAATATCTTTGGCATTTTTCTTGATGTATTTTGGGATTGGCATGAGCAGTATGTTACCCTTGTCAATTGGAAATCAGCCTTCCTGGAACATGAAGTTCAGGTGGGATGTGAGTTAGTCAATGAAATGTTTAAGAGGGTGCTTTCATGATGTAATTGGGGCATGTGTCTAGCACATAGTATGTGGTGGAGAATTTTCTTAACATCTGTGCTACTATCTCATAGGAGAGCTCGGCGAAGACTGGCCATTGGCGAAGGCTGTCCACGTCCTGTCCACTGGTGATTCCAATAGAGGATAGTCAAGTTCTTCTATAAAGGTTTCAAGGTTGGTATTGTCCTGAGTCAGGTTTTTTTGTAGGTTAATGATCTTCTCTTCGAAGTATTGGCTAAATCTTTTGCTGGTGGGGGATCATAATTCATTGTTGTCAGTGTTTTGGTGTCAAATAGGTTGTTTGTAAGCATATATAATTTCCTCTTGTCTTTGTAATCTGATCCTAGTTGTTCTTTGTAGAACTTTATTTTTGCTTATTTTAGTTTTATAACTTTTTTGTGCGTCCCTCCATGTGGCTATGGTGAATTCATTTTTATTTTTCCTCCATTCTCATTCTTCTCTTCTGTAGTGGGCTTTTAGCTCTTTCAGTTCCTCATCAAACCAGGAGATTGTTCTACGTTTTTGAGAGGTTTGGGTTAACATGGGGGCTATTTTGTCTAGAATGGTGGTGCATCTTTTGTCCCATTCTGGAAGGAATTCTGTAGAGTTGTTGTTGTTGTTACATTTGTACCCCACGCTTTCCCACTCATGGCAGGCTCAATGCGGCTTACATGGGGCAATGGAGGGTTAAGTGACTTGCCCAGAGTCAAAAGGAGCTGCCTGTGCTTGAAGTGGGAATCGAACTCAGTTCCTCAGTTTCCCAGGACCAAAGTCCACCACCCTAACCACTAGGCCACTCCTCCACTGGTGTCCACTGATTTTCATTTATAGAGTGATAGAATTTTGTTGTGTCAACCTTCCCTCTTGATTTGTATGAGGTTCGTATTTGTGTTGGTCGGGACCCCTGTTCTTTCCAGTAGAGGGTCTTGTCTAGTCTGAAGTGGTCAGACCAGGGTGTTTCTGTCCATCTCTAGTTCTGTATTTTGAAGTTCTGGTATGTTGAGAATCTGTGTGCTAGAAGATCTAGTGTGTGACCTTTAACATGGGTTGTGTTCACTGGTGGCCATTGGAAGTCCCCATAGTTAAAGAAATTCATTGCACTCTCTAGTGCTATTTGTGCTTTGATCTTCTAAATGCAGATTAATGCCTCCAATTATCATTAAGTGCTGGTTTGCTACACAAGTGTTTGAGATAAAATCCATGAAGTTTTCTTGCACTCCACTCCAGTTTCCTGGGGGTCTGTAGAATAGGATACAGGTGGTCATGCAGAGATTTATCCTTTATTCTCAATGAGGTGATTTCCAGTTGCGGTGTTATGGATTCTGCTATGGTTTCTGCTGTGAAAAAGGATCTGTAAATTAATGTGATGCTTCGACCCTTTTTCCCGTTTCTGGTCCAGTGTAGGATTTTATATCCTGGAGGGCAAAGGTCCAAGATTATAGGGTCATCTTTTTTGCAAATCCATGTTTCATTGAGGAAAATTAGTCTGAGGTTCTCCAATCTGGGTTCTGGGTGGATCTTAGATGAGTCCGGTTAGCGAGGCAGATAGCTCTCCTACTCAGCTGCAGTGATGTCAGGTTGAGAATACTTGAAGCCTCTTCCTCAGCCTGCAGAACAGTTCTCCGCGGTTCAGTGTCTTTTCTCAGTGCCTGGAACGTCTCCCCTTAGCTTAGGATGAACTCCTTTCCACTGTGCTTTGCTGCTCTTAGTGAGCCGCTCCACGTCAGATGTTTGGTTGGCATAGTGCGGGTATCTTTTTCTTTGACCAGACTGAGCATCTTCTGGTGTTGTAGGGAAGAATGCCTCACTTCTGTTGATCAATTTGGCCCTTCAGTCCTTCAGTCTCTTCTTTGCTTGTGGCAGTTCCAGTGTTGCACGGTGAGTTGCAGTCCAAGTGCCCACGCCGCCTATGACCTCCATCTCTGCCTGGCCATATGGTCAAATGGTTGGGGCGCCTCCAACGGTGAAATGTTTTCTTCACTCAATGTGTAATTAAATTCTGGAATTCGTTGCCAGAGAATGTGGTAAAGGCGATTAGCTTAGTGGGGTTTAAAAAAGGTCTGGACGGCTTCCTAAAGGAAAAGACCATAGACCATTATTAAATTGACTTGGGGAAAATCCACTGCTTATTTTTGGGATAAGCAGCATAAAATGTATTGAACTTTTTCGGGATCTTGCCAAGTATTTGTGACCTGGATTGGCCACTGTTGGAAACAGGATGCTGGGCATGATAGACCTTTAGTCTCTCCCAGTGTGGCAATACTTATGTACTTATGATCATGTTGCTGGGTGCCATTCTTCAGCGCTGCTGGGAGGATCCCCTTTCGGCAGTGGAGTAGGAAATTCTTCGCTTTGGTCTTTTCTTTTTACCTGGGGGTCCTAGACGCTGCCCGGTCATGCCAGAGTTCTGGCCGTTCAAGCTGCTCCCAGTCCTCAGATCCAGTCCCACCGTGAGGTCGGCAATATGCAGCTCTTCTCCATGTCTATGCCTTCCAGACACCTGCCTTTCACAAGTAATCACGTAGGTGTCCAGAGGAGATTTGCTGTGGTCTAGTTAGTGAATTCGAGGTATTATTGCCAGTGTGGTCTCCAGGGAGTTCTTAGCTGTGCTTTACCGTTTCGGTGACCAATTTTACACTTACTCTGGAATGATCTGCCATGGATGCTGGGGGAAGGAGGCTGGATTAAGAAGAAAGCTGCTACTACAGCCCCAGTCCTAACAATGTTGTTCTAATTGCTAGGAAGCGGAAGCTGCTGATGAGCTCCTGGTTGTGTAGTTAACAATTCCTGGAAAGTAGAATTCGCAGTCACTATATTAGATTAGACAGAACTTTAGGAGCTCGTGTTTTCTTAATTAATCTCCAGCCGCTAAAGTTGATGCCGACGTCTTGGACTGTGACTTTTTTTTCCTTCTTGTTTTTTTAGCTATCGTTGTGCTTTTGTTACTACCGGGGAATGAAAGATGCTGCTAAAGGCCAGGAGGTGTGGAGTAAAATAGCTCTCCAGGGAGGGACGGCGGAGACTACCCCTGAGGTGAGGCCTAGTGCTCTTGCAGTACCTGAGAATATGGATGCCGCGGCCGGCTCTTGCACCCACTTTCCTTCCCTCGCCCACCACCCACTTTACTTTCCCCCCATCGGCACCAGTCTCACACACCAGCTACCGTGGAAATGACCCCGAAGAAATGGACTGACACTCGCTAGGTCCATAGGTACATGCTTATTTTTAGGCACGAGTTATGTACATGCTCATGCCTAAATGCAACAGTTACATATATAACTGACAGTATTCTAAAAGCTTAGCACATAAGTGCTTGGCATGCCCCTGCCCATGCCCTCATCCAGGTCCACTAATATTATAGAATAGAACCTAAGTGCAGTCATGAGTGTAACTGCAAATTAGGGCCAATTAGGTATAATAATCTCCGATTACTGGTTGTTAGTGTCAACTTGCACCTAATTAAACAATTAACTTACGCGCATGCCTGGCACTATTCTATAATCTGTGCACACAAGTTTGTGTACTAAGCACAAAAATGTGCGCACAAGATTATAGAATGAGAGGGTATGTCACTTATGCATGCCTTTTCAGAATAGTGCTTAGGAGTCCTGTTGGCATTTTAACAGGTCAATATACACTTATGCAAACAGGTGCTAGTATTAAGCGAATGCTACATACCTGTAGAAGGTATTCTCCGAGGACAGCAGGCTGATTGTTCTCACTGATGGGTGACGTCCACGGCAGCCTCTCCAATCAGAACACTTTCTAGCAAAGTCCTTTGCTAGTCATCGCGCGCCGATGCGCACCGCGCATGCGCGGCCGTCTTCCCGCCCGAACCGGCTCGTGCCGGCCAGTCTCATATGTAGCAAGACAAAGAGAAGGGAAGACACAACTCCAAAAGGGGAGGCGGGCGGGTTTGTGAGAACAATCAGCCTGCTGTCCTCGGAGAATACCTTCTACAGGTATGTAGCATTCGCTTTCTCCAAGGACAAGCAGGCTGCTTGTTCTCACTGATGGGGTATCCCTAGCCCCCAGGCTCACTCAAAACAACAACCATGGTCAATTGGGCCTCGCAACGGCGAGGACATAACTGAGATTGACCTAAAAAATTTACCAACTAACTGAGAGTGCAGCCTGGAACAGAACAAACATGGGCCTAGGGGGGTGGAGTTGGATTCTAAACCCCGAACAGATTCTGAAGCACTGACTGCCCGAACCGACTGTCGCGTCGGGTATCCTGCTGCAGGCAGTAATGAGATGTGAATGTGTGGACAGATGACCACGTCGCAGCTTTGCAAATTTCTTCAATAGTGGCTGACTTCAAGTGGGCTACCGACACTGCCATGGCTCTAACATTATGAGCCGTGACATGACCCTCAAGAGCCAGCCCAGCCTGGGCGTAAGTGAAGGAAATGCAATCTGCTAGCCAATTGGAAATGGTGCGTTTTCCCACAGCCACTCCCCTCCTGTTGGGATCAAAAGAAACAAACAATTGGGCGGACTGTCTGTTGGGCTGTGTCCGCTCCAGATAGAAGGCCAATGCTCTCTTGCAGTCCAATGTGTGCAGCTGACGTTCAGCAGGGCAGGAATGAGGACGGGGAAAGAATGTTGGCAAGACAATTGACTGGTTCAGATGGAACTCCGACACAACCTTCGGCAAGAACTTAGGGTGAGTGCGGAGGACTACTCTGTTGTGATGAAATTTGGTGTAAGGGGCCTGGGCTACCGGGGCCTGAAGCTCACTGACTCTACGAGCTGAAGTAACTGCCACCAAGAAAATGACCTTCCAAGTCAAGTACTTCAGATGGCAGGAGTTCAGTGGCTCAAAAGGAGGTTTCATCAGCTGGGTGAGAACGACATTGAGATCCCATGACACAGTAGGAGGCTTGACAGGGGACTTTGACAAAAGCAAACCTCTCATGAAGCGAACAACTAAAGGCTGTCCTGAGATTGGCTTACCTTCCACACGGTAATGGTATGCACTGATTGCACTAAGGTGAACCCTTACAGAGTTGGTCTTGAGACCAGACTCAGACAAGTGCAAAAGGTATTCAAGCAGGGTCTGTGTAGGACAACAGCGAGGATCTAGGGCCTTGCTGTCACACCAGATGGCAAACCTCCTCTATAGAAAGAAGTAACTCCTCTTAGTGGAATCTTTCCTGGAAGCAAGCAAGATGCGGGAGACACCCTCTGACAGACCCAAAGAGGCAAAGTCTACGCTCTCAACATCCAGGCCGTGAGAGCCAGGGACCGGAGGTTGGGACGCAGAAGCGCCCCTTCGTCCTGTGTGATGAGGGTCGGAAAACACTCCAATCTCCACGGTTCTTCGGAGGACAACTCCAGAAGAAGAGGGAACCAGATCTGACGCGGCCAAAAAGGAGCAATCAGAATCATGGTGCCTCGGTCTTGCTTGAGTTTCAACAAAGTCTTCCCCACCAGAGGTATGGGAGGATAAGCATACAGCAGACCCTCCCCCCAGTCCAGGAGGAAGGCATCCGATGCCAGTCTGCCGTGGGCCTGAAGCCTGGAACAGAACTGAGGGACTTTGTGGTTGGCTCGAGATGCGAAGAGATCTACCAAGGGGGTGCCCCACACCTGGAAGATCCGTCGCACTACATGGGAATTGAGCGACCACTCGTGAGGATGCATAATCCTGCTCAACCTGTCTGCCAGACTGTTGTTTACGCCTGCCAGATATGTGGCTTGGAGCACCATGCCGTGACGGCGAGCCCAGAGCCACATGCTGACGGCTTCCTGACACAGGGGGAGAGATCCGGTGCCCCCCTGCTTGTTGATGTAATACATGGCAACCTGGTTGTCTGTCTGAATTTGGATAATTTGGTGGGACAGCCGATCTCTGAAAGCATTCAGAGCATTCCAGACCGCTCGTAACTCCAGAAGATTGATCTGCAGATCGCGTTCCTGGAGGGACCAGCTTCCTTGGGTGTGAAGCCCATCGACATGAGCTCCCCACCCCAGGAGAGACGCATCCGTGGTCAGCACTTTTTGTGGCTGAGGAATTTGGAAAGGACGTCCCAGAGTCAAATTGGACCAAATCGTCCACCAATGCAGGGATTTGAGAAAACTCGTGGACAGGTGGATCACGTCTTCTAGATCCCCAGCAGCCTGAAACCACTGGGAAGCTAGGGTCCATTGGGCAGATCTCATGTGAAGGCAGGCCATGGGAGTCACATGAACTGTGGAGGCCATGTGGCCCAGCAATCTCAACATCTGCCGAGCTGTGATCTGCTGGGACGCTCGCACCCGCGAGACGAGGGACAACAAGTTGTTGGCTCTCGTCTCTGGGAGATAGGCGCGAGCCGTCCGGGAATCCAGCAGAGCTCCTATGAATTCGAGTTTCTGCACTGGGAGAAGATGGGACTTTGGATAATTTATCACAAACCCCAGTAGCTCCAGGAGGCGAATAGTCATCTGCATGGACTGCAGAGCTCCTGCCTCGGATGTGTTCTTCACCAGCCAATCGTCGAGATATGGGAACACGTGTACTCCCAGTCTGCGAAGTGCCGCTGCTACTACAGCCAAGCACTTTGTGAACACTCTGAGCGCAGAGGCGAGCCCAAAGGGTAGCACACAGTACTGGAAGTGACGTGTGCCCAGCTGAAATCGCAGATACTGTCTGTGAGCTGGCAGTATCGGGATGTACGTGTAGGCGTCCTTCAAGTCCAGAGAGCATAGCCAATCGTTTTCCTGAATCATGGGGAGAAGGGTGCCCAGGGAAAGCATCCTGAACTTTCTTTGACCAGATATTTGTTCAGGGCCCTTAGGTCTAGGATGGGACGCATCCCCTCTGTTTTCTTTTCCACAAGGAAGTACCTGGAATAGAATCCCAGCCCTTCTTGCCCGGATGGCACGGGCTCGACCGCATTGGCGCTGAGAAGGGCGGAGAGTTCCTCTGCAAGTACCTGCTTGTGTTGGAAGCTGTAAGACTGAGCTCCCGGTGGACAATTTGGAGGTCTTGAGGCCAAATTGAGGGTGTATCCTTGCCGGACTATTTGGAGAACCCACTGATCGGAGGTTATGAGAGGCCACCTTTGGTGAAAAACTTTCAACCTCCCTCCGACTGGCAGGTCGCCCGGCACTGACACTTGGATGTCGGCTATGCTCTGCTGGAGCCAGTCAAAAGCTCGTCCCTTGCTTTTGCTGGGGAGCCGAGGGGCCTTGCTGAGTCGCACGCTGCTGACGAGAGCGAGCGCGCTGGGGCTTAGCCTGGGCCACAGGCTGTCGAGAAGGAGGATTGTACCTACACTTGCCAGAAGAGTAGGGAACAGTCTTCCTTCCCCCAAAAAATCTTCTACCTGAAGAGGTAGAGGCTGAAGGCTGCCGGCGGGAGAACTTGTCGAAAGCGGTATCCCGCTGGTGGAGCTGCTCTACCACCTGCTCGACTTTCTCTCCAAAAATATTATCCGCATGGCAAGGCGAGTCCGCAATCCGCTGCTGGATTCTATTCTCTAGGTCGGAGGCACGCAGCCATGAGAGTCTGCGCATCACCACACCTTGAGCAGCGGCCCTGGACGCAACATCAAAGGTGTCATACACCCCTCTGGCCAGGAATTTTCTGCACGCCTTCAGCTGCCTGACCACCTCCTGAAATGGCTTGGCTTGCTCAGGGGGGAGCTTATCCACCAAGCCCGCCAACTGCCGCACATTGTTCCGCATGTGTATGCTCGTGTACAGCTGGTAGGACTGAATTTTGGCCACGAGCATAGAAGAATGGTAGGCCTTCCTCCCAAAGGAGTCCAAGGTTCTAGAGTCCTTGCCCGGGGGCGCCGAAGCATGCTCCCTAGAACTCTTGGCCTTCTTCAGGGCCAAATCCACAACTCCAGAGTCATGAGGCAACTGAGTGCGCATCAGCTCTGGGTCCCCATGGATCCGGTACTGGGACTCGATCTTCTTGGGAATGTGGGGATTACTTAATGGCTTGGTCCAGTTCACCAGCAATGTCTTTTTTAGGACATGATGCATGGGTACTGTGGACACTTCCTTAGGTGGAGAAGGATAGTCCAGGAGCTCAAACATTTCAGCCCTGGGCTCGTCCTCCACAACCACCGGGAAGGGGAAGGCCGTAGACATCTCCCGGACAAAGGAAGCGAAGTGAAAGACAGACTCTCGGGAGGAGAAAGCTGCCTTTCAGGAGAGGGAGTGGGATCAGAAGGAAGACCCTCAGACTCCTCGTCAGAGAAATATCTGATGTCCTCTTCTTCTTCCCACGAGGCCTCACCATCGGTGTCAGACACAAGTTCACGGACCTGTGTCTGCAACCGTGCCCGGCTCAACTCCGTGGAACCATGGCCACGGTGGGAGCGTCGAGAGGTAGACTCCCTCGCCCGCACCAGCGAAGCTCCCTCCGCCGACGTAGTCGGGGAGCCTTCCTGGGAGGCTACCGCAGTCGGTACTGCAAGCGGCACCGATGTCGGAGACCTCACCCCGGGCAAGGGGCCAGCCGGCGCCTCGCTCGACGGTACCGGTGGCGCAAGCACCCCCGGTACCGGAGGGGTAGGGTGCAACAGCTCTCCCAGGATCTCTGGGAGAACGGTCTGGAGACTCTCGTGCAGAGCGGCTGTGGAAAAAGACATGGAAGCCGATGCAGGTGTCGATGTCAGAATCTGTTCCGGGCGTGGAGGCTGTTCCGGGCTGTCCAAAGGGGAGCGCACCGACACCTCTTGAACAGAGGGCGAGCGGTCCTCTCGGTGCCGATGCCTACTGGGTGCCGACTCCCTCGGCGACCCAGAGCTCTCGGTGCCGACATGGAAAGGGGACCGGTGACGATGCTTCTTCGATTTTTTGGGACGAAGCATGTCACCGGAGCTTCCCGGCACCGATGAGGAGGACGTAGAATCCAGCCATCGCTTCCTCGGGGCCGAGGCCGAAGGAGGTCGGTCTCGGGGGGCTGTACCGCAGGAGCCCTCAGGGTAGGGGGAGACCCACCCGAAGGCTCACCGCCACCAGCAGGGGAATGGACAGCCCTCACCTGCACTCCAGACGAAGCACCACCGTCCGACGACATCAGCAGACGAGGAGGTCTCGGTACCACCGACGCCGACGCAGCCCTTCGATGTCTCGGCCCCGATGCAGAGGGCCGATGCCTCGATGCACTCGATGCAATCAGGGGCGAGGATGAAGGTCCGGGCGCCAACGACGTCGAAGCAGTCGATACTCCCGATGCCGATGCCAACGAAGAGCCCGAGAACAAAACATTCCACTGGGCCAATCTCGCTACCTGAGTCCGCTTTTGCAAAAGAGAATACAGACTACAGGCCTGCGGGCGGTGCCCAGCCCCCAGACACTGAAGACACGACGCGTGCCTATCAGTGAGCGAGATTACCCGGGCGCACTGGGTGCACTTCTTGAAGCCGCTGGGAGACTTCGATGTCATGGGCGGAAAAATCGCGCCAGCGAGATCAAAACTCGAAATGGCGAAAATGGCACCACAAAACAAGGGGAAGAAAAAACTTTGAACCGAGGCCTCAAAAGGGCCTACCCCGACGACGAAACAAAACTTACCGGGGCAAAACTAGAGATACCGGAAGGGGAACAGACCGAAAAGGTCTCCTTCCGAACACCTTTTTTTTTTTTTTTTTGAAGCGAAGTCAAAAACGACGCGTGAGGTCAACTTTCGGGGCACGAACGGCGAAACACGACCATACCGAGCGCGGACAAAAGAAGACTGGCCGGCACGAGCCGGTTCGGGCAGGAAGACAGCCGCGCGTGCGCGGTGCACATCGGCGCGCGAGGACTAGCAAAGGACTTTGCTAGAAAGTGTTCCGATTGGAACCCATCAGTGAGAACAAGCAGCCTGCTTGTCCTCGGAGAATGCGCCTCTACAAATGCAAGGGGGTATGTAAATGCAGGCATCCAGTTACAGAATTGTCCTTATAGTGCTAGAGCAGTGACAGAGAATTTTCAGCAGCGCTATCCTATACAGGGGTGAATTCTATAGATTGCACCTAAAAAAACCGCTTAAGGGCTTTTATAAAACACCTAAGTGCTGTTATATAAACTGCACCTAAAGTTAGCCTTGGTTTATAAAATAGCGCTTAAGAGCAAGGGTTGCACATATATTTAGGCACATCCATTTTCAGCAGTGAAAACGTGGTGCAAATGCCCTGCCTACATTTACACACAGAACGTCCTTATTCTAGAATTGCATGTGTAACTGGAATACACACCCACGCTCCACCCCAAAATACCCATGACCCTGTCATTTCTGTGCCCCCTTTTCTGGCACATGCCTAAATTTACATGTGTACATGTTAATTGATTTCAATGAGCACCATTAATTGCTTAAGCCAAATATTGGCACTAATTGGCTCATTCAATTAAATTGCACATGTGCCCAAATTTGTGTGTGCAATTTTTGGCAACTTTTATAGAATTAGGGGGATAGTGCCACTGAAAAGTTGTGAATAGGGGACTTGTTTAAAAAAAATGTTATTCTTGTTAAGGAATGGAGAGAGATCCCAGTGATTTGCCATGAAGGATACTGCAGGTGCACAGTGAGAATGTGCAAGTGCCAGAAAGAGTTGTTATGTAATGCTTATTGATGATTTGATGATCACCAAATTCTGGGAAATACCATATCTAAGCAATTTACAAAATTTCACAAACATATAAAAAAAGAAAAGAAAACAGAATGCCACTGAATGACAGGACAGATCCCAGGTACACCAGAAAACAGATACACCAAAAAGTAACTTTAGAAAGCTACAGAGGAAAGCACAGACAACTAAAACTTAACAAATGAAAACAGTAACTAACTGTTGTTGCTGAAAAGTTCACCATATTAGAAATCACAGTGAAAAGATAGGTCTTGAGTTTTTTCTTAAAGGAGTGAAAAGATTGCTCGGCACGCAGGTCTAGAGGTAAATTATTCCCGAGGCAAGGGGATAGGAAGAAAAAGGCAGAAGATCTTGTAGATTCCCCAACAAGCTTGAGATGGAGAAGAAAGAACCAGTTTATGATCACTGAGAGTCACATAGGGGAATAAGTATTTGTAAAACAAGACAAGTAATCTGGAATACCATCATGTAAGACCTTGAATGTTAGAGACAGAATCTTGAATTGAATGCAGTCCCGAAGGGGAGGCCAATGCAATTTCAAGAAAAGTAGAGTGACAGAGTCCCGGCAACTTGATCTGCACAAAAAGCAAGCAGCCGTTTTTTGCAATGTTTGCAACCATTTCAGACTAGATTGAGGGAACCCTGCATATGCGATATTACAGTAATCTAGCTGGGTGGTGACAAAAGCATGGTAAATAGAATGCAGAGACTCCATATCCAAATGATGATGAGTGGAAGAAAGTTGACACAAGCTACTAATGAGATCTGATGGGCAAATATTAAGTGAGAGTCTAAAATGGCCCCAAGATATTGGAATGAGTCTACTGGAGTGACCGAAGCACCTGAAAAAGTTAGAGAACTGGAAGGTACATGAGTGCAACTGGTAATCCAAAAGGCTGCAGTCTTGTCCAGATTCAAAATTAAATGGTTACCCTTCAGCCAAATTGCTACCTCAGTGAAGGCAGACATAGAGGGAAGAAGTGATGGACAAAGGACTAGTATAGAAAACAAGAAGGATATCGTCCGCAAAAAAATATGCAGATATACCCAAAGTCTGAACTAATGTTGCAAGGGGACTAAGGAAGATATTGAATAAAAGAAGTGCCAAAATACAACCCTGAGGGACACCACATGATAAAGGAAACCGAGGAGGGGGTATTACCTGACAGACATAAAAAAAGAATGACCTGAAAGAAAAGAGAAGAACTACTCATAGACTTGATTCGATATCCCCAAAGCTGGTAAAAACAGGAGGTGTGGCTTTTGTAAAATACTTGAGCTGCAAGTTAATTACTGTTAATTCTGCGATTAATACATTATTAACCACTATTTTTAAAAATTCATCACATTGCAGCATCTCCTGTCTCCTCCAAACATCTCTTCTGCTCTCTTCCACTCTCAACCCCTGTCCTCAGTGAGAGTAAGGAAGAGATGCTGGATCTGGGGGTGGGAGGAAGGGAAAATATCAGTCCTTTAGTCAGGGCCGGTCTTAGGCCGAGGCGACCAAGGCGGCCGCATAGGGCCCCGCACTTAGGGGGGCCCCGCGCGGCACGCCTCAGTCAGCCTCTTCCCAGGGCACCGACGTAAACAACAAGCCAGGTAAGCATGGCACGGCGCCGCCGCGCCCTGCTTACCGCCACCCTGTCCACCCTTTTCTTCTCCCCCCAACCAAGGGGAAGGATAATTTTTCTTTTAAATTTACCCTCCGTCGCCGGAATCCAGCACAGCAGCGTCAGTGAAAATGCTCCTCCCCTCCCGAGTCCCCCCGATGGAGGGTAAATTTAAAAGAAAAGTTAACCTTCCTTGGTTGGGGGGAGAAGAGGATGGCTGGAGAGGGCAGGGGGAACAGGAAGGTCGCTGGACATGGTGGCAGGGGAGGGGGGTTTCTGGACAGGATGGCAGGGGCAGGCAGGGAGGACAGGAGGGTTTCTGGACATAGGTGGATGGCAGGGGAGGGCAGAGGGGACAGGAGGGTCGCTGAATATAGGTGGATGGCAGGGGAGGGGGGTTTCTGGACATAGGTGGATGGCAGGGGAGGGCAGGGGGGACAGGAGGGTCACTGGACATGGGTGGATGGCAGGGGAGGGGGGTTTCTGGACATAGCTGGATGGCAGGGGAGGGCAGAGGGGACGGGGGGTTCTGCACATAGGTGGATGGCAGGGGACGGCAGGGGGGACAGGAGGGTCGCTGGACATGGGTGGATGGCAGGGGAGAGGGGTTTTTGGACATAGGTGGATGACAGGGAGAACAGGAAGGTCGCTGGACATGGGTGGATGGCAGGGGAGAGGGGTTTCTGGACATAGGTGGATGGCAGGGGAGGGCAGAGGGGACAGGGGGGGTTTCTGCACATAGGTGGATGGCAGAGGAGGGCAGGGGGACAGGAGGGTCGCTGGACATGGGTGGATGGCAGGGGAGGGGGGTTTCTGGACATAGGTGGATGGCAGGGGAGGGCAGAGGGGACGGGGGGTTCTGCACATAGGTGGATGGCAGGGGACGGCAGGGGGGACAGGAGGGTCGCTGGACATGGGTGGATGGCAGGGGAGGGGGGTTTCTGGACATAGGTGGCTGGCAGGGAGGACAGGAGGGTCGCTGGACATGGGTGGATGGCAGGGGAGGGGGGTTTCTGGACATAGGTGGAGGGCAGAGGGGACGGGGGTTCTGCACATAGGTGGATGGTAGAGGAGGGCAGGGGGGACAGGAGGGTCGCTGGACATGGGTGGATGGCAGGGGAGAGGGGTTTCTGGACATAGGTGGATGACAGGGAGGTCGCTGGACATGGGTGGATGGCAGGGGAGGGGGGTTTCTGGACATAGGTGGATGGCAGGGGAGGGCAGAGGGGACAGGGGGAGTTTCTGCACATAGGTGGATGGCAGAGGAGGGCGGGGGGACAGGAGGGTCGCTGGACATGGGTGGATGGCAGGGGAGGGGGGTTTCTGGACATAGGTGGATGGCAGGGGAGGGCAGAGGGGACGGGGGGTTCTGCACATAGGTGGATGGCAGGGGACAGCAGGGGGGACAGGAGGGTCGCTGGACATGGGTAGATGGCAGGGGAGGGGGGTTTCTGGACATAGGTGGATGGCAGGGAGGACAGGAGGGTCGCTGGACATGGGTGGATGGCAGGAGAGGGGAGGGGGGTTTCTGGACATAGGTGGAGGGCAGAGGGGACGGGGGTTCTGCACATAGGTGGATGGCAGAGGAGGGCAGGGGGGACAGGAGGGTCGCTGGACATGGGTGGATGGCAGGGGAGGGGGGTTTCTGGACATAGGTGGATGGCAGGGGAGGGCAGAGGGGACGGGGGGGTTGCTGGACATAGATGGATGGCAGGGGGGACAGGAGGGTCGCTGGACATGGGTGGATGGAGGAGAGAGAAGAAATGCTGGACATGGATGGAGGCAAGGGAAGAGTGAGGAAGGAGATGAGGTGAGGGAAAAGGAAGAGAGGAGAAAAAGTGCACATGGATATAGAAAATAGGCAGAAGCTGGATCCACTGGACAGTCAAGTCTGCGGAGGACCCAGCTTTTACTTACGGACGTAGGGCAAGAAATGAAGAAGAAAGGCGGAAAGTAAAGAAAAATGGAAAGGAAGCCCTGGAAACGGAGTTAAGAGGACAGATAGCAGCACAATCGGATACTGAGCCAGCATGATCAGAAAAACAAAGTCACCAGACAACAAAGGTAGAAAAAACTATTTTATTCAGGATTTATTAATTGGAATATGTCAGTTTTTGGAAATGTGCATCTGTGATATTTTTCATGTAAGTTTCAATTTTTGTAGTATTGCTGCATGCTGATTCTGACTTCTTGAGGTTACTTTCCGGTATTTTGCCTTCATGTGTTTTTCAGGTGTGATCAAGGAAGGTGCAGTATTCTGCTAGCATATAGTTTGCAGCCATTTTTGTTTTTTTGTTTTTTTTTCACTAGGTTGTGCACTGGTGTTTTAGAGCCCGGTGTAATTACAGTTGGCTTTCCGTGCCACGCATAAGGTTGTAGCTCGTCTTGTCCTTGGAATTAGTGCTGTTTATGGTTTCATGATAGCATTTTGCTTATTATTTCAATCAGTTTTTTTGTACAAGTTTAGCATCATTTGTCTTTATTTGAAATTTCATAAATAAAAAAAATTTCTAAAAATGGAATAATCTTATCAATGGGGTGGGGCTAGGGTGGGGGAGGAGCCAAGCTGGGGCGGGGCGATGGTAGGCGGGGCTAGGATGGGGCCCCACCAAATTGGTCTGCATAGGGCCCCGCACTTGCTAAGACCGGCCCTGCCTTTAGTGAAAGGAAGGGGGATGGGATTTGATATACCACCTTTTTGTGGTTACAATCAAAGCAATTTACATATTATATACAGGTAACTATTTTGTACCTGGGGCAATCGAGGATTAAGTGACTTCCCCAGAGTCAAAAGAAACTGAAGTGGGAAACAAATTTAATCATATGATTTAAAATTTTTTTATCTCAATTAATGGCAGAATTAAAGTTGTTTTTTTAAAAAAAATCACATGATTAAATTGCAATTAAAAATCTTAATTGAAAAGCAGCCCTATAAAATATCTTGCTTACAGTATACAGGTAAAAACTGAGCGGCCCTTTTACAAAGGTGTTTTAGGTGCTAAGAGTGTGCAGTATGCACCTAAATGAGACTACCGCCAGGCTACCGTGTCCCCCTGGTGGACATTTTAGATTTGGCACACGTTCATAATGCCTGGACGATTTATTTATTTCCTCCCACGCGCGTCATTTCTTGTGGTAATCGGCAGGTTGGACGCACCGACCGATCACTGTGCATGTAACATGTGAGCCCTTACCGCTAGATCAATGAGGGTGTTAAGGGCTCAGGCTGGTTTTGGACGCACGCTGGTTTCAGTTTTACCTCATGCCCTTTTCCCATCCTATTAAAAAAAGCCTTTTGCAGATACAGTAAAAACTGGCCCAGTGAGCTCCCAATACACACGCCTACACTACCGCAGGCCACTTTTTACCATGGCTTTGTAAAGGACCCCTGAGTGAGAAGATTTGAGAGGTGAAATACTGACCCCTTCTATTTATCTTTTGATCGACTAGTCCAGAATACGCATGCCTAGATTACATCATTTTATATATCTACTGCCAATTTTAGCTGTACTAATGAGTAGGCCTCATTATTAAGAAAACATTAAGAATGATAACCAAGTGTTATGTTACTAATTAGTATTATATATATGGACTAACCAACCATGAATGTATTATCCTTGGCTGTGCTTATGATAATAACTATTTTGTAACACTATGGTGCTCAATTTCAAAGCAAATCGATTTACAAAGTTATACACATAAGATGCTACACAAAGCTATGTTTTTCAGACAGAATCTAATTTCTGGCTCCCTGTCTCTGTGCTGATATAATAAACACTTTACTGTAATGCTATCAGAGTTGCTGATTTACTCCTTGATGTACTGTTAGCTTAAAATATATATTCAAATCTGTTACACTTGTTAGCATTGCAGAACCTATAAGAACCAAAGAATTTTGGTAAGATATCACAACTTTCAGAGAAGTTGGTCAAACCTGCTTACAATCTAGACATTGTATGGACATACCGTGTGCTACTCACTTGTAGTGGTTAGCAGTCATACAGTCACTGACAGCCGCAGGCTGAAGTAGACCTCAATATTCAATGCCTGAATATCTGGGTCATTGGTACCTGCATACCTAACCAGGTAAAGCTAGACTGCTTTTTATGCAGTCCTATCTGCCTATTTAGGTATGCAGGCACCAGTACTGAATGTCCTTAGAGCTCCTGTATCTTCTGGGTCCACACCAACTCCACCCCAGCACTACCTAGGCTGTGCCAAGGCAGTCTGAGATGATACTCAGCAACACTACCCAGATAAATGCTGCTAAATATAGGGCAGATAGCCAGCTCAGCAAAGTTTAAGTGGGCAGGAGCCTCTCCTGCCCACTTAAACAACAATACTGACCCAATAGATCTTAACCAGTGGCGTTTCTAGGGGGGCTGACACCCGGGGCGGATCGCCGATGTGCCCCGCCCCCCGGGGTGCAGCGCGACCCCCCCCCCCTGGTGAAAGGACACCCCCCCTCCCGGGTGCACACCGCTGGGGGGGTGCCGTGCGCGCCTGTCCTTCGTTCGTTCCATGCTCTCTCTGCCCCGGAACAGGAAGTAACCTGTTCCAGGGCAGAGGGAGCACGAAACGAACGAAGGACAGGCGCGCGCATCACCCCCCCCCCCCCCAGCAGCGTGCACCCAGGGCAGACCACCCCCATCCCCCTTGGTACGCCACTGATCTTAACAGAGCAGAACTAAAACAAAAAACACCAGAAAGTGATAATTTGGAAAGTAGCCTAACTATAGAAATTTCATCCTAAAGGGTTAGGTTATTTTTTTAGATGGAGTTTATTTCTGACTAGTGAATTATGTTAAGAATAAAAAATGTATCCAATACTGTATCTGTAACTGGTGCAGTATTTCTAACCTACTAACCTGTAGTAAGGATCCCCCCTGTATCAATTAAAACTTTATCTAAATCTTTAGGCACCTTCTTCCCCAACTCTCCTGAACTTCTGAAAAAAGTCATTTGAGCAAAAGTCACAAATCGCTTCACTTACTGGATCTGACTGGTCCATGTAGCTATTATGTCACAATTTTATTTTTAAAAACTTAAATAGTGCTACAATGGACATGATCATTCAGTTTATAGTGGTTTACAATGCAATATACATCATCATAACAAAAAAAAACAAAAAAAAGATTAAACCTAATAACATCAAACTGTGAGAAAATATGCACTATTTATCACAGGTTCCACTTTGTACAAAGGGACCTATCCTATCCTATATAATAAAAAGCACCTCCAACATTCTGAAGCTGACTCCGTGAAAGTGAAGCCTTGAAGCATTCGTGCTCCTGCTGTATCCATCTCCTGAATTGACATCACGTACTTCCAGGTTCGTCACAAACATCAGTGACCAATAACTCGAAGGGAACGCTGCAGAGTTGCCAGGCAACGGAATGCGACGTCACACGCATGGGGGTGTCGTCGTCCCTCCCTCCCTCCCTTCCAGTTCCAGGCCCCCTCCCTCCAAATTTTAAAAGTCATCTTCACTTACCAAGTCGGGTTTACAGCGGCCAGCAGCAGTGGTAAAAGGCGTGCAGGCTCGGCCCTTTTCTCTCTCTCAGCTCTGGTCCCGCCCTTGTGGAAACAGGAAATGAGGGTAGGACCAGAGCTGAGAGCGAGAAAAGGGCCGAGCATGCACGCCTTTTACCGCTGCTGACGGCTGCCATAACCTCGACTTCGTAAGTGAAGATGACTTCTAAAATTCGTAGGGAGGGGTGCTGGAACTGGCAGGGAGGGAGGGAGAAAGGGAGGGATGACAACCCTGGAACTGGGAGGGAGGGGGGATCCTGGAACCAGGAGGGAGGGGGACCCTGAAACTCAGAGAGAGGGACCCTGGAACTCGGAGGGAGGGAGGGAGGGGTTGACCCTGGAACTCAGAGGGAGGGAGGGGATGACCCAGGAACTCAGAGGGAGGGAGGGAATGACCCTGGAACTCAGAGAGAGGGAGGGAGGGGATGACCCTGGAGCTCGGAGAGAGGGAGGGGACGGACGACCCTGGAACTCGGAGGGAGGGAGGGCGGGAGGGGGGATGACCCTGGAACTCGGAGGGAGGGAGGGGGGACTCTGGAACTGGGAGGAAGGGAGGGAGGGAGGGGGGCCCATGGCACACACTCTCATTCTCACACACACAGTCTCTCTCTCACAGACACACTCGCACCCAGTCGCACTCTCTCTGTCACACACACACACTCGCATATTCACTCTCTCTCACACAGTCACTCTCACACACACTCCGAGGAAAACCTTGCTAGCGCCCGTTTCATTTGTGTCAGAAACGGGCCATTTTTACTAGTTTACTAATAATATGCACAAACTCAGCACACACTAACATTGTAACAAACTTTAGTAAATCTAGCCCTAACTTACTGATTTTCCAAATTTCCTATCACAGTCGTTGGCCACTGTCTCAATCTTTTCTTATCATAAAAAATAAGACAATGAATGCTATGAATGCTTTCTAGGATCTGTGGGACCACTGCGAGTGTGGTCCCAGTAACCTAGAAATCACCGGGGAGAATTTGAGAGTGGGACAGTCTCCCAGAGGCAGTTGTGACCCAGTCGGTGGAAGGAGGGTGCTAGTGTAGAGCGCAAGTGGCAGGTGCAGGCGGACCTGAGCTGTACTGGGGATAGACCCTCTAAGTGGCTGTGCGGTAACCCCAGGCAGGTGGCTAGGCATTTCATGACAGGGATCAATGTAGGAAATGGGATACGTTTCATCTGTATTTTACAAACAGCTCTGCTAAAGTTGGAGCCTTTTGTAAGATACATATTTGGATGTGCAAAGGTTCACACGTATTTGCCAGCAGGTACGGCCAGAGCATTCATTTTATACACCTACACATGCAGAAAAAGAGCAACATCATTCAGGGTTTTTGTTAAGACTTGAGGTGAGCCCTTGGGCCGCAGCCAAGTTGATGCTAAATAGCTAACCCGAGGGCTGACTAGGCTCCAGTGGGCAGCAGTTGAGACACTCGGGCAAGGCTGGACTGAAGGCAAAGCTGGAGCTCAAAGACGGGGCTGGAGTAAGGCAGGTAGCAGGGCAGGAAAAAGGCTGGAACACTGAGCAGGAGCAGGGCTAGAACAAGACAGGCAAGAACAGAAGACAAACTGTAACATGGCTACAACACATACTAGCCAACTCTAGGAGTGGAGGAGTGGCCTAGTGGTTAGGGTGGTGGACTTTGGTCCTGGGGAACTGAGGAACTGAGTTCGATTCCCGACACAGGCAGCTCCTTGTGACTCTGGCCAAGTTACTTAACCCTCCATTGCCTGCCGCATTGAGCCTGCCATGAGTGGGAAAGCGCGGGGTACAAATGTAACAACAACAAAAAAAAAAACCTGTTGCAAAGGCACTGGCTGGAAGTCAGAAACTTCCTTAAATACTTCCAAAGAGGAAGTGATGGCATCAGTCTGCACTCTCTTGCAAAGCTATAAAGGAAGTACTGGGTTTCCAGGAAGTAAACAGATCCTTCTCAGCAAGGAATGCTGCTGGAGACCATAGAGAACAGGTGATGGGCATGAGAGTACCCCCTACCTGAAGCCCCCTCCTCAGACCCGTGGGTTCAGGATTGAGGGAATAAAGATGTTGACAATCGGGCTCATTTTCAAAGCACTTAGCCTTCCAAAGTTCCATAGGTTTCTATGGAACTTTGGAAGGCTAAGTGCTTTGAAAATATGCCTCAATGTCTTATAAGTGCAGGGACATGAACACCGATAGTAGGTTTCCATGTTTTATCCTCCTTATCCTTCTGACATCTAGAATATCCTGAGTATCCTGTAGCCTTGAAGTTGTGTGTCCTGTGCAAGGTCCGCTTCCTTGACCACAGGAGTTCTCTCTGGGGGCTCAATGATCTGGGAGACAGCAAGAATCTTTACAGGGTCCAAGGTGGGTTGGGATTCCAAGATGGAAGGCTTGCCTTGGGGTAAATCTATCTTGGGGAGGGTTAGCCAAAGTTAAACAGATGTTAAGCAAGACTGAGAACAGCCAGAGCCTCAAGTTAGAATGTCTCCAGAGCACCATGTCAATTCGAGGTTCACTTTCTGCAACCAGGGAAGCCCCAAAAAGACCTGTTGGACAGATCTGGGAAGTACATGATACTCTATCATCCCTTGATGCTGCCCGCAGATGTCCTAGCAATGGGTCTCCATAGACTGAGGAAATGCAAAGGGGTTCTCTGAGGGGATTCACAGAATTGTCATACTAGCTTATCAGCTGTTCATCCACAAAGTTCCCAGCTGCACAGGAATCAAGGAGAGCTTGGGCCATGATCTGTTTGTTGTCCGATAGAAGGAGAATTAAGGAGAGGAATGAAAACAACTCTTCCTCATTTCTGAGGTGGTGATAGACACCACAGAGGTTAGCACAATTGCTCCCTGAATAACTGGTGGAGACTCCAGGTCCAAATAATCAGATGTGTGTCTTGGAGCATCTGCAAAAGCTGTCATGGAAATGTTTTAAAGGTCTTTGTGTATTCCCAACAAAAACACTGAAATACATACTTTTTGGCCTGCTCAAGTTATGCCCCCATCTACACATGTAAACTGTGACTTTCTGAAATCTCCATTTATACATGTATGCATATATACATATGCTACTATTTGCACACATAAATACTTCTAAAATGACCTCCTTATTGAATAATTAGGACTATATTGTGACCTTGTTGATCTATCATCAGAACAATCTGTAATGTCATGTTTTATTTATGTAAAGATCTCAGGGGCTCTCCTATGGTATTTGGAAAAAAAGAAAAAAACTTTCCAAAGCAAAGAAAGCTCGTTTAGCATGATTCAGCTTAGAGGGGAAGAGTCCATTGCCATGGGTGGTACAATGATAATAAGACTCCTAGGCTCACAAAAATAATATCAGAGGAGCAGGTGGACAGTAGCTGAGAGGGCTCTGTTCTTCAGTGTTTTAGGGAAGGAAAGGGCAGACTCAGTATGGGGCCAAGAGAGTAAATATTCTAAGATCAGAGGAATCAGAGCTATGTCCTTGCTACATTGGTTACCAACAACATAGTTGACGTGATTTTTATATATGAAGAGGTAAATAGGGATTTTCCTGGGGCTAAGAGAGAAAAGCTGCAATGATAATATTAGGATGCCTAAATTTCTTTCAGTAAGTGCTCAAAAAGCTTGAAATCTTGGATGTCAAGTTTACTTGTGTGTTTTTTGTTTTATACTTCAGAAATGATTGCTAATGCCTGGAAAGTAAGGAGATTATTTTTGGCCCAATAAGCAGCCAGTGCTTAGCCAGCATTTAACTCAATTCACTTATTCATTATCATTATCCATACAGGTAGCAAGACTGAATAGATGTGGTGACCATACCAGCACTCTATTTAGTTTAGACCTGATATTCAATATGACTAAACTTAATTATTAATTATCCATTTAGCTGCTGAATATTGCCACTAAATGGATAATGTTTTGGCCTGTCCTTGCTTACTCTCTAACTCAGCCCTGAAACATAGGTAAATCTGACAATTTATTGATGTGGAAGGCAATTCTATAAAGGGGCACCTATCTGGAGCACATTCTATAAAGGAAGATAGATGTCTACTTTCCTTTATAGAATACTAGCGCAGCAGCACAAATACATTTATATAATTTAGACGTGACCACTTATACCAGCCACAGAACCTCATCTACGCTCCACCCATGAGTGTGCCCACCTTCAAACTCCATGCCACATTACAGAACAGTGCAGAGTCAATACATATATTTACGTGTGTATGTGTCAGTATTAGGATCATTTACACACATTCTTGGTGCCTAAATGTTGGCGCCCTCTTTATAGAATTAATTTCTTAACATCCAATTATCTGTATACATTTTTTTTAATAAACAGCCAATTATGTCTTCACCAGCTGCTGGAAAACATGTAATAGGCTTTGACTATCATTTTCTTTGTTTTCTCTGTAATATCCTAAACTTTTGCTTCTATTGTGTATGATTCGATTTTTTTTGCTTTGTGGCTTAGTCTGGCTTTGGAACAAATTCCTGGAGTCTGGACTATTGTTTAGTGGTCTGAGGGTATATGATCTCCTAGGCCCGGCCTCACACCTATTGCTATTCCCACCACAAGAACCCGATTCCAGATACTGCAGTCAGGCATACTGTGTTTTGCACTGCAGCCCCTTAAGATGAACCACCTGCCATTAAGGAAAGATCCCTACAAAATAAGGGTTTTCACTAACACTAAAACCAATGCAGTCCAATTGTCCATCTTGGGTACCAGATTATATTCCTATGTGGTAATTAAAAAAAAAGAGAGAGAGAGAGAGAGCGCAAGTTCAATTTTCCAGTCTGAAAGTGAAAATGTGCCATAGATGCAATAAGTTGGTATATGCAAATTAAGTTCAGTCTGCACACCTGAACCTGCATGGTACAGATGATAAAAATATGGAGCTCTAGGGGAAGCTGGTTACCTATTCTCCCACCAGCAGTGAACCTAAGAATATCTATCATAATCAAGGAGGGGTAAACTAAGGTAAAATCTTGATGAACATTCCTTCTCCCTTAAAAGGGGCTTAAATAGATACCACTAGGTTGTACAGCAGCAGAGTATTTCTTCTTTGAATGTACATAACGGGTGGGAGGCCTGCAAGCCTGCAGTGAAATGATAAAAAGGATTTATACTACTGAACCACACAAATTATAAGAATTCTTGCTAGAAATTCACATACAACCAGTACTTCTTCCCAATTACCTGAAACTAAATATCGAATCTCTTTATCCTGCAAAATTATGGTGGCAGAGCCCACCAAGGAAGTGTCCAAGCTGAATCTAGTACTCACAAATTGTGTCTAATGTCCTGGTGGATATTCACCTGGGCAGTAGAGATCATCACATGGTATAGTTTGACATAAAAGCAAAGGTGAAGTCCATTCATACCAAACTCAGCCATCAATTCAATTTCAAACACACTGAACAGTAAAATGGAGAAATATCTGGAGGAGGAGCTGGCAGGGTGGGAAAAGATAAGGGAAGCAGTAGGACTATGGACTACACTGAAAGGGATTATAAAAAGAGCAATAAATCTTAAGAAAAATCAATAAAAGCAAGAGGAAATGAAATCTGATAAGTGGCTGGTGAGGTCCCATTTGGAATACTGTTTTCAATTTTGTAGGCTGTATCTGCTAAGGATATAAAAAAAAAGCCCAAAGTGGTTCAAAGAAGGCGACCAAAATGGTATGAGGTCTCCTTGTAACAAAATAAATCATGCTGATAGAATCAACCAATCAAATTTCTTTATACAGCACAAATCTCTTAGGTAATGACTAAAGGTGCGTTACAGCCATAACATGCGTTATTTGCCTCTTAACATAAATTATAGGACAATTTGGGCAGGAACAATCCCCAGTCATTCCTATCCCTGCTGGTGCTATGTTCAAAATGGTGCCAGCAACCCCTAGCAGTAGTCTTGTAGTACCCATGAGCAGTAGCCTTGTATTTTTCCATGAGACTACAACTAGGGGTCACTAGCACCACAAGAACATAAAAACAGCCATATTGGGTCAGACCAATAGTCCATCTAGCCCAGTATCCTGTTTCAAACCATGGCCAATCCAAGTCACAAGTGCTTGGCAGAATCCCAGATAGCAAGATTCCATGTTACTGATCCCAGGGCAGGCAGTACCTTCCCCCATGTCTATCTCAATAGCAGACTATGGACTTTTCCTCTAGGTACTTGTCCAAACCTTTTTAAAATCCAGATATGCTAATCGTTTTAACTACACCCTTTGACAACGAGTTCCAGAGCTTAACTATTTATTGAGTGGGAAAATGTTTCCTATTATTCATTTTAAAAGTATCATCTTGTAACTTCGCTGAGTAAAAATTGATTCACTTTTACCTGTACTACACCACTCAGGATTTTGTAGACCTCTATTATATGTCTTTTTTCCAAGCTGAAGAGCCCTAGCCTCTTAAGCTTTTCCTTATATGAGGAGTTTCATCCCATTTATCATTTTGGTCACCCTTCTTTGAACCTTTTCTAATTCTGTTATATCTTTTATGAGATGCGGTGACCAGAATTGTATGCAATACTCAGGTGAGGTTGCACCTTGGAGTGATACAGAGGCATTATATTCTTTGTCTTATTTTCCATCCCTTTCCTAATCATTCCTAGCATCCTGTTTGCTTTTTTGGCCACCATGACACACTGGGCAGAAGATTTCAGCATATTGTCAATGATGACACCTAGATTTGTTTCTTGGGTGCTGACTGTTAAGGTGAACTCTAACATCAAGTAACTCCGATTCAGATTATTCTTCCCGATGTGCATCACTTTGCATTTGTCCACATTAAATTTAAATCTGCCATTTGGATGCCCAGTCTTCCAATCTTCTAAGATCTTCCTGCAATTTTTCACAATACACATGTGTTTTAACAACCTTGAATAGTTTTCTGTCATCTACAAATTTAATCACCTCACTTGTCATTTTGATTTCCAGATCATTTATAAATATATTGAACAGCACCGGTCCCAGTACAGATCCCTGCAGTCATCCACTATTCAGCATTTTGAACTCAGTGCCACAGGGCAGGGGTGACTGGGGATCACTCCTGCTCTGACTCCACTTGTAAAGTAGGTCTGGGGGAGGGGTTCAATAGGATGGTGGGGGGACTTTTCTAGAAAGGGTGGCCTTTGGGGTGGGAGGATTTTGATGGGAAAAGGGGATGGGATTTGATATATTGCCTTTCTTTGGTTACAAAGTGGTTTACATATTATATATAGGTACTTATTTTGATGATGGGTGGTCTTCCCGGTGGGGGGGGGGGAGGAAATTGATTGACGAGATGCATCGGCAGGAAGGAGGAGCTTCTCTGCAGTTTAGCTAGCTCCTTTAAGAAATGGCCAGGAATGAGGTTGACTGCAAGAAATGTTATTCACATACCACAGGAGTAACTAACTTGTAGTACTGAGCTACTGCAGGTTAGTCACTTCTGTGGGAAATTAAGGAGTAGTAAAAACTGGACTTTTACCGCACCTTAATTTTAAAAAACCCTAAGTGTGCATTTACAAAGGCTCGCTAGTATTTTTAGTATGCGCTAAATGCTAGAGATGCCCATATACTCCTATATTCTCTAGCATTTAGTGAGCACTAAAAATGCTACCACACCTTTGTAAAAGACCCCCTTATTCTTTTATGTACAGAGGGGCCTATGAAGTCAATGTCTCAAAAATATTTGGTTATGCTTAAAACACAAACAAAATATTAATAGTTTCACCACCTATAAATATCCAAAATATGGACATTGATTAATAAGGTCCTACAGAAAATAGACAATTTTTTAATACTCATACTCAAAGAATAAGCTAATATACTTGAAAATAAATTAGCCAAACAGTACAAGAAATCTGTTCATATGGTGATATGCCTGAACTAAAAATAAAGTGCAACATTTTGAGCAGTATTCTGTGGTACATGGTATCATATTGGGTAAACGATGCCACAAGTTTTTAATTCATTGACCAAAGTTTGCACGCATCTAATTTTTCTTTTTTAAGTCATAAAACTCACCAAAAAATTCCTTTACAAAATCAAAATTAAAAGATAGGAAATAAATTCCTTCCTAAGGGCTAGATTATCTGAAATGTAATATGGTGCTCATTTTCAAAGCACACAGACTTAAAGTTACTTGAAGGGACATTTTCGATATGACGTCAAAGTCCAACTTTGGACATTTTGCTCCAAACATCCAGAATCCGAGTGGTGCATATAGTGATTTTTGAAACAGCAAACATCTTACTTTTTTTTTCCAAAAATGGCCACTTCCTAGATGTTTTTGTGCTCTGTGCATTTCCTTTTGGTCCATTTTTGAAAAAGAAAAAAATAGTCCAAGTGAAAAACGCACAAAATCAAGCCATTGGGATGTAGGGGGAGCCAGCATTCTTAGTAGACTGGCCATACAGATATCCCAGCAGAGCAGTGGGACACCCTAGGGGGCACTGCAGTGGATTTCACAAAAAAGCTCCCAGGTACAGATTCACTGTTACCCCCTTTATATCGGGGAGCCCTCCAAAACCCACCAAAAACCTACTGTACTCAACTATACACCATTAAAATAGTGGAGTAGCCTAGTGATTAGTGCAGCGGACTTTGATCCTGAGGAACTGGGTTTGATTCCCACTGCAGCTCCTTGTGACTCTGGGCAAGTCGCTTAACCCTCCATTGCCCCAGGTACAAATAAGTACCTGTATATACTGTACTATTGTAAACCACTTTGAATATAGTTGCAAAAACCACAGAAAGGTGGTATAACAAGTTCCATTCCCTTTCCCTTATGTCTGCAGGTGTCACCTATAATGCGAGTACAGTAGATTTTTAGTGGGGTTTGGGGGGCTGACACTTTTCACCACAGAGTGGATTATGGGCCTAGGTTCCCTTCTCCACAGTGCATTGCACCAACCACTAGGCTACTCCAGGAACCTGCTTGCTGCTCTAATAGGACTGGCCATAACAACTGAAGGTAACCTAGAGGCTGATATATACTGTGTCTTTCACATCTTTGGGGGTGGGGGGGGGATTGGAGGAGGTCAGCAACCATGAGAGGAATAAGGGGGGGTGTCATTCTTTTTTTGCTCCAGTGCAGATCTGGCCATTTATGGTACTTTTTTGTGGTTTAGTTGTTATTAAAACAGGTCTAGCTCAAAACGTCTTAGTTTTAGTCCTGGATGGGACAACTTCCCTATGAGGAAAGACTAAGGAGGCTAGGGCTTTTCAGCTTGCAGAAGAGACGGCTGAGGGGAGACATGATAGAGGTATATAAAATAATGAGTGGAGTGGAACAAGTGGATGTGACGCGTCTGTTCACGCTTTCCAAAAATACTAGGACTAGGGGGCATGCGAAAAATACTAGGACTAGGGGGCATGTGATGAAACTACAGTGTAGTAAATTTAAAAATGTTTCTTCACCCAACGCATAATTAAACTCTGGAATTAGTTGCTGGAGAACGTGGTGAAGGCTGTTAGCTTGGCAGAGTTTAAAAAGGGGTTAGATGGTTTCCTAAAGGACAAGTCCATAAACCACTACTAAATGGACTTGGGAAAAATCCACAATTCTAGGAATAACATGTATAGAATGTTTGTACGTTTGGGAAGCTCACCAGGTGCCCTTGGCCTGGATTGGCCACTGTCGTGGACAGGATGCTGGGCTCGATGGACCTTTGGTCTTTTCCCAGTGTGGCATTACTTATGTATTTATGTTTTGTCCCATTATGGCACCAAAACATCCAAGTGTTAGGAAAACCCTAACATGTGCCCCTTGTGATCTGGACGCACTGCAGACAAAACGCATAGATAAACATCTGGAAAATAAATTTCAAAAAGTGATTTATATAGGGCGTCTTTTACTAAAGCTTAGCTTGAGTTATCTGCAGCAAGGCCCATAGTAATAACATGGGCCCTGCTGATGCAGATAACTCGAGCTAAGTTTTAGTAAAAGACCCCCATAGTTAGTTAGTTGGGGGCCCTTTTACTAAGCCACGTTGGCACTTGTGTGCGCCCAACATGCACCAATGTGGAACTACCGCCCAGCTACCGTGTGGCATGGGGCGGTAATTTCATTTTGTACAAGCATCCAGTAGGCGTGCCAGAAATTTTCCAGTGCGCACCACTAACCGGTCAATAATCGGCATTGTACGTGCGCTGATTACCGCCCGGTTAACGCATGAGACCTTACTGCTAAGTCAATGGGTGGCAGTAAGGTCTCAGGCCCAAAACGCCACATGTCCATTTTCTCACCAAAAAAAAAAAAGGCCTTTTTTTGCAGGTGCGCTGAAAAATGAACCTGTGCGTGTCCAATACACATGTCTACACCAGCACAGGCCATTTTTTAGTGCACCTTAGTAATATATAACATAGTAACATAGTAGATGACGGCAGAAAAAGACCTGCATGGTCTATCTAGTCTGCCCAACAAGATAAACTCATATGTGCTACTTCTTGATTTGTATCTGCCATTTTCAGGACTCAGACCGTAGAAGTGTTGCCCAGAACTAGCCCCATTTTCAGGACACAGACCGTAGAAGTGTTGCCCAGAACTAGCCCCATTTTCAGGACACAGACTGTAGAAGTCTTGCCCAGAACTAGCCCCACCACCCAAACACCCAAACCCCTTAGTTAGTTACTGGGATTTATTAACCACCTTTATGAAGAGATTCACCCAAGGCGATGTACAGCAGGTACATTTTAACATAAAACTTACACTTTTGTTAACAGCATAACAATAGTAAAATAAATAACCAATATAAACATAAATACAGTAAATGAGGTAAACTTGAGAACAGTAAGTGGAAACCTAATAATAGAACTACCATGAAACAGTATCAAAAATATGCACATTTAACAGCACAGGTATTCAAATACCAGAGATATAAAATACAATGTTAGCATAATATTAATGATACACCTAATTGGCAAGCAAAACATCCAAATGCTGCTTTATGCCACTTTTTTAAACATTTTTCTCTTTCAAAAATGAGCCCCCTAGTAACCTATGTAACTTTGTAAGACTGTGCTTTCAAAATGAGCCTCCACATACATTAAACACAACTCAGGTCCCATTGCATGAAATAGGATTTTTTTTTTGTATATTGCATACAGTAATAATGTTAGCATGCACTAATGCGGTAGTAGCATAGTTTAGTAAAGCTAACCCTAAATATTGAGTGTGAACAAAAACTATAAAACATTCAGGGGTCCTTTTACTAAGCTGCGTGAAAAACGGCCCTGTACTGGTGGGGGGGGGGGGCATTTTTCCCCGCACGCCAGGGCCCTTTTTCCCGCAGCCAATAAAACCTGAAAAAAAATAGCCACACGGTGAGAACTCTCACCCCATGGCCATGCGGCGGGGAGCCCTTACCACCACCCACTGAGGTGGCAATAAGGGCTCCAGCGCTAACCAGGTGGTAACTGGGCAGCACGTGGCGATGCCCGATTACTACCGCGCTAGCCATTTCCGGGGGTTTTCTTTTTCTCTGGAAATGGCGCATGCTCGGGGCAGGACTACCACCAGTGACCACGTTGAGCTGGCAGTAGTCCCGAATCAGCGAGCGGTAAGACCACATTGAGCTTACCACCGATCTGTAAACGGGCCCTTCAGTTCTGATATGTAGAATGACAGGACTTCAATAGCGTGATGCGATTACAGTATTTGTATGATGGTTTCCCAGGAGGTTCCTTTGGCAAAAACATCATGGATTTTACAATCCAAAAAAACCTGTGTAGTAAAGTCCCTATGCTCATCAAAACTCTTAAGGGCCCTTTTACAAAGATGCAATAAATACTAATGTGTGCTTACCATAGCTTAAAATGACATACGCGGAGGAGTCCCATGGTAATTTATGCATGTGTGCAAAGAAACCATGCACTAAGATATATTTTTCTGTTTTTCACGGGGGGGGGGGGGTGGTAGGGGGCACATCTATGCAAATTGGCTAGCACATCAGCATTGTTGTTCACTAACCGATTAGCATAGGCTTAGCGCATGAGTCTTTACTGCCTCCAAAACAGGTGGTGGTAGGAGTTTATGCATTAATGAGCACATGGCCATTAATGGAAAAATTGGAATTTAGGTAATTTTACCCCTGTGGTAAAAAATGGCCTTAGCATGCGGGAAACACCTGTATAAGGGTGTGCTAAGGCCACTTTTTGCTACAGCTTTTTAAAAGGGCTCCTTAATCACTACCAGCAACAGCTATTTCAGGAGGGGAGGAGTAACCTAGTGGTTAGTGCAGTAGACTTAGATCCTGGGGAACTGGGTTCAATTCCCACTGTAGCTCCTTGCGACTGTGGGCAAGTCACTTAACCCTCCATTGCCCCAGGTACAAAATAAGTACCTGAATATATGTAAACCGCTTTGAATGTAGTTGCAAAATACCACAGAAAGGCAGTATATCAAGTCCCATTTCCCTTTCTCATTAATTGTACAAGCCTTCTCTATATAATGAGTATAATCTTTTTCAATCTAGTTACTAATATCAATAACTCCCTTCAAAAGTAACTACACATTTTCATTACTTTTTCAAACAACTTTTATCAAATCCAATATATATTAAGTACAGTTTCCCCTTGTCAATAATACCTCAATCATACACACATACCCACTAACACACATCCTTTCTCCTAATTAAAATACAATCTCACTCTTTCCCTTGAAGTGATAAACTCAATGCATATGCCTATTACATTTACTAAATCTCAGATAGCTTTAACATAACTTCTATACCCTCATGCCATCTTCTTCAGTTCTCATACATATATGTGTTCTTTTAACCAAAAGCTAGAGCATGTTTTGCTGGCGATACCCATAAGTCCAACGAGCTCCAAAATTAGCAAACTGATTCAAATACCAGATGGTTTATACCACACAATCCACTGTTCTTTCCCTTCTTCAGTAATCAAGTGACATTTTTTTATTTAGATTTTGCTCAAACCTTTTTCAGTAGTAGCTCAAGGTGAGTTACATTCAGGTATACTAGATATAAATTCTTCAAAATCCAGTTCTATGGTTGTTTCTCTTTGCAACGCTTCTCTCATATACCCTGTTGAATTTATCCAGTAATGGAAGATGGCATCAAACCAGACATAGAGGCAGATGCACTAAAGCTTAATGAGCCTTTAATGACCCTCCAACGAGGAAAATTTGATCCGTTGCATGCATCAAAGGGCTTTTACCGAGGAAGCCAGCAGCTAACGAAAACGGAATGGAGATGAGCAATTAGTGTGAAAACCCCATTGAAACGAGATGCACTAACCTTTTCCAATTGCCTTTACGCAGGAAAAAGGCAGGAAATCTAACGAGAGGTCTGGACCTCTCGTTAGGACAGCTCTGTGCCAGGAAAAATAGTAAAGTGAAAAAACAAACAAACTGTGAGCCAATCCCAGCGCATTAGCAGAGCTAATAGCACTGTGATTGGTCAAAAGGAAACTGAAAGGCACAATCCATAAACAGAAGCCTCTACAAGCCCCAAGGAGTTCAAAAATATTTTTTTTCTAGGCATGCATCCCCGTCCTCAGACTGCAAACAAAACACAAGCACGTGGCTCCCAAATCAAAACAAAAATAAAAAAAAAGGGTCGGGAGGGGGCAAAGGCGCTCATCAGGAGCGTCCTGTATGGCCGTCCTTGCCCCCCCCCCACCCGTGGTCGCCGTTCCCCCCTGCCCCACTTCCCCCTGCATTCTAAATTAAAAAGCAAGAAGAAAAGCAAACGTACCTTTAGCAGCCCCGGCCCCCCTCCCTTCCTCACTACTCTGTCTCCCCTCAGCTCCGCCTCCCGACATCCTCCACCCTGTGCCCCGCCCCCTCTTGGGGTCGTCGCCGCCATTCCCCTCCTCCATCGGGCCCCCCTCCCTCTTACCGGGACCGTGCAGCGCCTCTCTCCTCTGTCCGAAGGCGCTGCACGGGCAAGAAGAAAGCTGATGCCTGTCTTCGCACAGCTTCGGTCGCGCGTCTCTCTCCTCCTGCGCCCGCCCCTGTCTGACGTCAGTAACCTACGCATCAGCTTTCTTCTTGCCCGTGCAGCGCCTTCGGACAGAGGAGAGAGGCGCTGCACGGTCCCGGTAAGAGGGAGGGGGGCCCGATGGAGGAGGGGAATGGCGGCGATGACCCCAAGAGGGGGCGGGGCACGTTTGCTTTTCTTCTTGCTTTTTAATTTAGAATGCAGGGGGAAGTGGGGCAGGGGGGAACGGCGACCACGGGTGGGGGGGGGCAAGGACGGCCATACAGGACGCTCCTGACGAGCGCCTTTGCCCCCTCCCGACCCTTTTTATTTTTGTTTTGATTTGGGAGCCATGTGCTTGTGTTTTGACTGTGTTTTGACTGTTTGTGGCATGCGCAGAGCAGCTAACATAACGCTTGGCTGCTCTGCGCATGATTTGGGGGCCGATTAACGATGTGTATTGTGATTCTTTGATACATTGTACGTTTCAATACCGATCTCAGCATGTGTGACTTTTTTTTTTGGTGCATTCTTCGTTATTTTAAAATCGTTAGGGACTTTAACGATTTAGATTTTTTTACGTTTGGTTGCTGCATCTGCCTCATAGTCGCTGCATTTCACACAAGCGTCATCAGGGGTTTAACTTATCACATTCTTGGCTGCATAACCAAAGCGGGCTCCTACAGATGTCTGGAGCAATGGCATCTTACTATCCAACGCTGGACACATAAAAGTTGTTTGAAAAATGAATAAAATTGTGTAGAAAAGAAAATGTGTACCTTCTTTTGAAGGGAGTTATTAATTGTACAGAGGAGACATATTTTTTAAACGTTTAAAGAAAACTGCAATCTCAGGGAGAACAACAAAGCTGAGTGGGATTAGCAGAAAAAGCAAACATCATTTTACTTTCTCTCTTGTATCTAAAGGGCTCTTTCACTAAACCATGTTAGGACATGGGATTAAAGCACTTTAATGTTGGACTTTACCACTAATGATTAGTGTGCACTAAATGTCGCACAGCTCATTGTATACCTATAGGCTGCATGGCACTTAATGAACACAAATTAGTTACTGCACCTTAGTAAAAGGACCCTTTACTATTTTACCCAAATAAAATTAACGCAGGAGTACTTATGCCTCCTAATTAGGATGTTCTAAGTTCCTTCATTAACTCTGCATTATCCAGTTATCATACAGTAACGTGAAGGTGGTAGCATATTACTTCTATGCCCACTCCCCACCCATGACACCTCTTCCTGAAAAAATTATTTAAAAATTAAAGAACGTGTGATTAGTGTAAGCTAACAGGCAAATCACATCAAAATGTTTTAATGTCTTCTGCGGTAAGCATGCATTAGTGCTAACATGATTTAGTAAAAGGGCCCCCAAATCTAGAAATGTTTGCTATATATATATTATATACATACACACAATTTTAATAACATTTTCTTACTAAACCAACCTGCAGTATAAGCTGAAGACTCTGGAACCTTTCTGCTATTATCATCAATTCATTGCACATTGGATAAGAAAATATTTGGTCAGAAAAAAAGTTGGAAAGGAAAAATACCTAGTGTATAAATCTTTCAAACAAAACAGTTATGTGCTTCCTTGTGGAGAAAGGAGAATAATAATTTAGGACAGAACAATTAATTGTGTCCTCATTATTGAATCTATTTGCAGGATCCTACTTTTGTGAACCTTCTAAAACTATAGAAATTAAAAATAGTTTTTCACAATTTTATATATTTGAGACCCAATATTGCCACTAAAAATGCAAGAAGCTAAAATAGATCTTTTTCATAGCTCCAATGCTGAAAAAAAAAGTGTATGTATATAGATAGATAGATAGATAGATAGATAGATAGATAGATAGATAGATATTGTCTTGCTATCCTGATTTGTACATATCATTTTTGTGCTTGAGATCCTAGGCAGATTTTCTCTCTACCAACATAAGATCCATTGGTAGGCTCTGATTAATAGTCTCTGAAATAATGAACTACAGAGCTGTAACAGCGTGCAGGAACTGTAGAAAGAGATTTATATGATAAGCAAGAAAAAAAATCATATATACATTAACACTGTTAGAAAATCTGCACACTGTTTAGTGTTTTCTCACACTAATACGTTCATTTTTTCTTAATGAAGGGGGACCATCCCATAGATTCTGTGCAAAGTGCAACAAAACGAAAAATAGGACAGGTCCAAACCAAGTAATGGAAAGAAAATATTAACATTTTATAATCACTTACTTGTGAAAGTTTTCTTCCGTTTTAAGGACAATTTGAAATGTTTTATTCTATATACATTTTCCTTGAGCAGATTTTAATCAAATCATTCTAGTATACACAATAGAAAATGGTTTAATCGCCAGCAAATATTTAGGCAACATTAATGCTTTATTTAGCGTGAAAGGAAGGACTTGGCATATTACAGGGAATAATTTATATTCATCAAGGAAAATACAGTAAGTTAATCAAAATAAATGCATTCTATAATGCATAATCCAAGTATTAAGACAACGAGCAATCAGATTCAGAGGCCTAGAAATGTAATTATATATTTTACTGCAAGTATTGTAATTAAAATTAAACTTACCTATATATAATACCATAATTGTAAAATTTAAAAGCTCTTAATCCCAGGAAAACACTTCATTTCCCTATTGCTTGTGTAAACACTTTTGTCCGTTGTATCATAAACTCGCTGAGGGGGGGGGGGGGGGGGAGTTATCCGCTGCCAGCATCCAGATCGTCAGCTTCTCTCTCTCACTTACACCCACTGAGACTGTCACCTCTAAGAGCAAGATGGCCACCGGAATCCTCAGCTGAGTGTCATGTGATCAGTGTATGTGTGCTTTCCCTCTTCTGTATTTCTGAATAGAATAGCCCCCTCTAGGGAATCCCCAGCTGACAGTTACCTAAGAAACTGTGCTGAATTATTTTTCAGCCTCTAAGCGTATCACCTGACAGTGATCAGTTAACATCTGCAGGCTCAGTTATGCTTACTGAGCCTGCAAATGTTAACCGATAACTGTCAGGTGCAGTGAATATAATGATGTTTTTCTTCCAAACCCAGAACACTTAATTTACTTACATACATACATACATACATACATAGAGAAAGAGAGAGAAAAAGTTGCGTTATTAAAAATGATTTCATTGACCTGTGTTTGCAGAGATAATTAGAGTTAAAGACAGCTGTGTCTAAATTCTATTTAGTGATTTATAGTAGTATTTTATTAGGTTAAACAAGTAGCAGGACTATGTTGCAGTTGATGTAATTCCCTCCTGTCATTCCATTTCTCTTCTACCACACTCCCTTACCTCACTCTTACCTCCATCCAGGGCCAGTGCAAGGATGTTAAGTGCCCTAGGGCAGACAAACCTTTAGTTTTTAAAGCCCCTGCTCCCCAATTAAATCCTTAGGCTCCTTCCCCTTCCCCACCCTTAACATTCATGATCTCCCCAGCACTATCTCTCCCAGAATAATCAGAGTAAATAGGCTATTAGAAAACTGTTTACTATTCTTAGAAATAAAATTACCTCATCTTGTTTCTTTGAGTTTGTGTAGTTGTCAGGACTTACTGTTTTGCTTTGATTGCAGCTGATTTTTTTACACCTCCCAGAAGCTGCTGCTCTAAAGGATTGTCTAGTCTTGTCTAGGCTGGCCCTGCCTTCATCCCTCTATCCCTTCCTCATTCATCACACTCCTTTTTCCTTTCCCATAACTTTCTTGTCTTCCTCACCTGTCTTCCTTCTAAAATCATTCTCTCTCTTCCCCAGTATGCTCTGCATCCTCCAAGATTGAGGTCAGCATTTCTTCCCAAACCAGAAAGGCATAGCATTATCCATCGTATTCTATACATGGCCCCCAACAGATAGAAGATGTGTGTGCAAATAAATTATTAACAAGCCACTTAACAATTAATTGATAATCATTGAAGTTAATTAGCAATGATTTGGATTTTTGTGTGCAACTCCATAACTCTGGGCACACAAAACCCACAGTGTACAACCCAAAATGGTCAGGGGCATTCAGAGAAAATCAATGCAGTGTTATGGAATAAGGGTTCTCCACATACAACTAGAGTGCTGGAAATTACACCACATTTCAGCAGGTATAAGTTTGGCACCCAGAGTTTGGTGTGGAAGTCAGCATTAAGCGCTATTCTGTAAAGGCCTGCACCCCAGTGGCATAGGAAGGGCGGGGCGGTGGGGGCAAACCCAAGGGTGCACGCTGCTGGAGGGTGCAGAGAGCAGCCGCGTGCCTGTTGGCTCCACTGGTTCCGTGCTCCTGCTGCCCCGGAACAGGTTACTTCCTGTTCCGGGGCAGAGAGAGCAGGGAGCCAGTGGAGCCGACAGACGCGCAGCTGCTCTCTGCACCCTCCAGCAGCCAAGAATGCCCCCGGGGGAGCTTGATGCACTGGGGGGGGGGTCGTGCTGCACCCGGGGGGGGGGGGGCGGTGCACAGTGGCAATCCGCCCCGGGTGGCAGCCAACCTAGGATCGTCACTGCTGCACCCTTTACAGAATAATGCTTAGCACCAATCTTTTGCAACTCTCAGATTCCAGCACCATTTATAGAATCTGGCCCTATCTGCCTACCTCCCAGCTTACCTCTCAGAGATCCATCCAGTTGCCAACCTACTACTACTACTATTTAGCATTTTTATAGCGCTACAAGGCGTAGCAGCGCTGCACAAACATAGAAGAAAGACTTAGTCCTGGTTTTGCCCCATTCCATTCATGAAAGTGTGGCTCTGATTGTCCCACTGATTTTCTTTACATAATCAAAACTAAAAATCCATGCATACAATGGG
Organism: Microcaecilia unicolor; assembly: GCF_901765095.1. Lineage (NCBI taxonomy): Eukaryota > Metazoa > Chordata > Amphibia > Gymnophiona > Siphonopidae > Microcaecilia > Microcaecilia unicolor. The sequence goes on from NC_044040.1 coordinate 70,871,898, forward strand.
ACAAGACCAAGACTGGCTCAGATTGCTTGATCCAGTGGCCTGGGGTGAGATGGTAATCCTAGTCTAAGTCCCTCCCAAGGCCCATGCAAACTGCATCTTTGCCCCAGCCGTATTTTTATCCTCTGTCTTGCAGTAGCCACATGTGTTTGTCCTTTCAGTCCAGAGGACCACAGGATTGAACCTCTGACATCATGATTCCAACATTGTGGGGTCAACAGGTGAGATATGATCTAGTGGCAATGCTGTGTATGCTCTTTTACCAAAGAGTTTTTTGGGGGAGATTTTGTGTTGGTTCATCAGTGTATGCTAATGAACATAACCACACATTCAGAGGCACAAATTATTTTCGAGATACAGGTCATATGTGAAGTTGTTGAATAAATAAAGGTTTAAAAAAATAACATGTAGGATACAAATTATCCTGCAGCGTACTAGCATGATTAGGATATAGTTTGTAGATCTGCAGACTCTGGCTTTAATCCCATGTTTTCCACTCAATGTGAATTCTAGACCAGCCACCTAATTGAGATTGTCAGTGCTCCAGGGAAGCTGTTATCCATAATTTACCTCGCACAGAACAGGAAACATTGACTCCCCTACATAAATGAATATAACATTAAAAGGACCTGAGAAAATATACTTTTCTCACATAAAGTATATAAAAACACTTAAGGTCCTGATTTCCTTCAACTTCAGACATGGAAGCTCTAGATTTTAGTTGTTAATACATTAATAAAACAGCTCTTAAAACAAGAATAGCACCCTTGGTAAGAAGAAAAATATACTGAAATACTAATATTAAAACAAACTTTAGCACACAGTAAGGACACACAAGCAGCATGAATGGGGTTTACTGTAAAGCCCATAATGTACTTTACCATAACTTTCTTATGGATCTTTCATTGTAATGTAACATTTTAACTGTTAGGTTTTAAAACAGTTTGTGGTGAAACGTTTTTACTAACAAAATGAAAATAAAGTAGCATAAATCACCAGAGCTTGCAGAATTCATACCACAACTTCACCTTCCCTTGAAATGAACATTTTTATTTATTTGGAAAAATTTAAAAACTGCCAACTGAGAAGACATCGTGGTGGTGTACAAATAAAAATCGCAGTTAACCATAAGGGCCAGGAATGGAACATAAGAACATAAGCACTGCCATACTGGGACAGACCAAAGGTCCATCAAGACCAGAATCCTGTTTCCAACAATGGCTAATGCAGGTCACAAGTACCTGGTAAGATCCCAGAATAGTAAAACGGATTTTATACTGCTTATCCTAGAAATAAGCAGTGTATTTTCCAAAGTCCATCTTCATAATGGCTCATAGACTTTTCTTTTAGGAAATTATCGAAACCATTATTAAACCCTGCTAGTCTAACTGCTTTTACCACATTCTCTGGCAATGAATTCCAGAGTTCAATTACACATTGAGTGAAGAAATATTTTCTCCAGTTTGTTTTAAATTTACTACTTAGTAGCTTCATTGTGTGCCCCTAATTCTAGTATTTTTAGAAGAGTGAACAAACGATTTACCTCTACCCATTCCACTCCACTCATTATTTTATAGACCTCTCTTCCTTTGGCCATCTCTTCTCCAAGTTGAAGAGTCCTAGCCGCTTTAGCCTTTCCTCATAGGGAAGTCATCCCATCTCCTTTATCATTTTTGTCACCCTTCCAATGCATTTTTTGTGACGGTATGGCATACTGGCATTTTTTTTAACCTCCTTAGTCCCCCTCTCACTTCTCCTGTTTCCTCACAGTGCATGCAAATCTCTCTCATGAATATTCATTGTGGATAGCCTGAAAACCTGACTTGCTGGGGTGCCTCCTGGACCAGGTTTGGGAACCGCTGGCTTAACTATTCGGTGAGTGACAAAATATATTTTCTCCTGTTCATTTTAAAAGTAGTATCATGTAACTTCCTTGAGTGTCCCCTAGTCTTTGTACTTTTTCAAAGAGTAAAAAATCAATTAACGCTTACCCATCCTACACTACTCAGGATGTTGTGGACCTCTATCATAACACCCCCCCCCCCCCCCAAGCCATCTCTTTTCCAAGCTGAAGAGCCTTAACCTAAGTCTTTTCTCATATGATGGAAGTTCTATCTCCTTAAATCATTTTGGTCACCCTTATTTGAACCTTTTCTAATTTTGTGACAAGAATTGCACACAGTAATCAAGGTGTGATCACACCATGGAGCAGGGCCACCAAGAGGGGGGGCAGGGGGGACAAAAGTCCTCAGGCCCGGGCCTCCAAGGGGGCCTCGATGCCACAGTCCCACCCGCCCTCCGTCGTCAACCGTCTGCCACTGGGCCGAGCCCCCTGCATTGAAATCACAGCGCCTCTCACCTCCATATGAAAGCACTGCAGGCAGCAGCAGATTGCTTCCCTTCGGGCCTCCTTCCCTCCCTGTGTCCCGCCCTCATCTGACGTAACTTCCGCGAGGGCGGGATACAGGGAGGGAAGGAGGCCCAAAGGGAGGTGATCTGCTGCTGCCTGCAGCTCTTTCACACAGAGGTGAGAGGCGCTATGATTTCAATGCGGGGGGCCCGGCCCGGCCATGGACGGAGAGGTGCAGGTGGCGGGGGCGCGGTGGGGGTGAGGCCCCGGGCCCAGCCCAGTCTCTCAGCGGCCCTGCCATGGAGCGATACAGAGGCATTATAATATTCTTTATTTTCTATCTCTTTCCTAATAATTCCTAGTATTGTTTGCTTTATTGGCTGCCACCACACACTGGGCAGATTTCAGTGTATTGTCCACTATGACACCTACAGTGGGGGAAATAAGTATTTGATCCCTTGCTGATTTTGTAAGTTTGCCCACTGACAAAGACATGAGCAGCCCATAATTGAAGGGTAGGTTATTGGTAACAGTGAGAGATAGCACATCACAAATTAAATCCGGAAAATCACATTGTGGAAAGTATATGAATTTATTTGCATTCTGCAGAGGGAAATAAGTATTTGATCCCCCACCAACCAGTAAGAGATCTGGCCCCTACAGACCAGGTAGATGCTCCAAATCAACTCGTTACCTGCATGACAGACAGCTGTCGGCAATGGTCACCTGTATGAAAGACACCTGTCCACAGACTCAGTGAATCAGTCAGACTCTAACCTCTACAAAATGGCCAAGAGCAAGGAGCTGTCTAAGGATGTCAGGGACAAGATCATACACCTGCACAAGGCTGGAATGGGCTACAAAACCATCAGTAAGACGCTGGGCGAGAAGGAGACAACTGTTGGTGCCATAGTAAGAAAATGGAAGAAGTACAAAATGACTGTCAATCGACAAAGATCTGGGGCTCCACGCAAAATCTCACCTCGTGGGGTATCCTTGATCATGAGGAAGGTTAGAAATCAGCCTACAACTACAAGGGGGGAACTTGTCAATGATCTCAAGGCAGCTGGGACCACTGTCACCACGAAAACCATTGGTAACACATTACGACATAACGGATTGCAATCCTGCAGTGCCCGCAAGGTCCCCCTGCTCCGGAAGGCACATGTGACGGCCCGTCTGAAGTTTGCCAGTGAACACCTGGATGATGCCGAGAGTGATTGGGAGAAGGTGCTGTGGTCAGATGAGACAAAAATTGAGCTCTTTGGCATGAACTCAACTCGCCGTGTTTGGAGGAAGAGAAATGCTGCCTATGACCCAAAGAACACCGTCCCCACTGTCAAGCATGGAGGTGGAAATGTTATGTTTTGGGGGTGTTTCTCTGCTAAGGGCACAGGACTACTTCACCGCATCAATGGGAGAATGGATGGGGCCATGTACCGTACAATTCTGAGTGACAACCTCCTTTCCTCCGCCAGGGCCTTAAAAATGGGTCGTGGCTGGGTCTTCCAGCACGACAATGACCCAAAACATACAGCCAAGGCAACAAAGGAGTGGCTCAGGAAGAAGCACATTAGGGTCATGGAGTGGCCTAGCCAGTCACCAGACCTTAATCCCATTGAAAACTTATGGAGGGAGCTGAAGCTGCGAGTTGCCAAGCGACAGCCCAGAACTCTTAATGATTTAGAGATGATCTGCAAAGAGGAGTGGACCAAAATTCCTCCTGACATGTGTGCAAACCTCATCATCAACTACAGAAGACGTCTGACCGCTGTGCTTGCCAACAAGGGTTTTGCCACCAAGTATTAGGTCTTGTTTGCCAGAGGGATTAAATACTTATTTCCCTCTGCAGAATGCAAATAAATTCATATACTTCCCACAATGTGATTTTCCGGATTTAATTTGTGATGTGCTATCTCTCACTGTTACCAATAACCTACCCTTCAATTATGGGCTGCTCATGTCTTTGTCAGTGGGCAAACTTACAAAATCAGCAAGGGATCAAATACTTATTTCCCCCACTGTATATCTTTTTTTTTGGCTGCAGACTCCTAGGGTGTAATCTAGTATCAAATAACTATTATTTGGATTATTCTTCCCAATATGCCATCAATTTGCATTTGTCCACATTAAATCTCATCTGCCATTTGGATGCCCAGTCTTCCAACTTCCTAAAGGCTTCCTGCAATTTTTTACAATCTGTATATGTTTTGTTTTTTTAATTTTTTATTTATTGAATTTTACATTTTAATTTCAGCATATCACTTTAAATTCGAAAAAGATGATTTTAAGTCAAAATATATACAATGGAAATAATAAGTATACATTTCTTAATCAAAGGAATGATCTATTGCTCATCTTTAGTCCAAAAATTGGAGGCATTACACAATACTGAAGGAAATTAGAAACTTAAGATAGATTAATAACATCTAACACTAAGAAAAGAAAAAAAAGACGGTCGAGAAGAGCTACCGGGTTCCTTATACTATTACGGAGTCGAAGTTGTTATAGTCCTTGGATGTATCATGGGTAGTTCAGCCAGTTTGACTTCCAGAAAAGAATTTGTTTTGATTAAAAAAAAACAAAAAACATATTTAACAGAGTTAAATTTTAAAACACATTTACAGGGAAAGTTCAACCAAAATAATGCCCCCAATTGCAAAGCTTTCGGGCGCAATTTAAGAAACTCTTGTCTTTTCTTTTGTGTTGTTTTAGAGATAGCTGGGTAAATTCTTATTTTACAGTCCAGGAAAAGATGTTCTCTATGAAGAAAATATTGTTTAAGTACCCAATCTCTATTGGGTTGTAAAATAAAGACTACTTTAAGTGTAGCAGTTGTCAATCCAATTTTGTCATCTTGCAATATTTGAGTTAGTTAGGTTCATATCTAAGTTTTCTGCAAGTTGATCAGATCTCTCTCCAGATTCTTGTTGCTTCTTATAAAAAGGCTGTATATAGTATATTTTTGATATAGGAGGATATGATTCTTCAGGAATTTTTAATAACTCAGTTAGATACTTTTTAAAAGTTATCAAAGGTGAGTTGAAATTTGCTTAGGAAAATTTGTTAATCTAAGGGTATTAGAGCGTTGAAAATTTTCAAGAATTTCAATTTTGTTTTGCAGGAAAAAGTTTTCTTTTATAAGATTAGCTTGTATCTGTTGACAATTTTGTATCATTTTAGAATTTGTTTCAACCTCTTTACCCATATTTACATTTCAACAATTTTTTATTGATGACAATCAAATACATTGTCAACAAGCACAGTATACAAAAAAATTGCTAACTTACTGCTTAAACAAACTGAACAGGAATAAACTACCAATATGGTCATCAAAATTATCCTTCTTTCTCCCCATCCTATCCCCTCCCACACCCCGACCCCCACCCTCTAAGATTTATTCCCTTCCTTCCTCTTTTTTGACCTTTAACAGTTGCTTATTGATGGCTATTCAACAGGAAGACCTCCACTACTATTAATACCAATATGCATTCCAAACCTGTACTCTTTACAGACAAGAGAATACATTCATCTTCAAATTTTTACCTTTTATCTCCCCTACCCTCTCTGTTTGTGTATATCCCCCCCATCCCACTGCATCCTATCCCTTAATATATACCCTTATTTAATACTTTTTTGTCCAACATAGTTATTTTTCCAAGTCAGAGTTATATTGCTGATTAAGAGATTTAAACTTCTGAGAAAAGGAAGCTTCCAAGCCAACCAAAGCTTCCCATATATTTTCCAAGGTTATTATTGAAGGTTTTTTTAGGCAAAAAGGACTTACTTGGTAAGTCCAAGGCTGATAAGGAAGCCTCCGCTGGCTGTCTTCAAGATGATTCAAGATTTTCCCCAGGGATACTTTCTCCTCCTCCTCCTTCACCCACCATTTCCACATCAGGGAAAGTCAGCGTTTCCTGCCTCAGGTTGACACCCGTGCCTGGAGACCCCGTCAATTCCTCCTCAGGGGTTTCCAGGACCGTCCTCGAGGCTGGCGGTGGCATAGGAGGTGGGAATCTCAGTTCAGGGCTAAAAGATGTTTCATGCTTTGGCCGGAGAGATAGCAAACCTCTCCCCAGACTCTCCGGCTGCGAGGAAGCTCCCGATAATCCTCCCGGCAAAAAGAAGCGATCCACCATCCCAGTAGCAGGTGAGACAAGTGTCGAAGGGCTGGCGCATTGTCTACCTCTTCTTTTTGGCATTTGTAATAGGAATAACGTTTCTCAATTGGAGATCAGCGGATAGGACGAGAGCTGCTTCTAGTGCTTCTTACTCGGACGCCATCTTGCCTCGTGCTCCATAATCTGTATATGTTTTAATAACTTTTGTATAGTTTTGTATCATCTGCAGAATTAGTCACCTCATTCATCGTTTCCATTTCCAGATCATTAATAAATATGTTAAATAGCACTGATCCCAGTACAGATCCTTGGGGCACTCCGCTATTCACATTTAACTGAAGACATTCATAATATTTCTATGAAAGGAGAAGCGCAATGGATAAGCGAGTTCAATTTGCTGGATGTGCTAAAGGCTGTCTAGAAGTAGAAAAACCCTGGCTTCTCCACAAAAAGAACTGTTCCAGTAACTGCTAATGGAACGCACACAGGAAGGAGCAATATTGGACCTACTACTTATGAATGGGGAAAGTGTTTCTGATGTTTTAGTGAGTGAGAATCTGGCAGCTAGTGATCACCGGATGGTATGTTTCAGTATTATGACATAGGTGGAGATAGTTCTTTCAAAAGCGAGGGAAACAATTTGTCCAGTTGGGAATGAGTACCTGGTATGAAATATCTGGAGGAAACAGAAAAGCAATGAACAAAACTGAAAAGAGATATTTTAAGGGCAACAAATCTTTTTACTGGGATAAAGAGGCTGTTATTTTTTGATTGAAATAATTGAAAAAGTAAGGAAAGTCTTCATAAACTAAAAGCAATCACAGATCTCAGATCCAGTTTAAAATTATTTTATTACTCATTGTGCTTTTTATATAGGCCTCCCATTGTACTTGGCCTCTGTTTTAATACATTTTTCTCTGTGTCCTGTTAGATCTTCCCAGCTACATCTACTTTGCCTTTCTTATCCATCAATGGTGACAGTGGATTCTACTCATTATAGAGCTGTCTTATTTAGCTCCCCAGTTTTGGAATATACTACCATCAGACATCAGAGCAGAGTCTAACTATCCCAAATTTAAGACTCATTCAGGCTCTCTCTTCATTCTGTGTAGTTCACCAACTTTCTGTCGCTGAACATGGTTCAGCTTATTTGATCCTTCCAACCCTCCTTACCTTTCTTGATATTTTTATGTTGCTCAGGATGGTATTTATGTATCAGCCATCCTTATAACTTAACCACTATTTTTTATTTGTTGTGTGGAATTGTTTTCCCATTCAGATTGTGCGTGCTTTCTTGTTTTAAATGAAGGAAGGTTAATCAAATTAACCTTAAACAAAGAGCAAGATCTAGGGCTAATTATATCTGATGATCTTGAGGTGGTCAAACAGAGAAAGTCAATGGCAAAAAGCCAGCAAAATATTTGTGTGCACAGGTGAGCAGGAAAAAGGAAGGTGGTAGGTGTTACCAGAGACAAAGAGACTAATTTGGAGTTCTGCATGCAATTTTGGAGATTGCATTTTCAAAAGGATATAAACTGGATCAAATAAATCCAGAGGGTAGCTATAAAAATGAACACTGGTCTTCATTATAAAACACTAGTAAAAAAGGCCCGTTTGTCAGAAATGAAACGGGTGCTAGCAATGTTTTCCTCGGAGTGTATGTTTGAGAGAGAGAGTGTGTGTGAGAGATGGAATGTGTGTGTCAGAGAGAGATAGAGTGTCTGTGTGTGCGACTGTGTGTGTGTGTGACAGAGAGATAGAGTGTGATAGACAGAGTGTGTCAGAGAGAGTGTATGTGAGAGACAGAAAGTGAGTGTGTACCCCCATCCCCCTCTCTCAGGACCCCCCTCCCCCCTTTATGGTCTGAGGACCCCCTTCCACCCCCACCTCTCTGGTCTCAGGACCCCCCTCACCCCTCCCTCTCCCCTGCCCCCTTCCAGCCAGCCATGTCCAGTGACCCTGCTCTCCCCCTGCCCCCCCCTCCAGCCAAGCATGTCCAACGACTCTGCTCTCTCACCTGCCTCCCCTCCAGCCACCCAGGTTCCGTAGCGAATTCTTCGGTGCAGGCAGGAAAGATCATTCCCCAGTTCTGCCTGCCCGCTGCTGGCGCTGGCCCTCCCCCGCTGCCGGATCGCTGTTCAAAATGGCCACTGGGACTTCCAATTGTGGACTCACGAGACTTCTGCTTTAGTCTAGGAGGCCGCCCTTGTAAGTGTCAGCAGCCATTTTGAACAGCAATCTGGCAGTGGGGGAGGGTCAGCGCCAGCAGCGGGCAGGCAGGACCGGGGATCTTTCCTGCCTGCCCCGAAGAATTCACTACACAACCTGGGTGGCTGGAGGGGAGGCAGGTGAGAGAGCAGGGTCGTTGGACATGGATGGCTGTGGGGGGGGGGGCAGGGGGAGAGGAGGGTCGCTGGACATGGATCAGCTGTGAGGCATGGAATGTTTCTTTTTCTTTTTTCGCGGGTTCTGAAATTCACAGCATAATTGCAACGGTGACGTCAGCCTGACTACAGAACCTAGCTCAGCAACTCCGAAGGAACCACGGACACAGGCAGCAAGATTAGAACATTGGAGGTGAGAATTATTATATAGGATGTAGGGCAGTCATTGGGGCTTCTATGGAGATAGCCATAGAAGTGATATACTGTGTGCCGTGTTTAAGACACTCAGCTACAGGGACCCTGAAGCAGGCTAGGCGAAACGCTGGCCATCGTTGGCCTGGGGGGCGAGCATACAGTCCTGATGACATTTTGGCTCTGAATCACCACACCATAGTAGCGCTATAAAAGATAAATGCAATTTGTCTTTTGGTGTCATATTACATTGGAAATGCATTCACATTAGATGAAAATGAAACTTCATATGGGAAGGTTTTTGCCAATGATGAACTGATCATACTTAATCTTTTTAGCTCTTTTGAGTCTTTTTTTATGGGACTTTGAGCTTCTTGAGGCTTTTCCTTCCCTTTAATGTAAGTGTACTTGTCATTTTTCAGTATGTGGAACATGTAGATTGATTGTATCATCTGTTGAATTCACACCTGTTTTTGTTTTTTTTAAATATAGCTAATTTTCATAAGTACATAAGTATTGCCATACTGGGAAAGACCAAAGATCCATCAAGCCCAGCATCCTGTTTCCAACAGTGGCCAATCCAGGTCACAAATACCTGGCAAGATCCCAAAAAAGTACAAAACATTCTACACTGCTTATCCCAGAAATAGTGGATTTCCCCCAAGTCTATTTAATAATATTCTATGGACTTTTACTTTAGGAAGCTGTCCAAACCTTTTTTTAAACTCCGCTATACTAACCACCTTTACCACATTCTCTGGCAACGAATTCCAGAGTTTAATTACACATTGAGTGAAGAAAATATTTCTCCGATTTGTTTTACATTTACTACATTGTAGCTTCATCACATGACCCTAGTCCTAGTATTTTTGGAAAGCGTAAACAGACGCTTCACATCTACCCGTTCAACTCCACTCATTATTTTATAGACCTCTATCATATCTCCCCTCAGCCGCCTTTTCTCCAAACTGAAGAGACCTAGCCACTTTAGCCTTTCCTCATAGGGAAGTCATCCCATCCCCTTTATCATTTTCGTCACCCTTCTCTGTACCTTTTCTAATTCCACTATATCTTTTTTGAGATGTGGTGACCCGAATTGAACACAATATTCAAGGTGCAGTCACACCATGGAACGATACAAAAGCATTATAACATCCTCATTTTTGTTTTCCATTCCTTTCCTAATAATACCTATACATAGGAAGTCAAATACGTTAGCGTTGAACTTTAAAAAAGGAGACTATAATAAAATGAGAAGAATGGTTAAAAAAAAAAAAATAACTTAGGAGGGCAACTGAGAGGGTAAAAACTGTACAACAGGCATGGACGCTGTTCAAAAATACCATCCTGGAGGCCCAGGCTAAACATATTCTGCGAATTAGAAAAGAAAGACGGAAGTCCAAAACACAGCCGGCGTGGTTAAAAAGTGAGGTGAAGGAAGCTATTAGGGCTAAAAGAAATGCCTTCAGAAAATGGAAGAAGGAACCGTCTGAAAATAACAAGAAGCAGCATAAGGAGTGTCAAAGCAAATGCAAGGCGCAGATAAAGAACGCCAAAAGGTATTACGAAAAAAAGATAGCATTAGAGGCAAAAAAACATAGTAAAAACTTCTTTCGGTATATTAAAAGCAGGAAGCCGGCAAAAGAATCGGTTGGGCCGCTGGATGACCAAGGGGTTAAAGGGGCGATCAAAGAAGACAAAGACGTAGCGGAGAGATTGAATGAATTCTTTGCTTCGGTCTTCACCGAGGAAGATTTAGGTGGGTTACCAGTGTCAGAAATGGTATTTCAAGCGGATGAGTCGGAAAAACTTACTGATTTCACGGTAAACCTGGAGGACGTAATGGGGCAGTTCAGTAAACTGAAGAGTAGCAAATCTCCTGGACCGGATGGTATTCATCCTAGAGTACTGATAGAACTGAAAAATGAGCTTGCAGAGTTACTGTTAGTGATATCCAATTTATCCTTAAAATTGTGTGGTCCCGGAAGATTGGAGGGTGGCCAATGTAACGCCAATTTTTAAAAAAGGTTCCAGTGGAGATCCGGGAAATTATAGACCGGTGAGTCTGACATCGATGCCGGGGAAAATGGTAGAGGCTATTATTAAAAACAAAATTACAGAGCACATCCAATGACATGGATTACTGAGACCAAGTCAGCACGGCTTTAGTGTGGGGAAATCTTGCCTGACCAATTTACTTCAATTCTTTGAAGGAGTAAACAAACATGTGGACAAAGGGGAGTCGGTTGATATTGTGTATCCAGGTTTTCAAAAGGCGTTTGGCTACAGAGGAAATTGGAGGGTCATGGGATAGGAGGAAATGTCTTATTGTGGATTAAAAACTGGTTGAAGGATAGGAAACAGAGAGTGGGGTTAAATGGGCAGTATTCACAATGGAGAAGGGCAGTTAGTGGGGTTCCTCAGGGGTCTGTGCTAGGACCGCTGCTTTTTAATATATTTATAAATGATTTAGAGATGGGAGTAACTAGCGAGGTAGTTAAATTTGCTCATGACACAAAGTTATTCAAAGTCGTTAATTCGCAAGAGGATTGTGAAAAATTACAGAAGGACCTTACGAGACTGGAAGACTGGGCGGCTAAATGGCAGATGACGTTTAATGTGAGCAAGTGCAAGGTGATGCATGTGGGAAAAAAGAACCCGAATTATAGCTACGTCATGCAAGGTTTCACGTTAGGAGTTACAGACCAAGAAAGGGATCTGGGTGTCTTCGTTGATAATACACTGAAACCTTCTGCTCAGTGTGCTGCTGCGGCTAGGAAAGCGAATAGAATGTTGGGTATTATTAAGAAAGGTATGGAAAACAGGTGTGACGATGTTATAATGCCGTTGTATCGCTCCATGGTGCGACCGCACCTTGAGTATTGTGTTCAATTCTGGTCGCCGCATCTCAAGAAAGATATAGTAGAATTGGAAAAGGTGCAGCGAAGGGCGACTAAAATGATAGCGGGGATGGGACGACTTCCCTATGAAGAAAGACTAAGGAGGCTAGGGCTTTTCAGCTTGGAAAAGAGACGGCTGAGGGGAGACATGATAGAGGTATATAAAATAATGAGTGAAGTGGAACAGGTGGATGTGAAGCGTCTGTTCACGCTTTTGAAAAATACTAGGACTAGGGGGAATGCAATGAAACTACAGTGTAGCAAATTTAAAACAAATCGGAGAAAATTTTTCTTCACCCAACGCATAATTAAACTCTGGAATTCGTTGCCGGAGAACGTGGTGAAGGCGGTTAGCTTGGCAGAGTTTAAAAAGGGGTTAGATGGTTTCCTAAAGGACAAGTCCATAAACCACTACTAAATGGACTTGGGAAAAATCCACAATTCCAGGAATAACATGTATAGAATGTTTGTACGTTTAGGAAGCTTGCCAGGTGCCCTTGGCCTGGATTGGCCATTGTCAGGGACAGGATGCTGGGCTCGATGGACCCTTGGTCTTTTCCCAGTGTGGCATTACTTATGTACTATTTGCTTTCTTAGCCGCAGCAGCACACCGAGCAGAAGGTTTGATCGTATCATCAACGACGACACCTAGATCCTTTTCTTGATCTGTGACTCCTAACGTGGAACCTTGCATGACGTAGCTATAATTTGGGTTCCTCTTTCCCACATGCAACACTTTGCACTTGCTCACATTAAACGTCATCTGCCATTTAGTCGTCCAGTCTCCCAGTCTCGTAAGGTCCTCTTGTAATTTTTCACAATCCTCCTGTGATTTAACGACTTTGAATAACTTTGTGTCCTCAGCAAATTTAATTACCTCACTCGTTACTCCCATCTCATTAAAAAGCAGCAGTCCCTGCACAGAGCCCTGGGTAACCCCACTAACTACCCTTCTCCATTGAGAATACTGACCATTTAACCCTACTCTCTGTTTTCCATCTTTTAACCAGTTTTTAATCCACAATAGAACACTACCTCCTATCCCATGACTCTTCAATTTCCTCTGGAGTCTTTCATGAGGTACTTTGTCAAAGCCTTCTGAAAATCCAGATATACAATATCAACCGGCTCACCTTTATCCACATGTTTGTTCACCCCTTCAAAGAAATGTAGTAGATTGGTGGGGCAAGATTTCCCTTCACTAAATCCATGTTGACTTTGTCTCATTAATCCATGCTTTTGAATATGCTCTGTAATTTTGTTCTTTATAATAGATTCTACCATTTTGCCCGGCACTGATGTCAGACTCACCGGTCTATAATTTCCTGGATCTCCTCTGGAACCATTTAAAAAAATTGGCGTTACGTTGGCCACCCTCCAATCTTCCGGTACCACGCTCGATTTTAAGGATAAATTACATATTACTAACAATAACTCCGCAAGTTCATTTTTCAGTTCTATCAGTACTCTGGGATGAATACCATCCGGTCCAGGAGATTTGCTACTCTTCAGTTTGTAGAACTGCCCCATTACATCCTCCAGGTTTATAGAGAATTCTTTAAATTTCTCCAACTCATCAGCTTCGAATACCATTTCTGGACTGGAGGAGTAGCCTAGTGGTTAGTGCAGTGGACTTTGATCCTGGGGAACTGGGTTCAATTCCCACTGCAGTTCCTTATGACTGTGGGAAAGTCACTTAACTCTCCATTGCCCCAGGTACAAAATAAGTACCTGTATATATGTAAACCGCTTTGAATGTAGTTGTAAAATACCACAGAAAGACGGTATATCAAGTCCCATTTCCCTTTCCCTATCCCACCCAAATCTTCCTCGGTGAAGACCGAAGCAAAGAATTCATTTAATCTCTCCGCTACGGCTTTGTCTTCCCTGATTGCCCCTTTTACTACTCGGCCATCTAGCAGTCCAACCGATTCTTTTGCTGGCTTCCTGCTTTTAATATACCTAAAAAATGTTTTACTATGTGTTTTGGCCTCCAACGCAATCTTTTTTTCTAAGTCCCTCTTAGCCTTCCTTATCAGCGCATTGCATTTGACTTGACATTCCTTATGCTGTTTCTTATTATTTTCAGTCGGTTCCTTCTTCCATTTTCTGAAGGATTTTCTTTTAGCTCTAATAGCTTCCTTCACCTCACTTTTTAACCATGCCTTCTGTTGTTTGGTCTTCCGTCCTCCTTTTTTAATACGTGGATTTGGCCTGGGCTTCCAGGATGGTATTTTTGAACAGCATCCATGCCTGATGTATATTTTTGACCCTCGAAGCCACTCCTCTAAGTTTTTTTTCACCTTTCTTCTCATTTTATCATAGTCTCCTTTTTTAAAGTTAAACGCTAACGTATTTGATTTCCTGTGTATACTTACTTCAAAGCTAATATCAAATCTGATCATATTATGATCAATGTTATCAAGCGGCATTTTCGAAAGGGACATCAACGTTTCGATTTGGATGTCCTTGCAAAACGTCCTGATCCAGGGGCGGGGAAACCCGTATTTTCGAAAGATGGACGTCCATCTTTCATTTCAAAAATACCGTCAAGGACGACCAAATCCTTAAATTTGGTCATCCTTAGAGATGGCCATCCCTAGACATGGTCGTTTCTGATTTTCAGCAATTTTCAAAACCAAGGATGTCCATCTCAGAAACGACCAAATGCAAGCCATTTGGTCATGGGAGGAGCCAGCATTTGTAGTGCACTGATCCCCTTGACATGCCAGGACATCAACCAGGCACCCTAGGGGGCACTGCAATGGACTTCAGAAATTGCTCCCAGGTATATATCTCCCTTACTTTGTGTGCTGAGCCCCCCAAAACCCACTACCCCCAACTGTACACCACTACCATAGCCCTTATGGGTGAAGGGGGGCACCTAGATGTGGGTACAGTGGGTTTGTGGTGGGTTTTGGAGGGCTCGCTGTTTCCTCCACAAACGTAACAGGTAGGGGGAATGGGCCTGGTTCCGCCTGTCTGAAGTGCACTCACCCACTAAAACTGCTCCAGGGACCTGCATACAGCGAAAGATACATACCTGTAGCAGGTATTCTCCGAGGACAGCAGGCTGATTGTTCTCACGACTGGGTGACGTCCACGGCAGCCCCCTCCAACTGGAAGAGTTTCAGAGTAAACTCAAAAACGTCTCGCAGGAGGTACCGCGCACGGGGCACGCCCACCACGTATGCATGCCATCTTCCCGCCCGTGTGCTCCCGCTCCCGCTCAGTTAAATAAAATAGCAAAGAAAAGAAAATACAACTCCAAAGGGGAGGAGGGAGGGTTGGTGAGAACAATCAGCCTGCTGTTCTCGGAGAATACCTGCTATAGGTATGTATCTTTCGCTTTCTCTGAGGACAAGCAGGCTGCTTGTTCTCACGACTGGAGTATCCCTAGCTCCCAGGCTCACTCAAAACAACAAAGAGGGTCAATTGGGCCTCGCAACGGCGAGGACATAACAAAGATTGACCTATGAAGAACAACGAACTGAGAGTGCAGCCTGAACAGAATAAAATTGGACCTAGGGGGTGGAGTTGGATTCTAAACCCAAACAGATTCTGCAGCACCGACTGCCCAAACAGACTGTTGCGTCAGGTATCCTGCTGGAGGCAGTAATGAGATGTGAATGTGTGGACTGATGACCACATTGCAGCTTTGCAAATCTCTTCAATAGTGGCTGACTTCAAATGGGCCACTGACGCCGCCATGGCTCTAACACTATGAGCCGTGACATGACCCTCAAGAGTCAGCCCAGCCTGGGCATAAGTGAAGAAAATGCAATCTGCTAGCCAATTGGAGATGATGCGTTTCCCGACAGCGACCCCATTCCTATTGGGGTCAAAAGAAACAAACATTTGGGCGGACTGTCTGTGGGGGCTTGTCCACTCCAGGTAGAAGGCCAATGCTCTCTTGCAGTCCAATGTGTGCAACTGACGTTCAGCAGGGTGGGTATGAGGATGGGGAAAGAATGTTGGCAAGACAATTGACTGGTTAAGATGGAACTCAGACACCACCTTCGACAGAAACTTAGGGTGCGTGCGGAGGACTACTCTGTTATGATGAAATTTGGTATAGGGAGCATGGGCTACCAAGGCTTGAAGCTCACTGACCCTACGAGCTGAAGTAACTGCCACCAAGAAAATGACCTTCCAGGTCAAGTAATTCAGATGGCAAGAATCCAGTGGCTCAAAAAGAGGTTTCATCAGCTGGGTGAGGATGACGTTGAGATCCCATGACACTGTAGGAGGCTTGACAGGGGGCTTTGACAAAAGCAAACCTCTCATGAAGAGAACGACTAAAGGCTGTCCAGAGATAGGCTTACCCTCTACACAGAAATGGTAAGCACTAATTGCACTAAGATGGTTCCTTATTGAGTTGGTTTTGAGACCAGCGATAAGTGTAGAAGGTATTCAAGCAGGGACTGTGTAGGACAAGAGCGAGGATCTAGGGCCTTGCTGTCACACCAGACGGCAAACCTCCTTCACTTGAAAAAGTAACTCTTCTTAGTGGAATCTTTCTTGGAAGCAAGCAAGACTCGGGAGACACCCTCAGAAAGACCCAAGGCGGCAAAATCTACGCCCTCAACATCCAGGCCATGAGGGCCAGAGACTAGAGATTGGGATATAGAAGCGCTCCCTCGTTCTGAGTGATGAGGGTTGGAAAACACTCCAATCTCTATGGTTCTTCGGAAGAGAACTCCAGAAGAAAAGGGAACCAGATCTAACGGGGCCAAAAAGGCGCGATCAGAATCATGGTGCCCCGATCTTGCTTGAGTTTCAGCAAAGTCTTCCCCACCAAAGATATGGGAGGATACGTGTACAGAAGGCCGGTCCCCCAATGCAGGAGGAAGGAGTCTGACGCTAGCCTGTCGTGGGCCTGTAGCCTGGAACAGAATTGAGGCAGCTTGTGGTTGATCTGCATGGCGAAAAGATCCACCGAGGGGGTGCCCCACTCCCGGAAGATCTTGCGTACCACACGCAAACTGAGCTACCACTCATGCGGTTGCATAATTCTGCTCAACCTGTCGGCCAGACTGTTGTTTACGCCTGCCAGGTATGTGGCCTGGAGGAGCATGCCGTGCCGGTGAGCCCATTGCCACATCCTGACGGCTTCCTGACACAAGGGGCGAGATCTGGTGCCCCCCTGCTTGTTGATGTAGTACATCGCAACCTGATTGTCCGAATTTGGATAACTTGATAGGACAGCCGATCTCTGAAAGCCTTGAGCGCGTTCCAGACCGCTCTCAACTCCAGGAGGTTGATCTGCAGACCTGATTCCTGGAGGGACCACAGTCCTTGAGTGTGAAGCCCATCGACATGGGCTCCCCACCCCAGGAGAGATGCATCCGTCGTCAGCACTTTTTGCGGCTGAGGAATTTGGAATGGACGTCCCAAAGTCAGATTGGACCGAATTGTCCACCAGTGGAGTGAATTGCGGAAGCTGGTGGGCAGTCGGATTGCATCCTCTAGGTTCCCTGAAGCCTGATACCACTGGAAAGCTAGGGTCCATTGAGCTGATCTCATGTGAAGATGAGCCATGGGAGTCATATGGACAGTAGAAGCCATATGGCCCAGAAGTCTCAACATCTGCTGAGCTGTGATCTGCTGGGACGCTCGTACCCGGGAGGCAAGGGACAGAAGATTCTGTGCTCTGGCCTCGGGGAGGTAGGCATGAGCCGACTGTGAATTCAGCAGAGCTCCTATGAATTTGAGTGACTGAACCGGGCGGAGGTGGGACTTTGGGTAATTTATCACAAACCCCAGTAGCTCCAGAAGTTGAATAGTAGCCTGCATGGACTGAAGAGCTCCTGCCTCCGAGGTGGTCTTCACCAGCCAATCATCAAGATAAGGGAACACATGTACCCCCAGCTTGTGCAGAAACGCTGCAACCACCACCAGGCATTTTGTGAACACCCATGGCGCAGAGGAGAGCCCAAAGGGCAGCACACAATACTGGAAATGCTGTGTTCCCAGACAGAATCGCAGATACTGTCTGTGAGCTGGCAGTGTTGAGATTTGAGTATAACCATCCTTTAAATCCAGGGAGCATAGCCAGTCGTTTTTCTGAATCAGGGGAAGACGGGTGCCCAGGGAAAGCATCCTGAACTTTTCTCGGACCAGATATTTGTTCAGGCCCCTCAGGTCTAGGATGGGACGCATCCCCCCTGTTTTTTTTTCCACAAGGAAGTACATGGAATAGAATCCCAGCCCTTCTTGCCCGGGTGGTACGGGCTCGACTGCATGTGCATTGTGCAATGGTACCGTGGAAGACTCTCTAGGTGATGATGGAAAGTCGAGGACCTCAAGCATCTCAGTCCTTGGCTCATCCACAATAACCACGGGGAAGGGAATGCTCACAGACATGTCCCTAAAAAAGAAGGCAAAGGAAAAGCTCTCCTGTGGCGAAAGATTCCTTTCCGGTGAAGGAGTGGGGTCGGAGGGAAGACCACAGGACTCCTCGGAAGAGAAATACCTAGGGTCCTCCTCCTCCCCCCACGATGCCTCCTCCTCGGTGTCGGACATGAGCTCCCTGACTTCAGTCCGAAACCGGGCCCGTCTCGACTCAGAGGATCCCAGTGCTCGATGATGACGTTGAGAGGTGGACTCCCACACTGGCGGGGATGAAGCTCCCTCCATCGACGTCGACGGAGAGTCCACCTGAGTGGCAGCCCACACCGATGCCGCAAGCGGTACCAGTGTCGACAACCGCATCACAGGGCCAGAGCCAGCCGGCGCTTCCATTGACGGTGCCGAGGGCACAAGCACCCCCGGCACCGGGAGAGGCTGGCGCAGCAGCCCTTCCAGGATACCTGGAAGAATGGCCTGGAGGCGCTCGTCAAAATCCTCTGTTGGGAAAGGCTGAGGGGCCGGTGCAGGAGTCGGAGATAGAATCTGCATGGGGCCAGGAGGCGATACCAGACTGCTCGACGACCGACACCTCCTGGATGGAGGGGGAGCAATACTCCCGGCGTCAACGCTTCTCGGGTGCTGAATCTCTCGACGCCCCAGAGCTCCTAGTACCGTGAGAAGGGGGCGACCGATGACGGTGCTTCTTAGCTTGTTTCTTTCGATGCACGTCATCGGCGCTCCGCGGTACCGACAAGGAGGACATGGAATCCACACGCCTCCTCGGGGTTGGGTCCGAAAAGGGTCGGTCCTGATGGGCCTGCACAGCAGGAACTGTCAAGGCAGGTGGAGGCCCACTCGACTGCTCATTGCTCCCAGTGAGGGGTGGTCATCGGGCCTGTGGTACCTGCTCTCCCGAGGTCGATGCCATATCCGGTGCCGAAGTTGACGCCGCTGGTGTCGATGCTGTCGATGCCGAAGGGCTGGGCCAAGCTCCAAAAACACGATCCCGCTGAGCTTGTCTCGCCACCTGTGTCCGCTTTTTTAAGGTAAGACACAATTTGCACGCTTTGGGATTATGCTCAGGCCCGAAGCACTGAAGACACCAAGAGTGGGTGTCGGAAAGCGAGATTGCCCGGCCGTACCGACCACACTTCTTGAAGCCGCTGGGAATCCTCAATGTCATCGACGGAAAAATCGCGGCAGCGAGGTCAAAATCATCGATGGTGGCGACGAAAAGGGCCACAAAAAGGAAGAATGCGGACGCGCGGCGAAAAGAAACTTAAGGCGGCCAAAAACTAAAAAAAAGTATGGGAAACAAGTTTTTTTTTTTAAACTTTAGAAAGGAAAAGAAGAAAGCGCGGATGGCGCCACGAAACAAAGAAAAAGCGAATTCGCCAAAACGGTTTCCGAGGGCTGAGAGGAGAGGGACGCAACGCAGTCTCTCTCCACCGCGGAAAATGAAGAACTGAGCAGGAGCGGTCACGCACGGGCAGGAAGACGGCCGCACATGTGCGGTGGGCGTGCCCCACACGCAGGACCTCCCGCAAGATGTTTTTGAGTTTACTCTGAAACTCTTCCGGTTAGAGGGGGCTGCTGTGGACGTCACCCAGTCGTGAGAACAAGCAGCCTGCTTGTCCTCGGAGAATGCTGTCATGGACCTGAGTATGACATCTGAGGCTGGCATAAAATATTGTTAAAGATGTTTTTTTGAGGGTAGGAGAGGGTTAGTGACCACTGGGGAAGTAACGGGAGGTCATCTGGTCAGTTCGGGCACCTTTTTGTGCCTTAGTCGTAAGAAAAACAGGTCCAGGTGAAAACGTCCAAGTGTTCGTCAGGGACGTCCTTTTTTTCAACTATGGGTCAAGGACGTCCAAGTGTTAGGCACACCCAAGTCGTGCCTTCGCAACACCTCCGACATGCCCCCTTGAACTTTGGCCGTCCCTGCGACGGAGTGCAGTTGGGGACGTCCAAAATCGGCTTTCGATTATACCCATTTGGACAACCCTGGGAGGACGTTCATCTTCCAATTTATGTCAAAAGATGGGCGTCCTTTTCTTTTGAAAATGAGCCCAATAGTGATCTGATGTTAGAGGTGAACTTAGAGATTGTTATTATCACCGAGACATAGCTCAATGACTCCCACGAATGGGATGCAACTATACTGAGCCATAATCTTTGTAGGAAGGATAGAGATGGCTGAAAAGGTGGTGGAGTACTGCTGTATGTGAATAGCAATATTAAAGCAGCCAAACTGAAGGGGGCCTGGGGAAATGAGGAAGCAATATGGATTGTCCAAGGTTTTCTAGCAAACTGGTCCTATCAAGTCAAAGGTAGTGGTACTTTGTAAGAGCCCTAGAGGACATCCTGTGGAGTTCCCTCAGGGCTCCCCTTTATCTCTTACACTGTTCAGTCTTTTGTCACAATCATTGGGAGTATTTTTGAAAAAAGCTAATTTACGTTTATTTATGCTGATGATACATCGTTTCTATACCCTCTCTCTGATGATTGGCCTACTACTCTCAAAGGCATTTTAAACTTCCTCAATTTAATAGAAAATTGGATCTCTCATAGACTTAAATTGAACAGGGTCAGAACCAAGGATGCATTAGCATTTTTAGTGTGTTAATTAGGATACGCTAAATGTTAGGTTGCCCATAGGAACATATGGGCGACTCTAGCGTTTAGCGCGTGCTAAAAATATTAGTGTGGCTTAGTAAACAGGGCCCCAAGTTTTTGTGGCTGGGTCCTGTATACCATCCATTGAGATCCCACCATTTTACTGTTGGTATGGATCAATTTTATTTTGAGACTTCTACAATTCTTGGGGTAAAGTTTGATAGTGCTCTTACAATGAAAACTCACATACATTTAGTGATGAAGAAACCTTTCTATCTACTTAAAAAAACAAAAACGTTTACACCATTAAAAAGTATTTTGACAAACCAGCATTCAGGCTTATACACACACTCTAATCTTGTGCAGAATGGATTACTGTAATGTTGTTTTCTCTGTGTGTACAAAAGTTTCTATAAAGCGTTTACAGGTAGTTCAAAATACCACAATCTGATGATGTATTCACTAGGTAGATTTGAGTCAGTGACTCCTTTCAGGTTGGAACTACATGGAACCCAGAGTTCAATTTAAACTTGGAGTAATAATTTTTAAGATTCTATATGGAGGGGCTCCACCCTTATAGGACTGAATTAGTCCATAAATCTGGTTGATTGCGAGATAAAGTATTACTATGCTATCCTGTAAAAAATAAGTCTATAAAATTCTTGTTCTCTTCCTTTTCATATCAGGCTGTTTCTCTATGGAATCCTTTACTGTTAGAAATTAGAACAAATTATATAAATTTCAGAAGGATTCTTAACACTTTCCTATTTTGTAAATTTGTTGTATTTGACGGAAAATGAGGACCATAGTAAGGTGGTATATCAAATCCCCTTACCCCTTCTTAGAGACTATTTGCTAATTATATAATTTTCTTCTGTACGTTTTTGAATAAATGGTTCAATCATTGATGATTATATGACCCGCAGTGAACAGGCTATAAGCTCTGTATAACGTAAAGCGAAGATACTTACCTGTAGCAGATAGTCTCCATGCACAGAAGGCTTTATATTCTCACTTATGTGTAATGTGATCCTGCATTGCCCAGTCCGGAGATTATGACAAGCTATTAAGAGCTTTGTGGAGCGTGAAATGCACTCTACTGCGCATGTGTGAGTGCGGTTATTGCAGTACAATACTACAGCATAAATAATAAAAAGACAAAAATAGGAGACAACTCCAAGAGGAGGTGAGAGGGTTGTGAGAATATAAGGCCTGCTGTCCACAGAGAATACCTGCTAAAGGTAAGTATCTTTGCTTTCTCTGAGGACAAGCAGGCCTATTTATTCTCATGTATGGGAAATCCATAGCTATCAGGCTCACCAAAAACAACAACCACTGGTCAATTGGGCCTCGCAATGGCAAGGACATAACATAGATTATATACAAACTATGTGAAACTGCAGCCTAAAACAGAAGAAAATGGGCCTAGGGAGGTGGAGTTGGATTCTAGACTCCAAGCAGATTCTGCAATGCCATCTGTCCAAACCGACTGTTGCGTTGGGTATCCTGCTCAAGGCAGTAGTGTGATGTGAATGTGAGGACTAAAGACCACGTTGCAGCCTTGCAGATTTCTTCAGTGGAGGCTGACCGCAAGTGGGCTACCGACGCAGCTATGGCTCTGACATTGTTGTGAGCCTTGACATGACCCTCTAGGGTCAGCCCAGCCTGAGCATAAGTGAAAGAAATGCAATCTTTCAGGCAATTAGAAATTGTGCGTTTTCCAATGGCGACCCCCATCCTGATGGGATTAAAAGAAACAAAAAGTCGGGCGGACTGTCTGTGGGACTTAGTCCGCTCCATGTAATTGGCCAATGCTCACTTGCAGTCCAAAGTATGCAAGGTACTCTCGCTAGGATGGGCACGAGGTCAGGGAAAGAATGTTGCCAAACAACTGACTGATTCAGATGGAACACCAACACCACCTTAGACAGGAACTTGGGGTGCGTGTGGCGGACCTCTCTGATGTGATAAAAGTTTGTATAAAGTGCATTCACTATTAAGGCCTGAAGCTCACTGACTAACTCTACAAGCTGAAGTAACAGCAACCAAGAAAATTACCTTCCAGGTCAAGTACTTCAGATGGCAAGAGTCCAGTGGCTCCAAAGGAACTTTCATTGGGGCGGTGAGAATGACGCCGAGGTCCCATTACACTGGTGCAAGTTTGACAGGGGGCTTTGACAAAAGCAAACCTCTCATGAAACAAACAATCAGAGGCTGTCCAGAGATAGGCTTACCCTCTACACGTTGATGATAAGCACTAATCGCACTAAGGTGAACCCTTAGAGAGCTGGTCTGGAGACCAGACTCATAAAGGTATAGAACGTATTCAAGCAGGGTGTGTGTAGGACACGAAATGGAATTTAAGTCCTTGCCCTCACACCAGACAGCAAACCTCCTCTATTTAAAAGAGTAACACTTCTTAGTGGAATCCTTCCTGGAAGCCAGCAAGACCAGGGAGACACCCTCTGGCAGACCCAAGGAAGTAAATTCTAGGCTCTCA
This sequence comes from Microcaecilia unicolor, assembly GCF_901765095.1. NCBI lineage: Eukaryota > Metazoa > Chordata > Amphibia > Gymnophiona > Siphonopidae > Microcaecilia > Microcaecilia unicolor. The sequence continues at coordinate 70,895,309 of NC_044040.1, forward strand.
ACATCCAAGCCATGAGGGCTAGAGACTGGGATGAAGAAGAGACTGCATGATGAGGATCGGAAAACACTCCAAACTCCACGGTTCAATGGGAGATAACTCCAGAAGAAGAGGGAACCAGATCTGCCAAGGCCAGTATGGAGCATCAGAATCATGTTCCTGCAGTCCTGTTTGAGTTTCAACAAAGTCTTCCCCACAAGAGGTATGGGAGAATATGCAAATAGAAGACCTGACCCCCAATAAAGGAAGAAGGAATCCAACACTAGTCTGTCATGGGCCTGGAACAGGACTGAGGGACTTTATGATTTAGTTGAGTGGCAAAGAGATCCACCAAGGGGGTGCCCCATGCTCGGAAGATCTCCTGGGCAATGCCCATGTTGAGAAACCACTTATGCAGTTGCATGACCCTGCTCAGTCTGTCGGCCAAGTTGTTGTTTTTGCCTGCCAGATAAGTGGAACAAAGGAGCATCCCATGATGGAGAGCCCAACGCCACATCCTAATGGCCTCCTGACACAGAGGGCATGATGTGGTGTCCTCCTGCTTGTTGGTGTAATACACGGCAACCTGATTGTCTGTTTGAATGAGCACAATTTGGTGAGACAGCCCATCTTTGAAAGCCTTTAAAGCATTCCAAATTTCCTGATGCTCCAGGATAGTGATTTGGAGATCTATTTCCTGGGTGGAGTTCCCCACCCCAGGCGAGATACATCCATTGTCAGCACTTTCTGTAGCTGAGAAATTTGGAATACAAGTCCCAGAGTCAAACTGGATCAAATAGTCCACCACAACAGGGAGCAAGCAAGCTCCTGGGACCTCCATTGGCTTGGCATCACTGAGAAGCCAGGGTCCACTGGGCTGTTCTCATATAAAGATGTGTCATGGGGATCATATAAACTATGGATGCCATGTGGCCCAATAAGCGCAGCATCTGCCGGGACATGACCTGCTGAGAGGTTCAAACCCAAGAAGCCAGTGAGTGTCTGCGCTCGGCCCCAGGAGGAAGGCTCAAACCTTCTATGTATCGAACAGTGCTCCAATGAATTCCAATCGCTTGGCAGGGTGTATACGGGACTTGGGGTAGTTTAAAACAAACCCAAATAGCTTGAGTACCCGAATTGTCCTCCACATGGACTCCTGAGCACCATCCTCTGTGTTCTTCATCAGCCAATTGTCGTGATAAGGAAACACATAAACCCCCAATCTGCATAGCGACGCTGTGCCTACTGCTAGACATTTGGTAAATACCCTGGGAACTGATGCGAGGTCAAATGGAAACACACAGTACGGATGTGATGTGTTCCCAACTGAAACCGTAGATACTTCTGGTAGGTCAGAAGTATTGGGATGTGCAAATATGCATCCTTTAAATCCAGAGAGCATAGCCAATCATTTTCCTGAATCATGGGTAGAAGGGTACCCAAGAAAATCATCCTGAATTTTTCCTTGACTAGGAATTTGTTCAGGGCCCTTAGATTTAGGATGGGACACATCCCCTCTGTCTTCTTTTGCACAAGGAAGTACGTGGAATAGAATCCCTGCCCTTCCTCCCTTGGTAGAACAAGCTCAACAGCATGGGCCTTCAGAAGGGCTAAGAATTCCTCTGAAAGTACCTGCTGAGAGCTGAAGGAATGTGCTTGTGGTGGGCAATTTGGATGTTTCTGATGCCAATTGAGGGTGTATTTGAGATGGACTATTTGAAGAACCCACCTGTCAGAGGTGATAAGGGGCCACCTTTTGTGAAAAAGCTTCAGCATCCCCCTAATCAGCAAGTTGCCCAGCATGGACACTTGGACCGAGGCTATGCTCTGCTGGAGCCGATCAAAAGTTTGTCCCTTGCTTGAGAGCTGAAGGGGCCTTAGGCGCACGCTGTTGACAACAACAAGAATGCTGGGGTTGGGCCTATGAAGGCTGTCGAGAGGCGGCGAACCTATGCTACTGTGAGTAGTAGACACCCCTTTTCGACTTTCCAAAAGACCTCCTAGAGGAGGAGGCAGATGCAGAAGGCGCCTGGTGGAAGAGAGAAGAGATAGAATCAGTGTGTTTCTTGTTCTGGTCAGCGACTTCAACCTTCTCTCCAAAAAGGTTATCCCCCTGAAATGGGGCGTCCTCCAATATCTGCTGAACCACTGATTCCAAGTCAGAGATAAGCAGCCATGAGAGTCTGTGCATTCATAAACTTTGGACAGAGATCCTGGATACCACATCAAAAGTGTCTTAGGCACCCCTGTCCAAGAATTTACAACACACCTTCTGCTGCGTGGTCAACTTGCGAAGGGACTCTGCCTGCTCTTGTGGGAGTCAGCCAAATCTAGCATCTTTTGCACCGAGTTCTGCAAGTAGACGCTCATGAAGAGCTGGTGTGATTGTACATGTGACACGAGCATAGAGGCCTAAAACATCTTCCTCCCAAAACAATCCAAGGTTGTAGCTTCTCTGCCCAGGGAACCGAAGTATAGTTCCTAGAACTCTTGGCCCTTTTGAGGGCAGATTCAACCACAAGGGAATGATGAGGCAACTGAGGCTTATCAAAACCAGGGGTGCTGTGAATCCGGTACATGGTATTGATCTTTTTAGCAAGTACTGGGACAGAGGGGACTCCCAGTTCTGCATGAGAACATCCTGCAGGATGTCGTGCATGTCACGGTTGTGCCCATGTTTCGTGTTCTCCTTCATCTCGCCACCTGGTGGCCAGACCTGGTGGCTGCAATGGACTGTCTGGTCACTGTCACCCGTTCCAGATTTCAGCCCAGTCCGGTCCGGATCTTCCGGGCTACCAGACTTGCTTGTTTTGTTTGATCCTGCACAGCTCCAGTAGTTGCCTGGTGATTGCTGCAGTGAGCCTCAGCTGCTGCTGGGCTTATTAGCCATTCTGAAATTTTTCTGCTTTGCATCGCCTAAGGCCCTGGTATGTTGGTGCTTGTGGCACTTCTGCCTAGTTTAATTTCTGGTTCAAGTTCCCTGCCTGATTCTAGTTTAGTCTTTGTGTAGTTTAGCTTGTACTGTCCTAGTCTTGATTCTTGTTTGTATTTCTGTGTCTAGTTCTTGGTTCTTTGTGTGTCTTGTTTGGTGGCTGCCTGGCAGCTTTCAGTCATATTTCTTATCTGTTTGTGTTTCTTGTTTAGTGGCTGCGCTGGCAGCTTTTAGTCCTTCTCTGTTGTGTGTTGCCTGTTGGTATCTTGCCCCTGCCCTGTCCTGCAAAGCCCTGCCGGCCGCCTGCACCCAGGGGCTCAACTCCTGGGGAAAAGCGGCTAAGCGCAGGTGAAGACTAGGGTTCCTGCTCTGCCTGTTCCAGCTTGTTTGCCTCTGCTGCAACCCCAGTCCAGGGTTCCAGTCCTGTTCTGCCTAGTCTCCGATGTGGGGTGGTTTTGCCTGCCATTGCCACTCCTCGGCAGTGGCCCAAGGGCTCACAAACCTAGTTCCAGCTTTGAGAACGTGACAGTGCAGCAGTATAGTCACAGCCTCTCTAGGAGGAGATTCAACGTTCAGGATCTCGAGCATCTTGGCCCTGGGCTCGTCCTCTCCCATCCAAAAGAAATGGAATGGCAGCTGAATTTCCTTGACAAAAGATGGTAAGGAAAGGCTCTTAGGAGGAGACTTTCTCCTTTCCTGTGGATGAGAGGGGTCAGAAGCGATGCAATAAGACTCATCCTCCGAGAAGTACCATGGATCCTCCTCTGACTCCCATGAGCGCTCATCAGTGTCAGTCAAAAACTCCTCATGGAAGAACCGAGACCGAGATTGCCTTGACTTAGAGGAGCCATGTCTCCAAGAGGGGCAACTAGGAGTTGGCTCCCACCTCGACTCCAGCAAAGCTTCCTCCATCGATGTCGAGGGGGAACCAGCTTGGGTGGCAGTCAAGTCCACAGTGCAGGCTGAGAACCAAGCGGGGCCACAATGGGAGGCATGGTAGGTGCAAGCACCCCCAATGCTGATGCACTCTGTGCACAAAGCCAGCCAACAACTCAAGGAGCAAGGCCTGGATGCACTCAGAGGGCTGACACCAGGAAAGATTGGGGCTTAGGACCAGAGACAGCCTGCAGAACTGCTGGGTCCGGCCCCTCTTGTATGGAGGGGGAGCTGTACTCCTGGTGCCGATGCTTCTGGCACTCCAGAGGGGGGATCAATGCCAATGCTTCTTGGCCTTCGCCCGAAGCCAGGCATTGAGACTTCTCAGTGCCAATGAGGATGTCGTCAAATCCGACTCAGGCCGGTCCTGGGGGCCCTGCTTAGTGTCGAGGCAGGTGGACACCCACTCGATGCACAACTACTCCCAGTGTCCACAGGGCTAGCAGCCATATGTACCGATGCAACATCTAATGTCTATGCAGATGCTGCCGACATTGAGGATTTGGACCGGACTCCAAAAGTCCTCTCCCTCTAAGCCACTCTGGCCAACTGGGTCTTTTTCTTCCTACAAAGACACAGGACACAGTTAGAGGGACTATGGTCAGGCCCTAGGTACTGAAGACACCAAGAATGGGTGTCCTTGCCAGAGACGGTACGGCTGCACCGAGTAGTGTTTAAAGACACTGGGAACTTGAGTGGTCATAGAAGGAAAAAACTCTGCAGCCAAATCAAATGACTTGATGCTGCCACAAGAGCGACTGAAGTCGAGGCCTAAAAATGGCTCAGTGATGCGGGAAAAAAAAACAACTTAAAAGTGTGTGTGTGGGGTGGGGGGGGGACTAAAAAAACAATAAGGGAAGGAAAAGGAGTCACCCGAACAGGGAAACAAGAAAAGGGCAGCATAAAAAAAACACACCAAAATGCACTCAAAAAAAGTTCTTTGGACCGAGCTGCGAGGAGCAGAAGAAAAAAATGACCATTCCTCACCGTGGTAGAAAAAGAACTGTGGTAACTGGACTTTCGCAGTGGATGGGAAGGCACTCATACATGCGCATTGGAGAATGTCTCACGCTCCACAAAGCTCTTAATAGCTTGTTATAAGCTCCGGACCGGGCAACATGGGATCGCGTTATCCATATGTTTCAGAATAAATAGGCCTGCTTGTCCTTGGAGAATGTAACCTCTATCCACGTGGGTATCTACTGACCTCCAGTACAATTGGAGAAGCTGGACAAATATCTGGTTGAACATATCCACAAGCTTAGAATGAAAGGGGAGGTGCTGCTGTTGGGAGATTTCAATTTGCTGGATGTGAATTGGAATGTCCCATCTGCAATAAGAGAACTAAGTAGAAAGATTGTGGATGCCTACCAAAGAGCTTTGCTCAGACAAATGTTGAAAGAATTCACAAGGAAAGGAGTGATGTTGGACCTTGTGCTCACAAATGGAGAAAGGGTGCCTAATATCTGGGTGGCTGCCCATCCGGGCAGTAGTGATCATCACACGGTATAGTTTAATATAAGAGCTAAAGGGGAATGCAGACACTCAAAACTTAGTCAAGGCTTTCAAACATGCTGACTTCATTAAAATGGGAGTACCATAAGGGATGGGAGATTATATAAGAAGTGGAAAGACAGTGGTCCAAGCTGAAAGATGCTATAAAAATGGCAACAGATCATTATGTCTGGAAAGTGAACAAAAGCAAGAGAAAAAGGAAACCAGTATGGTTCTCCAAATAAGTAACTGAAAAAACAAAGGCAAGAGAGGCAGCGTTCAGGAAATACAGAAGAACAGAATATGAGAAACACAGAAAAACAATGCAAAGAAAGGGAGAGAGAAATATGAATGGCAAAAGCACAGGTAGAAGAAAAAAATGACTAGCAATATAGAAAGAGGTGACAAAACTTTTTTCAGGTACATTGGAGAAAGGAGGATAGCTAAAAATGGATTTATAAGCCTGAAAGATGCCAAAAACTGCTATGGAGAGCAATGAGGAAAAAGCAGACTTGCTAAACAAATATTTCTGCTCTGCGTTAATAAAAGAAAATCCTGGCGAAGGACCTTGATCAGCCGGCAGGGGTATAGATAGGGGAGGAGTAGATATTGCACCTTTCATGGAGGAATGTGTTCATGAACAACTTGAAAAACTGAAAGTGGACAAAGCCATGGAACTGGACAAAATCTATCCCAGGATACTGAGGGAGCTCAGAGAGATTCTAGTGGGCTCTCAAAGAATTATTTAATAAATCCTTTGAGGCGGAAAAGGTTCCACAGGAATGGAGAAGAGCAGTTGCGGTCCTTCTTCACAAAAGCAGTGACAAGAGAAGAAATGGGGAAACTTCAAGCCAGTAAGCCTCACTTCAGTGGTTGGAAAAGTAAAGGTGGCTCTGATGAAGGAAAGCATAGTGAACCTCCTGGAATCCAATGAGTTAAAAGATCCAAAGGCAACATGGTTTTACCAAAAGAAAACTGTGACAAACTAATCCGATTGATTTTTTTGACTAGGTTACCAGAGAATTGGATCGAGGACACTTGCTAGCTGTAGTCTACTTGGATTTTAGCAACAGCTTTGACACCGTTCTTCACATGAGGCTCATGAATAAATTCAGCGAGCTGAAGTTAGGAACCAAAGTGGTGAACTGGATTAGAAACTGGGTTGACTGACAGATGAGAGAGAGTGGTAGGAAATGGAATTCACTTTGAGGAAAGATGAGTAGTGATATGCCTTGAGGATCAGTATTGGGGCCGATGGCTGATTCTATTCAATATCCTTGTAAGTGATATTGCCAAAGGGTTAGAAGGAAAAGTATGCTTTTTTGCAGATGACATGAAGATTTGCAACAAAATAAGACATCCTGGAGAGAGTTAACAACATGAGAAATGATCTACAAAACTTAGAATGATTTAATGTTTGGCTTTTAAAATTAAATGTGAAAAAGTCCAGAACAGAAATCCAAAGGAGCTGTGTATGTGCTAGGAGGCAAGAGGCTGATATGCATGGACCAGGAGAGGGATATGGGGATGATAGTGGCTGAGGATCTCAAGGTGTTGTTGAAAATGTGACAAGGTGGATGCCAAAACAAGAAGAATCTTAGGCTGCACAGAGAGAGCAGGGCCGTGCCTAGGGTCTCTGGTGCCCCCCTGCAGACTATCAGTTGGCGCCCCCCCCCCCCCCGGTCTAGTATAAAATGCCATAAATAAATATAAACTTTTAACGTTGAGAACCTGATTATCAAAGTGCACATATTCCAAACACTATAATGAAAATAAAATGATTTTTTCTACCTTTGTTGTCTGGTGACTTTGTTTTTCTGATCCTGCTGGCCCAGTACCTGATTCTGCTGCTATCTGTCCTCTTAATTCCATTTCCAGGTCTTCCTTTCCATTTATTTCTTTACTTTCCTCCTTTCTTGCCTTATATTGGTAAGTAAAAGCTGGGTCCTCTGCAGACTTGATTGTCCAGTGGATCCAGCTTCTGCCTATTTTCTCTATCCATGTGCAGGTTTTCTCCCTTTTCCCTCATCTCATCTGCTTCCTCTCTCTTCCCTCCCCTCCATCCATGTCGATCATTTCTTCTCTCTCCCTTCCCCTCCATCCATCTGCATTGCCTTCCTCTGTCTTCCTTCCCCTCCATCCATGTTCAGAATTTCTCCCCTTCATCCATGTGCATCTCCTTCCTGTCTTCCCTCCCCTCCATCCATGTCCAGCAACCCTCCTCTCCCACCTGCCTTCCCCTCCATCCACCCATGTCCAGCACCTTCCCTCTTTCTCTCCTACCCTTCCAGCCAGTGTCATCCCTCTTTCTCTCTCCATCCTTCCACCCATTACCCTCTCCCAATCCTTCCGTCCATTGTCTCCCTCTATCTCCCCTTCCTTCTAGACAGTTCTCTTTCTCGACCCTTTTCCATTCAGCATGTCCTCTCTCTCCCCATCCTTCCAGTGTCTTTCCTCTTTCCCTCCCTACCAGCGTCTTCCCTCATTCTGACCCCTCCTTCCAGCATTTTTCCTTTCTCCCTCCTTTCATCCAGCCTTTCTCAGTCTGACAGCTAGGGTCTCCCCCAGTTTCTCCCCAGCAGCTTCTCTCTCTCCTACCCATGTCCCCTCTTTCCACTCATCTCTCTCTCTCTCTGTACCCCCTTCCATCCAGCATCTTCTCTCTAGCTCTCCCCTGCTCTTTTCCATGTCCCTGGCTCTCCCCTGCTCTTTTCCATGGCCCCTCTTTCTCTCCCCATCTCTTTCTGGCTCTCCCCTGATTTTTTCCATGTCCCTGGCTCTCCCCTGATTTTTTCCATGTCCCTGGCTCTCCCCTGCTCTTTTCCATGGCCCCTCTTTCTCTCCCCATCTCTTTCTGGCTCTCCCCTGCTTTTTTTTCCATGTCCCTGGCTCTCCCCTGCTTTTTTCCATGTCCCTGGCTCTCCCCTGTTCTTTTCCATGGCCCCTCTTTCTCTCCCCATCTCTTTCTGGCTCTCCCCTGCTTTTTTCCATGTCCCTGGCTCTCCCCTGCTCTTTTCCATGGCCCCTCTTTCTCTCCCCATCTCTTTCTGGCTCTCCCCTGCTCTTTTCCATGTCCATGGCTCTCTGCTGCTCTTTTCCATGTCCCCTCTTTCTCTCCCTCTCTCGCTCCTCCTACCGTTTCCAGCCACGTTCTCTTCTCTCCCTCTGGGCCTCTTTACAGTTCCAGTTACCCAGTTCCAGGCTGGAAATTTTGGGACAGTCCTGCATTTCTGCCCATTCTATGCTGTTGCATTATGGGACTCGAAGCACTCAATGGGCACTACAAATCCCACACTGTTTTGGGATATAAGTTCAAAACCAGGATTGCCCCAAAATCTCCAGCCTGGAACTGAATAGCTTGGCATCTCTGCAGCTCTGCCCTTCCCTACCCTTCATGCCCCAACATCTGCCCTGCCCTTGCCTACCCCTTTCCCCATCCTTCCTTGTAACTCAACATCAGTCCTGTCCTTCCCTTCCCCCATAGCTCAGCATCAGCTCTCCTACCTACTCATAGTTGGGAACAGTCCTGCCCTTCCCTCCCCCATAGTCTAACATCTCCTCTTCCCTTCTTACAGATGGACCCACACATCGGGGGTCCCTTATTTCTAATCTTTTTGCTATTGTTTTCAATAGCATTTACTATCATTGTGGGTTAAATCTAGATAGCCTCCCCCCCCCCCCCAGTCCAGCACCGCTGTTTTCCCTCTCTCCAACCCTCCCCCCCCCCCGAGCACCGCTGTTTCCCCCCTCTCTCTCCAACGCTTTGTTTTCCCCTTTTTCTCTCCCCCAAGTCCAGCGCCATTTTGTTCCCCCCTCCTATCTCTCCCCGTGTCCAGCGCCCCTTTTGTCACTCCTCCCTCCACGGACCGTCAAACCTTACCTTAACAAAGACGAAAGCACACTGCCCACATCCTTCCCTCGCTCCTCCGAGTCCTGCTCTCGCTCACACACTTCCTGTTTGCGCGAGGGTGGGACTCGTGAATGACGAAAGCAGAGGGAAGGATCCGACGCCGGCTGGGCTCAAATCAGCTTCTTATTGCTGCAACAAAGTAAGAGAAAACTTGACAGTCGGGGCCCGGGGGTGGGAGGATGAGAGGGAGAACGGAACGTGGTTGGTGGTAGGCTTGGGAAGGGGCTGGGTCTCTGGAGGCGTGTTGCGGAACGGTAGGTGGGAGGAAAGGGAGGGGAGGAAGCACAAATTTTAAAAAATGTGCCTGCCTGCATTTTTTTAAAAATCCGTTTTTAGTTACGCCACTGCCCGGGGGAGGATATGCGAGGGGATGTTGGGTGGGCGGGCTCCAGCGCTGCTGTTGGGGTCCGGGAGCTGAGGTAGGTGGCGGCGGTAAGCATGGCGGGGCGGCGCCCTCCAGAGGTCGGCGCCCTCCTGCCATGCTTACCTCGCTTACCGGGTTGGCACGGCCCTGAGAGAGAGACATAACCAGCAGAAGAAACAAGGTGTTAATACCCCTGTATAAGTTGATGGTGAGGCCCCACTTTGGAATATTGTGTTCAGTTTTGAAGGCTGAATTTTGGTAACAACATAAAAAGACTTGAAGTGGTTCAGAGGAAGATGACAAAAAGGGTATGGGGTTTATGCCAAAAAATGTATGAGAAAAGACTTTAAGACCTAAATATAGATATCTTAGCAGAAGGGAAGGATTAGGAGGATATAATACAGCCATTTAAATACTTGAAAGGTATTAATATACAAATAAGTCTCTTGTGGAGACAGGGAAGTGGTAAGACTAGAGGACATAAATTGAAGTTGCAGGGTGATACTTAGAAATAACATCTTTTTCACAGAGAGGATGGTGGATGCCTGAAATGCCCTCAGTGGAGACAAGAGTGATGGAATTTTAAAAAATGTATGGGATAAACACAGAAAATCCTTACATATTAAGAAGATAGCATTAAAACAAAACTTAAATGACTTGCTACATTATAATGGGCAGGAGTGGTGATTTGTTGGCAGTAAGCAGAAACAAGAATTTTGCACAGTGCGCAGCAACTTTTCACAACTGGGACCACCTTGCGGTTTTAAGAGACAAGTTCTTGTTTGCTAGGTGACTTTGCCCTCAAGGTGTGTATGCATATTAGCGTATCACCAAGACTCCCGAGGATGCCTTTGCAGCTGAAGCACGGCCCTGTTTTTGGTTACTCATAAGTACATAAGTAGTGCCATACTGGGAAAGACCAAAGGTCCATCTAGCCCAGCATCCTGTCACCGACAGTGGCCAATCCAGGTCAAGGGCACCTGGCACGCTCCCCAAACGTTTGAATAAAGGACTTGCTGTTGTCATCCTGGTTCTCACTCTTCTTGTTTCTGCTTGGCTTTGTTTGTGGGAGTGATTTGGTTCCTCGTGGTGCTTGTTGGCAGTAAGGCCAGTACTGGCCACATTTCTATGACTTGCGTCCTGTACACGGCAAAGACAGATCAGGATGGGCAGAAGAGAACTTCTACAACTCCAGTAGTTGGGTGGTATGGCCAGTGCTGGGCAGACTTCAATGGAGTGTGCCCCACATATGGCAAAAGACAGATATGGATCAAGTATACATATGTTATGCTATATCACATATCATATGCATATATCACATTAATTGATTTGATTTGCTTACTTTATTTTTGTCTATTAGATTGTAAGCTCTTTGAGCAGGGACTGTCTTTCTTCTATGTTTGTGCAGCACTGCATATGCCTTGTAGCGCTATAGAAATGCTAAATAGTAGTAGTAGTAATATGCTATGAATATGGGTACTATTTAACTTGGTGGGGGAGGAGAGGATATCTTCAAGTTGAATTTATTGAGAGAAATGTTGTTAGTTGATAACATTACTGGATTGTTGGTTTAATCACGAATTGATAACAAATGTGAATGTTGGACAGACTGGTTGGACCATGCAGGTCTTTATCTACTGTCATCTACTATGTTCTATATCTATATGTTTAAATACCTTCATAGTACAAATGTACAGGAGGTGGGAGTCTTCAAAGTGAAAGGAACCCCTGGAGTCTGGAACAAGAAATTGCAGGATGAGGATGAAAGGGAGTAGACTCACGAGTAATCTAAGGAAATATCTTTTTACAGAAAGAGTGGTGAATGTGTGGAACAGACTCCTAGTGGAGGTGGTGGAAATAAGGACGTTTTCTGAATTTAAGAAAGTTCAGAGGACCTCTGAGAGAAAGGAAAGGATTGGAAAGACATCATGTTCTGTTTCTGTGTTTCTATAACTGTGTTGTGTGTCACAGGAAATCCACTTTTGTTTTTTTTGGTATATAATCAAAATGTTCCATTTTCTTTCCTAACACATTACCAGAACCCTAATCCACTCTCTTCTCAGCTCCTGCACTCTTCACAGGTCTACTACAGTCTATCCAAACTTCAGCTATGAAATGCACACTATCTTTCTACTGCATCATACTACCCCTCTTTTCACACCTCTGTATTGGCTTCCTCTCTGCTACCACATTCAATCCAAATTGCATCTCCTCACCTACAAATGCATTCATTCTGTAGTTTCACACCACCTTTCCTCTTCTCTCCACCTTTGTCTGTGCTCATGTAACTGCCATTCATCGGGCAAGCTAACCACCATTCATCAGGTAAGCTAATCCTATCTGTGCTTTTCTTCTCCATTGCTAACTCCAGACTCAGGCCCAGATGCATCAAACTTACCGTGCTGGAAGCGATCATTTTGAGCCAGTTTTAAACTGGCTTAGCAATCATGGTATTTAGTGACGAACGCGCAAAAGCCTACAGCGACCTGTTTACTATACTCGCAAGCACGCAACGAAAATGCTATTCAAATGTATTGTAATTAGGTGGTTCTCATTTAAATGAAGGCAACACATGATGCACAGCCATTTACAGGAAATACACAGAAAGTGGAGGAGTGGCCTAGTGGTTAGGGTGGTGGACTTTGGTCCTGGTAAACTAAGGAACTGAGTTCGATTCCCAATTCAGGCACAGGCAGCTCCTTGTGACTCTGGGCAAGTCAATTAACCCTCCATTGCCCCATGTAAGCCGCATTGAGCCTGCCATGAGTGGGAAAGCGCGGGGTACAAATGTAACAAAAAAAAAAAAAAAAGGCGCGAGAACCACCCCCCCTGTACCCTTTGCATGCTTCCACTGCTTTCGTGCCTTGGTTTTGATGAGACCCCTGAAATCTTGCCACTGATACTTGCACTGCTCTACAGTGCGCCTCTGAATACCAACGGCACTCACATCCTCCGCTATTTTCCTCCAGATTTGATTTAGTTGTCCTATGGAGAGCCTTGACTTTTTAAAAAGCTGGCCAAACTCTTCATGGACACAATGCACCAACACTTTGAGCTCTTCCTCTGTGAATTTCGGTGCACGCTTCCGCTTCCCATTGGCACCAGGGTCCCCACTTTGGGCCACTGTTTCCTCCTCCTCCTGTTGGGGCACACCAAGATCCTCCATGACTTTCTGAAAAAAAAAAAAAAAGAGATGTTAACAGGAGGGTAAATGCAAGAACAAACCACATTTACCACCCACTCATGGTCTCATCTTTCTGCATCCCCCTGCATATCTAGCATTCCTATCCAAAGTTAGAAACCCCCCCTCAAAAAATTTTGTGCAGCCCACAGAAAAGACAACTCACGCCACTCCTTTCCACCCCTCTACCAATGCAAAAAATGAACAATAGGGGAAATTGAAAATTGAGAAATGTCTCATACTCACCAACGAAAATGTGAAAGCACTACAAAAAAACGGGATGCAAGCAACGTGGCACAGCACATAGTAACTGTCTGCAGAGTGATTAAAAAATCACATGCGTATCGGGGCCTATAAGGCTCTGCTAACGAGTGATGTCTATCTCACACACCCAGGATGCACGTCTATGATGCAACCTTTTTAGAGATGTATACAACAGCTACAGCGCTTGCCGTATGCTTAACGAATGACTATTGTGCGCATGTGTTTGCTACACCGCTACTGTGGATTTCAACAGGTTAGTGAGACTTTCATGCATCGACTTTGTATTACCACGTGGCTCATTTGCATGTGACTTTTTTTTGAGCATCTGTCATTTTTTCATAATTGGTATCTTGTAACGTGGACCTTTACGTTTTCGGTTCTTCAACGTTTCTTTCGTGCATCTGGCTCTCAGTATTTTCTGTCTAGCAACTGTGTGCTTAGAATGACTTTCCTGGATGTCTGCATCTTACTTCATCTCTGGTTGTGTTCAAGTCTTACTTAACACAAACCTCTTTGAGAAATCTTTCAAATAAAAAAAAACCTGACTTCTCTTGCTATTGGCTCCCTAATATTAAACATGACTTGCTGTAATAGCCACTAGAAATTTCTTGTAACCTCCATGGAACAGGGACTGTCTTAGCATTGCATTCATGTTGTAACTGAAGTAGATCCCCTGTTCACTGGGGCTAGTTCAGCCAAGGCACAGAGCAGTAATGATGTGCTCAGGTTTAGGAAAAGAAGGAAAACAATTATTTTATGACAGCTCCTGCTGGTTTGTGAGTTACCCTGATGGTACATTTTGAAGATGATGATCCTCTAGCACTCAAGCTGGCGTTTCTTGAATTGGTCAAATGTGGTTGGGGTCAGTAGAAACCATCAAGGGAGAAAATGGAAGAGAGAAAAATAAATATTAAGTAATTTCTTATCAAGTTTGAAATGTTTTTACTGCTGTCTGTAAACTATATAACCTTATGTGATGATTTAGAAAATCTAACGAAGTCCTCTGTTCATCAGGTCATTATATAGCAATGTGACAAAACTAAATTTATTTGCAGAAACCATGATAGTGATATTCTCCTTAGACATTGTTTAATTCACTATTTTATATTAGACATAATAAGAACTCCAAACTCACCCTTCCCCACTCGCTATAGGGATGCTCTATATTAGTATGACTAAACTCAGTCTTCCCTATGATTAGGTTTCTTCTTCCATTCCATCAGACATATCATTCAACTACACTCCCTCACTCCAGATCTTCACAAACCTCTCATGCAACTCTTCCTCTTCAGTCTCAGAAAGTGCAGTTAGCTTGAGAATGGGCAGGCCCTTCCATTTCCTCAACTGGACTCAGCTGGAACCCCAATTCAAGCCCCCCCCCCCCCCCCTCAGGATCCCAACCCTTTTTTTTTTTACATTTCCAATCAACATACAGGCAGCTGCTTTTACCTGCAGGTCTCAGCTTGTGCAACTTTCCCCCCAGACTTAGTACCAGTGACAGTGCAGTCAGCAGGAAGCAAGGCAGGCCCCTGTTGCTTTCCTGCTGAGTCTGACTCTGACCGAACCCTCCTCCCCTTTCAGAATCCTAAACCTCTTTTCTCCTCCCCTAACATACAGCTGCTTTCCCCTGCGGGACTTCCTTCACAAAATTCTCCCTCCTCCGCTCCAATTAGCACACAGTGCAGTCATGGCATGGCAGGCAGGCTCAAATGCGTTTCTCCTGGTCTTGGATTATATCTCTGCACCTCTAGCCACAGCACTTCTGCTGATCTCTCCTCTACTGACTGGCAGCAAGCTGCAGAATAATCGGTTTTGGTGACTGCCACTCATATCTGCTTACTTCCGCTGTGCCCATTAGCCCTCTACGTGGTGTCAGACCTCCTTTTTCCATTGGGCTAAGATTCTGACAAACCATACAGAATTCCACAATTATGTGCACACTCATTAAATTATGTAGAAAGTTATGCTGTTGTTGGTCTATTGACATTATTTTGTGTCTCAAGACTAGCAGCCTATAGTTCTTTTACGATTGTCCTTCTGACTTCAACTCTTTAGCTTGTATTTTTACTATATTAGTACTAGGCTTTGTTAGTTGTTTAAAAGCAATATACTGAAGAATCAATTTATGTTAGCTGGAAAATTTAGAGTAAAAATTGAGTGGTCTCTCCAGTAGGATTTTGCATTTTTAATACCAAATTATTAATCTTTGCTAAATTGTCTGCCTTTCCTGTGAACGCAACCTATGTTTTTTTACAGATGGGCAACTTTAAATGTTTCAAAAATTGTAATTTGTAATGAGTGATGCATAAATTATATACCTGTACTTCATTGTTCATGAAATATGCCAGCAGATGAGTGTATGAAATTGGTGCAGGCTGTAGAACTGTGCAGGCACAGATCCTCAACAGTCATTACCTAACATGAGCTACAGCAATAGAACTACCACCAGCACTAGTATCTACAACCAGGGGGATATTGCATTGCCTTATCACCTTAAAAAATCATACCATCAACAAACAAATTTAATGTTCCAGTTAAACCTCAGCCCAAATTTGACTGGGCTTGTTAATCCACTACAAGACAATCTCCTGCTAATAGATTTGGAAGATCAGGGACTTATTCTCCCTGATCTCCAATATTAAAATATTTGTAGAGCTGGCCCAGTGGCTTTCTAGCAGATGGCCTAGATTGGATTCTGCGCACCAAGCTGGTTGGAGCTTTGGATACTGCAGAATACATAGCCTCGGAAGAGGCAAAACTTGGGCAGTGGCCTTCAGTGAGACAAATGGGATGGATTCACGGTCCACAATTATACATCAAAGTGACACTCATACTGCATGGCCTGTGCCACGAACTGCTGCAATGATGGCTGGGCTAAAGTAAGTGGGAAGGGATATAAAATAATTTATGTTTGTATGTATACCAGAGCTTTCATGGTGCCACAGATCCTTCCTCTAGACTCTGATTCTCTAATGGAGCCAGAGCAAACTGCTGAGACAAAAATACATTATTGTTAGGCTGGAAGTATCTGCAATACAAGCCATACTGGAGATAATGTCTCAGTGTTGCTTTATGTTTTAATCTTTTTATTGACATTTCCGAGCAATAAACAACACTTAAGATCAATGAGTACAGACAACAACCAGGTGTCAACTATTTGCCAGAAGTCCCCAATACCCCCAAAGCCCCCCCCCCCCAACCCTTTCGGGCTTGACAAGTCTACCTTATTCAACAGTTAACTATGGGCTCTCAGTGTAAAGGTCTCCTCAAAAGGTTCCACATGGCCTGAAACTGCTTTCCAGTAGCATGCAAAAAGTCTTTAACCTGTAGATGATCCAATCACAGTTGAGCAATCATTAATGTTCTCCAATGCTGTATGGTAGGGCCCTGTACTTCAAGCCATAAAGTAAGTTATCATCCTTTAAACCATCAAGTGGGCTTTGCACAGCAAGCCCTGAAGCTCCATAGTCTTTGTATCTGCTGTGATGTGAATTCCAAAGAATAAGAGCGGGTTCTGAGGAATCATGCAATCCCATAAGTGATGAATATATATCAGTAAACAAGTCCAAAATACCCAAACCACCAGGCAGTGCCAAAACAGATGCCCAAGCGTAGCGAGTCCTGCACTTAGGACAAGTTCCAGATGAAGAAAAGCCCACATGGTGAACTCAGTGCAGCAAGATATATAAGCAAAGAACAAATTAATAAAGCATTTCGTGTTGCTGAATGTTCAATATACAGTGGGGGAAATAAGTATTTGATCCCTTGCTGATTTTGTAAGTTTGCCCACTGACAAAGACATGAGCAGCCCATAATTGAAGGGTAGGTTATTGGTAACAGTGAGAGATAGCACATCACAAATTAAATCCGGAAAATCACATTGTGGAAAGTATATGAATTTATTTGCATTCTGCAGAGGGAAATAAGTATTTAATCCCTCTGGCAAACAAGACCTAATACTTGGTGGCAAAACCCTTGTTGGCAAGCACAGCGGTCAGACGTCTTCTGTAGTTGATGATGAGGTTTGCACACATGTCAGGAGGAATTTTGGTCCACTCCTCTTTGCAGATCATCTCTAAATCATTAAGAGTTCTGGGCTGTCGCTTGGCAACTCGCAGCTTCAGCTCCCTCCATAAGTTTTCAATGGGATTAAGGTCTGGTGACTGGCTAGGCCACTCCATGACCCTAATGTGCTTCTTCCTGAGCCACTCCTTTGTTGCCTTGGCTGTATGTTTTGGGTCATTGTCGTGCTGGAAGACCCAGCCACGACCCATTTTTAAGGCCCTGGCGGAGGGAAGGAGGTTGTCACTCAGAATTGTACGGTACATGGCCCCATCCATTCTCCCATTGATGCGGTGAAGTAGTCCTGTGCCCTTAGCAGAGAAACACCCCCAAAACATAACATTTCCACCTCCATGCTTGACAGTGGGGACGGTGTTCTTTGGGTCATAGGCAGCATTTCTCTTCCTCCAAACACGGCGAGTTGAGTTCATGCCAAAGAGCTCAATTTTTGTCTCATCTGACCACAGCACCTTCTCCCAATCACTCTCGGCATCATCCAGGTGTTCACTGGCAAACTTCAGACGGGCCGTCACATGTGCCTTCCGGAGCAGGGGGACCTTGCGGGCACTGCAGGATTGCAATCCGTTATGTCGTAATGTGTTACCAATGGTTTTCGTGGTGACAGTGGTCCCAGCTGCCTTGAGATCATTGACAAGTTCCCCCCTTGTAGTTGTAGGCTGATTTCTAACCTTCCTCATGATCAAGGATACCCCACGAGGTGAGATTTTGCGTGGAGCCCCAGATCTTTGTCGATTGACAGTCATTTTGTACTTCTTCCATTTTCTTACTATGGCACCAACAGTTGTCTCCTTCTCGCCCAGCGTCTTACTGATGGTTTTGTAGCCCATTCCAGCCTTGTGCAGGTGTATGATCTTGTCCCTGACATCCTTAGACAGCTCCTTGCTCTTGGCCATTTTGTAGAGGTTAGAGTCTGACTGATTCACTGAGTCTGTGGACAGGTGTCTTTCATACAGGTGACCATTGCCGACAGCTGTCTGTCATGCAGGTAACGAGTTGATTTGGAGCATCTACCTGGTCTGTAGGGGCCAGATCTCTTACTGGTTGGTGGGGGATCAAATACTTATTTCCCTCTGCAGAATGCAAATAAATTCATATACTTTCCACAATGTGATTTTCCGGATTTAATTTGTGATGTGCTATCTCTCACTGTTACCAATAACCTACCCTTCAATTATGGGCTGCTCATGTCTTTGTCAGTGGGCAAACTTACAAAATCAGCAAGGGATCAAATACTTATTTCCCCCACTGTATGTTTGTGTATGCCCATGAGAAAGTCTTGCAGCTGGGTAGTCGTAAGACGTACCTGCAAGTCTGAAGACCACTGATCCACTACTCGGGCATAATCAATCTCCTCCGCCATATTTTGCAGGAATTTATGATGAAAGACGAGGGGGACCTGCATCTGCCAGAGTCAAGGTGTCCGATATTGTTTCTTGCACGTTCTCTGTGAGATCATTCTACTCCAGAGACTGAATGTATTGCCTGAGCTGCAAGTATGCAAAATAATCCTGGGAGAGCAATGAGAATTCTCTCTGTAGTTTCAGAAAGGGATTTACCTTACCCTCTTTGGTGAGGACCTGCAGAAAATAGCACACATCCCGCCATGCCCAGTGTACAAAAGTGCTATGTCCTTGTCCAGGTGGGAAGGCGGGATTATCTCCAATAGACAAGTAGGGAGTTGTGGAAGCAGAAAAGTTGTGGCACCTACACAATGTCATACCTCCCTGTTGGTTCTCAGTAAAGTCCGCAAAGTGCCAAGTGGCAAGTCCCCAGTAGTATGAAGCACAACACTAAAGTGGAGGTTCGGTATCAGTCAAGTTTCCAGAGACGACACAGAGAAACTATTAGTGAACCTAAACCACTTATTTATGTGGCGCATGTCATTGACCACATTGAAGTATCTAAGATTAACCCCTTAGTGCCCAATGTTCCCATAATAAGCCATATGGGAACAAATTAATTTGTTTCCATATGGGAACATTGGGCACTAATGGGTTAAGGAGACTTACGCCACTAAGAGCCCGTGGAGTCGATAGGACACTTAATGGCAAACGAGGTCTTTTTCCCATTCCAAAAGTATTTCTGCAGAGCCTGCTGAAATGCGTGCTCATCTCTCTTGGAAAGAAAAATTAGGCTGCATTTGAAACTGGGACAAGAGAAAGGCCGCTCACATTTGTAATTTCCCATAAGTGTCATTCATCAGGTTGTGAACATAAGGGACAAGTCCACTGGCAAGATCATCCCCAAATATTTCAGGAACTGCTCTGCTCACGTAAAAAGAAAGGGCCCCTTCCACTGTGTGCGAACTGTAGGAATGATTGGGAAAGTCATGTATTTAGTCAAATTCAAAGCAAACCCAGAGACTTTACAAAAGCCATGAGGGCTCTCAGCAAAAAGGCAAAGCCTCGGGTGGCCTGGTCAATATAAGAATCAGATCAACTGCATGCACTAGAGTTTTGATCTGATGGTCAAAATATGCAGTGCTGTTTTTATTGATACGTAAGGTATTAAACACAACACTTCCTTAGGGACTGATGCACAAAAGTCCCGAGAAATAGCAAGTGATTCTCAGAAAAAAATCACATGCAAATGAGCTGCACAGACTTTTACCATGCAGCTCGTAGGGAAGAATGTCAGGGTATGCACAGAGCATCCGCTTGCAAAGCTGTGCATGCGTGCCCAGAACAGCCCTCTGCAGCATTTCACGACTTTCATACATGCATACAGGCTGTATATATGAAAGTCGTGTGTATTGCTGATTCACTGTCTTTAAATGTGAACTACGAGCTTACGCTATAAAGCCAAGGCTTTGCAGATGACGTAGGAAAACTTCCAGCAATGCTTTTGCAAGGAGCTGAGCTGCTGTATATAATTTTAAAATGCTAAGCCCATCGTGGCAGTCCAGAGCTGGGATGGCTGCTGCAGGAGGCCAAGAAGCAGCAGTAGCGGGAGGGAGCTGCTTTCCTTCCCTGCCGACCACCAGAGCTACCCCCAAGTTGGCTGTGCTGTGTGGAACTGCCAGTACAAAAGTGAGAAGATTCCACTGCTTATGCCTCATCTAGACCTCCAGGTAAATGTTGCTCGCTAAAGGTATGCAGGTTTAAATACTAATCAGCTTGTTTGCATGCGATTCTCATTGACTGCCACCATGGACTGGAAAAGAGCCCGCAGAATCCCTTTGTGCATCACCTGCCGAATACTGTGCTTGCTAAACTGTCTGGAGCCCATAAAAAACGCATGGTGCTGGCCCAGTAACTTTGTGCATCGAGCCCTTAAGTGTACTGCATCTATAAACAGGTAATATAAATGAAACTCACAGTTGGGATTAGACTTAACTCCAGTCCATACATTCAGTAAGGACCCATAAACACAACACACACTTATCAAACTTCCACTTACCAGATTAAACAGGACTAAAGTAACTTCACATTAAGTATAAACCCTGCACATTATGGTTGCAGAGCTCATGGTTCTTCCACCAATATCCCACATCATCTCTTGGCCTCCTAACATTCTAAATGCTGTGAACACCCTCTGGACATCCTAAAATACCTTTTGAATCCTCAAAGGTTCAACCCAGATCCTCAGCAATAGAGGTGTTTTAATCTGAATTCTAAAGACTTACCAAGAAAATCTGTATGAGAAGCCTGTTTGTTAGGATACAGATTGTTTTTGTATATGGTTGATTTTGTTGGTTTGTATGTATGTTTCAATTGTAAACCACTGAAAAACACAGGGATGATGTATACAGATTTTATTTTAAAGCATGAGTTGCTGCTTGCACTTTTGAAATACAGTATTTAGTGGGGAAAATGAAGCTCTCTTTTAAAGCAAGGTAAGACGCTTAATAAAACAACTAATACTATGACAAAGGAAAATGTATATTTTATTGTCATTATTTTTTTTAGTTTGTGATGAGGCTTGCTTTGCTGCCTAGGGAGACTTGGGAGTTGGTAATCTTCACTATTTTATTTATTTGATAAGTATTTTGTATCATATTTTAGCAGATTCGGTAAACGACTTTGGATTACAGTCTTGGGGAAAAGGTAGTATAGAAGCATAAAAAATAAACGAAAATTCCATTTTACAAGAGTATACACTAATAATATTCACTACTTGAACAAATGTGCGACTTGTGGCCGTTCTAATTCAAAGCTAGAATTTTTTTTTGTTAGATATCCTATTATGTATTCATACAACGCATATACTTTGGTATGCAAAACTATTAAATGCACTCTCCATTAAAAAACACGAAGAAAAAAAAAAAGATACCTGAGGTTCCACTAAAAAGGTATCAGATTTCACCAATGGCTTAAATTCATTTTTAAACGATTACACCTTTGTTGGAGCGTGGGTTAATTTTTTTTTCCCTATCCAATAAAAAGTTGCTGTCTACAACTCGTTCATTGACTTGTACGCTGACTAAAACAATAGACTTCCTACTAAACATTTACACTACCACTCCGCTTGCGCGAGAATATCATAAAGTTCTTTTGTTCTATGCTAAGCTGATAAAGCCACCTACATAAAATAAGAATATGTTTCTGTAAATAATAAGTCTATCACACGTAGAGAACAAACTTACATATGCTACCTGCCAGCGGGTTTTCCCCCCTCAACAGGGGAAAAACTTTGTATAGTTCAGACTCCTCCCATTCAATTGCTTACAAGTTGATTTGAGCAGAGTAGCAGGTTTCCAATTCTTTCTACTCAGTCTACTTCCTGTTTTGGTTTTAATAAACCAACAATAAACACACATTTTCTTTCTCAATGTTGGTCCTCCCTGCTTTCTTTCCCAAATGTCCCAAGCAACCCCCCCCCCCCCAAAAAAAGTCTATTTTTATACTCTTCACTATCTGTTTTTCTGCCACCCTCCCTTGCAGTTCCCTCCGTCTCGCCTTACTACTGCCGCAGCTTGAAGAACCAGTAGTAGCCGTTTATTTTCCTCCCTTCTATCTCTCTTTCCGCCCTGCTTTGTGTGAAGTTTGCGGCACATTGCAGATGAGCCCTAAGCGCGAGCGAGGCATCGGCTTCTCTATTGTTTCCCCGCCAGCTCCCGGCTGCTGAGCGCAGTGAGGGGAGGGGAGAAGAACTGCAGTACCCGAGGCCTACGGCTAGGGGTCGCTGGGCGGCGTTCTGGCTTCTGTAGGCCTCAGATCTTTTTGTCTATGTGTGTCTGTGTAAGAGAGAGAAGTGAATCCCGCCGCCGCGGTACAGTGTGTGTGTGTGAGAGAGAGATTGCATGGGAGCCGCGGCGTCGGTAGCGCACACTGTCAAAAAAGAAAGAGAAAAAAAGGCTACTCCAGAATTTGTGGGTTTTTTTTTTGGACAGAACAACACCGTACCAACCCAAACCATTCATTCGGGCAAGCGTAGCCATGCTCGGGCTCGTTAGCAGGCGGAAAAAATCGGCTTCGTTTCCGTTTGCTGAGCTGAAAGCTTAGGGAAGGAATTACCGAGGTTGGCTCTCCCGTCTTGTGTGTGTGCACAGTCGTTATTGTCACCCGTCTCTCTAATTCCTTTAACTTTTTTAAAAAATCCACTCAGCTTCTGGCCCGTGACTGAACGCCGGCGGAGTATGGGAGCCTTGGTATCTTAAGAAGCGAATGAGTGGGGGTTTTTAATTGATTTTTTTAAACCTCTTATTTTTTTATTATTTGGGGATTTTTTTTAAATAATGGCAAATTCGACGGGAAAAAGTCAACCCGACCAGCGGAGGAAAGGACTGGCTTTTCTGGACGCGCTGCGGCAGTTTCACCAGAGCAGAGGGTGAGGAAAGAAGGAAAAATATACCCCCTCCCCCCCAGGATGGAGGGGAGGCAAATTGTTAAAAGGGGCTAAAAAAAGCACAACTTTGACTGCAGAATTGGTGGCCGGTGGAGGTTGACAACAGTTAAGCTTTTGTTGTGTTTTTGTTTTGTTTTGGTTTTTTTTTTTTTGCCGTTGCTGCAGGTCGCGGTTTAAGAAGATCCCTGCTGTGGCTGGGAAGGAGCTGGACCTTCACGCTCTCTACACCAGAGTCACTACTTTGGGCGGATTTGCTAAGGTGAGTGCATGTGTAGGGGGAGAGTTTTTATTTTTTCGTTTGGATTTCCCTCTCTTCTGAAGAAGCGGAGGCGGCGAAGCCGGGGACTGGCGTGGCGGAGGCAGCAGTAGCCGGCCGGCGGGCGGGAGGTAGGCAAGGCCGGCCGGGATCGGGGTTGCTGGGGAGGTAAAGGGTGAGGGGGGGGGGCTGTTGATGACCCTTGCTGGACTGGGGTCATCTCGCTGACGAAATTTGGGGATCCGGTTTTGCTGTTTCTTTGCCTGGTTGGGCTGTGAGGCAGTTTCTGGTGTTGCTGTTGCTCTCTCTACAGAGAGAGGAGAGAGACCGAGAGTGTGTGTCTCGCTCTCCTCTCTCAGTGCAGTTTCAGTGCAGCTCAAAATTAGCGGGCATGTTTAACATCGATTATCGGTAGGGAGCGGGGGCAGGGGAGAGGATGATGCTGGCGGGGTACTGGATCTTCGCCTCAAAATCGAAAATAACAAAAGAACCAGACGTGGAGCCATTGCCATCTTAGGCTTCAAGGCTTGGACGAAATGTAGGCCGCAAAAAAAAAAAAGGCCTGAGTATTGGTGAAAGTATAGGGGATCTTTTTGCTCCCTCGAGTGCCTAACAAACTCCCTGTTCTCAACTGCAGGTGACAAGAATAGGCAATATTGATTTGGGGGAACTTAACTTTTTAAATGGAATGTGTTCGGGACAGTGGTGATGAGGGTGGACAGGAGGTGATATTTGCCATTACTTTTAACTGTTAAGGGCAGTAAGAAAAACCCAAAACGTGTATTAAAAACTGCTATGTTCAGAGATACCAATTTGGTGAAAAATGGGGGAATGTTCAGCAGCAGCTATGGGTATTATACAGTAAATGCACAGTTTATAACTAGGTAACTGAATTTGTTTTGGTGGATTGCAAAATATATTTTGCTATATAACAAGTGCTTCTCTTTCTTTGATACCACTGTGAGAGTGATGTCTGATTTTTGACAGGTTTCTGAAAAGAACCAGTGGGGAGAATTTTCTGAAGAGTTTAATTTTCCAAGAGGTTGTTCAAATGCTGCCTTCGCTTTAAAACAGTATTACTTGCGGTAAGTTCTGTTTGGCACTCATCTAGGAACTTTATTTGTAGCATTAAGAAATTGGCAACTTATATTTCCAAGACTAATTGAGACTTTACAAAAATACTTTTCATGGTTAAAAATCATATGTTCAGTTGAAATTGTTCATGTTTCTCAGGCATTATTTTGTTGTATTGATGATCCATCTTGTTGCTAAGCTGTTATGACTTTTGATTTCCACTATATTTATGGTTGAGGTGATATTTGTAGCATATCTAAGATAAAATCCTTTTGTAGGTGCTAAACTTGGAACACTTCTTTTTTTGTACATATTGCATATTTTGCTTTTGAAAGTTTTGACTCTAAAGGTTGCTATTATTAATCACATTTTCAAAAAATATGTAAAGGTGAGCAGCTTGTCTGCATTATTTATTCATGTGTTGTCTAGCAGAGTATGTACTTTCAATTTAGTATTTATACTTTCAATTTACTATTAATGTTAACAGTATATTTCATTTTACATTAAATCATAGTTCTTATCAAGAATGTTCATGGTAGGAACCTATATGATAACTTATGTTTGTGTAATTTGTCATTATATTTACCAGCAACACTCTTTATGCCTTTATATTCAATGTAAATGTTGTTGAGAATTTTAATTTAATGTTAAATTTCAGTAGGATGGTAGATAAGTAATGGTAGTGAAGTTATTTTTTAGTTTGATACACATTTTATATGAATAAGTGTATTATATAGTTGTATTTCAGTTTGTTACTCAGAATGCACACCACTCAGACTCGGTGGGATCTGTCAATTGGAATTAGGAAGTGCTGTTAACTGCACAGGTGCGCTTACTATTGGCTGTCCCAGATTGACTTCATTCTTGAAACTAGCGTACACAGTGCAGCATGAACACATTGAATTACACTGGCCTGGAGAAGTTAAATTGGAACAGATCGTTTGTATGAAGCTATGTTTAATTATGTAAAAATGATAGAAAACAGTGTTAGTCCATTAGAAATGAAATTAAGGTATGTTGAATACAGTTTATGTTAAAGCTTAAAAAAAAAAAGCTGTTTATAAAACTGAAAGCTTTTTGGATTAAGATTCATTCTTACTATTGAGCATGCGTTACTGATGTAGGCCCAGGAGCTTTGGTTTGAAAGGTAACTGCCTAGTGAAGATTTTGTAAATTGGGACAGAAGTCTGTCTGGGGCAATGACTCCAGATGGGTTAGTTTTGCGCAAGCCGTGACTGTAATGCACCTAACTCCTAACCCAGAGTGTTGTATGATCTTAGTTTCTCAAATTTATTGCTAACACAGTAGTACTTGCATTGTGGCAGAGCGTTTTCTTCTGGAGTTTCAAAGATGTAACATGTATAGGAAACCTTTCCAGGTGTTCTTGAAAATGCCTTTGATTGAAGCTTGTGGCACCCAAAATAATAGGTAATATTTCTGCATTTTTACCTTGGTCTCTTGTGAGATTCCCAGTATTTCAATTTATGAACATGCAGGATAATATAGCACATGAGAAGTTGTGTTCAAATGTAAAGAATAAAGTTTTAGGTTTTTCTGATGAGGTTCTAAACTTTTAAACATTTTCATATAAATTATATAATGTAGTAATGCTTTTATATACACATATTTTTTTTAATGAATATCTAGCACCTTTCTTTTTTAAGCACAGTTAATTATTTAGGCATACATTAAGTCAAGGTTTGAAAAACCCCAAGTGCCAGGTCGCTGTGGTAACTAAAAAATCAGACCTGATGCCTAGGTTTTGTCAGTAGAATGCATGGCAATGAGCAGAAAGCAAGGCCCATCAGTAGCAAGCTGGCCACTTTACTTTCTCCCTTCCACCATGGAATCTCAGGTGCAGGCACCGGTGCATGTAGTCCCCCCCCCCCCCCCCCTCAGCTCACTGCTGATCAGAAGGGGAAGGAAAGGAGAGGGGCTACGTGTTGGGCCACAGCCACCTCTTCTGTCGCCTGGTGCTGAATATAACCATGTAGTTCATTTTGTATTCAGTGCCAAAGTGGCAGAAGATATGGTCCAATGCACTGTTGCTCTTCTTTCCTTCCACTTGTGATCCTTAGTGTGCTGAGGCTGCATGGTGGCAGGGGGAAAGAGTGCTAGGTATCTTTGTGTTCTGGGGATAGGAGGAAAGGGAGAGAGCTCTAGGTGTTATGTTCTGCGGGGTGGGGGGAGTGAGAGCTGAGTACCTGTATGCTGCAAGGGTCAGGAGAATTGGGAGAAACTTGGGTTCTGCAGCAGAGGTAGAGGGAAGAGAGAGAGCTATTTGCTATGGGAGGAGGAAGAGAGAGAGTTGCGTGTCTCTTGTGTTCTGCGGGAAGGGGGAAAGAGATCTGGGTGCCTGTAAGCCTAGGGGGAGACCTGAGTGTCTGTGTGCTAGGGTGCAGGAGATGGGAAGTGTGTACAGGTAGAGGAGAGAAAGCTGGAGGGATTTAGTTGTAGGGGATGGTCATTGGGAGACAGCTGGAGGGTATGTGAGGTGTGGGGGTCATCATGAGAAAGCTATAGGGAGGTATATGCTGTAGGTAAGGTTTGGAGGTGGTAATTGAGAGCGAGCTAATGAAGGTTGTGTGCCTGAGGAGGTAGAGAGAGAGAGCGCTGAGGATTTGTGTATACCAGGAGCAGGGATGGAGATAGAACTGGTATGGGAGGTTGTGCTTGCTGGGGACAGAGAGGGAGAGAGAAAAAGTTGGGGTCTGGAAAGATGGCACACATGGGACCAAATTCTATAAATGGTTTTGAAAAATCTGTGCCAAAAAAATGCGCTAAACACTGTTCTATAAATGGTGTTGAAAGTTAGGTGCTGTTTATAGAATACCCTTAGCGCCAAACTTTAGATGCAGATCCTTGCAATTTAAAAAGGTGTGTGTAAATTTAAATTAATGCCAATTAGTGCTGATAATTGATTAGCACTCAATTATTGGCACTCATTGGCTTAAATTGCATATTTACCCAAATTTGCATGCACAATTTTAAGCGCCATTTATAGAATTTTGTAGATGGAGTCTTGCTAATTTAGGAGAAGATTCAGAATGGCAGAAGCAGCCCATAAGGATTTGTTATTGAGGAGGAGATTCTTCAGCAGCCTTGTTGGTAGGATCAGTTTCAAATTTTTTTTTTTATGGGGGTGGGGTGGGGAGAGAAGAATCGAGAGTCTTTACATTGGATGATAGGGAAGAGGGATTATGAGAGGGTACTCCGGGGATAGGGATGTGACGCAAAGACTGCCGCTAGGGTGCCTAGGTAGGCTTTAGTCTGCAGCTGCTGAGAGTGGGTGGATGAGCAATGGGGAGAGGTGAAACCTGCAGCTGTGGCCCAATGTATAGAGGCTAAAGCTGCAGCTTCTGAAGGGGTGGTGGTGGAGGTGGGTGCACTGCCTCACCTACCTTAGCAGCTGCAGCTTTATTTTCTCTCCAATTCTAGCAACCACAGCCTAAAGCCTTTCTTCCTTGCCAGATATGCTGCAGGTGGGTGGGCAATGGGGAGAGCAGTAGCCTCTTATCCACCTCTTTCCTCCTACTGTAATAAATAGCTTGCTGTACATCACATTAAGCACATTATGAATTTGTGATTTATAAATACGTATAAATACACGCGTTCTAAGGCTGCCTTCTAGATATTAAGAAAATTTATTGATCTGAATTAGATGTTTTCTTTCCTATTCCTTATTTTGTAAAATAATATTTTGCTGTACAGTTGTAAACTTAAAGCAGGCCTTGACAAATTTTCACTTAATCTAGGCCCCAGTGGTAGAGACCTCTTCTCCTTCTCTATCCTTCCAACATTGTCCCCAGTGAAGGTTGGGGAAGTGGGGAAATCCTTCCATATCATCAGTAGCTCTTTTAGAAACTGACTTAATAAGGCTCTTTTCCTGTTTTGTTTCTTTGGGCAAAGAAACTGTAATAAATCAGTTCCTTACAGTGCCTCTGCAAATCACTGACAAAAGCCAGTAGTCTCCCTTCCCAAAGCATGTGACTACACCCTCTAGATAGGTGGAACAGAGGCAGTTGTTTCTTTGTTTCACTTGTCACCATAGCCTGGGTCCCCACCAGTCTTTCTTGCTTACACATACCTCCTCCCTGCAGCCTTCACCCAATGTCTCTCGCGCTTGCACATACCAGGTCCCCTTCCTTCATCTATTCCCCTCACCTTGCAGGTTGCATTTTTAGAAGACACGACACGCTTCCTAGTCCCTGCTGCAATTCATCTCTCATGTAAACTTGAATCACGCGGTACAGGAAGTTTGGGCTGGTCTTGCAGTTTCAGTCCTTTGAGGCTCCTGAACTTCCTGCACTGCATGGTTCAAGCTTACATAGAGAGCCAAATAGCGGTGCAGAAGCAAGGAATGTACCATTTGAGGTAGTGCTTCAAAAAACCCTAAAATTAGGGGGGTATGAAATCCTGGGCGCCAGTGTAGTTTCTAGGTGCCCGGGATTTGTTGAGCCCTGACTTAAAAATAGCAATGCTTGAACTGTTCTTCAATAAAGAAGGTTCATTTACTAACAATTAACACCTTTATTGTAAGCTATTTACTGCAGGGCCCATAGAAATAAAATGTGCCCTATGGCAGATAATGTTGTCATTGTTCATTAACTGTTAGTAAATGACCCCTAAAATGTGTACATCACTAGGTACTTTTAAGTAGAAACTGACAATGTATAGTGTTTTTCCTTTCTTGTTCTGCCAGCCAACAAAGTATAACAAAATAGGTATTTAAAATAAGTGTTCAACTATCTTAGTTTTTATCCATAATTTTACAGTATATCGAGATGTATAGTAACACTTTATGTACTTTAATCCAGGTTAAGTAGTAAATGTTTAGGTTATAGAGGACAAGGACTGAAGCTTCTAAACTTGTGGGTAGATTAACAATGATTTATAGTCGGCTAACATTAAAACAGCTTACAGTCTAGGATGTTGTCTTGAATGGGATTTAGTAATATCACATTGTTAAAATATTAAATTTTAGTACTGTTGTAATGGTTTAATAAGTAAGATCTGTTGAATGGTACTTTAGAAATGACAGAGTTTGTAAAATACAGGTATATTTTGATTCTGGGCTTTGATATACAATTTTTTATATGCTTCAGCTGATAAATCTCATTCTTTCTTTGCTACAGATGCAAATGTTCTTTCCACTTTTCTTCAAGTGATTGCTTTGCTTAACTACATAGTAACATAGTAGATGACGACAGAGAAAGACCTGTACGGTCCATCCAGTCTGCCCAACAAGATAAACTCATATGTGCTACTTTATGTGTATACCTGACTTTGATTTGTATCTGCCATTTTCAGGGCACAGACCGTACAAGTCTGCCTCGCCTCCCCCCACCGGCTCTGCCACCCAATATCCGCTTAGCTTTTGAGGATCCACTCCTTCTGAGCAGGATTCCTTTATGTTTATCCCACTCATTTTTTAATTCTGTTACTGTTTTCATCTCCACCACCTCCCGCGGGAGGGCATTCCACATATTAGTGCATTGACTTTGGATCACACCTACAGTGTTCCACTAGTGAAATAATGTGTATGGCTTCTCTGAATTTTATGTTATATTCATTTGCTGGTTAAAATCAAATTTCCAAGTGACAGGAAGCATGGGGAAAAGCAAATAGAACATGAAATAAAAAAAGGCCATGCATATTGGTAAATACCTGCTGTACCTGAATGTAACTTGCCTTGATATACCATTGAAAAGGCAGAAGCTAAATCAAAAGAAAACAATAATGGCTCTTAAAATGTTGAGGAACTTTTAAGGAACTTCATGGAATGCAAAGTTGGGCATAATCATTGATCGACACACTTGAAAAGCTGAGAAAATATGATACTGAAAACACTTTTTTTCTTAGAATCCGGATTTGCCTAACTGGCCTGTTTTTTAAGAGGCTTTCTCAGGTGCCACAATGTTCTTATGTAAATATTTTTTGTGATTTCATTAGTCTTAAATGAAAAATGTATACTTGTTCTGTATGTATATATATATATGTGTGTGTGTGTATATATATATACAGTGGGGGAAATAAGTATTTGATCCCTTGCTGATTTTGTAAGTTTGCCCACTGACAAAGACATGAGCAGCCCATAATTGAAGGGTAGGTTATTGGTAACAGTGAGAGATAGCACACCACAAATTAAATCCGGAAAATCACATTGTGGAAAGTATATGAATTATTTGCATTCTGCAGAGGGAAATAAGTATTTGATCCCCCACCAACCAGTAAGAGATCTGGCCCCTACAGACCAGGTAGATGCTCCAAATCAACTCGTTACCTGCATGACAGACAGCTGTCGGCAATGGTCACCTGTATGAAAGACACCTGTCCACAGACTCAGTGAATCAGTCAGACTCTAACCTCTACAAAATGGCCAAGAGCAAGGAGCTGTCTAAGGATGTCAGGGACAAGATCATACACCTGCACAAGGCTGGAATGGGCTACAAAACCATCAGTAAGACGCTGGGCGAGAAGGAGACAACTGTTGGTGCCATAGTAAGAAAATGGAAGAAGTACAAATGACTGTCATCGACAAAGATCTGGGGCTCCACGCAAAATCTCACCTCTTGGGGTATCCTTGATCATGAGGAAGGTTAGAAATCAGCCTACAACTACAAGGGGGGAACTTGTCAATGATCTCAAGGCAGCTGGGACCACTGTCACCACGAAAACCATTGGTAACACATTATGACATAACGGATTGCAATCCTGCAGTGCCCGCAAGGTCCCCCTGCTCCGGAAGGCACATGTGACGGCCCGTCTGAAGTTTGCCAGTGAACACCTGGATGATGCCGAGAGTGATTGGGAGAAGGTGCTGTGGTCAGATGAGACAAAAATTGAGCTCTTTGGCATGAACTCAACTCGCCGTGTTTGGAGGAAGAGAAATGCTGCCTATGACCCAAAGAACACCGTCCCCACTGTCAAGCATGGAGGTGGAAATGTTATGTTTTGGGGTGTTTCTCTGCTAAGGGCACAGGACTACTTCACCGCATCAATGGGAGAATGGATGGGGCCATGTACCGTACAATTCTGAGTGACAACCTCCTTCCCTCCGCCAGGGCCTTAAAAATGGGTCGTGGCTGGGTCTTCCAGCACGACAATGACCCAAAACATACAGCCAAGGCAACAAAGGAGTGGCTCAGGAAGAAGCACATTAGGGTCATGGAGTGGCCTAGCCAGTCACCAGACCTTAATCCCATTGAAAACTTATGGAGGGAGCTGAAGATGCGAGTTGCCAAGCGACAGCCCAGAACTCTTAATGATTTAGAGATGATCTGCAAAGAGGAGTGGACCAAAATTCCTCCTGACGTGTGCAAACCTCATCATCAACTACAGAAGACGTCTGACCGCTGTGCTTGCCAACAAGGGTTTTGCCACCAAGTATTAGGTCTTGTTTGCCAGAGGGATTAAATACTTATTTCCCTCTGCAGAATGCAAATAAATTCATATACTTTCCACAATGTGATTTTCCGGATTTAATTTGTGATGTGCTATCTCTCACTGTTACCAATAACCTACCCTTCAATTATGGGCTGCTCATGTCTTTGTCAGTGGGCAAACTTACAAAATCAGCAAGGGATCAAATACTTATTTCCCCCACTGTATATACACGTTTTTTTGTTTTGTTTTTTGCGTAATTGTGAATACTCCAAGGGTGGGGATTCCAAATTTGATAGCATCAACTGCAGAAAGAAAATGTTTGGTCTTCATTATATAAAAAATGAATTAACTTTATTAATTCATCATAAAGAAGAATTCTGGTCACCGCATCTAAAAAAAGATATAGTGGAATTAGAAAGGTACAGAGAAGGGCGACAAAAATGATAAAAGGGATGGGACAACTTCCCTATGAGGAAAGGCTAAAGTGGCTAGGGCTCTTTATACAAAAGATGGCTGAGGGGAGGTTTATAAAATAATGACTAGCGTGGAAAGGGTGATCATGAATCACTTGTTTACTCTTTCCAAAAATACTAGGACTAGGGGGCACGCAATGAAACTACAAAGTAGTAAATTTAAAAACAAATTGGAGAAAATATTTCTTCACTCAATATGTAATTAACTCTGGAATTTGTTGCCAGAGGATGTGGTAAAGCGGTTAGCTTAGCAGGGTTTAAAAAAAGGTTTGGATATCTTCTAAAAAGAAAAGTCCATAAGCCATTATTAAGATGGACTTGGGAAAATCCACTGTTCATTTCAAGGATAAGCAGCATAAAATGTATTATACTGTTTGGGATCTTGCCAGGTACTTGTGACCTGGATTGGCCACTGTTGGAAACAGGATACTGGACTTGATAGACCTTTGTCTGTCCCAGTATGGCATAGCTTATGTTCTTATGTAAGAAGATGTATTTCAGTTTTCAAGTAAGTTATTTAGAGCATATGAACACAGGACTTGAAAGCTCATGGATATCATTATCTTTGGATAAGTCTGTTTTGGTTAAATAACAGGAATTGCAACCTGCAAAGAATCCAGTTTTCTGTTGCAAAACAGCCAAAAAAGTAATTTGGAGGTTTAATTTATACATTGATTTCCCAAAAGGCATATATAATTTCAATATATTTGATATTTTGATTTAAACAAGCTAGTTTGATACCTGATTTCATTAGATTTTTCTAATTGTATAGTGGTGGCTAAAATTAATGAAGGTAAACTCTTACTTGAAATAGTTCAGCATCAAATAGCTTGGCTCACTTTGTGGAGTTTTGAATACATTTGCTTTGAGCTCTCTGCCATGTGCAATCATTCATATTCTATGAGTCTGCAGTGAAAAATCAACGTCCACCTTCCATTGACCACTGATAGACTTCATTAATGTAGGGAAGTGAACAGATAAGTCCTAGGAAACTACTGGAACTGGTGCAAATTAGCCTTTTCATGGTAATTAAGACAAATTAGTAAAGCATTTTACAGACAGTTTCTATATTTTATAATGTTAAACTCCAGATTTTGAATAGGGACAGCATATAGAGATAAGTGGGGGATAAGAGGCAATGTCCTATTGTGGATTAAAACTGGTTAAAGATAGAAAACAGAGGGTTGGGTTAAATGGTCAGTATTCTCAATGGAGAATGATAGGTAGTGGGGTTCCCTGGGGATCTGTGCTGGGACTGCTGCTTTTTAACATTTTTATAAATGATATAGAGATGGGAATAACTGGTGAGGTAATTAAAGGGGTCTTTTACTAAAGATTAGCGCATATTATCTGTCACAGAACCCATTTTATTTCTATGGGACCTGCTGCAGATAACATGAGCTAGTCTTTAGTAAAAGACTCCATGAATTTGCTGATGACACAAAGTTATTCAAAGTTAAGTTACAAGAGAATTGTGAAAAATTGCAAGAGGACCTTATGCGATTGGGAGACTAGGCATCCAGATAGCAGATGATGTTTAATGTGAGCAAGTGCAAAGTGATGAATGTGGGAAGAGGAACTCAAACCATAGGTACGTGATGCAAGGTTCTGCTTTAGGAAAAGGATCTAGGTGTCATCATTGATGATACGTTGAAACCCTCTGCTCAGTGTTCAGCAGCAGCTAAGAAAGCAAATAAAATCTTAGGAATTATTAGGAAAGGAATGGAAAACAAAACTGAGAATGTTGTTATGCCTTTGCAGCACTCCATGGTGCAACCGTACCTTGAATACTGTGTGCAGTTCTGGTCACCATATCTGGAAAAAAGATATAGTGGAATTAGAAAAGTTACAGAGAAGGTTTATGAAAGTGATAAAGGGGATGGGACATGGGGGCAACTTCCCTGTGAGGAAAGGCTAAAGCGACTAGGGCTGTTGGAGACACATAATATACTGAGTGGATTGGAACAGGTAGATGGGAATCGCTTGTTTACCTCTTTCCAAAAATACTAGGACTAGGGGGCACGCAAAGAAGCTACTAAGTAGTACATTTAAAATGAATCGAAGATAATATTCTTCACTCAAAGAGTAATTAAACTTTGGAATTCGTTGCCAGAGAATGTGTAAAAGCATTTAGATTAGCAGGGCTTAAAAAGGTTTGGATAATTTCCTAAAAGAAGGGTTTAAAAAAAGTTTGGATAATTTCCTAAATGAAAGACCATAAGTCATTATTAAGATGGACTTGGGACAATCCACTGCATATTCTAGGATAAGCAGCATAAAATCTGTTTTACTGTTCTAGGATCTTGCCAGGTGCTTCTGACCTGGATTGGCCACTATTGGAAACAGGATACTGGGCTTGATGGACCTTCGGTCTGTCCCAGTATGGCAACACTCATGTAGTTATTTCCAAATCTGTTGTCTTGCATATATTCCTTGTGGATATCCTGAAAACTCTTCTGGCTGAGGGGGCTCACAGGATAGGTTTAGAACCATTGTCCAACATTTATTAAGCTGTAGCTGTGGTGAGAGGAGAATCTCAAGAAGTTAATTTCTCTGACCAAGTGTAAGTTCATACATGACTGCCATTGTTTTTTTTCCACTTTAAATTGGTTCTGCATTACCATGTCTTTAACAGATTCTGCTGTGGAGTTCTGAGAGTGTACTCCATACTGCCTTTGGTGTCTGCTAATGACCTTAGAACAGTTACTAAATAATTTGTCCTGTTCCATCAGCCTCACTATGGGGTATGTTTACTAAGGTGTTTTAGTGTTTTTAATTTGCCTTTAAAGTTAAGGTGGTTAAACACTAATGTGCCTATACATTTCTATGGGCACCTTTTAATGAGCATTAATCATGCTAACAGGTCCTATAGCACACCTTAGTAAACATAGGCGCATATCTGAATTGGCTAGAGTCTGGGCCGTGGGATAATCTGTTGTACTGGTGAAAGGGATATGGCTATAGAGCATAAAGTAGGTTTGTAAAGTAAGCAAATTTTCCAAATAATCATGAACAATATTGGTGATAAAAGTTAAAGAAGTGCAGTTTGGTTTTTTATAATGTAGTCAAATGAAACATAACAGTTGAATTTTATGCAGTGATTATGTTAGTGTCTAGAAAAATAGTTCTGTTTGAAAACCTGATTGATACTCTCAGGAGCATCTCCCAACCGCACCTTGTGTGATACCCTCTTAGCGCCCTTTCCCCACCCACAGGGGAGAAAATGGACAGAGAGCAGTTTTTAACACCCTTGTCTCCCTTGTGCCCTGTGCAGTTGCTCCACTCACACAGCCCTTGGGCATCCCTGGATATACTTTAACTTAATAAGGAGTAATAAAAACATCCCATGAGTCTTGCATTCTTTTGTTTCATACATGAAACAAAAAAAAAAAAGAGAGTTAATATTTTCCATGGCTTGTCTGTGGATTAACTAACACTTTCAAAACATACTGTTATTAATGAAATGCACAGGCAAGAGATGATTCTATCTAAAGGTGAAATCTGTGCAATAATGGTTTCTGATTTATATCAAATGACTAAATATATAATGTAAATTACGTTATGGACTTTATGGTATTTTTACATGAATTTAAACTTTAAATTTTGCTTACATGGTAGTTTGTTTACTTTTCTCATGCACAGTTTACCAAAGAGCAACTTAATAAAAATGATAGTCTTTAACATCCTTTTTCTGTTAGCCCACTTGAGTTTGTAGAAATAAAAGGTTATTATCTGCAGCTTATTTAAACTTTTTTAAAAACTTTATTGGTCTAAAAATATAATTGATGTATTGGAACCCGCAAATAGCAGTAAAGGGCAAGTAATGTGGGACCTGTTAACTTTTTCAATCTGGCAGCTAATTTGTAAATCAAAATTCATAGTATTTTAGGGGTCTTAACTTTCTAGTTTGGCTTCCTGTTAAGGGGGGGGGGGGGGTTCAGTGGATACTAGCCTCGGGTGAGTTGATGAAACTTAAGGGGTAGCACATTGACTTTCAGCTGGCACCTTTTCCTATAGATCAATCACTGGTTTCTGTTTGCTCCAATCTGCTGGTTGAGTTGGAGGTGGTAGGCTGCCTTTTGGGCCTTTCTGAATGGATAGATAGGTATACTTAAGTTTAATTAAAATATAGTGACACTATTTGGCATAATCCATACATTAGGGCTAATACGAAAGTACTTAGCTGGAAAGCATTAGAGCTCTGTGGCATATAGTATATATTCATTAAAGGAGGTGAGTTTATACCCTTTCAGACCTTGCAGGAGAGATTACCTTCACGCAGGTCAATATTTTCATCGGTTGCAATTGCGTCATGTACTTCAGCATAGTGACCTGCGGTTAACATACCTTAATATGAAATTGCCAGCGAGCTGTTAAAGTAATTCTTACTTATTGGAAAGACACTTCAGTTCTTTCTGTGCAGCAGTGGTGGAACATTGTATCGACACTATGAAGGGGTTTTGTTGGAAACACAAAGAAATGTACAAGCTGCTCGTAACTATTGGGCGAACTTGAATATCATTGTAGTAGGTTCTGTAATAATGTGATGTATTCCTGATGCTGTTGAGTTGTTTTTGTTAATCTGTTGTGGTTTTTTTCTTATATTCTTGTATATTTGAATAAAAGATTTGTACTAAAAAAAAATCATAGTATTTTGCTATAAAGTGTGCTAAAGGTGACAAAGCTTTAGAATCTGTAGGTCAGGAATAATTTGAAAAATGGTATCTGCTTTGTTAGTCAACCTTTATATGGCATAGACACAACTGGTTAAGTAGTTACAGTAGATTCATTTGTTAGAGCATCTGGACTTCTTTTTTCAATGACCTGGGTATTGTTACATATAGTATCGTAGTTAAATGATGTCAGATAAAGACATATATGGTCTGCCAACAAGGTGGCTAGAGTCGTACCTGTCATTCCATGCTAGTTATACTCCTTCATGATTATAAACACAGTTTTCATAAACGGAGAGTAGTCGGCAAGACATGATTATGATTACCCTCTTTGGAAGGTACATTGGAATTGAATAGGAAGTATATCCTGGAGTTGGTTAAATCTCTATCTCTTTCTTGGAAACCATTACATCTTTCTTGGTGGGGTTGATTGGAGACTATTAAAATGATGCTAATGCCCAAAGTTAACTTTATCCTTAGTATGCTTCCTATCCTTTTTCCGAAAGTTTTTTTTTTATACTCGGATAATATCTTAACTAAATTTTTGTGGAATAATAAGCCTCCTAGATTGCCTGAAAACTCTTAAAAACACCAAAGGAAATGCGGGTGTGCTCTTTCCTGATTTTTTTTCGTTTGTTACCACAAAGCATTCATTTTAGGTCGGGGCGTCATACTGGTTGATAAAACCGCTACATTATGAACCTGTTTGGTTAGCAATGGAGCAACTGGTGTGGGGCTTTTCTTTAAGTCCCCATCTCTTGCCTTTATTTATTCTAGAACGAGTGAAAAATAACAATATAATTCTTTCCTCTTTCATCTTGCTTGCATGAACTTGATAATTATATGAATTTTCCAAGCTTTTGTTCCCTCATTCCACCTTATGGGGCAACCCTTTAATCAAAATTAATAAGCATCCTTATTTTGGGAAATTTGGGCAAAAAAGTGGGATAAGGACAATTGCACAGGTGTATTTCATCCTGCTTGTCTGACATTGCTGCTTGGATGTCTCTTCGCCATCTGAAGCTAAACATGACTAAAAACTGAATTTCCTCATTTCCCCCACTAAACCCACCTCCCCTCTTCCCCCATTCTCCTATCTCTCTAATGGCTCTCACATTCTCCCTGTCTCCTCGCTCGTAATCTTAGTGTCATCTTTGATTCCTCTCTCTCCTTCTCTGCACACATTCAACAGATCGCCAAAAACCTTGTCGTTTCTTTATCTACAACATTAGCAGAAATTTGCCCCCTTCCTTTCTGAATACGCTGCCAAAACCCTTATCCACACCCTTGTCACCTCTCGCTTGGATTAGTGCAATTTACTTCTTACTGGTCTTCTGCTCAGTCATCTCTCTCCTCTCCAGTCTGTCCAAAATTCTGCAGCACGGCTTATTTTCCACCAAAATCGTTATACCCACACTAGCCCACTCCTCAAGTCACTTCACTGGCTCCCTGTCCGCTTCCGTATACAGTTCAAACTTCTCTTACTGACCTTTAAATGCATCCTTCCTTGTCATCAAGCAGATGAAGCCATTACGTATGGGTTGTGTCCATCAACCAGCAGGGGGAGATAGAGAGCACTCAACTTTTCACAGTGCCTCATGGCCAGCTAGCTCCACTGCCTCTTCAGTATTCTCTATCTCCCCAAGCAAGGTGGCTGCAGCTTCTTCGAGCTCCATCAAAAATCTGCCTGGGGGTGGCTCCTGGCTTGCCAGTTGTTAGTCGTGGTGTTAGAGGCTATAGCAGCTTCACTTTGAAGGCACATAGGTCAGCCCTTTCCCTGCCTTACCCATGCCCCCGTGGATGTGGACATATTAGCTTGCTTTTTCCCTGTCCTTTCCCAATCAATGGATGCAGGCACATTGGTTTGCCTTTCCCTGCCTTTCCCACTTATCTGAGCCTCCGGAGTGTTTTTATTTACCTCTTTTGCCTCTGCTTTCCTCACAGCGGTAAAAAAATAATAATAATAATAATTAAAGTCGCGTCGCGCTTAGCGCAGCAATCTTGGAAAAGAGGTTTTTTCTTGAGATTCTTCTGCAGGACCGGAGCTGTGATACTCGGTCTAGTGAGGTAAGAGTGTTTTCTGACTCCTCCAGCGTGGGCCCGCGATCGGGACGTTTTTGGCGCGAACCACCATTTTTGAATTTTAACCGCTGTTTTCGGCGATAGCTGCAGAGACTGTAAAGCGCTGTTCTAAATGTGGCAAGCGCAAATCAGCAGAGGGGCTCTGTAATTCGTGCTGTACAGACGGTAGAGCCGGCCCGAGCATGGCGAGCGGCGATCTTTCGCGCTCTGAGCTGGCAGCAGACGCCATTTTGGATTTTCCACATGGCGCGGCCTCTGTTGCGACGGAGAGCCCTGAATCCGGAGGGGGGGGGGGTCCTCTGAGTGAGGTTAATAATAGAACTGATAGCTCTGGCAGGATCCCGGGCGGTCAGGGAGCCGGTTTTCTCCCCTGATTTTGTTTTAATGCTGCATAGGGCGTATATGCTTAAAAGAGCTCTTCCACAGGGATCTTCGTACCCTCTGCCTGCCCCCCGCCCCCCCCCCCCCGGTGGATCCTGGCCTTTTGGAGTTGGCTTGCCTGTTTCTTATCCTCCTGATAAACGCAGAAGGGCTAATTCCCCTTCTGAATGTGGCGCCCCCCCCTCTCTTCTCCCCCCCGTGGTCGGGCTATGAAGATTCTGATGGGTCTGGCAGAACTTATTGGGCTGAGGAGCCAGAGTCGGGTGCAGAATTGCCACAGGAGCTTGATGATCCGTCTGCGGTGAGGATTTTCCACCGCGAAGAGCTGCCAGCGCTTAATTCAGATGCCTTACAAGCTCTCTCGATTGAAGATCCTGGGAGTGGCACAGCCTCCTCTGTTAATCCAAGGATGGCTAGTTCCAGAAAGCCTGCTCGAGCCTTTCCTTTGCATGACTCCATCTAAGAGCTTATTGCGGCTCAATGGGCTGACCCCGAGGGACCTTTGAAG
This sequence comes from Microcaecilia unicolor, assembly GCF_901765095.1. Taxonomy (NCBI): domain Eukaryota; kingdom Metazoa; phylum Chordata; class Amphibia; order Gymnophiona; family Siphonopidae; genus Microcaecilia; species Microcaecilia unicolor. Next base: position 70,935,069 of record NC_044040.1, read on the forward strand.
GTTGCCAGAGCTATGGGGCAATTATACCCTCTGAGTGAGAAACATTTGGCTCGCTTTGCAATGCCTAAAGTGGATGCCCTGGTCACGGCTGTGACAAAGAGAACTACCCTCCCTGTTGAAGGAGGTCTAGCCCTGAAGGATATTCAAGACCGCAGGCTTGATTCAGCTCTGAAGCGGTCCTTTGATTGTCAGGTCTCACTGTTCGGGCGGCTCTGCATGCAGTTGTTATGCTGCTAGAGCCTGCCTGGCTTGGTTACAGCAGGCAGTGGAACAGCCCGGTGATGGAGCGGAGACCTTATCTGAAGTGGCTCCGCGGATGGAGTCGGCCTTGTCCTTTTGGCTGACCGCCCTTTATGATATGGTCCAGAGCTTTGGCTAAACAAATAACTGTAGCAGTGGGCGGCTCGCCGCACTCTTTGGCTACGACATTGGGCGGCGGACATGGCCTCTAAGCAAAGGGTTGGTGAAGTTGCCCTTTCAAGGCCTTCTCCTGTTTGGTGAGGAGCTGGAAAACATTGTTAAGGCCTGGGGGAATCCAAACCCTCAGCGCTTGCCCGAAGATAGGCGGAAGCCTTCCTCTAAGGGTCAGGCGGTCTGCTCCTCTTACAGGACCTCGCTTCTGTGAAGCTAGAAGGTACCGCCCGGGGCGTGCTGCTGGGTTCACTTCTCGTGCCCACTTTCAGCAGAGAAACTCCTTTCGCTCGGACAAACGTTCCGCAGCTGCCGGGTTCAAGGCCTGGAGTTCAGGGGCAACCCTCTCAATGATGGTGCGCCGGCCCCCTCCTTGTTTCTTGTCATAGGAGGAAGACTTCCCCTCTTTTCGAGGAGTGGGCCAAAATCTCCGCAGATCAGTGGGTCTTGGACCTGATCAGAGACGGATACCGAATAGAATTCGATGCCCCGGTGAGAGACGTGTTTGTGAATCCCGATGCGGTTTCTGCCGCCAAACGGGCGGCGGTAGAGGAGACTTTGCACAGTCTGTGCCAGATAGGGGCTGTGACCCCGGTGCCCTCCCGCTGAACAAGGTCTAGGCTGCTACTCCATTTACTTTGCGGTGCCACGAAAAGGCGAGTCTTTTCGCCTGATCCTGGACTTAAAGAGCTAAACAGTCCTTAAGAGTGCGGCATTTTCACATGGAAACCCTGCGCTCCGTCATTGCGGCGGTACAGCCAGGAGAGTTTCTCACGTCTCTGGACCTGAAAGAAGCTTACTTGCACATACCAATTTGGCCCCCGCACCAGAAGTTCTGCAGTTTGTGGTGTTGGGAAAACATTTCCAGTTTCGGGCCTTGCCTTTTGGCCTTGCCACAGCTCCCCGAACCTTCTCCAAGGTAATGGTGGTAGTAGCTGCCTTTCTCAGGCAAGAGGGTATCCGATTTCACCCGTACCTAGACGACTGGCTCATCAGAGCAGACTCAGAAAAAGAGAGTCATCTAGCTACAGCCAGAGTGGTTTCAGTCCTTCAATCTCTGGGCTGGGTCGTCAATGTGGCCAAAAGTTACCTGACCCCCTCGCAATCTCTAGAATATTTGAGGGCCAGGTTCGACACAGCCTCGGGCTATGTGTTTCTTCCCGAGCAAAGGCGGTGCAAGCTTCAGAATCAGGTCCGTCTGCTCCTGAGGATACCCGCCCGCGAGCTTGGGACATTGGTCCAGCTGTTGGGATCGATGGCGGCCACCTTGGAAGTGGTGCCATGGGTGAGAGCGCACCTGAGACCTCTACAGTATTCTCTACTTCAACGATGGTTTCCAGTATCTCAGGATTATCAGTACAGACTTTCTTGGCTCCCTGTGGCCCGCCTCCGTATGGAGTGGTGGCTCTCGGACAGCATGTTGCGGCGGGGAATGCCGCTGGCGCTCCCTGATTGGTGCCTAGTGGTGACAGATGCCAGCGTGAAGGGCTGGGGCGCACATTGCCAGGGGAAGCATGCCCAGGGTCTGTGGACGCCCGACGAGTCGGAGTGGTCAATCAATCGCCTGGAGTTGAAAGCGGTGTTTCTGGCTCTTCTGGCTTTTCAAGTGACCCTGGAAGGATTGGCTGTCCGGGTGATGTCGGACAACACGACAACAGTGGCCTACATAAATCGACAAGGTGGCACTCAGTGCAGAGCTCTAGCCGCGCAGGCCGAACAAATTTGCCACTGGGCCGAGCTGCATCTACAGTCCCTGTCAGCAGCTCACATTGCAGGTCGGAGCAACGTGCAAGCCGACTATCTAAGCAGGCATCAGATCGATCCAGCGGAGTGGGAACTAGCAGACGATGTATTCCTGCAGATATGTGCCAATGGGGCAAGCCAGTGATGGATCTTATGGCGACCAGTTCCAATTCCAAAGTCCTCGCTCTGCCGGGTTGGATGCCTTGGCTCAACCCTGGCCCCGGGGCTTGCTGTATGTCTTCCCTCCGTGGCCCTTGATAGGGCGAGTGCTCCTGCGAATTCGGCTGCATCCAGGAGAAGTGGTGCTCATCGCCCCGGATTGGCCCAGGAGGCCTTGGTATGCGGACCTCCGACAGATGCTGTTGGAGGCTCCCTTTCCGTTACCTCTGGTTCCGCACCTGTTGTCACAGAGTCCGGTGGCCATGGAGGACACCTGCCGCTTTGGTCTTATGGCATGGCGATTGAGAGGGCGCAATTGAGAGATGAAAGGCTACTCAAATAAGGTAATTTCCACTCTCCTGCAGACCCGTAAGCGCTCCACTTCCGTGGCTTATGCCAGGATTTGGCGCCAGTTTGAAGTCTGGTGTGTTTCAAGAGCGCTTCTTCTCCGTTGCGGGCTCCTGTCTCGCCGATTCTGGACTTTTTGCAGGATGGTGTACACAAAGGCTTGGCCTATAATTCCCTGCGGGTGCAAGTGGCAGCATTGCCCTCCCTGCGTGGCAAGGTTGAAGGTGTGTCCTTAGCTGCTCATCCAGATGTGGCACGGTTTCTTAGTGGGGTGCTTTGGCTCCGTCCTCCCGTGCGGGCACCTTGTCCAGCTTAGAACCTGGGGTTAGTATTGAAGGCCCTTCAGGGGGCTCCCTTTGAACCACTTCGGCGTGCTTCAGAGAAAGATTTGACACTGAAGGGTCGTCTTTTTAGTGGACATTACCTTGGCGAGACGGGTGTCAGAGCTCCAGGCGCTGTCCTGTAGAGACCCTTTTCTGCAATTCTCAGAGTCAGGGGTCACGGTTCGGACCGTGCGTTCCTTCATGCCTAAGGTGGTTTCAGCGTTTCACCTAAACCAGCCTGTTTTTCTTCCCTCCTTTGTTGAGGAGGAGTTTCTAGATTCATTTGGGCAGTTGCACCTTTTGGATGTGCGCAGGACTCTGTTGCAGTATCTGCGAATTACAAATTCTTTCAGGACCTCTGATCATCTTTTTGTGCTGTTTGCAGGTCCTCGCAGAGGGTCTTCAGCGTCTAAAGCCACTATTGCCTGTTGGCTCAAAGAAGCTATCTTTTCAGCATATCTGCTGTCTGGCCGGGCTCCGCCTGAAGCCTTTAAGGCACATTCCACAAGAGCGATTTCCTCTTCCTGGGCGGAAACTGGAGCACTATCTCTTCATGAGATTTGCAGTGCTGCAACATGGGCTTCTAAGCTCTCTTTCGCCCGACATTACAGGCTGGATGTGGCCTGCCAGGAGGGATGCGCGTTTTGGAGCACAGGTGCTAGCATGTGGTGTGGCTTGTTCCCACCCTATTTAGGGATTGCTTTGTTACATCCCATACGTAATGGCTTCATCTGCTTGATGACAAGGAAGGGAAAATTAGGTTCTTACCATGATAATTTTCTTTCCTTTAGTCATAGCAAATGAAGCCATGAGCCCTCCCTGTATGATTGTCTGTATTGCAGTGATTCTGATTTTAGGTGCTGTTCTTGTTTCCTGAAGTTATATTCCTTCCTTGGGGAGTCGGAAAACAGTCTTCAGGATTCTTGTTAAAGTGATGAGTTAATTCCCTCCAGTTCATGTTTTGGGAGGATGAGTTTATTTCCTCCAGGAGGATGCAAGTATTCCCTCCTTTTTTGAGTTCATGCCCTTGTTAAGGGACCATCGTTCACTGTGAGGAAAGTTCACGTTATTCCCATTGCGGTTTGCCATACTGCTTTGGAAGCTTCAAATATTGAAGAGGCAGTGGAGCTAGCTGGCCATGAGGCACTGTGAAAAGTTGAGTGCTCTCTATCTCCCCCTGCTGGTTGATGGACACAACCCATACGTAATGGCTTCATCTGCTATGACTAAAGGAAAGAAAATTATCATGGTAAGAACCTAATTTTCCCATTCTGCAGCCCCCCATTACCTCTCCACTCTCATCTCTCCCTACATTCCTCCCCATGACCTCTGTTTGCTGGACATATCTCTCTTGTCGTCACCCTTCTCCTCTACTGCTAACTCCAGGCTTCGTTCCTTTTCTTTCGTGGCACCTTATGCCTGGAATAAACTTCCTGAGCCTGTACGTCTAGCTCCATCTCTACCTGTTTTCAAATCTATGCTGAAAACCCACCTTTTCACTGCTGCTTTTGGCTCCTAGCCACTACTTATTTGCCTTCCCCTTGTTCCTTCTCACCCAGTACTTCCCTTGCCCTTATTGTCTTATCTGTCTGTATTTTTAGATTGTAAGCTCTATAGAGCAGGGACTGTCTCTCTGTGTCAGGTGTTCTGCGCTGCATCATCTGGTAGCGCTATACAAATGCTAATAATAATAATAATCTGGTAATTCAGTTGTTCCCTTTGAGGATCTCTGTTCTGTCTTTTCTTTACCAGTCAGCCAATACTTTAAGTGGCTCCAGATTAAACATTGTTTAACCCAGAACAAAGATCTCTCTAACCTAAATGTAAAGTCTCCTCCTGTACATGATTTTCTCTCTAAAATTTGTTACAAAGGCCATGTTGTATCACAGTTATACAAATTTTTTATACAAAAGTGTTTAAGCAGCAAACTAAGCCTATGTTCAGTATGGGAAAACGATCTTCAAATTCAGGTATCACCCAGTCAGTGGTTTTATCTCTGGTCTAAAGTGAACAGGCCTATAGCTTCGGCAAACTACGTGCAGTCATATTATATTTCTTTTGTCATAGGGCGATTTGGACTCCTCATAAATTGGCGGTAGCTGGTCTTTCGAATAACAAATGTTGGTCCTGTGGCTCGCATACTGGTACCTTGCTTCATATGATTTTTGATTGTAGACTAACTATGACTTTTGGTGTCAGGTGTCGTCTTTTATTTCAAATATTCTTCCTGTACAGGGTCCAATACTCCTTCAATTATTATGTTAGGTTCTCTGCTATTCCAAGATCAATTGGATGTTTCCCAACAAACATTACTGAACATTTTAGTTGTTGCTGCGCTGAAACTGGTTCTTATGCATTAGAAAGATAATTCTAATCTCAATTCTACTTTTTGGTGGCATTCAATTTTACAGATTCATAAATTTGAAACCTCTGTTGCAGACAAAACGGGTGAGACGTTCTACTGCTAAAATTTCTCGTGGATAATTATCTGAAATCTTATAATTTAGGTAACTAGTTTAAGATTTATTTTGATTTGCAGTTTTTTTTGTTTGTTTGAATTCTGTGGTACAGTTGATATTGCTTGATAAATTGTCTTTTTCTAAAACCAACAAAATTCTTGGACTTAAAAAAAAAAAAAAAAAAAAAAAAAAGACATGATTATTTCAACAATACTACAGTATTGCTACCTATTAGTTTTACTCGCTAATTCCTTGTCATCAAGCAGATGAATCCATTACGAGTGGGTTGTGTCCATCAACCAGCAGGGGGGGAGAGAGAGCACTGAAAAACCATAGTGCCTCAAGGCCAGCTAGCTCCATCTGCCTCTCCAGTATTCTCTTTCTCCCCAGCAGGGTGGTTGCAGCTTGTTCAAGCTCCTTCAGAAAATCTGCCTGGGGTGGCTCCTGTGCTTTTGCCAGTTGTAGCAGGGGTGTTGTGGCTGATGGTGCCCACTTTATAAAGGCAAATAGGTTAGCCCTTTCCCTGCCTTACCTGGCCCCCGATGTGGAAGTAGACAAATAGGCAAGCCCTGTCCCTGTCTTTGCCCACGCTGTGGATGCAGGCACATAGGTTCGCCCTTTCCCTGCCTTTCCCACGCTACTGATCCTCCAGAGTTGGAAATTTGCCTCTTTCGCTGTTGCCTCAAACTTTCCTCACAGCGTTAAAAAAAAAAAAAAAAAAAAAAAAGTTGCGTCGCGTTTTGGCGCTGCGATCCCAGAAAAGAGGTTTTCTTCTAATTGTGAAACGTGACCGGAGCTCGGAGACTCGGTCTGGTGAAGTAAGAGCATTTTGTAGCTCCTCCAGGGAGGGCCCGCGTTTGGGACGATTTTGGCGTGGATCCTCCATTTTGAATTTCCGCCGCTTTCGGCGATGGCTGCTGAGAAAGTTAAGCATTGTTCCGTTTGTGTTAAGCGCAAATCTGCAGCGGGGCTCTGTAAGGCGTGCTTTTCAGATGGTAGAGCCAGCCCGAGCATGGCGAGCGATGTTCCTTCCCGCTCCGTGGAGCTGGCAGCGGGCGCTATTTTGGAACAGCATGGCGCGACCCCCGCTGAGGCGGAGGGGTTTGAGCCTGGAGGGGCGCCTCGTGTGGAGGCTGATAAAAGAGCTTTTTCCCCCGGACTGGAACCGGGAGGCCAGGGTGAGCCATTTTCCCCTGAATTTGTTTTATTGCTGCATAATGCATACCTGTTAAAAAGAGCTCTTCCGCAGGGGTCCCCTGCGGCCCTGCTTTCTCTATTCCCTCCAGTGGAGTCTGGCCTTGGATTACCATCAGGCGCGTTTTCCCCTGACAGATGGCCGCAAGACAAGCGCAGAAAGGTGGATTCCCCTTCAGAGAGTTGCCCCCCCCCACCCCCCCCACCCCCCGGTCGGGATGTGAGGACTCTGAGGGGTCTGGCAGGCCTTCGTGGTCTGGAGAGCCAGAAGAAGGTGCAGGATTGCCACTGGATCCAGATGATCCTTCCACGGTGAGGATTTTCTACCGCGATGAGCTGCCAGCGCTTATTACTGATGCCTTGCAGGTCCTCTCTATAGAAGACTCTGGGAGTACTGAGACCTCCTCCAGTAATCCGAGGATGGCAAGTTCTAAGATGCCTGTTCGAGCCTTTCCTTTGCATGACTCCATCCAAGAGCTCAATGGGCTGACCTCGAGGGGCCTTTGAAAGTCGCCAGGGCTATGGGGCAATTATACCCTTTAAGTGAGGAGCATTTGGCGTGCCTAGCAGAGCCTAAAGTGGATGCCCTGGTCACGGCAGTGACAAAGAAAACTACCCTCCTGGTGGAAGGAGGAGTTGCCCTGAAGGACATGCAGGACTGTCGCCTGGAGGCAGCTATGAAACGGTCCTTTGAAATTTCAGGCCTATCCTTATGGGCGTCTGTATGCAGCTGCTACACTGCCCGAGCCTGCCTCGCTTGGTTACAACAGGCAGTGGAATAGCCCGGAGATGGAGCGGAACCCCTTTCGGAGGTGGCACCGCGGATGGAGTCGGCCTTGTCCTTTTTGGCTGACGCTCTTTATGATCTGGTCAGAGCTTTGGCTAAACAGATGGCTGTAGCGGTGGCGGCTCGCTGTCTTCTGTGGCTATGGCATTGGGCAGCTGACATGGCCTCTAAGCAAAAGTTGGTGAAGTTGCCCTTTCAAGGCCTTCTCCTGCTTGGTGAGGAGTTGGAGAAAATTGTGAAAGGCCTGGGGGATGCCAAACCCCAGCGCTTACCCGACGATAGGCCGCGGCCTTCTTCCAAGGGTCAGGCGGTTCCCTCCTCTTACAGACCTCGCTTCCGTGAAGCTAGAAGGTACCACCTGGGGCGTTCTGCTGGGTTCACTTTGCGTGCCCGTTTTCAGCAGAAGCATTCCTTTCGCTCGGACAAACGTTCCGCAGCAGCAGGCTCAAGACCTGGAGTTCAAGGGCGACTCTCTCAATGATGGTGCGCCGGCCCCTCCTCGATTCCTGTGATAGGAGGACGACTGTAGAAGAGAGTCATCAAGTTACAGCCAGAGTGGTCTCAGTAGTGCAATCTCTGGGCTGGGTCGTCAATATAGCCAAAATTCACCTTACCCCCCTCTCAATCTCTAGAATATTTGGGGGTCCAGTTCGACACAGCCTCGGGGATGGTCTTTCTACCCGAGCAAAGGCGGTGCAAGCTTCAGAACCAGGTCCATCTGCTCCTGAGGATGCCTCGCCCGCGAGCTTGGGAAGTTATCCAGCTGTTGTGGTCGATGACGGCCACTTTAGAAGTGGTGCCATGGGCGAGAGTGCACATGAGACCTCTGCAAATTGCCCTGCTTCAACGAAGGTCTCCTATGTCCCAGGATTATCAACGCAGACTCACGTGGCTCCCTGCGGCCCGAATTAGTATGGAGTGGTGGCTCTCAGACAGCATGCTGCGGCGAGGAATGCCGCTAGCGCTTCCTGATTGGTGCCTGGTGGTAACGGATGCCAGCCTGAAGGGCTGGGGAGCACATTGCCAGGGAAGCTATGCCCAGGGTCTGTGAACACCTGAGGAAACGGAGTGGTCCATCAATCGCTTGGAACTGAGAGCGATATTCCAGGCTCTTCTGGCCTTTCACAAGACTCTGGAGGGACTGGTTGTCAGAGTTCTGTCAGACAACATGACAGCAGTGGCCTACATAAATCGACTAGGCGGCACTCAGTGTCAAGCACTGGCCGCAGAGGCCGCTCAGATATGCCACTGGGCCAAGCTGCATCTGCAACTTCTGTCAGCAGCTCACATAGCAGGTCAGAGCAACGTGGAAGCCGATTTTCTAAACAGGTATCAAATCGACTCAGCGTAGTGGGAGCTGGCAGACGAAGTGTTCCTTCAGATCTGTGCCAAATGGGGAACGCCTGTAGCGGATCTTATGGCCTCAAGCACAAATGCCAAAGTCCCGTCCTTTTTCAGCAGACAGAGAGATCCTCGCTCGGTGGAGTTGGATGCCTTGGCTCAACCCTGGCCCCCGGGCCTCCTGTGTTCCTTCCTTGGCCCTTAATAGGGCGACTCCTGCGAATTCAGCTGCATCAAGGAGTGGTGAACCTCATTGCCCCGGATTGGCCCAGGCAGCCGTGGTATGCGTACCTCCGGCAGATGCTGGTGGAGGCTCCCCTTCCTTTGCCTCTGGTACCGAACCTGTTGATTCAGGGCCCGGTGACCATGGAGGATCCATGCCGCTTTGGTCTTACGGCATGGCTATTGAGAGGGCGCAATGGAGAGACAAGGGCTATTCTAACAAGGTCATCTCACTCTTTTGCAGGCCCGCAAGCGTTCCACTTCCGTTGCCTATGCTCGGATCTGCCGCCAGTTTGAGGCTTGGTGTGTTTCTAAAGTGATCGCACCCATGCGGGCTTCTGTCTCGCCTATTCTTGACTTTTTGCAGGATGGTATACAAAAAGGCTTGGCCTTTAATTCCTTGCATGTTCAAGTGGCAGCCTTGGCATGTTTTCGGGGGAAGGTCGCTGGCCTCTCCCTTGCTGCGTACCAAGACATTGCACGGTTTGTTAGAGGGGTGCTTCGGCTACGACCTCCCATGCGGGCCCCTTGTCAGGCTTGGAACCTGGGGCTAGTATTGAAGGCTATTCAGTGTTCACCCTTCAAGCCGCTGATGTGACTCTAAAGACAGTCTTTTTGGTGGCCATTGCATCGGCAAGACAGGTGTCTGAGCTCCAGGCGCTGTCCTGTCGAGACCCATTTCTGCAATTCTCAGAGTCCGGAGTAATGGTACGTACAGTGCCTTCCTTCCTGCCTAAGGTGGTTTCAGCGTTTCACCTAAACCAGCCTATTTATTTGCCCTCCTTTACTAGGGAGGAGTTTCCGGAATCATTTGGGCAGTTGCAACTTCTGGATGTGCGCAGGGCTCTGTTGTAGTATCTGCAGATGTCTAATGCTTTCAGGACCTCTGATCACCTTTTTGTATTGTCAGATCCTCGCAGAGGGTCTCCAGCGTCTAAAGCCACTATAGCCCCTTGGCTTAAGGAAGCCATTTTTTCTGCATATCTGCTATCTGTCCGGCCTCCGCCTGATGCCTTTAAGGCACATTCCACAAGAGCGATTTCTTCCTCTTGGGCTGAGACGGGAGCACTCTCTCTACAAGAGAGATATGTAGTGCAGCTACTTGGGCTTCTAAGCTCTCTTTTGCCAGTCATTACAGGCTGCCAGGAGGGACGCGCTTTTGGAGCACAAGTGCTTGTGCGTGGTGTGGCTTGTTCCCGCCCTATCTAGGGATTGCTTTGATATATCCCATTCGTAATGGATTCATCTGCTGATGATGACAAGGAAGGGAAAATTAGGTTCTTACCTCGGTAATCTTTTTTCCTTTAGTCACAGCAGATGAATCCATGATCCCTCCATGATTGATTCTGTTTTGTGTTCAGTTTTTCCTGCAGACATGTTCCCTCATTGGGAGAAGTTGGAAAACAGTCTTCAGGAGTTTTGTTCTACTACAGGAGGTTGAGTTCGTCCCTCCTTTGTGTTATTGCTCCTGTTCTGGTCCATACGTTCGCTGTGAGGAATGTTCATGTTATGATGCTTTGCGGTTTAACACTGCTTTGGAAGCTTCAAAATACTGAGAGGCAGATGGAACTAGCCGTCCTAGAACCACTATGGTTTTCAGTGTTCTCTATCTCCCTCTGCTGGTAGGTGAACACAACCCATTTGTAATGGATTCATCTGCTGTGACTAAAGGAAAGAAAATTACCAAGGTAAGAACCTAATTTTCCCATTTCAAGTGCATTGCAATACCACTTTTGCTATTAATTTACTTAAAATGTTTAAGCTCAGATGTTTAAGACAACAGTATATGTACAGTAGTAATGCTGAATTTTTGATTCTCCTTTTGGGAAAGAGATCAGGCCTTTTGATGTCCAGGCTTTTTGTTATTGGTTTATATATGCTGATAATCTGTCCCTAAATTACTAGATAAGAATTTTGCTGTAAGAGCATTCTTTAATCTTTTTATAAGAGAAATGTATTTGAAATTGACAGTAGTTCTGAAGGTTGGCATTACTGATATAGGGTCTACTAAAATGCTTACTGCAAAGCATGTTAAAGCATTTTGCAGTGACTAATTTGTTTTGTGTGCTAATTGTGCAGTTTTTATTTTTCATATTTATTTTTGGAGGGGTTGCATTAGGCAGAGAGTGAGCATGACTGTGCTGTCCAGCCAGCATGTTCTTATTCTATGTTAACTGGTTAGCACGTCCATAATGCGGGAGCCCTTAGTGCCTCCTAAATAGGAGACAGTAAGTGCTTCCTCCGTCAAATTTTTTCAGCCTACGTAACATAGTAAGTGGTGGCAGATAAAAACCTGAATGGTCCATCCAGTCTGCCCAACAGTCACATTCATTATCAATGTAAGATTAAACGAACAATGAATGTGATATTATATACTGACTGTAGAAGTCCTCCCATCTCTTTTCTTATGTTCCAACTACTGGAGTTGCCGTCAAAGCTCACTCCAGCCTATCCGAATCGTTTTGTCATTTGCGGGGGGACAGACAGAAAAGTCTGCCCAGTACTGTCCTTACGTTCCAAATTACTGGAGTTTCCATCAAAGCTCTCTCCAACCCATCCTACTACCAGATTGCTATATGTGGGACTCAGACCATAAAAGCCAGCCCAGCACTGGTCTTAGTTGATAACAGCCAGAGTTACTATCTAAGCACCACTTGACATGCAAACACATATGCAGCCCTTTACATTTTATTTTTTTTAAATACCATTCATTTTCTAATTAGAGATCCTTTGTGTTCATCCCACACCTTTTGAATTCCGTCAGTTTTTTTTTCTTCACCATTGTGGAGCATTAGTGCACGACCTGAAGGAGAGATAGTGGAAACTGCCATATTTCCTGGGCACACAAGAAATGAGCTTAGTGTTTGGGGAAGTCCTACATTAGGATGTGCTAAGCTTGTTTACTAAGTGCACTTTAGTAGACATACCCCACGGTCCTTATTTTTTGTCCATTGAAAATGACATTGAATGGCTTTTGTTATGTACCTAGTAAGTCTGAATGTGTGTGTGAGGGCTGGTGGTAGACATCAGGGGACCTAAAGCCTGGGAGCAGGCTCTGTTTTCTTTAACTTTGGGCAGGTGGGGGTGGGGCTGTGGCATGGGGGCTTAGGGCAGCTGCTCTCAGTGCACCTTCCTACTACTGGCCCTGCTCTGTGTGTCTGTCTGTGCCTACATGTATGTATGTATTAGAGCTGCATTTCAATCAAAAATTTTAATTGCATGATTAAAGTCGGTCCGTAGCTGGATGGCCTGGGGGGTACACTTTTCTTTTTCTTTCTCCCCTTACCCCCACATCAGATATACATTTGCTGATGGAGATGCTAAAGGCAGTTGAGAAATACCCTGCTAAAGCTTTCCCCTTCCTCCTTGTGCTGCTTCAGGAGCAAGGAAGTCAGCAGGATACCTCCATCCACTGATGCTGGCACACCCCAAGCATGCTTGGCTCGTGCACAGCTGGATTTGAGGACCCCTGGTCTAGTGGTTTCTGTTGTCACTGGTAATCTGCCCTTGTGATTGATTTTTTTTTTAAATATGATTGCATTTTATACAAAAGGGGTCAAGAATGTCTGAAAGGTGACTGGTGGAATTCCCCCATATTATTAATGATCTGGTAATAGGAATGTGATGACATCAAATTACTTAAAGTTGTTAAACCTCAAGCAGATAGTGAGAAATTACAGGAGGATCTTAGGAGACTGACATCCATATGGCATATGAAATTAATATGGACAAGACCAAAGTAAACACATAGGATTCCATGCTTAAGATAAATAAGTCAATTGGAAACTTGATTACTAGAAACTGGGAATCTTGGAATATGGGTTTTATCGCTTTATTAACATTACTAGGTTAGACTGACAGTCTCTTGGACATATTTTTTAAAATACAAGTTACAAACTTTCCAGTCTAAGTTTTGTAGTACCATTTTTAAAATTGTAAATGGTGAGGCACCATTGTATTAAGTGATTGGATCACATTTGTACATAGAGGTCCTGTTTACAGAACTTTAAATCAGATGCTGTTATGTTTCCCTTCAATAAGGCAGATTAAATTGTATTCTCCCCTTCATTATCAAACTGTTTCGGTATGGTACGCGTTTCCTTCAACGAATACTTACATTATTTTGGATTTTGAAAAGCTCTTAAAACTGATATTTAATATATATTACTCAAGAACTAGATAGTGTTAGGCTTTAAGATTGTAATTCCTGGACTATTTGTTTTATATTGTAATCCACATTGAACCAGTCTGGTATTTGCGGAATAGAAGACTTATAACATAACAAGTATGAAAGCAGAAGTTTGGGTATGAAGAATATATTTAAAATGAAATTCCTTTTACAGGATTTTTTTCTGAATTAGATTTAATACAAGTTAAACACTAAGGATAGATTTACTAAAGCATGCTAGCTGTAATGATGCATTATTAGTGAATAGGCCCATTACTTAAGTTGGGGCCTGTGGTAAATGCATGTTTAGGAAATATAGACATAGATGCTGGGTTTTTTATGTGAACCATGAATCAGATCAAAGATAAGAATTTTTAATACAGTCTATGATGTGAGCTCAGAAGAATTTCTTAAATGTGATGATGTCTTAATATCTAGAGACTGTTGACCTGCAGCATTTTTCTCCTACTGTATTTGGTCTGGCATAGATAATACTGGAACTTCACTTTAGTGCATCATATTTTCACCCTTTCAAATGTAGTTCGTTAGAAAAAGAGTTTTCAAACTTGGCTTTGAAGGGATTTCTTTTTTTAGGATAGCCACAGTGAATGTAAATACGATTTATTTGCATGCTCTGTCTCCACTGCGTGCTACCAGATTTTATGCATATTTTATTGTGCAAATTCCTGAAAACCTTACTGAATGGCAGCCCGGGGGGGGGGGGGGGGGGGGGGGATGGAGACCACTGAATTTGAGGCTTATCTGTAATTATGACAGAAATCTGACTGCTTTAGGAGCTAAAATATGCTGTGGCTACCATTTGTCGTTCAGTGCGTCATATATCATATGTCGATACTACTGACCATTATAGTAGTGAGAAATTTTACTTCTAAACTATTTTATGGTTGAAATTCTTTATGCAGGTACCAGGCAGGTTTAGAAATGAGTATTACATGCTTTCAAATCTGCCTTGCTGAGATTTGGCAATCTTTGGCATCCTGGGGTAGATAGTTGTTTTTACATAATGAACCCTACTTGTAAATCCAGGGTATGATGGATAAGATTGTGTCTCAGATTTACTCTTGATGTTCTTCTTAATACATTCATTGTGCCAAAGGGAGTTTCTCTGTGGAGTTCATAGGATTTAATATATCAAGGTGTGTTGGAAAGGCTTTTAAATCAAACTGGTGGCATCCAATACAGTTTGGAACAATTTCTGTATCTTTCTGCCACATTTTCTTAGTGTCTGATTTGTATTTCATTTGCCTATAAATTGCACAGAATGATTACCTGGTATTGGTGCTTCTGCTAACAATGTCATTCTTGTGTATGTGTTTTTTTTTCTTTACCACAGTGTTCAGATTTTTTGCATGAGGTCTTTTTTTTTTTTTTTGGAGTGGGATTGCCCAAGTGATCATAGCCCCTTCATTCTCTACAATTCTATCAGGGATCATGATCCCAGTATTTTTCTGGCAGAGTGATGTTAATTTACATAGCTTTCAGTGAATGAGCCATGCTGCCTTACACACTTGGCATTGAGACATGTAACAGTTTGTAGTTCTGTGTTGCAGAATCTGCATTTGTCATTTTTTTCAGTTTGTGCTGACTGTGATCTATTTTTTTTTTTTTTTAATCCACTGACAAAAAAGGATAACGCAGCCACCCAGGTAGAGGTGTCAGGCAAATACCTGATCTGGTTTTTTTTTTTTTTTTTTTCAGGAGTCCAAAAAATGTAGTTCCATAGAGTGGCATAATCGAACGCGAACGCCCATCGCCATGGGTGTCTATGTCCGAGAACGGGTACGTGAAGGGGCGGGACAGACCGTATTTCGAAAAACAAAAATGGCCGCCCATCTTTTTTTTCGATAATACGGTTTGGCCCGGCAAATGCATCGGAGTTGTGTGGATTAGAGCTGGGTGGTTTCGTTTTTCAGCGATAATGGAAACCGAAGGTGCCCAGCTCAAAAACGAACAAATCCAGGCATTTGGTCGTGGGAGGTGCCAGGGATTCGTAGTGCACTGGCCTCCCTCACATGCCAGGACACCAACCAGGCATCCTAGGGGGCACTTCTAACAAGTAAAAAAAAAAAAAAAAAAAAGTAAAATACCTCCCAAGTCCATAGCTCCTTTCTTTGGGTGCTGAGTCCCTCAAATCCCCCCAAAACCCACTGCCCACAACTCTACACCATTACCATAGCCCTTATGGCTGAAGGGGAGCACCTACATGTGGGTACAGTGGGTTTTGGGGGCGGTTTGGAGGGCTCCCATTTACCACCACAAGTGTAATAGATAGGGGGAGATGGGCCTGGGTCCACCTGCCTGAAGTCCACTGCACCCACTAACAACTGCTCCAGGGACCTGCATACTGCTGTGATGGAGCTGGGTATGGCATTTGAGGCTGGCATACAGGCTGGAAAACAAAGTTGCTAAAGTTGGTTTTTTTTTGGTGGGAGGTGGTTAGTGACCACGAGGGGAGTCAGGGGTGGTCATCCCCGATTCCCTCCGGTGGTTATCTGGTCATTTAGGGCACTTTTTTGGGACTTGTTTGTGGAAAAAAAAGGGTAAAAAAAAAGTGACCTAATTCACGCTAAAATCGGACCATTTCCTTGTCATCAAGCAGATGAAGCATTACGTATGGGTTATGTCCATCAACCAGCAGGGGAGATAGAGAGCACTCAACTTTCACAGTGCCCTCTTGGCCAGCTAGCTCCACTGCCTCTTCAGTCTTCTCTATCTCCTTAGCAGGGTGGCTGCAGCTTGTTCGAGCTCCAGAAAAATCTGCCGGGAGGTGGTTACTGGCTTGCCAGTTGTTAACCGGGGTGTTGGAGGCTATAGCAGCTTCACTTAAAGGCACATAGTGTTAGCCCTTTCCTGCCTTACCATACCTCTGTGGATGTGGACATATTGCCTTGCTTCCCTGTCCTTTCCCACCAACAGTGGATGCAGGCATATAGGTTTGCCCCTTTCCCTGCCTTTCCCACTCATCTGAGCCTCCGGAGTCTTCATACCTCTGCTTTCCTCACAGCTTTAAAAAAAAAAAAAAAAAAGAACAGAGGTTTTTGACCTGATTTTCAGCAGATCGTAGTTTGTAACTAGATCCTTTGAGGTAGAGTGTTTCCAACTCCTCCGGGGTGGGCCCGTGATCGGGGGCGATTTTGGCACGAAACCGCCATTTTGGATTTTACCGCGTTTTTTCGGCGATGGCTGCGGACAATGTAAAGCGCTGTTCCACTTGTGGCAAGCGCAAATCAGCAGCAGGGCTCTGTAAATCGTGCTGTACTGGCGTAGGAGCCGGCCCGAGCATGGCGATCGATGTTTCTTCCCGCTCTGAGCTGGCAGCGGGCGCCATTTTGCTTACACCGCATGGCGTGTGCCTCCGTGGACACGGAGAGACCTGAGCCGGGTGGGGCACCTCGAGATGAGGTTATTTCAGGAGTGGCTGGCACCGGGACAGGATTTGGGTGCCCAGGGTGAGATTTTCTCCCCGGATTTTGTGCTTTTGCTGCATAAAGCATACATGATGAAAAGAGCCCTTCCTCAGGGGTCGCCTGAGGCTTCCTCTGATTTGCCCCCCCGATGGATTCTGGCCTGGGACTGCCCAGTGAGGCTTTTTTCCCGGATGCTTGGCCTAAAGATAAGCGCCAGAAGGGGTTAATTCCCCTTCAGATGTGGTGCACCTTTTTCCCCCCCGTGGTCGGGGTGTGAGGATTCGGAGAACTCTGACAGACGTTTTTGGTCTGAGGAACCAGAGTCAGGTGCGGATTTACCACAGGATCTGGATGATCCCTCCGCGGTGAGGATTTTCCACCGTGATGAGCTGCCAGCGCTTTTTTCAGATACCCTGCAGGCCCTCTCAATTGAAGATCCTGACAGTGGCATGGCCTCCTTGGGTAATCCCAGGATGGCTAGTACCAAAAAAAGCTGCTCGGGCCTTCCCTTTGCATGACTCCATCCTAGAGCTTGTTTCGGCTCAGTGGGCTGACCCGAGGGACCTTTGAGAGTTTCCAGGGCTATGGGGCAGTTATACCCTCTGCGTGAGGGGCATTTGGCTCGTTTTCAAATGCCTTCAGTGGATGCCCTAGTCACTGCGGTGACAAAGAGAACTACCCTCCCTGTTGAAGGAGGTGTTGCCCTGAAGGATGTTCAAGACCGTAGGCTGGAAACAGCATTGAAACGGTCCTTTGAAATTGCAGGTCTCACTGTTCGGGCGTCTGCATGCAGCTGTTATGCTGTTAGAGCCTGCCTAGCTTGGCTGCAACAGGCAGTGGCTCAGCCCGGAGATGGAGTGGAGCCCTTCTTGGATGTGGCTCCGCGGATGGAGGTGGCCCTTGTCCTTTCTGGCTGATGCCCTTATGACCTCGTCAGAGCTTCGGCTAAACAAATGGCAGTAGCAGTGGCGGCTCGCCGTCGTCTGTGGCTACGACACTGGGCAGCGGACATGGCCTCTAAGCAAAGGTTGGTGAAGTTGCCTTTTCAAGGACTTCTCCTATTTGGTGAGGAGTTGGAGAAAATTGTGAAAGGCCTGGGTGATCCTAAACCCCAGCGCTTGCCCGAGAGATAGGCAGAGGCCTTCCTCTAAAGGCCAGGCGGGTCCACTCCTCGTTCAGACCTCGCTTCCGTGAAGCTAGAAGGTATCGCCTGGGGCGTTCTGCTGGGTTCACTTCACGTGCCCGTGGTCAGCAGAGGAACTCCTTTCGCTCGGACAAGCGTTCCGCAGCCGGTGGCTCAAGACCAGGAGTTCAGGGGCGACCCTCTCAATGATGGTGCGCCGGCCCTCTCCTCGATGCCTGTCATCGGAGGACGGCTTTCCCTCTTTGCCGAGGAGTGGGCCAAGATTTCCTCAGATCAGTGGGTTCTGGACCTGATCAGAGATGGATACAGAATAGAATTCAACGCCCCAGTAAGAGACGTGTTTGTGGAGTCCCGATGCGGTTCTGCCGTCAAACGGGCGGCGGTGGAGGAGACTTTGCAAGGTCTGATTCTGTTAGGGGCTGTGACCCCGGTGCCTCCCGCCGAGCAAGGCTGCGGCCGATACTCCATCTACTTTGTGGTGCCGTGAAAAGGTGGGTCCTTTCGCCCTATTCTGGACTTAAAAGAAGTGAACAAGTCCCTGAGAGTGCGGCATTTCCACATGGAATCCCTGCGCTCCGTCATTGCGGTGGTACAGCCAGGAGAGTTTCTCACGTCTCTAGACCTGAAAGAAGCTTACTTGCACATACCGATTTGGCCCCCCCGCACCAGAAGTTTCTGAGGTTTGCGGTGTTGGGAAAGCATTTCCAGTTCAGGGCCTTGCCTTTTGGCCTCGCCACAGCTCCCAGAACCTTTTCGAAGGTAATGGTGGTAGTAGCTGCTTTTCTCAGGCGAGAAGGTATCAGGGTTCACCCGTACCTAGACGACTGGCTCATCAGAGCAGACTCTGCAACAGAGAGCTTACAAGCTACAGCCAGAGTGGTCTCAGTACTGCAATCTCTAGGCTGGGTCGTCAATATGGCCAAAAGTCACCCGACCCCTTCTCAATCTCTAGAATTTTTGGGGGCCAGGTTCGACACAGTCTCGGGCTATGTGTTCCTACCCGAGCTAAGGCGGTGCAAGCTTCAGAATCAGGTCCGTCTGCTCCTGAGGATGCCCCGCCACGAGCTTGGGACATTGTCCAGCTGCTGGGATCGATGACAGCCACGATGGAAGTGGTACCCTGGGCGAGAGCGCACCTGAGACCTCTACAGTATTCCCTACTCCGGAGATGGTCTCCTATTTCTCAGGATTACCAATGCAGACTTACTTGGCTCCCTGCGGCCACGACTCAACATGGAGTGGTGGCTCTCGGACAGCATGCTGCGGCGAGGAATGCCACTGACGCTCCCCGTTGGTGCCTAGTGGTAACAGATGCCAGCCTGAAGGGCTGGGGGCGCACATTGTAAGGGGAAGCATGCCCAGGGTCTATGGATACCCGAGGAGTCGGAGTGGTCCATCAACCGCCTAGAGTTGAAAGCGGTTTTTCAGGCGCTTCTGGCCTTTCAAGTGACCCTGGAAGGATTGGCTGTCAGAGTGATGTCGGACAACACGACAACGGTGGCCTATATAAATCGAGAAGGCGGAACAAGGTGCAGAGCACTAGCCGCGCAGGCCGACTGATTTGCCACTGGGCCGAGCTGCATCTTCAGTGTCTGTCGGCAGCTCATATTGCAGGTCAGAGCAATGTGCAGGCCGATTATCTGAGCAGGCATCAGATCGATCCAGCAGAATGGAATCTGGCAGACGAAGTATTCCTGCAGATCTGTGCCAAATGGGGCAAGCCCGTGATGGATCTAATGGCGACAAGTGCCAATACCAAAGTCTCGTGCTTCTTCAGCAATCGGAGAGATCCTCGCTCGGCGGGGTTGGATGCCTTGGCTCAACCCTGGCCTCCGGGTCTACTTTATGTGTTTCCCCCATGGCCCTTGATAGGGCGCCTGCTCTTGCGGATTCGGCTGCACCCAGGAGAAGTGGTCCTCATCGCCCCGGATTGGCCAAGGAGACCTTGGTATGCAGACCTCCGACAGATGCTCCTGGAGGCTCCTCTGCCGTTACCCTCTGGTACCGAACCTGTTGACTCAGGGACCGGTAGCCATGCAGGACGCCGGCCGCTTTGGTCTTACGGCATGGCTATTGAGAGGGCGCAATTGAGGGATAAAGATTATTCCAATAAAGTTTCTTTCCACTCTCCCTGCAAGCCCGCAAGCGGTCCACTTCCGTGGCTTATGCCAGGATTTGGTGCCTGTTTGAGTCTTGGTGTGCTTCCAGAGCCATTGCTCCAATGCGGGCTCCTGTCTCGCCGATTCTGGACTTTTTGCAGGAAGGTGTACAAAAAGGCTTGGCCTATAAGTTCCTGCGGGTGCAGGTGGCAGCGTTGGCCTCCCTTCGTGTTAAGGTGGAAGGCGTGTCTTTGGCTGCTCACCCAGATGTGGCACGGTTTCTTAGAGGGATGCTTCGGCTCCGACCTCCAGTGCGAGCACCCTGTCAGCTTGGAACCTGGGGCTAGTTTTGAAAACCCTGCAGGCATCTCCTTTTGAAGCCGTTTCGGCGAGCATCGGAGAAAGATTTGACACTGAAGGCTGTTTTTCTGGTGGCCATTACCTCGGCGAGACGGGGTGTCAGAGCTCCAGGCGCTGTCCTGTAGAGACCCATTTCTGCAATTTTCAGAGTCCGGAGTCACGGTTTGGACCGTGCCTTCCTTTATGCCAAGGTGGTTTCAGCCTTTCACCTAAACCAGCCCATTTTCTTGCCCTCTTTTTCAGAGGAAGAGTTTCCAGAATCTTTTGGGCAGCTGCACCTTTTGGATGTGCGCAGGACTCTGCTGCAGTATCTGGCGAGTTACTAACTCTTTCAGGACTTCTGATCATCTGTTTGTTTTGCTATCCGGTTCTCGCAGAGGGGTCTCCAGCGTCTAAAGGCCACTATTGCCCGCTGGCTCAAAGAAACGATCTTTTCAGCTTATCTGCTGGCCGGCAGGGTTCCGCTGTAACCTTTAAGGCGCATTCTACTAGAGCGATTTCTTCCTCTTGGGCTGAAACTGGAGCACTCTTTCTTCAAGAGATATGCAGTGCAGCAACATGGGCTTCTAAGCCTCTCCTTTGCCCGACATTACAGGCTGGATGTGGGCTGGCGGGAGGGATGCGCGTTTTGGTGCACAAGTGCTAGCGCGTGGTGTGGCTTGTTCCCACCCTATCTAGGGATTGCTTGTTACATCCCTTATGTAATGGCTTCATCTGCTTGATGACAAGGAAGGGAAAATTAGGTTCTTACCTTGGTAATTTTCTTTCCTTTAGTCATAGCAGATGAGCCATAGCCCTCCCTGTATGATTGGTCTGTATGCTGGTGGAATTCTGTTTTCAGGTTCTGTTCTAATTTCCTGAAGTTCCTTCCTTGGGAGAAAGTTGGAAAACACTTCAGGATTCATTGTTCAGTTTAAAATTTAGGGAGGATGTGTTCATTCCCTCCAGTGTGTTGGGAGGATGTGTGATTCCCTCCAGAGGCGCGTGTGTTCCCCTCCAGTTCTATAATAGGAGATGAGTTCATTCCTCCAGTGTGTTGGGAGGATGTGTGATTCCCTCCAGGAGGCGCGTGTGTTTCCCTCCACTTATACATAAGGAGGATGATTTATTTCCCTCCAGGAGGAGTGTGCATTCCCTCCTTTATTGATTCATGCCCTTGTGATGGGCCATCGTTCGCTGTGAGGAAAGCTCTTGTGATTCCCATTGCGGTTTGCCATACTGCTTTGGAAGCTTCAAATACTGAAGAGGCAGTGGAGCTAGCTGGCCAAGAGGGCACTGTGAAAGTTTGAGTGCTCTCTATCTCCCCTGCTGGTTGATGGACATAACCCATACGTAATGGCTTCATCTGCTATGACTAAAGGAAAGAAAATTACCAAGGTAAGAACCTAATTTTCCCTTCTTTTCGATTATCGGCCGAAGGCGCCCATCTCTGCTCGGCCGAGTAAACACGTCTCAGTCCCACCTTCACCACGCCACTGACACGCCCCCATAAACTTTGTTCGTTCCCACGATGGAGTGCAGTTGAAGACCCCAAAATCAGCTTTCGATTATACCGATTTGGGCGCCTTTGCGAGATGGGTGCCTATCTCCCGATTTTGGGTCGAAGTCTGGGTGCCCATCACTTTCGAAAATAAGGCTGTTATAGTTTTTGCCTTACCAGTCTGAATGAGTGGATTATGTCACCTTACTACCAGTAGATGGAGGTAGATCACTGATTTTCCATTGACATCTTCAATATATAGGCTGTGCTCCCCAGAACTCTCCATGTTTTCTCTATTTCCAGCAGAAGGGAAGAGTGGTTTAGACTGGTGCCATTCCTAGCATAGCTTCCCATGTTCAGGCAAAGCCCGCACTGTGTGATCAAGCCTAATGTCCTTGCTCCTGCCTTGGGTCCATTAACCTTGGCCATTGAAGCACAGATCAGGCTGTGCCAGCTCCCAGCTTGCATCTAAGGGCGCCCGCTGGGCGACATTCAGGCGTGGGCCCATTAGAGGCCTGGCCTGCAGGGGCGTTAGGGCCCCATCCTCCCTTAACTCCAGTTGCAGTTCCCAGGGGCACCCGGTAGTGCTGGGCTTTGCTTGATCTTTTGGGTGGGGTGGGTAGGAAAGATCAAATTATTAGAGAGATGTTGTTGAGATGCTACCTCCATGGAAGGGCCAGAGGAATCCGCAGGGTATGCTTGATGGCCAGAGGTGCATTACCTGGCAGAAGCCAGCTACTTAGAACAACGGCTGACTCCAGTGGTGTGCTGGAGCGGGCTCTCACAGGCTCGCGAGAGCCGTTTGTTAAGTTTTAAGAATTTTGGGATCCGGTTGTTAAAGGTAGGCCTCGCCCATTGCTACTTTAATAACAACTGACTCCCAAATGTGGGCTTGGGCCCCCTCCTGAATTCTCTTTTACTTTGCTGGCAGTGATGCTGGCCCCACTAGCCAAGTAAATAGAACTGCTGCTCCTCCCTGATCCATGTTTCTGACTCTGAGCATCAGGCTGGGACTTTGTCATGCAAGTGCAAGAAGGTTCCATCTTGCTGCTCAGAACCAAAACAAGCAGCAGAGAATGGTGGCAGTCCATTTATGGCTGGTGGGGCTCGGCAAAGGTAGGCCT
Source organism: Microcaecilia unicolor (assembly GCF_901765095.1). NCBI lineage: Eukaryota > Metazoa > Chordata > Amphibia > Gymnophiona > Siphonopidae > Microcaecilia > Microcaecilia unicolor. Next base: position 70,957,859 of record NC_044040.1, read on the forward strand.
AGCATGCCCGCACAAGAGATGGGAGAGAGAGGCATGTATTTCCCCCTCCCCCCAAAAAATTTCAGGGGCCAACTATGCCCGGAGAGAGAGCCCGTTGTTAAAAAATTTACCAGCACACCCCTGGCTGACTCCCTCTGTCTTAGTTGAATGGGCCGTTTCCAACTACAGAAATAGCCCGTGGGGGGGGGGGGGGGGGGTCAGGAGATGTGCCCTGAGTTTCTTGCCAGTCCTTGCCTGTAGGAGCCCGTGGTCCTGACAGGTTTGGCAGGAACGGCAGCTATTTTCTCCACGGCTGGTTCTCCTTGTACAGTCCTGAATAGCAGCAGCTGTTCCTGAGTGTGGGAAATGCTTGGTGGGTTACCTGCACATGGCTGGTATCAGGGCTGGTGGGGAACCCATCTGCAGGTTGTCTGTATAAATTCTTTCTTCTGGTAAAGGAGGCCTTGGCCAGAGAGATTGCCCCCTCTGGGACAAGGGAGGGTTTCACCCCCATCCCAGGAGCCTTGAGGCAGAGGGGTCCTCTTGGCCATGTCTGAGGAATTGAGCTTCCCAGGCTGTAGGCAGCCCATGGTAGGCTGGGGTGGGGGCTGTTCTGGACTAGGAAGCCCAGTGGTTCTTCTGTCTCCTAAGGAGTCTGTGTCTGATATGGTTTGGACTGTGACCTTCCCCAGATGGGAGGAGGAGGAGATGGCTAACTTAACAGTCATCCTGCTCTTTAGGTGGGAAGAGCTCTGTAGTCTCCTTGATACTGTTTCATAGGCTTGCAGTTGTCAGCTCTCTTTAAAGCCGGAAGAGGGATAACATAGTTGGAGGGTCTGGTGAGTCCACCCAAGACCTTTCCTTTCTACAATGTCCTCAACACCATGAGGATGGCTGAATGGGAGAGCCCGTGGGGTGGGGGGGGGGGGTCTTGTGGAGGGATGGGTGAAGCAAGTCTTCTCTTCAGTGTCTGGAGTGCAGGCTGCTATCTGTATGGGCTGTGAGTCTAGAGCCATGCTGCATTGGTTGCAGCAGTTCTTGGAGTCAGGGGCTGCCTTCTTGACAGATGTCTTGTATGACTTGTTCTACATTTCCTTTCACGCTGTGGCCTCAGTGGTCGCAAATGGGCAGCTGACATGTCCTCCAAAGACATGATTGAGCAGACTGCATTTCGGGTTTGGTTGCTGTGAGAAGACTGGAAAAGTTAAGTATTTGTAGGAATTCTGTCCCCTCAGGCCTGAAGTATGCCAAAGAGGACCTGGCTGGTTGTGACTGGGCAAGTCCTGCTTTTTTTTGGGGGGGGGGGGGGAGGGGGGAGATGGGTGGTCAATTCTGGACAACTAAGCACTTACCAGGAACCACCCTGCCAATTCAGGCAAGCAGGCCAAAGGTGATCCCTCTCAGGGACCAAGAAACCCTGGAGACCAGGTTTCTTTTGGGCCACTGGTGCTGCCAGAGAAGCCCATTAAAGATGTGTTGGGTCCCTTGTTGGGTCAGGTGGAAGGCAAACTCCCCTTCTTTTACCACAGCTGGGCCCTATGTTTACCTCCAACCAGTGAGTCTTGGAGTTTTATAGGCCAAGGTTATACCTTAGTCCTGGTGCGCCCAGTGCCAAATGCCTTCATGGTTTGTCTCTGTGGCTCATCCACAAAGTGCTAGGTGGGGGCTGACATGCTATTACATCTTCTGAAGGGTTGTAAGATCCAAGATGGCGTCATGCAGACTTACCATGCCCCGCAGCTCTCTGAGAGTGTCTTGACTCGGGCGTTTTTTTGGACAGCTCTTCCCTAGCTGAGCATGAGAAAGAGAAGAGGAAAGGTGCGGGAGACTCCCTCGAGTCATGCTTCGGCTCCGTCTTGAAACAGAAGACTCTTGATGACTTCAAGAGTCCTGACTGGACCTGCAGTCTTCTTCCCCTTTTGCCTGTTCTCGCGTGTCGTCGTCGGTGAACAGCATAGACAGGGCTTCCTTGAGCCCCGTGGAGCAGGCAGCTCCCCCGCAGCCAGGGAGTAGTGCTGCTTTGGATTGTCCTGACCCCTGTTCTGCTGTGAGTGACGACCTGGGAGCTTAGGGAGGGCACATATCCACAAGCATTGGGAGCTTGCATTTTTCGCAGGATTTGCTACAACAAACGCAGCCCCAATTTTGCTCAGCAAACTGTGAGTACATTTTCTCAAGTTTCAACTAGTTTTTGTTAAACCAGCTGTCGTGACATTGAGTCAATATGGGGACCTTGCATTTGACATGCTTCCTCTTTACAAACTTTGACATTAGAAAAATACGAAAGATATTGCATGATTATAGTGGACGAAAGTATAGTATTTTCTCTTTGGTTTGTATATGGGATATGTATATTTCCTATTACTGTATTATCTCATTTGTTGGGATATGTTGAAAATATAATATGATAAAAAAAACAAAAAAAAAAAAAACCCCTCTTCTTCATGGGGGTGGTGGAATCGATACTGCTCTCAAAGTAGCAACTTCTGCCCTCCTCCTTTCAGAGTACCAGAGAAGGAGGAGGGTCTTAGAAGCCCGTTTGCCGACATCAGGGGAGTCCACATGGCACTTCGGGTGCCATACTTTTGGATGGAGACTGAGTTATGTCATCGCTACCATGTGTCCTTACCTCGCTGGACCTGATGGAGGTTTATATACACATTCCCATCAGAGCACATCACAAGCGTTACTTACACTTCTTTATCCTGGTCAAGCACTTTCAGTTCCTTGCTCTCGCCATTTGGCCTGGCTATGGCGTCACACATCTCAAGGTAACAGTGATGGTGTGGCCCAGCTGTGCTCTCAAGGTATCCATGTGCACACACATCTTGATGATTGATTGGCTTGTGAGGGCTGATTTGGAGGGATCAGCTGTCTCGCAAGTGGTTTCAAAGCTTCTGGAGTGCTTAGGCTCTGTAGTGAATTGAGGTAGTCACCTGGCTCCTTCCCAGTGGTTGGAGTATCCGGATGTCTTGTTCGACACAGCTTGGAGGCAGTCTTCTCGCCGAGGAGTAGAGGCACAAGCTGCAGACTCAGTTGTACAGATTTGTGTGTGCTGTATGCTCCACGTGCATGGGACTATCTCCAACATTTTGGCTCCATGGCGGCAGCCTTGGAGGTGGTCGGTTGGCATGAGTGGTGACAGTGGCCTTGTCAGACGACACTTTGTCACACTGGTTCTCTGAGAACTCAAGATTTTGGGGCCAGACTGTTTGTGTGGTTTGAAGGAGCCTCACCTCTTGATGATGGTTCCCTTTAACCTGCCAGAGTGGGTTATGACGACTATAGATGGCAGCCTCAGGGGCTGGGGTGCTCACTGTAGCATTCGAGTGGCCATCAGACTAGCATTACTGGAGTTCATCCCCAGCTTCTAAGGAGGGTTATTTGAGTGATGTTGATCAATGCCACAGTGGTGACTTATGTCAAAAAATTGGGTTGGGGGGGGGGGGGACCAGAAGCTAGGCTGTGGCGTAGGATGCAGCAGTGATCTGTTGCTGTTAGAGAGGCATCTCTTGGTGCTCTCAGTGGTCCACATTGTGGGATAGGGCAATGTCCAAGTGGATTTCTTAAGGCAGTACACCCTGGATCCAGGGGAATGGGAGCTAAGCCAGTGGCTTTCCAACTCTTGGTGACCCAGTGGGGTTGGCAGATCTTTGATCTGATGGCCTCGAGGCACAATGCCAAGGTAGCCCAGTCACTGAAGAGAGGTGGGCTTGGCTAGCGTTGATATTCTGGTGCTGGAGTAGCTCCTGCTGGACTTGCATATTTCTCTATGAGCCCTTTTCGAGAGAGTGCAACTCAGCAGCAGTTAGTCATCTCTCTCCTTTTCTTCTGGTTGTTCCAGATTGGCCCCAGAGGCCATCATTATGCAAATGTAGTCCTGCTTCCTGGCAGGCCTGTGGCTGGCTCTCCCCAGGCAGTGGGGTCTCCTCAGGCAGCGGTCAGTGAAAATGGAGGCTCATATTGCCCTTGTTTACCAAAGCCTATGCTCCTTAACACTCCGCAAAACATGGGAAAGTAACAGCCTGAGCTCTTCCCTGCTAGAGCAAGTTGCTTATGTCACGTTTTCTTTCCTCCGTGAGACCATACCATGGTGCTAGAACACCTGCTTCAGTCAACATCGAGGGGGCCCACAGTGGCCACATCTGCAGGTACTGCATGGCATGAAGCTGTGTGTGGTGGTTGCTGTCCATGAGAGAGAAAACAGAATTCTCCCTCAAAGCAGCTTAACGATAGGTTGGCACTCAGATGATAATACTCACTTGAAAAGGAACCTTCTTTGTATTCTGCTAGACCAGTCCAGACCAAAATGTTATTCATTTATGTGGAACATTTATATCCCACATAATCCCACCAAGGCAGGCTCTATGTGGCTTCCAGCGTTGAGGAAAAGTTCAGCATAACAATACTAGTGCAAATCAGGGTAGAAAATGTAGATGAGGGGAAGAGAGGGAAACCGCAGGAGAGAGGGATGTGGGGATGCAGAGGATCAAGCAGTAGAAGGAGTAGCATCGATCACACAGGTAGGTCTTAGGGATTTCTTAAACAGTGTGTGATCAGTTGTCTCTTTAACAATTGATGGTAGAGCGTTCCAGAAATGGGGACACGTGAAGCAAAAAGAAGAGGCAAAGAGCAGCTTGTATTTTAAGTTCCTGCAATTAGGGAAGTGGAGATTGAGATAGGTGTGGGATGACTTCTTGGAATTCCTTGGTGGGAGGTCGATTAGGCTGAACATATATGCTGGAGCATTCCGTAGACAATCTTGTGGGCAAGAGCACAGACTTGAATTCAATATGTTCCTTGACCGGGAGCCAGTGGAGCATCTCACAAAGGGACTTTGCTGCCTCAAACTGCGATTTGCAAAATAGCAGTCTTGCCGCTGTGTTCTGCGCTGTCTGGAGTTTAAGGGCGTGTTCTTTGCAGCCGGTGTAAATTCCATTGCAGTAGTTGAAGTGGCTCAAGACGAGGGAATGGAGTAGTGTCCTGAACAGGTCAAATGGCAAGAACTGCTTGATACGCTTAAGGGACCTCATGGAAAGGAACATTCGCTTCGTAATGGACAAAACTTGAAGTTCAAGAGTCAAATGGGGATCCAGAACGACCCCAAGGAGTTTCAAAACTTGCTGCGGACAGGATGGTTAGGTTCTGCGCAGTAACCCTGCCCAGTATAGACGTCTTGAACTGGGAAGAGAGGATGAGGCACTGCGGTTTTTCCTGATTAAGCTTAAACTTAAATGTGGTGATGGTGAGACTTGTATGAATTTCTGCTGAGATTTCGGCTACGGAAGAACGAAAGGGGATGTAGATGGTCCACGTCAGCATAGATGTAGAGGGATTCAGGCCATGGTTGTGAAGGGCCGTTGCGAGAGGAGACATCATGATGTTGAACAGGGTAGGGCGGAAAGGGGAGAGCCTTGAGGAACCCCACAGCAAGATCGCCAAGATGGTGAAATAGAGGACTGGACTTTGACCCGATAGGATCGGCATGTTAGAAATTCCCTAAACCAATCCAAGACAGTACCTCCAACACCATTTTCAGCTAGTAACATAAGGAGGAGATTGTGGTCAACCATGTCGAATGCGCTTGACATACCAAATTGAAGAAGCAAGATGTTTTTTTTCCAAAAGACAGCTCCTTTCTAAAGTTGGACAGGAGGGTGACCAGTACTGTCTCGGTATTGTGGTGAGGCCGGAAGCCAGATTGGGATGCATGAAGAATCGAGAATTTGTCCAAAAAATCTGAGAGCTGTGAATTCACCAAGCTTTTCCATAGTCTTAACAAGCAATGGGATAGTAGCAACAGGGCGGTAGTTACTAATAAGACTAGGTTCACACTTGGGTCCTTCAGGATTGGTGTCAGGAGAATATGGCCGTGATCAGCGGGGAATCGCCCAGTGCTGGAGCATGAAGTTAAGATAGGATGAAAAGTCAGCAACAAAACAGTCCGGCACCGATTGCAGTAGGTAGTTAGGGCAAGTATCCAGCTTGCAGTGCGTTCGTGAAAACTTGCGAAGGGCCAGAGAGACTTTCTTGGCGGTGACTGGCTCAAAGGTGGACCAATAACGGTCAGCTGGGCAAGGGTCATTTGTGGATGCAAGGCCTTGTAGGAAGTCAGCAGCATTAGAGTAGCTATGAGGGAGCGAGTTCCGAAGGAGATGGATTTTTTCCCTGAAATGGTTGGCTAACTGGATCGCTGATGGCATGCCCACACTTGGAGAAGTAACTGGGTAGATATCGAGCAAGGAATTCAGCTGACGATAGAGCTTCCGTGCATCCAACAGGACCGTTTGTATTCTTTTCTGGAAGAAAGTTCTTTTGGCTTGTTTGATTGCAAATTTGTAAGTTCGAAGTGAGAGGCTTCCAAGCTGACAAGGTGTGGTCGCCTTTTAGACTTATACCAAGCTCTTTCCAGCTGCCTAGTTTGTTGTTTCAGTGCTTTAAGGTCATGAGTAAACCAAGCTTTAGCTTTGCGGTGGGAGGAGGATTTTAAGTTGCAAAGGTGCAAGTCCTTCTAAGATGTATTGACACCGGTTATCCCAACGAGTGAGGTAATCAAAGGAGTCTGCGTTTGCTTGCCAGCACACCCATAAATATGTTCCCAAAATGATTTCAAGTTGACTTCCCGTCTTGTATAGTAAGTAGCAGGTTCTTCGGTAGTGGATGACTACTCTTCCGCCAATGGAGTGCAAACCTTAGTTGGTAGTGATCTGACCAAGGGACAGCTGACCATGCAGAATTAGCTACACAGAGGACTGAGTCATTGAGGAGCTTGTAGGCAAAGAAATCAAGGGTATGGCTTTTTAGGTGCGTCGTTGCCGATCAGGACAATGAAGATCCAGGAGTGTGAGGAAACTCAGGCACTGACGAGCGCTGGGAGAGTGCTGATTTTCTAAATGGAGGTTCAAGTCGCCCAGAACAAGGAGGTTGGAATAATTGGTGCAGGAAGTGGAGAGAAAGTCCATAAAATCTGCCTGACAGGCAGCCCAATTGCTCGGTGGCCTGTAGAACAGGATACAACAGAGGCATTCTTGTAGAGAGCTGCTGTGGATCTTGATGGAAGCGATTTCGAGACCGGGCGAAATGGATTCAGCCAGGGAGTCAACCCAGAGGCCCAAATGAGGCTGAGGCACAAAGCTTACCATGCTAAGCTAGTAATGTCCAATTTTTGACTGGTTCTATCCAGTTTAGTGCACGTGTTATTAGCGAGTAATGCACAAAGGGGTTCTGTGTACATTTTACTGATCGCAGTAGCAGGCAACGATAATCTTATAAGCAAGGGTATATCAGCTGTGCTTAGACCCAACACAGTACATAGTTCGGCGAGGAATGCCTGCATCAGAGGTCTGTTCTTTACTTTTTACTTTATTTCTTATTAGTTGCAAGCATTCCCAGACAGTATGAGAGAGAACATTATTACATTTTACCCTCCACACACTTCAAGAAGAAACAACATTGTTGCATTTTAGGGGTCATAACTGTTGTAGTTAAGGGGTATTGTGACCTGTATACATTATCCCTCATTCCTGTCTAGATTACCTGTCTAACATCAATTCAAGAATGGGCTAAACACAACAAACTTTGCCTGAACCCAAATAAAACCGAGCTTCTCTGGGTCCCTAACACAAGTGGATACATACCTGATATCAAAATCCCTTTTGAGAGGTACGAACTCCCCCTCAAATATCAAGTCAGAAACCTTGGAATACAGTTAGATTCAACAATTACTCTGATCCCCCAAATCCAAGCAACCTTCAAGAGCTGCTTCTACTATTTGCAACAGCTACGCTGCCTTTCTCCTTACATCGAGAAGGTAAATTTTATCCCGGTTGTGCATGCCATGATAACATTAAAACTGGATTACTGCAATACACTATACAATGGTCTGACTACAAAGGGTCTGCACAGCTCCATTTGATTCAGAATGCAGCAGCAAGACTCATAGAAGGTTGCAAGTGACGTGACCACATCACACCATTTTTGCAAAAACTTCACTGGCTACCAGTACAATACAGGGCTAATTTAAAACTCTGATCTTCAAGGCCCTGAAAGGAAATGGCCCTGAGTACCTGAAAAATAGGATGATCCCACCATACACTTTCAAGGACACTAAGGTCCTCCCAAGGACTTTAACTAACCACACCCTCTCCAAAAGACCTTGCATGATGTGATACCCACAAGCGAGCCTTCTCTGGAGTAGCCCCCACACTCTGGAATGCACTGCCTGAAATGCTCCGCTTAACACAAGACTATCTGTACTTCAGGAAGCAGGTGAAAGCTTGGCTCTTCAACCAGGCCTTTAATGGAAGAAGTAACTAACTTGCTAGTCTCACTCACACACACAAGGAGTGACTCGGGCCGCACATACTGCAGCAGGACATGTTTATCCATTCCTACCACAAACCTTTATGTAAGGAAAGTAAATAAAAGCAAGAGAAAAAGGAAACCGCTATGGTTCTCCAAGCAAGTGGCTGAGAAAAATAAAGGCTAAAGAGTTTGCGTTCCAGAAATACAAAAAAACTCAAGACGAGGAACACGGGGAGGAATACCGGAGGAAACTGAAAGAAGCCAAGAGAGAGGTACGTCTGGCGAAAGCACAAGCGAAAGAACAAATGGCTAGAAAAGTAAGGAGGGGTAACAAAAATTTCTTCAGGTATATTAGTGAAAGGAGAATGACAAAAAAGGGAATTGTGAGACTAAAAGGTACTGCAAACCGCTATGTAGAAAATGATGAAGAAAAGGCAAATTTGCTAAATAGATACTTTTGTGGGCTGACCCTGAGGGGCCTTTGAAAGTTGCCAGGGCAATGGGGCACTTATACCCTCTCAGTGAGGAGCACTTAGCACGCTTGGCCGTGCCTAAAGTGGATGCCTTAGTCATGGCTCTGACGAAAAAGACTACCCTCCCAGTAGAGGGAGGGGTCGCCCTGAAGGACATGCAGGACCGACGTCTGGAATCAGCAATCAAACGGTCCTTTGAGATTTCAGGCCTAGCCTTACGGGCATCTGTGTGCAGTTGTTATGCTGCTCGAGCCTGCCTCGCTTGGTTGCAACAGGCAGTGGAACAGCCCGGGGATGGAGCGGAGCCCCTTTCAAAAGTGGCACCACAGATGGAGTCGGCCTTGTCATTTTTGTCTGACGCCCTCTATGATCTGGTCAGAGCTTCGGCTAAACAGATGGCTGTGGCGGTGGCCGCTCGCCACCTTCTATGGCTACGGCATTGGGCGGCTGACATGGCCTCTAAGCAAAGGTTGGTGGAGTTGCCCCTTCAGGGCCTTCTTTTATTTGGTGAGGAGTTGGAGAAAATTGTTAAAGGCCTGGGGGAAACTAAACCCCAGCGCTTACCTGAGGATAGGCCCAAGGGTCAGGCGGTTCCCTCCTCTTCCAGACCTTGCTTTCGTGAAGCTAGAAGGTACCGCCCGGGGTGTTCTGCTGGGTTTACTTCACGTGCCCACTTTCAGCAGAGGAACTCCTTTCGCTTGAACAAACGTTCCGCAGCGGCCGGCTCAAGGCCTGGAGTTTATGGGCGACCCTCTCAATGATGGTGCGCCGGCCCACTCCTCGATTCCTGCAGTTGGAGGACGTCTTTCCCTCTTTCTCGAGGAATGGGTCAAGATTAGCTCAGATCAGTCAGTTTTGAACCTAATCAAAGATGGCTACAGATTAGAATTCAATGCCCCAGTGAGAGATGTGTTTGTGGAGTCCCGATGCGGCTCTACCGTCAAATGGGCGGCGGTAGAGGAGACCTTGCAAGGCTTGTTGCACCTCGGGGCGGTGGTCCCTGTGCCTCCCGCAGAGATCAGCTGTGGTCGTTACTCCATTTACTTTGTGATGCCGCTAAAAGGAGGGTCTTTTTGGCCCATACTCGACTTAAAGGAAGTCAACAAGTCACTAAGTGTGGCATTTTTGCATGGAACCCTGCGCTCCGTCATGGAGGCAGTACAGCCAGGAGAGTTTCTCATGTCTCTGGACCTGAAAGAAGCTTACTTGCACATTACTATTTGGCCCCCGCACCACCGGTTTCTCTGGTTTGCGATGTTGGGAAAACATTTCCAGTTTCGGGCCTTGCCTTTTGGCCTCGCCACAGCTCCCCGAACCTTTTCCAAGGTAATGGTGGTAGTAGCTGCCTTTCTCAGGCGAGAGGGTAGAAGAGAGTCATCATGTAACAGCCAGAGTGGTCTCAGTACTTCAATCTCTGGGCTGGGTCGTCAATATAGCCAAAAGTCACCTGACCCCCCCTCAATCTCTAGAATGTTTGGGGGTCCGGTTTGACACAGCCTCGGGGTTTGTCTTTCTACCCGAGCAAAGGCGGTGCAAGCTTCAGAACCAGGTCCGTCTGCTCCTCAGGATGCCTCGCCCGCGAGCTTGGGACATAGTCCAGCTGTTGGGGTCGATGACGTCCACCTTGGAAGTGGTGCCATGGGCAAGAGCGCACCTGAGACCTCTGCAGTGTTCCTTGCTTCAATGATGGTCTCCAATATCTCAGGGTTACCAGTGCAGACTCACGTGGCTCCCTGCGGCCCGGCTCAGTATGGAGTGGTGGCTCTCAGACAGCATTCTGCGGCGAGGAATGCCACTAGCACTTCCCAGTTGGTGCCTGGTGGTAACTGATGCCAGCCGGCAGGGCTTGGGGCACATTGCCAGGGAAGGCATGCCCAGGGTCTCTGGACACCCGAGGAGTCGGAGTGGTCCATCAATCGCTTGGAGTTGAAAGCGAAATTCCAGGCGCTTCTGGCCTTTCACACGACCCTGAAGGGACTGGCTGTCAGAGTTCTGTCAGACAATACGACAGCAGTGGCCTACATAAATTGACAAGGTGGCACTCTGTGCAGGGCATTGGCCTCGCAGATTTTCCACTGGGCTGAGCTACATCTGCAGTTTCTGTCAGCAGCTCACTTTGCAGGTCAGAGCAACGTGCAAGCCGATTAAGCAGGCATCAAATCGACCCAGCGGAGTGGGAACTGGCAGACGAAGTGTTCCTTTAGATCTGTGCGAAATGGGGGACGCCTGTAGCGGATCTTATGTTGTCAAGCGCAAATGCCAAAGTCCCGTGCTTTTACAGAAGACGGAGAGATCCTCACTTGGCGGGGTTGGATGCCTTGGCTCAACCCTGGCCTCAGGGCCTCCTGTATGTGTTCCCTCCTGGGCCCTTAATAGGGCGAGTACTCCTGCGGAGTTGGCTACATCAAGGAGAGGAGGTTCTCATTGCCCCGGATTGGCCCAGTTGGCCGTGGTATGCGGACCTCCGGCGGATGCTGGTGGAGGCTCCCCTTCCTTTGACTCTGGTACCGAACCTGATGTTACAGGGGCCGGTAACCATGGAAGGACGCCTGCCGCATTGGTCTTAAGGCATGGCTCTTGAGAGGGCGCAATTGAGAGACAAGGGCTATTCCAACAAGGTCATCTCCACTCTCCTTCAGGCCCGCAAGCGTTCCACTTCCGTTGCCTATGCTCGGATTTGGCGCCAGTTTGAGGCTTGTTGTGCTACTAAAGCGATTACACCCATGCGGGCTTCTGTCTCGCCGATACTTGTCTTTTTGCTGGATGGTTTACAAAAAGGCTATAATTCCCTGCGTGTTCAAGTTCAGCCTTAGCATGTTTCGGGGGAAGGTGGCTGGCTTCTCCCTGGCTGCTTATCCGGAGGTGGCATGGTTTCTTAGAGGGGTGCTTCGGCTCCGTCCTCCCGTGCGGGCTCCGTGTCCGGCCTGGAACCTGGGGTTAGGTTTTTTTTTTTTATTTTTTATTTTTTTATAACCATTTAAATTTTTTCAAGCAATAAAACAACTTGCCAGAAATACAGAGAGAGTAATATATAGGAATTATTTCAGTCAGGTAATTCTATTCTCTTCCTTAAACCACTAAATAGGGAGAGTGAAACAAGACAAGGAGATCAATTAAGCAGTAAACAGAAAAAAAAAACGTGGTATTAACCTGATTATCCCCAGATATTACTCGTCTAATTCATTATTCCACATTGATCATCTGGTTGGCTTCTTCAAGGCCAATACGGTGTATAGTCAAATCATTTCATTGAAAGCATACTTATTGTCCAATATTAGTTAGAAATAATACATCCTATTACATTCTTTCTCTTTTAAAAACCAGAAGTTATTTAACAATACATATACTTAAATCTCTAATTCAAATCCCACTGATTAAAGTAATCCCAGTTTTCTCAGGCTTCACTCCTTTTAAAGTAATAATTGAGGAAATATTTCTGAGGAAAACTTTAGGAGTCATACCCAGAACTCTGGGAAAAACAATAATCTCGATATTAATCATCTTCTAATATAATAAAACGCACCGTGAACGTTCTGAAGACAACGTTCTGAAGTCACTCAAACACTCCCTGGCTGTAGGGTTCGTGGATTCATGGTGTGAAGCCAGCCAGGCTGCCAGCCGTCTCTGCCCCGCCCTCGCGTCAAACGTCATGACGTCGAGGGCAAACGTCATGACGTCGAGGGCGGAACACAGCGAAGGGAAGGCTAGACGTCGGGAGCGCCGCCTCCTTCCCTGACGCTGCGCTGCCAGAACCGCCACCGAGGTAAATTTAAAAAGAAAAAAAAAAAGGGATGTTGGGGGGAGAGAAGAGGGTGGGCAGTAAAGTTGAACAATGGGAGCGGGAGGGCAGGGGAGAAACGACAGCATGGATGCGAAGGGGGGGGCATGGATGCGAAGGGGGGGGGGGAGAAGAGGGCGGGCCAGGCTGGGACATGGGAGAGAGAGGAGCATAGAGATGCGAGGGGGGGTCATGGAAGGGAGAGAGGGGAATTGCTGGATAGGGATGAATGGAGGGGACAGATGGGCATGGATGGATATGGATTGCAGGACAGGGCTCAGGGAGAGAGGGGAATTGCTGGATAGGGATGAATGGAGGGGGCAGGGGACAGAGGAGCATGGATGGGCATGGATTGGGAGGGCAGGGCTCAGGGAGAGAGGGGAATTGCTGGATAGGGATGAATGGAGGGGACAGATGGGCATGGATGGATATGGATTGCAGGGCAGGGCTCAGGGAGAGAGGGGAATTGCTGGATAGGGATGAATGGAGGGGGCAGGTGACAGAGGAGCATGGATTGGGAGGGCAGGGCTCAGGGAGAGAGGGGAATTGCTGGAAAAGGATGATTGGAGGGGGCAGGGGACAGATGGGCATGGATTGGGAGGGCAAGGCTCACACTCTGTCTCTCATATACAATGTCTTTCTGACTCTCACTCTCACACACTCTGTCTCACACTGTATCACATTCACTCTCTATGTGCCACACAGTCACTCACACACTCGCTTGGTCTCATACACTCACTCTCACAGAGAGTCACACACACTCTCTCTCGCACTGTGTCTCACATACACACTTGCACACACTCTCATTCTCACACTCACACTCTCTCACAAACACACTCACACCCAGACTCACTCTCTCTCTCACACACACACACTCACACTTTCACTCTGACTCTCACACAGTCACTCTCACATACACTCTCCCAAACATACACACTCCGAGGAAAACCTTGCTAGCGCCCGTTTCATTTATGTCAGAAACGGGCCTTTTTTACTAGTCTATAATATTCATTTTATTATTCAGAGTTTTTGGTCTATTATCGTTTTCGAAATCATAACCATTACTTGCTCATGTAGAATCATTTGTTATATCAATTTTTCACTCTCAAAGGGTTCAGTTAAATTGTCCATGTAACTCTCTAATAAAATTATATCTGAAACAAAATTATTTACTGCCACTGTTAGGTCCTGAAGCGCCTTCCAGATGATATTCAATGTAACCTCCACGGGAGCCAAAAACTCCAAGTTGATTTCTCTTAGGTGTTTAGGAGTGGTTCCGCCGATTCGGGTTCTGCTGTAAACGTCCTCCGTTTCAGCATATGCCTCTAACTCACTCTTCCACTCCTTTGGACATGGTGGTTGAATAATTCGGGAGCGGTGGAGTTGTTTTTTCCAGGTCCAAGAGCGTGGATGCTCCTTCGCCGGCGCTAATCAAAGGACTCGCCAACCCTTTCATCTGTGGGCAGTTCGTCGTGCAGCGGTCCCGCACTTGCTGCTCAGGGGACAATACGCTGGCCATCAGCGGCTGACCGCCGGTTGTCCCCTTCCTCTCAGTTAAGGTAACTGCAATTGCAGAGAGAAAATTTACGTAAAAGACGAAACTTCAGATGTCGCCATCTTACCACTCTCCCAGTTTGGGACACTCTTTGTCTGGTTTCTCCTCGGAGGCCTGTCTGATATGGGTAACCCTTCAGCATAGCCCTCTGATTAATTGAAACACAGAAGCCCCTCCACCACTGCAAGGTGGTGTCCCTCGGAGGGGAACCTGGGATTAGTTTTAAAGGCCCTTCAGCGTTCGCCCTTCGAGCCACTTAGGCGAGCTTCGGAGAAGGATGTGACCCTAAAGATGGTCTTTTTGGTGGCTATTACATCGGCAAGACGGGTGTCTGAGCTCCAGGCACTGTCCTGTCGAGACCCATTTCTGCAAATCTCAGAGACTGGAGTTCTGGTACATGCGGTGCCTTCCTTTCTGCTTAAGGTGGTTTCAGTGTTTCACCTAAACCAGCCTATTTTCCTGCCCTCTTTTTCTAGAAAGGAGTTTCCGGAATCTTTTGGGCAATTGCACCTTCTAGATGTGCGAAGGGCTCTTGCAACATCTGCGCATGTGATATGCTTTCAGGACCTCTGATCCCCTTTTTGTTTTGTTAGGTCCTCGCAGAGGTTCTCAAGCGTCTAAAGCCACTATAGCCCGCTGGCTCAAAGAAGCTATTTTTTCAGCAAATCTGCTGTCTGGCCTGCCTCCGCCTGAAGCCTTTAAGGCACATTCCACAAGACATTACAGGCTGGATGTGGCTGCCAGGAGGGATGCACATTTTGGAGCACAAGTGCTGGTGCGTGGTGGCCTGTTCCCACCCTAGCCCGCTGGCTCAAAGAAGCTATTTTTTCAGCAAATCTGCTGTCTGGCCTGCCTCCGCCTGAAGCCTTTAAGGCACATTCCACAAGACATTACAGGCTGGATGTGGCTGCCAGGAGGGATGCACATTTTGGAGCACAAGTGCTGGTGCATGGTGTGGCCTGTTCCCACCCTATCTAGGGATTGCTTTGATACATCCCATTCGTAATGGATTCATCTGCTTGATGACAAGGAAGGGAAAATTAGGTTCTTACCTTGGTAATTTTCTTTCCTTTAGTCATAGCAGATGAATCCATGAGCCCACCCTGATTGATTGTTTGAGTGATTGATTAATGCTGTTTTGGATTCAGTTTTTCCTGTAGATATGTTCCCTCATTGGGAGAAGTTGGAAAACAGTCTTCAGGATTTCTGTTCTACTACAGGAGGTTGAGTTCGTCCCTCCTTTGTGTTATTGCTCCTGTTCTGGGGCGTTTGTTCGCTGTGAGGAAAGTTCATGTTGTTCTACTTTGCGGTGTAACACTGCTTTGGAAGCTTCAAATACTGAGAGGCAGATGGAGCTAGCTGGCCAAGAGGCACTATGGTTTTTAGTGCTCTCTATCTCCCCCTGCTGGTAGGTGGACACAACCCATTTGTAATGGATTCATCTGCTATGACTAAAGGAAAGAAAATTACCAAGGTAAGAACCTAATTTTCCCTTGCACATCTTGGACTGGAAGAGAGCATTGGCCTTTTACGTGGAGCAGACAAAAGCCCTTCAGACAGTCTGTCCAGTTGTTTGTTTCTTTTGATCCTAACGGGAGGGGAGTTGCCATCGTAAAATGCACAATATACAGTTGGCTAGCAGATTTCATATCCTTCACTTATTCCCAAGCTGGGCTGACTCTGGAGGGCCATGTCATGGCTCACAATATCAGAGCCATGGCTGCGTCGGTGGCTCACTTAGCCTCCATTGAAGAGATTTGCAAAGTTGCAGCACCATGCATTCATCCTTCATTCATGCTTCAGTCCACACATTCACATCACACTACTGCCTTGAGCAGGATACCCGACGCAACCGTCGGTGCTGCAGAATCTGTTTGGTGTTTAGAATCCAATTTCACCCATCTATGCCCGTTTTATTCTGTTCCTAGGCAAGGCTCAATGTGTGAGCCTGGATGCTAGGGATACCCCACTTGTAAGTATAATACAGCATGCTTGTCCTCAGAGAAAGCGAAGATACTTACCTGTAGCAGGTATTCTCCGAGGACAGCAGGATGAATATTCTCACAATCCCACCCACCTCCCCTTGGGGGGGTTGTTTGTTTTACTTACTTTGTTTATGCTTTAAACTTAACTGAGGTACATGCTTGCGCGGTAGGCGGGAAGTCAGTCCGTGCGCTGCACATGCGCCAGAAGGCTTTAGAAAAGTTTTTGTTTTTTGCTATGGCAAAATGCCAGTTTCCGGGCCGACGCGGACGTCGACCCACTTGTGTAAATATTCCGCCTGCTGTCCTCAGAGAATACCTGCTACAGGTCAGTGTCTTTGCTTTTCCAAGTAGTGTGGGAGTGCCTGTGATTTTAACAAATTTAATTTGAATGCAGACAACTTGCCATAACTTAAACTTATAGGGAGCAGCTGAGCAACAGACCGTTGAGGGGCCGTCAAGGTTAAGAGTAAATAATCCACAAATGCAAGAACCTTAATTGTTAGTCGATGGACACACCCTCTACCCCCGGCGTGTCCCGTATTAGACATAACAAAAGCTCCAGTGTGAGTAAAAATAGTAGCGGGGACAATGGACAGCCTTGGCGAGTCCTGCAAAAAAATAGGAAAGAGGGAGGTATGAACCCTATTAACTAACAATGCTGCTTGGGGTTCCGCGTAAAGCGCTTTTACAGCGTGTAAAAACCACCCAGAGAGATCGTACCCTGTTAACAGCTCGTTCAGCATTTAAGCTTGCCGGTAATGGCGAGTTCTTTTTCTAATTACTGTAAGACATGGCCATTAGCGGTTTGTGTACATTCTTTACCAAGTGCCACCAAGTGGAGGAGTAGCCTAGTGCAGTGATGGCGAACCTATGGCACGCGTGCCAGAGAGGGCACGCAGAGCCCTCTCCTTTGGCACGCGCACCGTCGTTCCGCTCCGCCCACTCTCCCTCCCTCCGAGTACCAGGCCGCCCGCCCTCACTCCCTCTTTCAAACCGTGGAAGCACCAGGCCGCCCGCTCGCCCTCCTCCGAAATTGAAAAGGCGTCGGCAGCTACAGCGAAATGTGGCATGGTCTTCGCTTTGCGCTTTTGCTTTGCGTCTGTCTCTCAAGTTCTGGGCGGGACCAGAGCTTGAGAGACAGAAGCGAAGCAAAGGCGCGCCGAGCGAAGACCATGCCGCGTTTCACTGTAGCTGCCGACGCCTTTTCAATTTCGGAGGAGGAGGGCGAGCGCTGGTACTGGAAGGTGGAGGGAGGGAGGGCGGGCGGGCGGCCTGGTGCTTCGGCGGTTTGGGAGGGAAGCAGGGCCTGGTGCTGGGAGGGAGGGAGGAGGCAGGCAGGCTGGGTGCTACTTGGGTGCTGGGAGGGAGGGAGGCAGGGAGGGAGGGTGAGCGCTGGCGCTGGGAGGTGCTGGGAGGGAGGGAAGCAGGCAGGCCTGGTGCTTCGTCGGTTTTTTTCTCCTATACTAGTATAATATTTTCAATGATGACTGTTTATATGCGCCATGGCTGGTGTAAGGGGTGTGGCTATCATAGGGGTGGAGTCGTGACTCCGCCCATAATGAGTACCGGCACTTTGCGATAAATAATTAGATTTTGGGTTGCTGTTTGGGCACTCGGGCTCTGAAAGGTTCGCCATCACTGGCCTAGTGGTTAGTGCAGTGGACTTTGATCCTGGGAACCTTGAGTTCGATTCCCACTGCAGCTCCTTGTGACTCTTGGCAAGTCAGTTAACCTTCCATTGCCCCTAGTACAAAATAAGTACCTGAATATATGTAAACCGCTTTGAATGTAGTTGCAAAAACCTCAGGCAGTATATCAAGTCCCATTTCCCTTCCCTTTACAAAACCCACTTGGTCCTGATGTATAATCTCCAGGAGACAGGCAGCTAATCTTGAAGCCAAGATATGTGACAATATTTTAACATCTATATTGATTAAAGAAATGGGCCGATAATTTTGAGGTTGAGTCTTGTCCGTGCCTGGCTTAGGAATCAAGCTAACTAATGCCGTGTTTTTATATCGGGGAAACTGCTTTAACTCTTATTACCCCTTCAAAGTAGGTCAATAAAGGTTTCAGGAGCTGGAGTTGAAGTATTTTATATTCTCCAGAGAATCCATCGGGGCCTGGGGCAGAATTCAATTTGAGCGATCTAATCACTGTTTGGAGTTCTGTATTACAGGATGTTATAACAGCTAAAGATTGACTCTCTGAGGTTAGCAATGGCATTCCGGAATTTAGGAATAGCGATTTTATGGCCTATTTCATGCCAACTTTAGTCTCTAGCATATAGAGCTTGAAAATGCTTAGTAAAAACTTTAGCTATCTCGTGCATTTTGGAGGTGGTGCGCTGTTCTGGAGGGCAGAACATTGGAATATAGCGGGACCCCTCCCAGGACCATGTCACCTGAGCTGTTTTGCCTGATTTGTTCCTAAATCGGAAGAATTTGTGTTTCCTAAATTGTAGTGAATGCATAGTGCGTATATTTATACGTGAATTTACAGCTATACGAGTAGTTTGAAGCGTATCATAGTTATTTAGAGTAGGACGTGCCTCTTGTGCTCTCTTAGCTGCTTTAAGCTTCCACTCCAAGATCACTATCCCTAGAGCCAGTCGTTTTTTCCGTGCACTTGTGTAGGCTATGATAGCCCCTTGTATCACAGCCTTGCTGACCGGCCAGTGGAGCAAGAGGTTATGTGCATGTAGCTGGTTATTGCGTTCATAGGCCTGTCATTGTCTTTGCAAGTATTCTGCAAACTCTTTTGAAGTGTATAAGTATGATGGAAACCACCAATTTGGGCGGCATTAAAAATAGAAGTAAGCTTCAAGGTCCATTCACACAAGGGTGTGGTCATAAATTTCTTCTGGACCAATAGTGGCTGCAGTTACCTGGGGAACAAGCACTCCTTTACCAGAATGTAATCTAATCAAGATAGTGTGTGGTGTGCTCAAGATGTGTGGGTATAGTCTCTGTCCTCCGGATGGAGGAGTCTCCAAGAGTTAGAGATTAAGGGCCTTACAAAATGATTTTAATTCGCTATCAGTGTCTGTTGTTGGGGGTGGCCGCCCCAAAAAGCGGTCCAATCTTGGGTATAGGAGTAGATTAAAATCTCCCACTACTATAAGGAGTAGCTCTGCCTAGCGGTTATGCTCTCGCAGCAACTTACTATAAAAGATTAGTCTCTAGGTGTCGGGCCATGTACCCCCACCAGCAGCATCTTTTGGCCTGGTAGATCAACATGCACCCCCGAATAATGACACCGGGTGTCTTGAAAAACCTGCCGTGCA
This sequence comes from Microcaecilia unicolor, assembly GCF_901765095.1. NCBI lineage: Eukaryota > Metazoa > Chordata > Amphibia > Gymnophiona > Siphonopidae > Microcaecilia > Microcaecilia unicolor. The sequence continues at coordinate 70,977,219 of NC_044040.1, forward strand.
GTGCATAAAATGTTTTTCTGGATTAAAATAGCTACCTCTTCCTGGCGCTTCTCTGAAGGGGAGCAAAAGACTTCACCCACCCATTGGCGCCTCAGCTTCTGGTGCTCAGTGTGCGAGAGTTGTGAGTTTCTTGCAGGCAAATTATGTCTGCTCTGTCGATTCAGTGCCCCCAGGGGTTTTGCGCGTTTGATGGGGGAAGTTATTCCATGTAATCACTGTCACATTTCTAGGTCTCCCACCACTCATGTTTCAAGGTTCTCATGTGCTACAAAAAAGTACCATAACATTTCCAGCAACGCCCTCAGGTGCCTAGCCTCACCCGAGAATGAAATAATGCATTATAATACTCTCTGCCTCCAGTTCCTTCTTCTCATTGCTCCACTAGTATACCACATCCCATTATCCCCTTGTGCAGTTATTTTAAACCTTATTTGTTTCCCCTTGTAACCCTCCCATATGTTCCCTAAAATTCTCCTTCCCAAAATCCCTCCTAAAAAGTCACCAATAAAAAATTCACCGCTCCTTCGTGCAGTGGAAAATCGGAAAACACACTTCGATGTATAAGGTCCCACACTACAATCAGTCATACACACCACAGATTATTTTATCTTTTTACCTCTAGAAGTGAGTGCTTAACTGTACAGACATTTTGTTTAACTTTGATGACTGACAAAACGTTTGTATTATGTGCTTGCACTTTTAATATCAATGTCTTAGCTTAAGTAGCAGAGTCCACGTTATCCTTTTTTCTCCTGCAAACACTCCTGAGCTTCCACTGGAGATGCAAAGCTTCAGCATTGTCCTTTGTGGAATATCTTCAAAAGTACATAAGTATGGCCACACTGGGACAGACCGAAGGTCCATCAAGCCCAGCATCCTGTTTCCAGCAGTACCCAATCCAGGTCACAAGTACCTGGCAAAATCACAAAACAGTAATTTCCTTGTCACCAGCAGCAGATGAATCCATTATGAATGGGTTGTGCCCACCTACCAGCAGGGGGAGATAGAGAACACTGAAAACCATAGTGCCTCTAGGACGGCTAGCTCCATCTGCCTCTCAGTATTTCTCTATCTCCCAGCAGGGTTGGACGCAGCTTGTTCAGCTCCTTCAAGTTTCTGCTGGGGTGGTTCCTGTGCTTTTGCCAGTTGTTGCAGGGGTGTTGTGGCTAAGTGGAGCCCACTTTAAAGGCACATAGGTTCGCCCTTTCCCTGCTTCACCCTCCCCCCCTGTGTGGATGCAGGCATATAGGTTCGCTCTTTCCCTGCCTTTCCCACCCTCTTTTCCCTCCGGAGTGCCTCTGTAGCTGTTTGCCTCCAACTTACCTCACAGCGCTTAAAAAAAAATGAGCTTGTCAGCACTGCTATTTCTGAGGCTTTTCCTGACTGTGCAGCGTGACCGGAGCTCGTGGACTCGGTCCTTTTGAGGTAAGAGCGGTACTCAGCGCCTCCGGGGAGGGCCCGCGGACGGCGTTCCGATCGGGGCGATTTTGGTGCGAAGCTGCCATTTTGAATTTTATTCCGCCGTTTTTCGGCAATGGCTGCTGAGGGAGTTAAGCGCTGTTCCCGTTGTGGCAAGCGCAGATCAGCAGCGGGGCTCTGTAAAACGTGCTGTTTAGATGGTAGAGCCAGTACGAGCATGGCGAGCGATGATTCTTCCCGCTCGATGGAGCTGGCAGTGGGCGCCATCTTGGAAGCGCCGCATGGCTCGACCCCCGCGGTTGCAGAGGAGTTTGAGAGCAGAGGGGCGCCTCGGGCCAAGGCTACCAGAGGAGCTCCGTTCCCCGTGGCTCCTAATTCGGAGACGGGAGGTCAGGGCGAGTTTTTCTCCCCCAGGTTTGTGCTTATTTTACATAAAGCCTTCATGCTGAAAAGAGCTCTGCCACAGGTGTCTGACACTGCGTTGCTACCTGGTCCCCCTCCGACTGACGATGGCCTGGGGCTGATATCAGACGTGGATACCCCTGAGCGTTGGATGCACGCTAAGCATAGACGGGTAAATTCCCCGTCGGAGAGTGGCGCACCCCCCCCCCCCCCCCCCCGTGGTCGGGCTGTGGGGACTCTGAGGGATCTGGCAGGCCTTCGTGGTCTGAGGAGCCAGAGGAAGGTGCCGGTTTGCCACTGGATCTGGATGATTCCACTGCGGTTTGGATTTTCCACCGCAATGAGCTGCCAGCACTTATCTCTGATGCCTTACAGGCCCTCTCTATTGATGACCCTGTTCAAGGCGAGGCCTCCTCTGGTAATCTGAGGATGGCGAGTTTTAAGATGCCTGCTCATGCCTTTCCTTTGCACGACTCCATCCAAGAGCTTATTTCTGCTCAATGGGCTGACCCCGAGGGGCCCTTGAAAGTGGCCAGGGCGATGGGACATCTTTACCCTCTGAGTGGGGAGCACTTAGCCCGTTTTGGGATGCCTAAAGTGGATGCCGTAGTCACGGCAGTGACAAAAAAGACCACCCTCCCAGTAGAGGGGAGGGGTCACCCTGAAGGATATTCAGGACCGGCCTCTGGAATCAGCGCTAAAATGGTCCTTTGAGATTTCGGGCCTAGCCTCAAGGGCATCTGTTTGCAGTTCTTATGCTGCTCGAGCCTGCCTCTCTTGGTTACAACAGGCAGTGGAACAGCCCATGGAAGGTGCGGAGTCTCTCGCTGAGGTTGCACCGCAAATGGAGTCGGCCTTGTCATTTTTAGCTGACGCTCTCTATGATCTGGTCAGAGCTTCGGCTAAACAGATGTCTGTGGCGGTGTCTGCCCGCCGCTTTCTATGGCTACGGCATTGGGCGGCTGACATGGCCTCTAAGCAAAGGCTGGTGAAGTTGCCCTTTCGGGGCCTTCTGTTATGGAGAGGAGTTGGAGAAGATTGTTATAGACCTGGGGGATGCTAAACCCCAGCGGTTACCTGAGGATAGGCCGCAGCCTTCTTCCAAGGGTCAGTTGGTTCCCTTCTCCTCCAGACCTCACTTCCGTGAAGCTAGAAGGTATCGCCCAGGGTGCTCTGCTGGGTTTACACAACGTTCCCGCTTTCAGCTCGGAGAAACGCTCCACAGCAGCAGGCTCAAGGCCAGGAGTTGAGGGCCTTCCTCCATAATGATGGGATGCCGGTCCACTCCTCCTTTGCAGCTGTATGAGGACGCCTTTCCCTCTTTTTCGAGGAGTGGACCAAGATTACCTCAGATCAGTGGGTCCTGGACCTGATCAGAGAAGGTTATCGATTGGATTTCGGTGCCCCGGTGAGAGACGTGTTTGCGGAGTCCCGATGCGGCACTGCCGTCAAGCGGGCGGCGGTAGAGGAGACCTTACAAGTCTTGTTGCACCTTGGAGCGGTGATTCCTGTGCCTCCTGCCGAACACGGCTGCGGTCGTTACTCCATTTATTCTGTGGTGCCGCGAAGAGACGGGTCCTTTGGCCCATTCGCGACTTAAAGAAAGTCAACGAGTCACTAAGAGTGCGGCATTTTCACATGGAAACCCTGCGCTCCTTCATTGCGGCAGTACAGCCAGGAAAGTTCCTCACGTCTCTGAACCTAAAAGAAGCTTACTTGCACATTCCTATATGGCCCCTGCACCAACTGTTCCTCCGTTTTGTGGTGTTGGGAAAACATTTCCAGTTTCAGGCCTTGCCTTTTGGCCTCGCCACAGCTCCCCGAACCTTTTCCAAGGTAATGGTGGTAGTAGCTGCCTTTCTCAGGTGAGAGGGTATCCGGGTTCACCCGTACCTCGATGACTGGCTCATCAGAGCGGACTCTGCAGAAGAGAGTCGTCATGTAACAGCCAAAGTGGTCTCAGTACTGTAATCTCTGGGCTGGGTCATCAATATTCCCGACCTAAGGCGGTGCAAGCTTCAGAATCAGGTCCGTCTGCTCTGAGGATGCCTCGACCACAAGCTTGGGACTTTGTCCATCTGTTGTGGTCGATGTCGGCCACCTTGGAAGTGGTGCCATGGGTGAGAGTGCACATGAGACCTCTGCAGATTGCCCTGCTTCAACGATGGTCTCCTATGTCCCAGGATTATCAACGCAGACTCACGTGGCTCCCTGTGGAGTATGGAGTGGTGGCTCTCACAGCGCATGCTGTGGCGAGGAGTGCCGCTAGCGCTTACCGATTGGTGCCTGGAAGTAACGGATGCCAGCCTGAAGGGCTGGGGAGCACATTGCCAGGGAAGCTATGCCCAGGGTCTGTGGACACCCGAGGAAACTGAGTGGTCCATCAATCGCTTGGAACTGAGAGCGAGATTCCAGGCTCTTCTGGCTTTTCACAAGACTCTGGAGGCACTGGCTGTCAGAGTTCTGTCGGACAACACAACAGCAGTGGCCTACATAAATCGACAAGGTGGCACTCAGTGTCAAGCACTGGCCGCAGAGGCCGCTCAGATATGCCACTGGGCCGAGCTACATCTGCAGCTTCTGTCAGCAGCTCACACAGCAGGTCAGAGCAACGTGCAAGCCGATTTTCTAAGTAGGTATCAAATCGACCCTGCGGAGTATGAACTGGCAGACGAAGTGTTCCTTCAGATCTGTGCCAAATGGGGAACGCCCGTTGTGGTGGTATGCAGACCTCCGGCGGATGCTGGTGGAGGCTCCCCTTCCTTTGCCTCTGGTACCGAACCTGTTGACGCAGGGCCCAGTGACCATGGAGGATCCATGCCGCTTTGGCCTTATGGCATGGCTATTGAGAGGGCGCAGAGAGACAAGGGCTATTCTAACAAGGTCATCTCCACTCTTTTGCATGCCCGCAAGCGTTCCACTTCCGTTGCCTATGCTCGGATCTGGCGCCAGTTTGAGGCTTGGTGTGTTTTTAAAGTGATCACACCCATGCGGGCTTCTGTCTCGCTGATACTTGACTTTTTGCAGGATGGTATACAAAAAGGCTTGGCCTATAATTTCCTGCGTGTTCAAGTGGCAGCCTTGGCATGTTTTCGGGGGAAGGTCGCTGGCCTCTCCCTGGCTGCGCACCCGTACATTGCACAGTTTCTTAGAGGGGTGCTTCGGCTCCAACCTCCCGTGGGGGCCCCTTGTCGGGCTTGGAACCTGGGGCTAGTATTGAAGGCTATTCAGTGTTCACCCTTCAAGCCGCTGAGGCGAGCTTCGGAGAAGGATGTGTCTCTAAAGACAGTCTTTTTGGTGGCCATTACATCGGCGAGACGGGTGTCTGAGCTCCAGGCGCTGTTCTGTTGAGACCCATTTCTGCAATTCTCAGAGTCCGGAGTAACGGTACGTACAGTGCCTTCCTTCCTGCCTAAGGTGGTTTCAGCGTTTCACCTAAACCAGCCTATTTATCTGCCCTCCTTTTCTAGGGAGGAGTTTCCGGAATCATTTGGGGTAGTTGCACTTTCTGGATGTGCACAGGGTTCTGTTGCAGTATCTGCAGATGTCAAATGCTTTCAGGACCTCTGATCACCTTTTTGTATTGTTGTCAGATCCTCGCAGAGGGTCTCCAGCGTCTAAAGCCGCTATGGCCCGTTGGCTTATGGAAGCCATTTTTTCTGCATATCTGCTATCTGTCCGGCCTCTGCCTGACGCCTTTAAGGCACATTCCACAAGAGCGATTTCTTCCTCTTGGGCTGAGACGGGAGCACTCTCTATGCTCTCTTTTGCGCTTCATTACAGGCTGGATGTGGCTGCCAGGAGGGACGCGCTTTTTGGAACACAAGTGCTTGCGCAAGCCCGCACTATCTTGGGATTGCTTTGATACATCCCATTCGTAATGGATTCATCTGCTGCTGATGACAAGGAAGGGAAAATTAAGTTCTTACCTTGGTAATTTTCTTTCCTTTAGTCACAGCAGATGAATCCATGATCCCTCCCTGATTGATTCTGTTTTGTGTTCAGTTTTTCCTGCAGACATGTTCCCTCATTGGGAGAAGTTGGAAAACAGTCTTCAGGAGTTCTGTTCTACTACAGGAGGTTGAGTTCGTCCCTTCTTTGTGTTATTGCTCCTGTTCTGGTGCGTACTGTAATCCGTTGGGGTTGGTCGTGAGCCCTTGAGCCCTGGCCGAGGCCTGCAGATCGCTGACCCAGGCCAAGGGGAGACCGACCCACCACTTCACGCCCCAGCTACCCAATACCCCTAACCTACCTTCCCCCGCAGCACCTCAGGAAGAAAGGGAAATAGGCATACAGGCGGGCCTCACGGCCGAACTGGAACCCAGTCACACCCAGGGAGGGGAGAAAGAACCCAGGAGTCCTCCCGGTACCCCAAGGTGCCAGCCACGTGCTGAACACTAGCCACAGGGCAAAAGGAATTAGCGAAGGAACTAGAGCGGGCCAAACCCTCCCAGGGGACCAACGCAGGACAGGGGAACTAATACAGGAATCTCCCTGTAACCGCGGGCGGATGTGGAGACAACAGCCCCAAAGGACCCCCTCCCCCGGGTCCGAGGGGAGAATGGACACCCCACCTCCACAAGCCAAAGACAGGAGCAGCAAACAAAAAAGGTAACCTTGGCCCCAGCCCAATACCAGAGAAAAGACACAACAGAAGAGAGAGGAAACCTCTGACAGAACACTCAGAAAATAGAGGCAGAGCCACAGTACTCAAGGGGTTAAACTTACTGAGGCAGCAGGCAGGAACATGAGGGAGAGAGATCCTTAAGTAAACAAACAGAGAGAAAGCTCACTGACCAGCAGCAGCCAAACCTGAGCACAGCCCACACTGAATAAACACACTGCTGGCTTCCTTCCTACTGAGAACTGCAAGCAGCGAGGGAGAGCCCAGCTGGAGGCAAGTAACTGATTACCCACACACACACCCTGTAACCAGCTAACACAAACAAAGGGAAGGAATAGGAATCCCTGAACACAGATCAAAGCCAGAGCACAGAGCACGTTCTGACAGAACTGCACGGCTTTCTAGTCACAAAGAAAAGTAACGCCAAAGCAGGGGAGACAGCCACAAGCAGGTTAAGTACTACCCACTGACGTCAGTACATACTCTGGCAGCCAATCAGGAATAAAGTCCACTCCCTTCCCCTGCCAAACCGTCAGAATCATAACACATACGTTCGCTGTGAGGAAAGTTCATGTTATGCTACTTTGCGGTTTAACACTGCTTTGGAAGCTTCAAAATACTGAGAGGCAGATGGTGCTAGCCGTCCTAGAGGCACTATAGTTTTCAGTGTTCTCTATCTCCCCCTGCTGGTAGGTGGACACAACCCATTCGTAATGGATTCAACTGCTGTGACTAAAGGAAAGAAAATTACCAAGGTATGAACCTAATTTTCCCACATTTTATGCTGCTTATTCTAGAAATAAGCAGAGGATTTTGCCCAAGTCCATTTTAATAATGGTCTATGGACTTTTTCTTTAGGAAGCCATCCAAACCTTTTTAAACTCTGATAAGCTAACTGCTTTTACTACATTTTCTGGCAACGAATTCCAAATTTTAATTACACATTGAGTGAAGAAATATTTTCTCCTATTCGTTTAAAGGTTACTACTTTCTAGCTTCATTACATGCCCCCTATACCTAGTATTTTTGGACAGCATAAACAAGTGATTCACGTCTACCCACTCCACTCATTATTTTATAGACTTCTATCGTATCTCCCTTCAGCCGTCTTTTCTCCAATCTGAAGAGCTCTAGGCGCTTTAGCCTTTCCTCATAGGGAAGTCGTCCCAGCCCCTTTATCATTATTGGTGCCGGATATAGAAACAAAAAGCGTATTTGCTTTCCACAAAGTTCTGAACATATTGGGGAAAATCCCCATCTGTACTCTTGCAATACAATTGAATAGTCCTGAAAAATATTCACTGGTGTCCCTTCATAAGTGAGTGTGTTCCTTTTCTGACGAAACCTTCCTAAAATTTCTATGTTATGTATATAGTTATGAAGTTTTATGATTACCACTCTAGTTCTGCTGCTGCCACCTTGCAGCCGGCCCACATGATGTGCTGTTTCCAGGCATAATGGCGAAACACTGTCTGACAAAGGAACTCTGAATTCAACCAGCATTCCAGCAACGGTCCCAGCGTGCATTCCGGCACTGTTTCAGGTAGGCCCACTATCCAGAGATTATCTCTGAGAATGGTTTTCAAGATCATCAATCTGTGCCTCGAGCCCTGTTACCTTATTTTCCAATTCTGTGATCTGCTTCGCAGATGTGGCATCCATATCTTCTATGGCGAAGACCTGTTATTCCAGATCTGTTGTGTGTTGGATTGTCCCCATGACTACAGATTCCAGATGAGTTAACTGGGTTGATAGTTGTTTCACTTGAGGCTCCAATACTTGTCCCACCGCCTCTTTCAGCTGCTGGATTTGGGCTATAGTGAAAGCAGAGTGAATAACCGGCTCAATGGACGCCTTCTTGACGTCCTTTGTATGGAGCCTTTCTTTCTCTGTTTTTGTGTCTTTGGCAGGCATTGCTGCTGATTTTAAGGCAAGAAATGTCCATGCAATGCTTTACCTTCACTTCTATAGGTTTCTCTATTTAAAAAAAAAAAAAAATCGTCATCCAGCTTGTTTGTGCGCCAGAGTTGCGTGAACCCCAGAGAGGAAGCATTGTGCATCTGTTCTCAGCACATCACGTGATCTCCCTGAAATCTTTATTTTATATATCTTATTTGTTAATACATTGGTCTATTCATGTCACTCCTCTGATGAACAGTAAAAATTACAAAAAGTGCAGGCTCGATGGTCTGTTAGTGCTGAATCATAGGAAACAGAATATTTTCATTAAAACTGTGCTTCCTGGGGGGCAAGACTGGAATAGCCAATAGAGAAATTTTTTCATATCCTTTTGAGGTCTCTGTTCCAAAAGATGTTGTTCGGCCTAACTTACTTGCAAATATGTAGATCTGATGACCTTGTTGGGATATTCCTTATGAATAAGGCATTAAACCAAAATTTTGGCCTGTACTGTAAATTGTTGGTCGGTCTGAGAGGGGAATTGTGATCAACCAGTTTTCTATAAATAGTGGTGCTAAGAAATGAATATTTTTGTATATAAGTGTTGCAAAATGATCTCTTTCTTACTGATTACTAGTGGCCTTAAACTTAAAATTCATATCCAAAGTGTTCAATCACTTTGCAAGTCTGTTCAGGAATTCCACATGATGATACATTGAAGCTGTTCAGAGACATTAAAAAAAACACGTGTATTTAGATCTTGATATGTATAAACTGGCCATTGCAGTACCGCGAATCTGTAAATAATACTGGCCTTCAAACAATGTTGACACGCAGTTGTTCTTATAGACTGGTTGGTGGGCATGGAGGAGTTTTCTTTTTGTATCCAACTGTGTTAGTCTTCTGGTGATGGAATCTGCCTACATGTGCTGCATTTGCTAGATGGCTTGGAATTAACGGGCTGGGGGGGGGGGGGCAGAGAGACACAAAATGTATGGAGAGAGAAGAAGGAATCAGATCACAGGGGAAGGTAGTGGGGAGATAGATTGTATGGTAGGTGGGGAGGAAAGGTAGGAAACACTATAGGGGAGGGAGAACGATAAGAAAAATAGGACATGGTTGAGTAAAGAAATAATAGAATTTTCGGAAGGAATAGAGAGAAGAGAAAAAGATTCAGAAAGAGAGGCTAACGTAGAGAAATTGAATGAAAAACAAGTGGGGAAAGCTTGAAAAGGCACAGCTTCAGAATATTTTACAACATAGATTTGTGAAAGGGAATAGAGTTTCTTTGTTACGTATTGGGTGAATGCTGTGCTTTGGTATGGCTTTGGCACTCGTGGCATGTTCCAATTTTGTGTCATGACTACAAAGAAAAGAAAATATTTAGGCAAAGGAAACATGGCTGTTCCTTAAATATTTTTTATTCAGAATGTTTGTGTGTGTGTGAGGCCTTAGACAGGATTGTAGTGCTTATGGAAAAGGCAGTTCCCCAGCTACTTGACCTAGAGCAAGACAAGTTTCCAGAAAAAGGATGGAAAAGAATTGAAGCGGTATCCTAAGTTGCTGTGTTATCACAAATCATTTTGGTTTAAGTTCAGACCTTTTAGAAAAAAGGATTTCCCCATGCTAAACAAACTTTTTTTTTTTTTTTTGCTCTGTGTTTTCAAGGTCAGTGTGTTATGTTTGGAGGAAGAGATGTGAATATATGACAAGAGGCAGTGATAAATCTCAGATATAAGTGTGGGCTGTATGTTTGTGGGGTGTCTTCCACAGTAAAAAAAATGAAAAATTATTGGGATAGTTTTCTTTGAATATACTTGACAGATATTTTTACTTTCATCGTTGTCTGTCAGTATAATTTTCTTCTTTGGGAAGTTAATTTGCTGTGGTAGACAGACAACACATGGAATCTTTTCATATAATTGTTTTCCATTCATGTGTTGGTAAGCATAAAATGAATGAGATAAAATGAAAATCAGCAAGGTGCTTCTGTGCTGCTTCTTAACAAAATACCAGACAACAAACACCAAGTTCTCTCTTCCTTAAAAAGTAAAATATATTAATTTACTTAATTGTAAAGCAATATAAATGTTTGTCTTGCCATTAAAAGATGGTTTGTATATGTATCGCTACCAATGTCAGCTACTTCTGTAAAGAAAGACAACATTTAAAGTAGACCAGGGGAGGGGGTTTGAGAGGGAGGGGACTAAGAGTGGAGAGAGATTACAGGGCCCAGGGGAAGATGAAAGAGATGATGTACCTGGGAGCAGAAGGCAGGGGGATGGGAGTATGGAAGGGGAAGAATAAGTGAGAGATGTTGCCTCTGGGAGCAAATTGGAGAGAGAGAGATGTTGGCCAAAAGGGGTAGAGAGGGAGAGATGCTGGACCGTGAGGATGGTAAACCAGCTATCGAAAATGGGTTCCCAAATTACCTCTGATAAAAATCTCGATAACCAATTACACAAACCAGGGTATAATAGGTGGGCAGGTGAGGGTGGGCAGGAGGGAAGAGATGGAACAGGAAGATGCTGGGGGGTGGAGGGGAAGGAACAGGGAAATGTTAGGCTATGAGGGTGGGGGTCTGTGGAGGCAGGAGATGCTGGGCTACAAGGGTGGAGGGAGGAAGGTGAGATGCTGGGAGTGGTGGAAATGTTATTTATTACATTAATATTTTTATTTATTTTTTACATTTGTATCCCACATTTTCCCACCTATTTGCAGGCTCAGTGTGGCTTACATAGTACCGTAAAGGTGATCGCCAATTCCGGTATGAACAAATCCTGCCTTTCCTTGTCATCAAGCAGATGAAGCCATTACGTATGGGTCATGTCCATCAACCAGCAGGGGAGGTAGAGAGCACTCAAACTTTCACAGTGCCCTCTTGGCCAGCTAGCTCCACTGCCTCTTCAGTATTCTCTAGCTCCCTTAGCAGGGTGGCTGCAGCTTGTTCGAGCTCCAGAAAAATCTGCCGGGAGGTGGTTCCTGGCTTGCCAGTTGTTAACCGGGGTGTTGGAGGCTATAGCAGCTTCACTTTAAAGGCACATAGGTTAGCCCTTTCCCTGCCTTACCCATACCTCTGTGGATGTGGACATATTGCCTTGCTTTCCTGTCCTTACCCACCAACAGTGGATGCAGGCATATAGGTTTGCCCTTTCCCTGCCTTTCCCACTCATCTGAGCCTCCGGAGTCTTCAATACCTCTGCTTTCCTCACAGCTTAAAAAAAAAAAGTTGCGTCGCGTTTTTAAACGCAGAGACGCTGGAACAGAGGTTTTTGACCTGATTTTCAGCAGGATCGTAGTTGTACACTAGATCCTTTGAGGTAAGAGTGTTTTCCAACTCCTCCGGGGTGGGCCCGCGATCGGGGCGATATAGGCGCGAAACCGCCATTTTGGATCTTACCGCCGTTTTTCAGCGATGGCTGCGGACAATGTAAAGCGCTGTTCCACTTGTGGCAAGCGCAAATCAGCAGCAGGGCTCTGTAAATCGTGCTGTATTGGTGTAGGAGCCGGCCCGAGCATGGTGAGCGATGTTTCTTCTCGCTCTGAGCTGGCAGCGGGCGCCATTTTGCTTACACCGCATGACGCGGCCTCCGTGGACACGGAGAGACCTGAGCCGGGTGGGGCACCTCGAGATGAGGTTATTTCAGGAGTGGCTAGCACCGGACAGGATTTGGGTGCCCAGGGTGAGATTTTCTCCCCGGATTTTGTGCTTTTGCTGCATAAAGCATACATGATAAAAAGAGCCCTTCCTCAAGGGTCGCCTGAGGCTCCTCTGATTGCCCCCCCCCCCCCCCGATGGATTCTGGCCTGGGACTGCCCAGTGAGGCTTTTTTCCCGGATGCTTGGCCTAAAGATAAGCGCAGAAGGGTTAATTCCCCTTCGGATGGAGGTGCCCTTGTCCTTTCTGGCTGATGCCCTTTATGACCTTGTCAGGACTTCGGCTAAACAAATGGCAGTAGCAGTGGCGGCTCGCCGTCGTCTGTGGCTACGACACTGGGCAGCGGACATGGCCTCTAAGCAAAGGTTGGTGAAGTTGCCTTTTCAAGGACTTCTCCTATTTGGTGAGGAGTTAGAGAAAATTGTGAAAGGCCTGGGTGATCCAAAACCCCAGTGCTTGCCCGAAGATAGGCAGAGGCCTTCCTCTAAAGGCCAGGCGGTCCACTCCTCGTACAGACCTCGCTTCCGTGAAGCTAGAAGGTACCGCCCGGGGCGTTCTGCTGGGTTCACTTCACGTGCCCGTGGTCAGCAGAGGAACTCCTTTCGCTCGGACAAGCGTTCCGCAGCTGGTGGCTCAAGACCAGGAGTTCAGGGGCGGCCCTCTCCTCGATGCCTGTCATTGGAGGACGGCTTTCCCTCTTTGTCGAGGAGTGGGCCAAGATTTCTTCAGATCAGTGGGTTCTGGACCTGATCAGAGATGGATACAGAATAGAATTCAACGCCCCAGTAAGAGACGTGTTTGTGGAGTCCCGATGCGGTTCTGCCGTCAAACGGGCGGCGGTGGAGGAGACTTTACAAGGTCTGATTCAGTTAGGGGCAGTGACCCCGGTGCCTCCCGCCGAGCAAGGCTGCGGCCGATACTCCATCTACTTTGTGGTGCCGCGAAAAGGTGGGTCCTTTCGCCCTATTCTGGACTTAAGAGTGCGGCATTTTCACATGGAATCCCTGCGCTCCGTCATTGCGGCGGTTCAGCGAGGAGAGTTTCTCACGTCTCTAGACCTGAAAGAAGCTTACTTGCACATACCGATTTGGCCCCCGCACCAGAAGTTTCTGAGGTTTGCGGTGTTGGGAAAACATTTCCAGTTCAGGGCCTTGCCTTTTGGCCTCGCCACAGCTCCCCGAACCTTTTCGAAGGTAATGGTGGTGGTAGCTGCTTTTCTCAGGCGAGAAGGTATCAGGGTTCACCCGTACCTAGACGACTGGCTCATCAGAGCAGACTCTGCAACAGAGAGCTTACAAGCTACAGCCAGAGTGGTCTCAGTACTGCAATCTCTAGGCTGGGTCGTCAATATGGCCAAAAGTCACCTGTCCCCTTCACAATCTCTAGAGTTTTTGGGGGCCAGGTTCGACACAGTCTCGGGCTATGTGTTCCTACCCGAGCTAAGGCGGTGCAAGCTTCAGAATCATAGTAACATAGTAACATAGTAGATGACGGCAGAAAAAGACCTGTACGGTCCATCTAGTCTGCCCACGATAAACTCATATGTGTATACCTTACCTTGATTTGTACCTGTCTTTTTCAGGGCACAGACCGTATGAGTCTGTGCAGCAGTATTTCCCGCCTCCCATCACCGGCTCCGGCACAGACCCCATATAAGTCTGCCCTCCCCCATCCTAGCCTCTCAACCACCAACCCCTCTTCCCCCCGCCACCCAATTTCAGCTAAGCTTCTGTGGATCCATTCCTTCTGCACAGGATTCCTTTATGCCTGTCCCACGCATGCTTGAATTCCGTTACCGTTTTCATCTCCACCACCTCCCGCGGGAGGGCATTCCAAGCGTTCACCACCCTCTCCGTGAAGAAATACTTCCTGACATCTTTCCTGAGTCTGTCCCCCTTCAATCTCATTTCATGTCCTCTCGTTCTACCGCCTTCCCATCTCCGGAAAAGATTCGTTTGCGGATTAATACCGTTCAAATATTTGAACGTCTGTATCATATCACCCCTGTTCCTCCTTTCCTCCAGAGTATACATGTTCAGGTCAGCAAGTCTCTCTTCATACATCTTGGAACGCAACTCCCATACCATCCTCGTAGCTTTTCTTTGTACCGCTTCCATTTTTTTAACATCCTTCGCAAGGTACGGCCTCCAAAACTGAACACAATACTCCAGGTGGGGCCTCACCAACGTCTTATACAGGGGCATTAAAACCTCCTTTTTTCTGCTGGTCACACCTCTCTCTATACAGCCTAGCAACCTTCTCGCTACGGCCACCGCCTTGTCGCACTGTTTCATCGCCTTTAGGTCCTCAGATACTATCACCCCAAGATCCCTCTCCCCGTCCGTGTCTATCAGGCTCTCCCCACCTAACACATACGCCTCCCTTAGATTTCTACTCCCTAAGTGCATCACTTTGCATTTCTTTGCATTGAATTTTAATTGCCAAACGTTAGACCATTTTTCCAGCTTCTTCAGATCTTTTTTTCATGTTTTCCACTCCCTCCGGGGTGTCCACTCTGTTGCAAATCTTGGTGTCATCCGCAAAAAGGCAAACTTTACCTTGTAACCCTTCGGCAATGTCACTCACAAATATATTGAACAGAATGGGCCCCAGCACCGATCCCTGAGGCACTCCACTACTCACCTTTCCCTCCGACGAGCAAACTCCATTCACTACCACCCTCTGGCGTCTGCCCGTCAACCAGTTCCTAATCCAGTTCACCACTTTGGGTCCTATCTTCAGCCCTTCTAGTTTATTCAAGAGCCTCCTGTGGGGTACCGTGTCAAAAGCCTTGCTGAAATCTAAGTAGATGACGTCCATAGCATGTCCTTGATTTAATTCTCCCGTCACCCAGTCAAAGAATTCAATGAGATTCGCTTGGCACGACTTCCCTTTGGTGAAACCATGTTGTCTCGGATCTTGCAACTTATTGGCTTCCAGGAAATTCACTATCCTTTCCTTCAGCATGGCTTCCATTACTTTTCCAATAACCGAAGTGAGGCTTACCGGCCTGTAGTTTCCAGCTTCTTCCCTATCCCCACTTTTGTGAAGAGGGACCACCTCTGCCATTCTCCAATCCCTCGGAACCTCTCCTGTCTCCATGGATTTATTAAACAAATCTTTTAGAGGACCCGCCAGAACCTCTCTGAGTTCCCTCAGTATTCTGGGGTGGATCCCGTCCGGCCCCATGGCTTTGTCCACCTTTAGCTTTCCAAGTTGTTCATATACACTCTCTTCCGTGAACGGTGCTCTATCCACTTCGTTTTCAGGTGTACTTTTGCCAGTCCCTCTCGGTCCTTCCCCAGGATTTTCTTCAGTAAAAACAGAACAAAAGTATCTATTTAGCAAATTGGCTTTTTCTTCATCATTTTCTACATAGCGTTTTGCTGTATCTTTTAGTCTCACAATCCCCTTTTTAGTCTTTCTCCTTTCACTAATATACCTGAAGAAGTTTTTGTCTCCCCTCCGTACATTTCTAGCCATTTGTTCTTCCGCTTGCGCCTTCGCCAGACGTACCTCTCTCTTGGCTTCTTTCAGTTTCATCCGGTATTCCTCCCCGTGTTCCTCTACTTGAGATTTTTTGTATTTCTGGAACGCTAACTCTTTAGCCTTTATTTTCTCAGCCACTTGCTTTGAAAACCATATCGGTTTCCTTTTTCTCTTGCTTTTATTTACCCTCCTTACATAAAGGTCTGTGGCCCTGTTTATTACTTTTTTTTAGCCTGGACCACTGTCCCTCCACTTCTCGTATGTCCTCCCAGCCCATCAGCTCCTTCCTCAGGTATTCTTCCATTTTGTTAAAGTCAGCTCGCTTGAAATCCAGGACTTTGAGTTTAGAGTGGCCGCCATCCACATGAGCCGTTACATCAAAACAAACCGTTTGATGGTCACTGTTTCCCAGGTGTGCAGCCACTCGGACATTTGACACACTATCCCCATTCGTGAGCACCAGATCCAACGTGGCTCCCTCCCTCGTGGGTTCGTTCACCAAGTGTCAGCGAAGTGCTGCTATCAAGGGAATTCTCTAGCTTAATGGACCCAAATGGTAGTGTCTGATCAAGGACCTTACAGTTTATTAAACTTTTAAAACTACCCTAGATATTAATAACTTTCCTTTTGAATAAATCTAGATATTGCCAATAATTCTAGCAGTTTCAGCTATGTAAAAATGCTCCTCCCCTTTATCAGAGCTTGGCAGGAACAGAAAGAAAGCAAGAAAGACAGAAAGAGAGGCTTCCCAGTGCTAATTAAATTGATTAAGCAACAAGCCTTAAAAATTTAGGACAAAATATCAGGTAGTTTCTCACCTAAGCCAGTCAATTTGAGAAGTAAGGGATTTAGGGGTCAGAATAAACTTGTCCTTTTTGCAGGAGCTTGGTTCAGTAGTCCCAGCACCTGGAAGTTAGAAGTAAAAGTAGTATGTCCTTTAGTTTGAGGCCAACCCTGCTTGCCCCCAGCTGTGGGGGTGCTTAAGTCCCTAAGTGTCAGCGAAGTGCTGCTATCAAGGGAATTCTCTAGCTTAATGGACCCAAATGGTAGTGTCTGATCAAGGACCTTACAGTTTATTAAACTTTTAAAACTACCCTAGATATTAATAACTTTCCTTTTGAATAAATCTAGATATTGCCAATAATTCTAGCAGTTTCAGCTATGTAAAAATGCCCCTCCCCTTTATCAGAGCTTGGCAGGAACAGAAAGAAAGCAAGAAAGACAGAAAGAGAGGTTTCCCAGTGCTAATTAAATTGATTAAGCAACAAGCCTTAAAAATTTAGGACAAAATATCAGGTAGTTTCTCACCTAAGCCAGTCAATTTGAGAAGTAAGGGATTTAGGGGTCAGAATAAACCTGTCCTTTTTGCAGGAGCTTGGTTCAGTAGTCCCAGCACCTGGAAGTTAGAAGTAAAAGTAGTATGTCCTTTAGTTTGAGGCCAACCCTGCTCCTGAGGTCCGTCTGCTCCTGAGGATGCCCTGCCCGCGAGCTTGGGACATTGTCCAGCTACTGGGATCGATGACAGCCACGATGGAAGTGGTACCCTGGGCGAGAGCGCACCTGAGACCTCTACAGTATTCCCTACTCCGGAGATGGTCTCCTATTTCTCAGGATTACCAATGCAGACTTACTTGGCTCCCTGCGGTCTCAGCATGGAGTGGTGGCTTTCGGACAGCATACTGCGGCGAGGAATGCCGCTGACGCTCCCCGTTTGGTGCCTAGTGGTAACAGATGCCAGCCTGAAGGGCTGGGGCGCACACTGCAAGGGGAAGCATGCCCAGGGTCTATGGACACCCGAGGAGTCGGAGTGGTCCATCAACCGCCTAGAGTTGAAAGCGGTGTTTCAGGCGCTTCTGGCCTTTCAAGTGACCCTGGAAGGATTGGCTGTCAGAGTGATGTCGGACAACACGACAACGGTGGCCTATATAAATCGACAAGGCGGAACAAGGTGCAGAGCACTAGCCGCGCAGGCTGAACTGATTTGCCACTGGGCCGAGCTGCATCTTCAGTGTCTGTCGGCAGCTCATATTGCAGGTCAGAGCATTGTGCAGGCCGATTATCTGAGCAGGCATCAGATCGATCCAGCAGAATGGAATCTGGCAGACGAAGTATTCCTGCAGATCTGTGCCAAATGGGCAAGCCCGTGATGGATCTAATGGCGACAAGTGCCAATACCAAAGTCCCGTGCTTCTTCAGCAGACGGAGAGATCCTCGCACGGCGGGGTTGGATGCCTTGGCTCAACCCTGGCCTCTGGGTCTACTTTATGTGTTTCCCCCATGGCCCTTGATAGGGCGCCTGCTCTTGTGGATTCGGCTGCACCCAGGAGAAGTGGTCCTCATCGCCCCGGATTGGCCAAGGAGACCTTGGTATGCAGACCTCCGACAGATGCTCCTGGAGGCTCCTCTGCCGTTACCTCTGGTACCGAACCTGTTGACTCAGGGACCGGTAGCCATGGAGGACGCCGGCCGCTTTGGTCTTACGGCATGGCTATTGAGAGGGCGCAATTGAGGGATAAAGGTTATTCCAATAAAGTTCTTTCCACTCTCCTGCAAGCCTGCAAGCGGTCCACTTCCGTGGCTTATGCCAGGATTTGGTGCCTGTTTGAGTCTTGGTGTGCTTCCAGAGCCATTGTTCCAATGCGGGCTCCTGTCTCGCCAATTCTGGACTTCTTGCAGGAAAGTGTACAAAAAGGCTTGGCCTATAATTCCCTGCGGGTGCAGGTGGCAGCGTTGGCCTCCCTTCGTGGTAAGGTGGAAGGCGTGTCTTTGGCTGCTCACACAGATGTGGCACGGTTTCTTAGAGGGGTGCTTCGGCTCCGACCTCCAGTGCGAGCACCCTGTCCAGCTTGGAACCTGGGGCTAGTTTTGAAAACCCTGCAGGCATCTCCTTTTGAGCCGCTTCGGCGAGCATCGGAGAAAGACTTGACACTGAAGGTCGTTTTTCTGGTGGCCATTACCTCGGCGAGATGGGTGTCAGAGCTCCAGGCGCTGTCCTGTAGAGACCCATTTCTGCAATTTTCAGAGTCCGGAGTCACGGTTTGGACCGTGCCTTCCTTTATGCCTAAGGTGGTTTCAGCCTTTCACCTAAACCAGCCCATTTTCTTGCCCTCTTTTTCAGAGGAAGAGTTTCCAGAATCTTTTGGGCAGCTGCACCTTTTGGATGTGCGCAGGACTCTGCTGCAGTATCTGCGAGTTACTAACTCTTTCAGGACTTCTGATCATCTGTTTGTTTTGCTATCCGGTTCTCGCAGAGGGTCTCCAGCGTCTAAAGCCACTATTGCCCGCTGGCTCAAAGAAACGATCTTTTCAGCTTATCTGCTGGCCGGCAGGGTTCCGCCTGTAGCCGTTAAGGCACATTCTACTAGAGCGATTTCTTCTTCTTGGGCTGAAACTGGAGCACTCTCTCTTCAAGAGATATGCAGTGCAGCAACATGGGCTTCTAAGCTCTCCTTTGCCCGACATTACAGGCTGGATGTGGCTGCCAGGAGGGATGCGCGTTTTGGTGCACAAGTGCTAGCGTATGGTGTGGCTTGTTCCCACCCTATCTAGGGATTGCTTTGTTACATCCCATACGTAATGGCTTCATCTGCTTGATGACAAGGAAGGGAAAATTAGGTTCTTACCTTGGTAATTTTCTTTCCTTTAGTCATAGCAGATGAAGCCATGAGCCCTCCCTGTATGATTGTCTGTATGCTGTGAATCTGTTTTTCAGGTTCTGTTCTAATTTCCTGAAGTTCCTTCCTTGGGAGAAAGTTGGAAAACAATCTTCAGGATTCATGTTCCGTTTAGATTTAGGAGGATGTGTTCATTCCCTCCAGCATGTTTTTTTTTGGAGGATGTGTTGATTCTCTCCAGGAGGCGCGTGTGTTCCCCTCCAGTTCTATAAATAGGAGGATGAGTTCGTTCCCTCCAGTGTGTTGGGAGGATGTGTGATTCCCTCCAGGAGGCGCGTGTGTTCCCCTCCACTTATACAATAAGGAGGATGAGTTTATTCCCTCCAGGAGGATGTGCATTCCCTCCTTTATGAGTTCATGCCCTTGTGATGGGCCATCGTTCGCTGTGAGGAAAGCTCTTGTGATTCCCATTGCGGTTTGCCATACTGCTTTGGAAGCTTCAAATACTGAAGAGGCAGTGGAGCTAGCTGGCCAAGAGGGCACTGTGAAAGTTTGAGTGATCTTTGGTTGATGGACATAACCCATACGTAATGGCTTCATCTGCTATGACTAAAGGAAAGAAAATTACCAAGGTAAGAACCTAATTTTCCCTTATCCAAGGCGGCTAACAATAGTCAAGTAGGGGGGTGCGGGTAATAGATGTGCAAGAGGAGGAGGATACTAGAACTAAGTGTTGAGAGAAAGGGATTGAAAGTTTGTAGGTGAAAAATTAAATGGAAGAGGCTGAGAAATAGGGTGAGAGGGTAAAATATGCGTGGACAGGGAGGAAAGAGCTTAAAGGGGAAAGCAGTATGTCAGAGACGAGCATAGTGAGGGAATGGATCAAGAGAGGTGACGGGAGAGAGTGGAAAAGAAAATGGACAGCAACTATTGGAAACAGAATTAGCAGAAGATGGACAAAGATAGAAAAGTGTTTTATTTTGAATTTATTAACTGGAATGTGTTAGCTTTGGGGAATGTGCGGGTTGTATTGTGTTCAGTACAGAAGGAGAAGCATTTTTGTTTTTATTTCTCCAGTTTAGCAATGCATGCCTAGTATAACTTGGGGTTCCCAGTTCAGTTTTTGTCTTCCTATTTTCTATTTCTAATGTGTGATCTTTTGTTTTGTATTTGTTGAGGTCTATCTGTGTTTATTCATTTTACATTTAGCTGTTTGTGTATGAAGAACTCATTTAAAGTTTCATCTGTGACAGTAATGGTGGGTGGGGAGATTAGGAGTGCAGTACAAGGAAGTGATGGTATTTCGGTGGGAGGGGAGAGCTCTCCTTAATATTGCCCTGGGTCCCAGCATATCTGCCCTTTATAAGCAACATTATTGATATTTATATTTTATTTGTAGTTCATTCTTGAAGAAAAAATTGTTTTAAAGTTTTTATAGCTGCTTCCATGGCGTCCCACAGATCAATCCAGAGACTTGTGGGTTGCGTCCCTCTACCAGCAGGTGGAGATAAAGAGAACCTCCGAGGTTTGCTATATGTGGACCTGTGCAGCCAGCTGAACCTCAGTATTCTCTCTATCTAGCAGGTGGAGGGACATCTCTGGGCAGCTCTGGTTTGATCTGGCTACTGTGTCCTTTGGGCCTAGTTTAGCACAGACAGGGGTTGAGGGGCTGTTGGCAGCTTGTGGTGTACACCTGGTGGTGCCAGGTTTCTCCCGGTCTCCCCCTACCTTTCCTCTGTCACCCGGGACTGTTGGCCTGATTGGGTGTTTCCGTTCTCTCCTGACTAAAAAAAAAAAAAAATAAGAGACTTTGAGGCATATTTTCAAAGCACTTAGCCTTCCAAAGTTCCATAGGAACTTTGGAAGGCTAAATGCTTTGAAAATATGCCTCTTTGTTTTTGCTTAATCATATGGAGGAACTAGACATTCTGCCGAGTCAGTTTTGGGGCAGGCATTTGTGGAGCATGTCAGTGCCTTCTGAGGCGGCTAAGCGCTGCTCCCGGTGTGGGGGCCAGGGAGCAGCATCGGGGGAGTGCGAGTCCTGCCGCCGTCAGCCCGCAGCGGATGTTCAGCGCGACGGGGGTTCCCCTCAGGCGTCCGATGAGTCAGAAGCGCAGGGGATAGTTTCAGTGGTTTCCTCAGGACAGTTAGTGCAGCGCTCGTTGGCGGATGCCATTTTTTCCTCTCGAGTGCGACCCGCTCTGCATGTGGCGGGTGATAGACAATAGGCGCAGCGTGCTTCTGTGGCACAGGCTCCGATAGAGGGAAGCGATGTACAGGGAGCAGGGGAGTCCCTTGCAGTTCCTTTTCCCCCGGATTTTGTTTTATTATTGCACAATGCCTTTCTTTTGAAGAAGTCAGGAGCTTCTCTTCAGGCAGCCCCGTCTCTTCCTCAGCAAACTTCGGTCGCTGCAGCCTCTCAGTTTTTCCTGCCAAAATGTCCCCCGGGTGGAGATTTTGGATCCCGAGTAGCTATCTGACACAGATGTCCCGGTTTTGTCTCCGGGCTCTCCCTCAGAATCTTTGGATTTGGCAGATGAGGCCACCCTGCCCTCTAAGGAGGGGGATGATCCGACGACTGCCTGCCTTTTTCGCAGGGAAGACCTTCCCTCCCTGATTGATAGGGCTTTTGAGGTTTAGGCCATTTCCCTCCTGATTTGTCAGGGGGAACAGGTCCGGTGCCCTCTATTATGTTTGACAGCAAATGCCCACCTCGTTTCATGTGCATGAGGCCATGAACATCCTTATTTTGGTGCAGTGGGATACGCAGGACAGTGGGCTTAAGGTTGCTTAGAGCTATGTCGCGTCTTTACGCGTACCTTCTCCTGACTTAGATTTGCTGAAGGTCCCTATGGTGAATTCCTGAATCACAGCGGTCACGAAGAAAACCACTCTCCCTGTGGAGGGTGGCACGGCGCTCAAGGACCCTCAGGATCATAAGTTGGAGACTTGCTTGAAGCTGTCCTTTGAAGTAGCGGCCCTTTCCCTGCAGGGCTCAGTTTGTGGCTCCTGTGTGGCGCGGGCATGCTTATCATGGGGAGGGCTTCTGCGAAGGAGGTTTCCCTAGCGGTCACCGCGCATTGCTGGCTGTGATTGCGGCATTGGGCTGCAAACGTGGCCTCTAAGTCACGTTTAGCAAGGCTTCCTTTTAGGGGAAAGCTTTTGTTTGGGACAGACTTAGAACAGATTATGAAGGACCTCGGTAACTCTAAGGGCCAGCGCCTCTCGGAGGACAGGTCCAAATTTGTACGACCGGTGGGACCTAGACCTAAGTTTAGGAATATTACCGTCCAGGTCGCGGGGCCTCTTTTCACAGAGCAAGGTCTTCTCAGAGGCCTCAGCCCTTTCGAGGTGACAGGCGGGCCTTCATTTCCGGTAACAGAAATCAGCCCGCAGCCAGGTCTGCCCAGTGATGGGGCCCTGGTCCATATCTAGCCGGTTATTGGGGGCAGACTGTCCCTATTCCTGGTGCAGTGGACCAGGGTAACATCCGACGAGTGGGTCTTGGAGGTTATCAGAGATGGCCACAAGTTAGAATTGGCTTGTCCGATAGTAGACTCTTTTCTGGAATCTCCTTGCAGATGTCCTGCCAAGGTGCATTCAACACACCCTCCTCAGCAGAAAGAGGGTGCGGTCGGTATTCCATTTATTTTGTGGTGCCAAAAGAGGGCGGTTCGTGGGGACCTGTCTTAGATCTCAAGTGCGTCAACCGGTCCTTACGGGTTCAGCTTTTCCGCATGGAAACCATCTGATCGGTGATCACAGTCGTACAGCCAGGGGAGTTTTTGACCTCTCTCGATCTCAGAGGCCTATTTACACGTTCCAATCTGGCCTCACTACAGGCACTTTCTTCGCTTTGCAGTGCTCGGTTGTCATTTTCAATTCAAAGCAATGTCCTTTGGCCTAGCCACAGGGCCTCGGACCTTTTCCAAGGTCCTGGTAGTAGTGGCGGCCTTTCTCAGGAAGGAAGGGATTCAGGTCCATCCCTATCTAGACCTCTGGCTTGTGCGGGCGTCTTCTTTCGAGGAGACTCGGCAGGCAACCGCCGAGTGGTCGGGTTGCTTCAGTCGCTTGGTTGGGTGTTCAACTTCCCGAAATGCAGCCTAACGCCTTCCCAAACGCTGGAATACTTGGTGGTGTGCTTCGATACCCAAACAGGAATAGTTTCTCTTCCTTCAGTTACGAGCACTGTTTCAAACTCCGAATCCGCAAACTTGGGACTATGTACGAGTTCTAGGTTCCATGGCCTCCACTTTGGACGTGGTAGAGTGGTCCAAAGCTCACATGCGCCCCCTCCAGTAGCACCTTCTGAGCCATTGGTCGCTCTCGGAGGATTACGAGGTTCGAGTGCCACGTTCGTCCCGTCTTTACACAATCATTCAATAGAATCTGGTGTCGGGCATTCCTCTGGCAACCCTGGACTGGAAGATAGTGACCACAGATGCGTCACTGTCTGGCTGGGGTGCTCATTGTCTGTAACAGACAGCCCAGGGCATTTGGACTTCGACGGAGGAATCATGGTCCATCAACTGCTTGGAGTTATGGGTGATTCGTCTGGCCCTTTGGGAGTTTGTCTCTTCGCGGTTGAGCAGTTTGAGTTCTTTCGGACAATGCGACAGCGGTCGCCCACGTAAACTGTCGGGGGCACCAGGAGTGCACCCCTAGCGCGAGGTGGCTCTGATCTGCTGTTGTGCAGAGATTCTTCTCTCTTTCTTGACAGCGGCTCTTACAGCGGGGTCACAGAATGTGCAAGCGGACTTTCTCAGTTGCCACCAGTTGGAGCCAAGGGAGTGGACGCGTTCCCCTCTGGCCTTCAATTAGATTACTGCCCGTTGGGGGATGCCAGAGATGGACTTAATGGCCACTGCATTCAATGTGAAGGTTCCCCGTTTCTTCAGCAGGGGATGAGAGCTGGGCTCAGAAGGCATTGATGCCCTTTTTCAACCTTGCCCCAGGGGCCTGCTCTATACCTTTCCCCCGTGGCCAATGGTGAGCAGGTTATTGACTCGTATTGCCAGTCATCCCGGTCGAGTGATCCTAGTGGTACGCAGATGTGATCAGGCTTCTGTTCGATCGTCCTTTTCTGCTACCGGCGCAGGACGTTCTCCTGCTGCAGGGGCCAGTCACGATGGAGGATCCCTCCCCCTTTAGTCTTATGGCCTGGCCCTTGAAAGGGCGAGGTTGAGAAGAAAAGGGTATCCGGACGTGGTTATCGCTACGATGCTGTAGGCTCGGAAAAGATCCACCTCGGTAGCTTATGCTAGGATGTGGCATACCTTTGATTTGTGGTGTGCGAGTTCGGGATTGTCAGCAGCTTCGGCTTCAGTATCGGTTATCCTTGCGTTTCTTCAGGAGACTGTACAAAAATCACTCTTGTTGAGTTCTCTTAAGGTGCAGGTGGCAGCTCTGGCATGTTTTAGAGGCTGGCTTCAGGGGGCGTTCATCGCCTCCCACCCGGATGTGGTTCGTTTCTTGAGGGGCGTAAATCATTTGCGCCCTCCTCATGTGCCAGTTATGCCATCCTGGAACCTTAATCTAGTTCTCAAAGCACTTCAGCATCCTCCTTTCGAACCCTTATTGGGGATTACGATTAAGGATCTCACCTTGAAGGCGATTTTCCTAGTAGCCATTACTTCTGCTTGGAGAATTTCAGAGTTGCAGGCCCTTTCTTGCAGAGACCCCTTCCTGTGTTTTACGGAGAAGGTGGTATCAATCAGGACAGTTCCTTCATTTTTGCCCAAGGTGGTTTCTCGTTTCCATTTGGGGCAGCCCCTGCATTTGCTGACTTTCCGCCGGGAAGATTACCCTGAGCAATTCCAGGCTCTTCGCTGCCTCAACGTGAGACGGACTCTTCTCAGGTATTTAGTGGTGACGAATGAATTTCATCTTTCTGACCATCTCTTCATCCTTTTTGGAGGCAGTAAGAAGGGTCATATGGTGTCGAAGGACACCATAGCCGTTTGTTGCAGGAGGCCATATCTTCGGCATACGTGGCATTGGGCAAGCAAGCCCCTTTGCAAGTTCGTGCTCATTCTACGCAAGCTCAAGCTTCCTCCTATGCAGGGTCCCGTTTGGTTTCTCTGGAAGATATCTGCAGGGCAGCTACATGGGCTTCGGTCCATACGTTCACTCGTCATTATCGGGTGGATGTGGGAGCTCGTCAAGATGCGGTGTTTGGCTCGTTGGTGATTTCTGCCGGGTTGGGGGTGTCCCGCCCTACTTGAGGACTGCTTGGGTACATCCCACAAGTCTCTGGATTGATCTGTGGGACTCCATGGAAGGAAAAATTAATTCTTACCTGATAATTTTCTTTCCATTAGTCCCAACAGATCAATCCAGAGGCGCCCCCCCCCCCCCCCGGGTTTACTGTCTGTGGTTATTTTGCGGTTGGTTAGTTTTTGGGGGGGGGTTCCGTTGTTCTGAATGTTCCTTCGTTTGATTAAAAAAATAAAATAAAGAAGTGGTGGAAGTATGTTGGGCAAGTGGTCTGACAATGTCAGGAGAGTTTTCTATTGTTTCCATTCCACTGGTTTGGTATCGTTCATACTGAGGTTGAGCTGGCTGCACAGGTCCACATATAGCAAACCTTGGAGGTTCTCTCTGTCTCCACCTGCTGGTAGAGTGACACAACCCACAAGTCTCTGGATTGATCTGTGGGACTAATGGAAAGAAAATTATCAGGTAAGAATTAATTTTTCCTTATGTTTTTCTAGTCCCACTCTTCCAAAGCTACTTTCAGAGTGCTTCTTTGCTGATCCTTATTACAACGTGGTGTAGTCCATTAACACGGGCAAAGCAGAGTGGTCCTCCATGAGTACCTCGCATAGATAAGCTGTAACTATGGTGAAGGATGGCTACTTTTAATTTCAGAGGTTTGTCAATATAAGAAGGAAATTTTGGGACTCGAGAGACCTTTATAATGTCAAAAATAGAAGCGTTATAGGGACATTGATAGTTGCTGTATTGGCCTCCCATGACTTGGTAACTAAGATAGAACACAGTTCTGTAATATGCTGTTCTTTTTATTGAGATTTCTTAAAAATAATATAAAATATGAAAGCATTCACTGAATATTTTTGTGCATATTTTGTAGTAGTTTCATAGGCACAATAGGACTCATCGAGGCAAAATATTAAGAAAAATGAAGTTGGTTGCAGTTATTTTCCAATTCAAAACAGATTTTAAAAGTAGAGATTGATTAAATGTAAAGGTATTTTTATGTATTTCATTGGATGAAATAAATTGCATGCTACCTGCTATAGGTAACACTTATGTAACTATTAGGGGAAAATGGTTATTCTTTACTGTTTTTTGAACAGTCGACCACCAGATTGGATGAAGGAGAAAAAAAATATAAAGATTACATTTCTTATATGTAGTACTATAAAATGTTTGGGATGTAGGATCATCTTTAAAATTTCAGGATAAGATATGTATTGATTACTTCCAGTAAAATTCATATACATAGAATAGAAATGTGAAGATCTGGTTTAAAGTGTGATGAACTGGTTAGTAATGAAGATATCAGAATGAAGCCTAGTTGGTGTTGAGGCAGGAGGGACTGTAGCTCCAAGCACCCTGCGTACAGGAATGAGGAATAAGAAACATGTGGCTGTCGATCTGTGGCAACTGCCTTCCCTTTGGATTAAATCCTTTGGTGCTTATGACTGGAACCAGCTGTGCAGTATAGGCCACTGACAGTAAGGAGTGGAGGAGTGGCATAGTGGTTAGAGCCAGGGCTGTGAAGTCGGCAGCAATTTTGGGTACATTGAGTCGGAGTTGGAGTCGGCAAAAATGTACCGACACCGACTCCTCATACATTTGAATAAAGTACTTCTCTGCTGTGAATAAAGCTTAGTACCTAGTTGTTTCACTAGTGTGAAGTCCATAAGTACATAAGTAGTGCCATACTGGGAAAGACCAAAGGTCCATCTAGCCCAGCATCCTGTCACCGACAGTGGCCAATCCAGGTCAAGGGCACCTGGCACGCTCCCCAAACGTAAAAACATTCCAGACAAGTTATACCTAAAAATGCGGAATTTTTCCAAGTCCATTTAATAGCGGTCTATGGACTTGTCCTTTAGGAATCTATCTAACCCCTTTTTAAACTCCGTCAAGCTAACCGCCCGTACCACGTTCTCCGGCAACGAATTCCAGTCTAATTACACGTTGGGTGAAGAAAAATTTTCTCCGATTCGTTTTAAATTTACCACACTGTAGCTTCAACTCATGCCCTCTAGTCCTAGTATTTTTGGATAGCGTGAACAGTCGCTTCACATCCACCCGATCCATTCCACTCATTATTTTATACACTTCTATCATATCTCCCCTCAGCCGTCTCTTCTCCAAGCTGAAAAGCCCTAGCCTTCTCAGCCTCTCTTCATAGGAAAGTCGTCCCATCCCCACTATCATTTTCGTCGCCCTTCGCTGTACCTTTTCCAATTCTACTATATCTTTTTTGAGATACGGAGACCAGTACTGAACACAATACTCCAGGTGCGGTCGCACCATGGAGCGATACAACGGCATTATAACATCCGCACACCTGGACTCCATACCCTTCCTAATAACACCCAACATAGCTGAACTATTTTGCTGGAGAGCTTCCCTCTGCTCAGTCTCCCTTTGCATTTACTGACCTGCTGTAGAGCACCTCCTCTCTGACCCCACAGTGAACTTAAGCTCCAAGAGAAGATCATTCAGCACACACAGATAAGGCAGCAGAGAGACTCCACCCAACTTCCTCTCTCTCTGCAAGAAGAGCTTTATATTTTAGTGGAAGTGGCACACCATTCACAATGGCAAAAAGAATGTCAGGAAACATGACAAAGTCTGCTATTTATGAACACTTTACAGTATCAACAGATGGGAAACATTATGTATGTCAATGTATTATAGAAGACTAGTAAAAGAAGCCCGTTTCAGAGCAAATGAAACGGGCGCTAGCAAGGTTTTCGTTGCCAACACCCACCTCCCTCCCTCCCTGGCCAACCCCTTCGTTGTTCTGGCATTGCTCCGCCCCCAACGTCATGACGTTTGACCTGAGGGCGTGGCCTGGAGCGATTTCCCACCTCCCTGCCTCCCTCTCTGCCAACCCCTTCGTTCTGCCATTGCTCCGCCCTTGAGGGTGGGGCCTGGAGCGATTTCCCACCTCCCTGCCTCCCTCCCTGCCAACCCCTTCGTTGTTCTGCCATTGCTCCGCACTCGAGGGCGGGGCCCGGAGCGATTTCCCACCCCCCGCCTCCCTGCCTCCCTCCCTGCCAACCCCTTCGTTGTTCTGCCATTGCTCCGCCCTCGAGGGCGGGGCCTGGAGCGATTTTGGTGGCTTCACCACCACGAACCTTCGAACCTTTTTGAAGGAAGTCAGAGCTTGGCTTCACTGACGTCAGTGTCCTCAGAACGTTGAGGGTGAGTTTTATTATAGTAGATGATGATGGTGAAAAAGCATGTGATGCAAAAATGAGCAGTTTCAGTGGTTATGAAAAAAATGCACCTACAAGAGCATCAAATTTAAAAAGACACTTGCAGCATTTCCATCCTAAAGTATTAGAAGCTGTGAATGAGAAAGATAGCAATGAAAACATTCCATCTACTTCAGGGTCAATAAAAGATCAGAAATCTACTGGAGGCCAGACACAACTATCAAGATTTTTTTACAGCTGACAAAGTTACTATAACAATGACACCAGAAAAATTCAAAAACCACATCATTGAAATTGCAGTAAAGAATAGTATACCACTATCTTTTTTTTTCACAACCATCCTTTTTAGGCTTAAATGGAGAAATGGCTAAAAAGCTTGGAGTTTCTCTGGAACGAGAAAGTAGAAGGAAACTTATACTTGAAGAGGCCAAATGTAAGAGAGAAAAACTAAGAAAATGTCTGAAGGGACGTTTTGTCTTTATTAAAATGGATGCATGCACACGTCACAGAGTCAATTATTTTGCAATTAATGTTAGATTTGCTGATGAAAACAAAAAAACAATAACCCGGACATTAGGAGTAAAGGACACTCAGGCACATCATACCAGTGAATATCTGCAGAAGTTAGTGGAAGGTGTTTTAGAAGATTTTGAAATGAAAAAGGAACACATTCTATGTATTGTAACTGATAATGCTTCAAATATGTTAAGCACAATTGAAAAAATGAAGGAAGTTGATGAAGAAAGCAGCATACAAATATCAGAAGATGACAGTTCTGCAATTCAAAAAAGCTGTGAAAGTTTGGATGATATTGCTGAAGAAGCATCTAAGCTTATTACCATTCAACATTATGCGTTGTGCTGTTCATACTCTGTAACTAGCAATAAGAGATGGATTGAAGGATCGTCATGTGGCTACACTAATTAGCAAGTTGAGGCAAGTAGCTGTTGCAGCCAGGATCCCTAAAACAAATGCTATTCTGAAGAGACGTGCTGGAAAAGGAGCCATTTTGGATCAAGCAATGCGCTGGGGAAGCACTTACTTGATGATAAAGCGTTTGCTTGAACTAAAAGACTTTCTTGAAGAACTGGACAATGTAAATGTTTCATTAAAAGAAAACCAGTGGGCTCAAGTTACAGAATTAGAAAGGTTACTTTCTTACCCTTTTGCTGTTACCAAGAAGCTGCAATATGAAGATTTAACACCAGGTAAATTCTTCTTGGAATGGAAGGGCTTGATATATAACCTTAACAAAAGTGGGGGGTTAATTGCTGATGGCATTGTATCTTCAATGAGTAAAAGAGAGGAGCTCTTGCTGGATAATCAGATTCTCTTAGCTGCTATTTATGTTGATCCAATGAACTGAATTTTGTTGAGCAGTGACCAAATTGCTACAGGAAAACAGGCACTATATGACATAGCAGTTCGCATGAAAGGGTTGCTACCTGAAACTCATAAACCACTGGATGAAGCTAAAGCTATAAATACTGGTGGTAATGGTAACTCAGGTTCATCCTCTTCAAATGAAGAAGAGAATTTTCAAGCCTATTTGGACAAAATGGAAGCTTCAAAAGCAAAGCGATGTCGGTTAAGCATGGAAAAGCAACCTGTAAATGTCCATATAAAGAAATTCATGCAAGAGTTTTTTTAAAGGATTAAAAGAAGTGGAAAAGTTTGACCGCTCATCAAAACTGACTATAGAAGAAGCCATCATTGTTTATCCAGAGATTCAGTGATGCAGCTAGGACCGTAACAGCAATGCCACCCACCCAAGTCAGTGTTGAAAGACTGTTTTCAGCACTGAAAATAATCAAATCAGATTTAAGGGCTTCTATGAAGGAGGATCTGGCAGAAGCAATTCTGTTTCTAAGAACAATATATTAGTTAATTTTGGATTATGTTTAACAGCTATTCTACAGCTATATATGCCAAGTTTAAATAATATATAAGTTGTTTTAGGTTTTCCAAATGTTTTTGGTTTATGTAGGTTAACTTTGATTTTGTTCTAATTTCCAAAGGATGTTGTTCTAGAATTTCCAAAGGATGTGGTTGTTCCAGATTTTTATACTTGCTAATGCTATGATGACTTTATACTTGATAAAAAAAACAATAAACATAACCTTGTTTTTTTATGTGTGTTTTTTTGTTTAAACTTTAGGATTAATGAATATTTATAGTTTCTTTAATAAATAAAATAAAAAGTCACAATGACATAGATTTTAAACCCAAACATTAACATGCAGCCTTGCATGCTGCACTCTTTCAGTCAACATGCAAAAAAAATACATACTAAAAACTGAGTTGGAGTCGGAGGTACCATAAACTGAGGAGTCGGAGTCGAAGGATTTTTGTACCGACTCCACAGCCCTGGTTAGAGCACCGGTCTTGACATCCAGAGATGGCCGGTTCAAATCCTTGCCTTGTGATCTTGGGCAAGTCACTTAACCTCCATTGCCTCAGGTACAAAGTTAGATTGTGAGCCCTCCAGGGTCAGGGAAATACTCAGTGAACCTGAATGCAACTCATCTTGAGCTACTACTGAAAAGTGTGAGCAAAATCCAAATAAATAAAAACAAACAGGAACAAGACAGGAATGCAGCAAAGGAGTAAGGAGCAAGACTAGAATGTGCAAAATCACAACAGAAACATGATGTGGCCAGAGAGAATAGAACAAAGTTCTGGCAATGAACAAAAACAAGGCTGAAAAAAATTATATATCGCCAGGAGGAAGTAATACTAGTCATACTAACTAGATGCAGATCACTGACGTCTTTCAATATCCAGCGCCACCACTTGGCTGGCATCGGAATCTCGCCCAATAATCTGAAATTTTTAATGGAAAAATTAGTCATTTTTGGGAAACTCACTCTAAAGCTTACATCTTCATTAAGGACACAAAGTGAGAATTGAGTTCTAAAAAAATGCACTTGGGGTTAAAATGACTTTCCAGTTCTTCATGAGGAGCAGATGACAGGAAAAGTTTTTCTAAAGGTCTGCCCAGGATGACATTTGACCCAGGAATCAAGACAGTGACACCTGGCATTAGATTAACTTCTCTTTTGTTAACAAAATAATAAATACATAAATTCTGTTGTGTTGATCTTAGATTTTCCCCTATATATGACAAAGGCAGTTTTAGTCCTAGATTTTCTCTACTCAATCTGATGCTTTGGCTGATAACTTTTGGTCCTCCTACTACAGCCGCCAGCAGGAGATTTGTTTAAATGTATATCATCCCCTCCTGCCACAGAGTCATCCTAGAAGATTGGCCGTGTGGCACTAAAGGCTAATGTGCAATTAAATGACGATGTGCAATTAAGCGTGTCTGTGCCAGATGGGGTTTGTAACAGTAAGCTATGTGGAGCAGAAGAGGCAGGGGTGGATGACAACCTATGGAAGGAGAGAGAGGATGAGAAGGGGCTTAAAGTGGAGCTAATAGGAGGGAAGTGTTGAGAAAGGGGTTTGAATGAGGGAGGGGTGAGAAGGTAAAAATGGTGGGAATTGGTGAGAAGGAATCAGAATGGAGGAAGGTTAGGAACAAAGGGTTAGAAGGGGAAAGAGTGTCAGAGCAGGGGATGGAGACGTGATGTGAAGGATCTGGAGGTTCTGGAAAAGGGTTAAGAAGCAGTATAAAGGGAAAGATGAAAGAGAGAGAGGGGTGGGAGAAGCTAAGTTGCAACAAAGTGAAATAAGTATGGGGTTGATTGCCATGTGGATTTTAATGACAGCTAAGGAGCTGGGGTTGAAGGGGGGAGGTGAAGGGACCAAGGAAAGGGGAAGGATGGATATTGGGGGTCTAATTTAAGGGTATGGAGGTCTTGAAAAGATGCAAGTATTTCACAAGGGAAGGTGAAACGTGATTCACACAGCAGAGTTTGTGGCTGGGACAACCACTCTCGTTTCCATGGATAGGTGGACAGTGATGAATTTCTGTGGCTTGGCAGATGTAAATACCTCTTACAACATGTCTTTATCTTTTTTTTATATAGTAACATAGTAGATGATGGCAAATTAAGACCTGTGCTCTTATTTGATATAACATTGTTTTCTTTCTTTTAGATGACTGTTTTATTGTATAATTTGAAAACTGCAGTGACAATTGTCCTTGTCAGTTATATTGAGCAAAATATACTTAAACTAAGATCAGAATTTGTTGACTGTGGGATAGGAGGTGGGATGTTCTATTTTGTATTAGGAACTGGTTAATGGATGGAAAGCCAGAGGGTAGGCTATTTTTCGCAATGGAAGAGGGAGAATAGTGGCGTGCAACATACTGGATTTAGAAGAGATGAAACATCTGCACTCGATAAAACAAAAATATGCAAAAGATTTGGTGGACTAATAATATATTCCAACCAAGCCAATATATCTAAAAATTGGAGGAAAAGACCTCAGAAACCCTAAAACATGACTATGTCTGTTTTTTTTCTCAGGTTCAAGTATCTATCATTGGTCTTGAAAACCTCCAAAATTGGAAGTTTTAACATGAATGCTTATGCTCTATATCATGTTGCTTAAAGATAGCATATTTGGGTATGAATTTCAATCATTCAAAAGTTTTTAGTTATTGTAAAAAAAACATTCAATCATTTGTAAGGCATTCATCTTATTTTTCCTTGTCATCAAGCAGATGAATCCATTACGAATGGGTTGTGTCCATCAACCAGCAGGGAGAGAGAGCACTGAAAAACCATAGTGCCTCACGGCCAGCTAGCTCCATCTGCCTCTTCAGTATTCTCTATCTCCTCAGCAGGGTGGTCGCAGCTTATTCAGCTCCTTCAAAAAATCTGCCTGGGGTGGCTCTTGTGCTTTGGCCAGTGGTAGCAGGGGTGTTGGGGGCTATTGCAGCTCTACTTTTAAGGCTCATAGGTTCGCCCTTTCCCTGCCTTTCCCGGCCCCCGATGTGGATGTAGACACACAGGTTTGCCCTGTCCCTGTCTTTTCCCAAACTCTCCTTTGTGGATGCAGGCACATTGGTTCGTCCTTTCCCTGCCTTTCCCACTCTACTGATCCTCTGGAGTTGGAAATTTGCCTCTATTGTTGTTGTTGCCTCTAACTTTCCTCACAGCGTAAAAAAAAAAAAAAAAAGTCGCGTCGCTCTTTGGTGCTGCGATTCCAGAAAAGAGGTTTTCTTCAGGTTGTGCAGCGTGACCGGAGCTCTGGACTCGATCTGGTGAGGTAAGAGCGTTTTGTAGCTCCTCCGGGGAGGACCCATGATCGGGAAGGTTTTGACAAATCCGCCATTTTGAATTTTCCGCTGTTTTCGGCGATGCCTGCGGAGGTTAAGCGCTGTTCCCGTTGTGGCAAGCGCAGATCAGCATCGGGGCTCTGTAAATCATGCTCTTCAGACGTCAGGGCCGGCCTGACCATGGCGAGCGATGTTTCTTCCTGCTCAGTGGAGCTGGCAGTGGGCGCCATTTTGGACCCCCGCAGAAGCGGAGGGGTTTGAACCTGGAGGGGAGCCTCGTGTGGAGGCTAACATGGGAGCTTCTATCCCCGGACTGGAACCGGGAGGCCAGGGTGAGCCCTTCTCCCCTGAGTTTGTGTTGGTGCTGCATAAAGCATTCATGTTAAAAAGAGCTCTCCCACAGGGGTCTTATTCTGCCCTGCTAACTGTTCCCCCTCCAGTGGAGCTTGGCCTCGGATTGCCATCAGGCGCGTTTCCCCCTGACAGCTGGCCGCAAGACAAGCGCAGAAGGGTTAATTCCCCTTCAGAGAGTGGCGCACCCCCTTCTCCCCCCGTGGTCGGGATGTGAGGATTCTGAGGGGTCTGGCAGGCCCTTGTGGTCTGAAGAGCCAGAGGAAGGTGCAGGATTGCCACCGGATCCAGATGATCCTTCCGCGGTGAGGATTTTCCACCGCGACGAGCTGCCAGCGCTCATTTCTGATTCCTTGCAGGTCCTGTCTATTGAAGATCCTGGGAGTGGCGAAGCCTTCTCTGGTAATCCGAGGATGGCAAATACTAAGAAACCTGCTCGAGCCATTCCTTTGCATGACTCGATGTTATTTCGGCTCTTTGGGCTGACCCCGAGGGGCCTTTGAAAGCCAGGACAATGGGGCAATTATACCCTCTAAATGAGGAGCATTTGGCACGCCTAGCAGTGCCTAAAGTGGATGCCCTAGTCACGGCTGTGACAAAGAGGACTACCCTCTCAGTTGAAGGAGGAGTCGCCCTGAAGGACATGCAGGACCGACGCCTGGAATCAACTCTGAAACGGTCCTTTGAAATTTCAGCCCTGTCCTTACGGGCGTCTGCATGCAGCTGCTATGCTGCCCGAGCCTGCCTCGCTTGGTTGCAAAAGGCAGTGGAACAGCCCGGGGATGGAGCGGAGCCCCTTACTGAGGTGGCACCGCGGATGGAGTCGGCCTTGTCTTTCTTGGCTGACACCCTTTATGATCTGGTCAGAGCTTCGGCTAAACAGATGGCTGTGGCGGTGGCGGCTTGCCGCCTTCTATGGCTACGGCATTGGGCAGCTGACATGGCCTCTAAGCAAAGGTTGGTGAAGTTGCCCTTCCAAGGTCTTCTCCTATTTGGTGAGGAGTTGGAGAAAATTTTTAAAGGCTTGGGGGATGCTAAACCCCAGCGCTTACCCGAGGATAGGCAGAGGCCTCTCTCCAAGGGTCATGCGGTTCCCTCCTCTTACAGACCTCGCTTCCTTGAAGCTAGAAGGTACCTCCTGGGGCGTTCTGCTGGGTTCACTTCTCGTGCCCGCTTTCAGCAGAGGCACTCCTTTCATTTGGACAAGCGTTCCGCAGCGACCGGCTCAAGGCCTGGTGTTCAAGGGCGATCCTCTCAATGATGGTGTGCCGGCCCTCTCTTCAATTCCTGCAATAGGAGGACGGCTTTCCCTCTTTCTCGAGGAGTGGGTCAAGATTTCCTCAGATCAATGGGTTTTGGACCTGATCAGAGATGGCTACAGAATAGAATTCAATGCCCCGGTGAGAGACGTGTTTGTGGAGTCCCGATGCAGTTCTGCCGTCAAACGGGTGGCGATAGAGGAGACCTTGCAAGGCTTGATTCACCTATAGGCGGTGTCTCCGGTGCCTCCCGCCGAACACAGCTTCGGCCGTTACTCCAGTTACTTTGTGATGCCGCGAAAAGGAGGGTCTTTTCGGCCCATCCTCGACTTAAAAGAAGTCAACAAGTCTCTAATAGTGCGGCATTTTCACATGGAAACCCTGCGCTCCATCATTGCGACGGTACAGCCAGGAGAGTTTCTCACGTGTCTAGACCTGAAAGAAGCTTACTTGCACATTCCTATTTGGCCCCCGCACCAAACGTTTCTTCGGTTTGCGGTGATGGGAAAACATTTTCAGTTTCGGGCCTTGCCTTTTGGCCTCACCACAGCTCCCCAAACCTTTTCCAAGGTAATGGTGGTAGTAGCTGCTTTTCTCAGGCGAGAGGGTATTCCGGTTCACCCGTACCTAGACGACTGGCTCATCAGAGCAGACTCTGTAGAAGAGTCATCAGGTTACAGCCAGAGTGGTCTCAGTACTGTAATCTCTGGGCTGGGTCGTCAATATAGCCAAAAGTCACCTGACCCCTTCTCAATCTCTAGAATATTTGGGGGTCCGGTTCGACACAGCTTCGGGGTTTGTTTTTCTTCAAGGGGAAAGGCGATGAAAGCTTCAGAACCAGGTCCGTCTGCTCCTGAGGATGCTTCGCTTCCGCGCTTGGGACATTGTCTAGCTGTTGGGGTCGATGACAGCCACCTTGGAAGTGGTGCCTTGGGCGAGAGCGCACCTGAGACCTCTGCAGTGCTCCCTGCTTCAACGACGGTCTCCAATTTCTCAGAATTATCAGTGCAGACTCACGTGGCTCCCTGCGGCCCGACTCAGTATGGAGTGGTGGCTCTCAGACAACATGCTGCGGCGGGGAATGCCGCTAGCACTCCCCGATTGGTGCCTGGTGGTAACAGGTGCCAGCCTGAAGGGCTGGGGTGCACATTGCCAGGGAAGGCATGCCCAGGGTCTCTGGACACCCGAGGAGTCGGAGTGGTCCATCAATCGCTTGGAGTTGAAAGCGATTGGCCTTTCAACTCGACCCTGGAAGGATTGGCTGTCAGAGTTCTGTCGGACAACACGACAGCAGTGGCCTACATAAATCGACAAGGTGGCACTTAGTGCAGAGCACTGGCCGCGCAGGCCGCGCAGATTTGCCACTGGGTCAAGCTTCATCTGCAGTTTCTGTCAGCAGCTCGCATTGCAGGTCAGAGCAACGTGCAAGCCGATTAAGCAGGCATCAAATCGACCCAGCGGAGTGGGAACTGGCAGACGAAGTGTTTCTTCAGATCTGTGCCAAGTGGGGGACGCCTGTAGTGGATCTTATGGCCTCAAGCGCAAATGCCAAAGTCCCGTGCTTTTACAGCAGACGGAGAGATCCTCGCTCGGCGGGGTTGGATGCCTTGGCTCAACCCTGGCCTCAGGGCCTCCTGTATGTGTTCCCTCCGTGGCCCTTGATAGGGCGAGAACTCCTAGGGATTCGGCTACATCAAGGAGAGGTGGTTCTCATTGCCCCGGATTGGCCCAGGAGGCCGTGGTATGCGGACCTCAGGCGGATGCTTGTAGAGGCTCCCCTTCCTTTGCCTCTGGTACCGAATCTGTTGTCACAGGGACAGGTGACCATGGAGGACGCATGCCGCTTTGGTCTTATGGCATGGCTATTGAGAGGGCGCAATTGAGAGACAAGGGCTATTCCAACAAGGTCATCTCCACTGTCCTTCAGGCCTGTAAGCGTTCCACTTCTGTTGCTTATGCCAGGATTTGGCGCCAATTTGAGGCTCGGTGTGCTACTAGAGCGATTACACCTATGCGGGCTTCTGTCTCGCCCATACTTGACTTTTTGCAGGATGGTTTACAAAAAGGCCTTGCCTATAATTCCCTGCGTGTTCAAGTGTCAGCCTTAGCATGTTTTCGAGGGAAGGTCGCTGGCCTCTCCCTAGCTGCTTATCCGGATGTGGCACGGTTTCTTAGAGGGGTGCTTTGGCTCCGACCTCCCGTGCGGGCTCCGTGTCCGGCCTGGAACCTGGGGTTAGTTTTATGTTTCAACGGTTTTTATTGATGACAAAGCAAGAAGTACTTTCCACCTTAGCATAAGGATGTATATGCAATAATGTTAGTCACAATGGTGAAACAACAAATAAACACTCTTATTTACAATCATCAGTCTTTTAACCTTATGTACCTTCCCCCCTCTCTATCCCACTATGCTTTGTATCTGATTTCAGCAATAACTCTTAGATGGTTCAATAGTTACAATACAAACGCTAAATTCTAGGTTCGGGAATCTGTAAGGGTCAAACGGATGCCAACCACATTGCGTTGTTAGTTCCAGTCACATACTTTTGGAGCCTTTTAGTACATCTTTCCAACATGTACTGTCTTATTTCAAGTGTAATGGTAACCGTGCTCCGATTAGGGTAGCCTACCCCCGTTTTGTGTTCCTTATTTCCATATGTAAAGATTGGGGGGGAATGAATATATCATATACATTTGCATTAGACCAATGTTTCGTTTTAAGACCAATAAAGGGTTCATGTTAATCCGTATCTATATTCTCCTTGTAGTACTCCTTCCGGCAGCCCGACACAATCTCTCCCCCCTCCCTCCCCACAAACCCCTTGAGTACTACCATCCCCCCCCTTCCCCTCCATTCATTCTCCATTCATCCCAACTCATTCAAAACCTGGCTTCTAACTTTAGGAGCTATAA
This sequence comes from Microcaecilia unicolor, assembly GCF_901765095.1. Classification (NCBI taxonomy): domain Eukaryota; kingdom Metazoa; phylum Chordata; class Amphibia; order Gymnophiona; family Siphonopidae; genus Microcaecilia; species Microcaecilia unicolor. The sequence goes on from NC_044040.1 coordinate 71,015,457, forward strand.
CATTCAAATATGCTTTCCATATTTTAATAAACTGCTGCCTACGTTTTGGCGTGTATCGAGCACCTTTTGCCTCCCAGAGCATAAGCGCATGTAGTTTATTCCTCCAATACCAGTATGAGGGCGGTATGTCCATCAGCCAGTGATTCAGTATACATTTTTTCCCCAGAATACAGGATTTACTTAGAAATATCTTCTCTTCCCTCGTCCCTGTTATCCACACCAAGGATGAACTAAACATTATCCGCTCAAATGTGAGTTGTACCCTAAATCCCAAAGTCCCTGAAACAAACCTAGCAAGAGCCGTCCAGAACCTCCAAATGGGTCTACACTGCCACATCCCATGTGCCAAAGAGGGCATTCCTTCTCCACACTTTTGACATTTATCTGCCCCTTCCACCCCTGCATGCCATGCTTGTTTGCCCGAGAAATATGCCCTATGTATTGTTCTAAATTGGCATTCCTGCAACTCCGCACTATGTACTATCCCTGTAGCCCCTTTAAGTGCCGCCATCACCCTCTCTTCTGCTATAGTGCCCCCCACCTCTTGTTCCCACCTCCTCACTACTTCACCTATATTCTTTTTAGATTTGAATTCTCCTAATGCTTTATGAAACCAGGATATGGAAGTTTGTCCCACTGCATCCCCTCTTAGGAAGTCCCGAACTTTCCCCCCAAACTCCAATGTGAGTGCTGATCGGGGCAATCCTCTATGATAATGTGCCAACTGTAAATATGCCATCCTAGTCATTGGGCCTCCCGCGCATCTTCTTTCAAATTCCTCGTAGGATAACAATGATCCATCCGACTGGAGAAAACCCTCCAGCAGCGTTACCCCCTGCCTCTCCAGATCCCTAAAAACTCTGTTTTCTCTTCCTGCTGGGAATTCTACATTGCCCGTTATGGACAATAGCACACTGGTTTCCGGATTCTGCCCCCAGTGGCCCAATAGCACTCTCCAAATTTGTCTCAAGGGCCGCAACAACACACTATTTTTCACCAGTGGTGGCAGCTTCTTCCTCCCCAAGTGTAATAAACAATTCAGGGACCATGGTTGGAAATATGCTTGTTCCCACTTCATATCAGTATATGTGGATGTGCCCAGGACCCAGTCTTTCACATGCCTTATCAGACAGGCATGGTTATAATCCTTCATATCAGGCATGCCCAACCCACCTCCAACCTGCGTCCCATATACATGTTGCCACCTCATTTTTGATTTTTTCCCCGCCCAGCAAAATCGTGCTACGTGTCTCTGTAGGGCCCTCAGATCTTTAATCAACAATTTAATTGGCAGAGTCTGTAGTACATATAACCATTTTGGGAATATAATCATCCTATACAAGTGTATCCTGCCCATCAATGACAGCGGTAATGACATCCATCTTTCCAATTGTGTCTTAGTTTCTCTAAGCAAGCCTGGGACATTGGTTTTATATAATTGTGTTGGGTCTATTGGCATGTTGATCCCCAGGTATCTAAATGTCGTTTTTGCTTGACGTAACTTTGTCTGACTCCATACCTCTTGTCCTATTCCCTCGTGTGCCAGGGCCTCTGACTTCTCTAGGTTCAACTTGAACCCCGAGAAGTCCCCATATTCTTGTAGGCTCTCCATCAACCTCTCCAATGACCCACGGGGCTCCGTAAGCAACACCAGTAAATCATCCGCGAAGGCTGCAGTTTTGAACTCCTGGTCTTGTATTCGTACTCCCCTGATATCTACATTGTTTTTTATTTCTCGCAGTAATGGATCCAGAGTCAACACGAATAGAAGTGGTGAAAGTGGGCAGCCCTGCCTTGTTCCCCTGCCTATATTAAACCATTCTGAGCACAGCCCGTTTACATTGACTCTCGCCCTGGGATCCTCATACAACGTCTCTATGGCCTGTGCAAAGAACCCCTTTATGCCATATGCCCTTAGTGTCGCAAACATGAAGCCCCAGTCCACTCTATCAAAGGCCTTCTCGGCATCAAAGCTAATTAACATGGTTTGCAAGCCCTCACTCTTCTCTCTCTAATGCCCCTATTATCCGTCTCAGATTTTTAACTACTTTCCGGCCTTTCACAAAGCCCACTTGTGACTCCTCTAGCAAATCCGGCAAAAATCGAGCCAGTCGATTCGCCAATATCTTTGCCATGAATTTTGTTTCTGAGTTTAGCAGGGATATAGGCCTGTACGACTCTGGTAAATGTGCCTGCTTGCCCGGTTTCAGAATGACCGTTATGTTAGCTCGATTCAAGTGGCTAGGCATTTGTCTACGCTCAATCACCGAATTAAATACCTCTGAAATTGTGTGTCCGATTTCCGGCTGGAGTATTTTGTAAAATTCATTACAAAGCCCATCCGGGCCTGGTGCCTTTCCAAGAGGGCTTTGTTTTAATACCCAGTCTACCTCATCTGCGGTTATTGCAGCGTTCAAAATCTTTAAATCATCAGCCTGCACCCCTGGTACATCAACACTTCTAAGGTATGTTGCGCTAGGTTTCACTATTTCATCTTGTGGTTTATATAACTCTTCATAAAAGTGTTTAAAGATCTCTGCTATTTCATTATCTTTATGTTTCAATTCTTTTTGTCTGTTCACCAGTGTAATCACTTTCCTGGAGCCTACCTGCTTATTTATTAAGTTCGCCAAGAATTTCTCTCCCTTATTGGCAAATTTATACAGTTGATATTTATAATACACTGCTGATTTCTGGGCCTGTTGTTGGAATAGCTCATTGAGGGTTTGCTGCGCCTCTAGCAACCTAGCCCGCAATTCTATCGTCTGATTATGGCCATATTGTCTCCGTAATGCTACCACCCTCCGTTCCCATCCTAACACCTCCCGTTTCTGCGCCTTCTTCTGAAAACTGTTATAGGCTATTATTTCCCCTCGGAGAACCGCTTTAGCGGCCTCCCAGAAGAGGACCGGGTCCTCCCTGTGCACTTCATTCTCCTTCTGGTATTGTGCCCACCTGTTCAGTAGTTGCGAATGAAACTTACAATCCCTGTATAGGTAGGTAGGAAATCGCCATGGGAAGGTTCCCTGTGACTCTCTTTCCAGCCTCAAGTCTACTGATACCCAAGCGTGGTCGGAAACCACTATTGGCCCAATCCTGGTCCCCCTTACGTGTGTTAACATCTCCCGTGCGATCATTATGTAGTCAATGCGTGATAACGTGGCGTGGGCCCTGGACAAGTGTGTATAGTCTCGTTCTAATGGATTTAGGGTTCTCCATACATCCACTAACTCCAGGGCCTCCTCCAACAACCCCAGACCCCTCTGGCTCCTGGAGAGCTCCCGTCCAGTCGGATTAGATCTATCCATTCTTGGCTCTCGTACCTCATTAAAATCGCCCCCCATTATAATAGGACCCTCTCCCATGTTCCGCACTTTATGCAAAAGCTGTTTATAGAATGATTTCTCAAAGTTATTAGGCGCATATATGTTGCATAGTAATAAAGGCTGCCTCTCTATTTCTAGAGCCACCAGGACATACCGCCCTCCCTCGTCCTTGATTTGCTTTTTAATTTTCACATGTAATCCCTTGCGTATCAGGATTATAACCCCACCTTTCCCATCCACTGCTGGGGCCTCCATGATTTCACCCACCCACCAACTCTTCAATTTGCCATGCTCTTCTCGCGTTAAGTGTGTTTCTTGTAAGAGGGCTATTGTTGTTTTTTGATCATTTAGTACTTTTAAAATTTTGTGTCTCTTTATTGGGGAATGTATACCCCCAACATTCCATGTTATAATCTTTATGTCTGACACCTCTCAATATTTACTTGATCCTCCACCTTCCGTTTCCAACTTTTAATCACTCGAGAGATGTCCCAGCCTCCACCTCCCAAGCTTCCCAGCCAGCATATTTTCTTTTTCTCACCATTCCTACTGCTCCTCATCCGGTCCCAACATTCATACATCTCATTCGTCCACATTCGACACTTCCTTTTATCCCCCCCCTGCCCATTCCCCTTATTTCTGCCCGACCCTCCCTCCCCCTCTCCTCCCACCCCCATCCCTTCTTTAATCCCTCTTACATACTTTACCCCAAACATGCCCTAAGGCAGTACGACTTCCGTGTCCCCAGGATTAGGACACTCTCCTTCTGCGCTTAGGGCTCCGTCCCCTTGTGTGTCCTTATCACCTATACCAATTTTTCATTATTTGAAAAGTCATACGAGTCTCAACTTCAAAACCAGCACCAACATGTGCAACATCCCTCTGGTAACCTTCTCCAGCCTTCTATTAGTGTGGGTTTAACGTCATCTCCGTCTGGTTCTGCAGGGTCTAACTCTTTCAGCCAGTATTCCCTTCTTGTTCACCGCCTCCTGTTTTTATTAATTTGTCAACATATTCTTCAGCCTCCCGCACTTTATCAAAGTACATCACTTGTCCGTTGTTAATCACCTTCAACCGCGCTGGATAAAGGAGGCTGAATCTGTATTTATGACCAAACAATTTGGTACAGATGGGCCCGAATTCTCTTCTTGCTGCAGAAACCTTCATTGAGTAGTCTTGAAAGCACAGCACTTTCTTGCCTTGATATTGTAGCTGCTTCCCGGCTCTTAGGCTTTGTAAGATCTCTGCTTTGTGCGCATAGTTCAGTATCTTTAGTATTGCTACCCGTGGTCTGTCAGAATTTTCTCTCCGGGCCCCCAGTCTATGAGCTCTCTCAATTTTCAGGTTGCCGACGAGGCCTTGTTTCTCCACCGCTTCCGGCAGCCATTTTTCCAGGAACGTGGCGAGGTTCCGTTCCGACACATTTTCTGGCAAACCAACCAGTCTCAGGTTGTTCCGCCGCGAGCGGTTTTCCAGATCTTCCAGTCTCGCCTCCACTTCTTCCAACCTGCCGATTATTTTTGGGCGCTCCTCCACCACCTTCCGGATCTCTTCCTCTGCTTGTCCCAACCGCTGCTGTGCCTCGTGGAGCTCTGTGACCAACGTGGCCTGCCTCTCCTCCATCCCGTCCAGCTTGTCTAGGATCTGTTGCAGTTTCTGCCCTACTGTTTGTTCCACCGCTGCCTTCACTTCTTCCGTGATTTCGGCGGCCCACTTTGAGCTGGGCGATGGTGAGTCAGGAGCGTCTGCCTCCGCCATTTTGCTGTCTCCTGGGCGTGCTCGTTCTTTGGGCTCTTTCCGTCCCGTTTTCGCCGCCATCGCCACCGTTTTCGTTCAAATTTCTGTGCGGGGTGTTTTTAGCTCTGCAGCTGATCGGTTTTCCGTGATTAAGGGCGCTGTTTGCGAGTGCAGGGTACTTAGTGTCCCGGAGCAGCTTCACCTTCCGTCTCGCTACTCCATTCCCCAACCGGAAGTCTCACCTGGGGTTAGTTTTAAAGGCCCTTCAGTGTTCGCCCTTTGAGCTGCTAAGGCGAGTGTCGGAGAAGGATGTGACCCTAAAGATGGTCTTTTTGGTCACCATTACTTCGGCAAGACGGGTGTCTGAGCTCCAGGCTGTCCTGTCGAGGCTCTTTTCTGCAACTCTGAGAGTCCGGAGTTATGGTACATACGGTGCCTTCCTTCCTGCCTAAGGTGGTTTCAGCGTTTCATCTAAACCATCCTATTTTCCTGCCTTCCTTTTCCAGAGAGGCGTTTCCGGAAGCCTTTGGGCAATTGCACCTCCTAGATGTGCGAAGGGCTCTGTTGCAGTATCTGCACATGTCAAATGCTTTTAGGACCGCTGATCATCTTTTTGTCCTGTTATCAGGTCCGCGCAGAGGGTCTCCAGCGTCTAAAGCCACTATAGCCCGTTGGCTCAAGGAAGCTATTTTTTCACCCTATCTGCTGTCTGGCTGGCTTCTGCCTGAAGCCTTCAAGGCACATTCCACAAGAGCGATTTCCTCTTTTTGGGCTGAAACTGGAGCACTCTCTCTTCAAGAGGTATGCAGTGCAGCGACGTGGGCTTCTAAGCTCTCTTTTGCCCGACATTATAGGCTGGACGTGGCTGCCAGGAGAGACGTGCATTTTGGAGCACAAGCGCTGGCGCGTGGTGTGGCTTGTTCCCACCCTATCTAGGGATTGCTTTGATACATCCTATTTGTAATGGGATTCATCTGCTTGATGACAAGGAAGGGAAAATTAGGTTCTTACCATGGTAGTTTTCTTTCCTTTAGTCATAGCAGATGAATCCATGAGCCCTCCCTCAGTGATTCATTGTGTGATTGATGCTGTTTTATGTTCAGTTTTCCTGTAGATAGGTTCCCTCATTGGGAGAAGTTGAAAAACTGTCTTCAGGATTTCTGTTCTGTTATAGGAGGTTGAATTCGTCCCTCCTTTGTGTTATTGCTCCTGTTCTGGGGCGTTCATCCGCTGTGAGGAAAGTTCATGTTATGCGGTGTAACACTGCTTTGGAAGCTTCAAATACTGAAGAGGCAGATGGAACTAACTGGCCATGAGGCACTATGGTTTTTCAGTGCTCTCTATCTCCCCCTGCTGGTTGATGGACACAACCCATTCATAATGGATTCATCTGCTATGACTAAAGGAAAGAAAAATTACCAAGGCAAGAACCTAATTTTCCCATACCCAACAGGAGCTGTTTTGCCTGCTTCAATGGCTTCTTCAGGAGTTTTATGCGCACCTTAAAAAAAAATTCAGTACATGCATATCAGCATCAACTTCATCATCTAAAATAAAATGTTGAGACATTGTAACTGCTGCTCATCTACTTATCATAGTAGTGTAGCAAACAAAAAGCTCTTTATTTGCATTAGTACTTGCTATTTAGGAAAGCTGTGCTCAGCCTCACGTTCACTGACAAACATGGTGCCAATTGCAATGTCAGGTGCCGACGTATGCATTATAAAGGCTAGTGTCAATAAAGGGCATTCCTTATTACGTCATCTCTTTTAAAAAAAAAAAAAAAAACAACCTAAGTGAATGTTTGATATCATATCCTATATAATAATTTGCACCATGAGTGTTCCATGAAGCTGCCTTGGCCCGTGCCTCTATTCTGATTGGCTGTGCCTGGGACTGAAGCCTTGGATGACGTCATCCAGAGAGCCCAAGCAACAGCAATGTGGGCCCAGGCAGCTTCATCGAACGTTCATGGAAAATAAAAGCTAAGAAAAAGGACAAAAACAACCGAGACCGCCGCCCTCCCGAACCTGCCACGCTCACCGAACGCCCTCCCAAACCACCCCTGACAGAACAGACAAGATAAGGGGGAAAAAACACACATGAAAGAAAGCGACAGAAGCAACTTAACTCCTGCTGCTGTGACACAAGCGCCTGACAGGCAGCTCCGAAAAGAAAAAGATGATTTGAATCCTACTCCGAAGCCTCTGATTGCCCCCCCTCCCTGCACATCAAACACCCCCCCCCTCAAGGCCCATCAAACACCCCCTTCCCCCCACCCGAAGCACATCAACACCCCCGCACATCAATCCCCTCGCCACCCGTACCTGCCACTGGTAACGCTGTCCTGCCGCTACTGCTGCTGCTTCTCCTGTTGAGCAGCAGCGGCTGCTACAAAAAGAAAAAAACCCATAAATGTTTTTAAACCCAGCCCAAATCATTCGCAAATGCCCGAAACTTAAAATTCAGTCTCTGCAGCCGCTCCTCCTCTCGCCTCCACGTCACAGCCGCTGGAGTAAGACCCCGGAGGAGCGCAGCAACGTGAGAGGAGGAGTGGCTGCAGAGACTGTGTTTTAAGATTCGGGCATTTGTGAATGATTTGGCCTGGGTTTAAAAACATTTATCGCTTTTTTCCTTTTTGTAGCGGCCGCTGCTGCTCAACAGGAGAAGCAACAGCGGCCGGACAGCGTTACCACTGGCAGCTGCGGGTGGCGAGGTGGTTTGAAGCGTTGGGGGGGGGGGGGGGGGGGTCGCTGGACATGGGTAGCTGGAAGGGGGGTTCGCTGGACATGGATGGCTGGAGGGGGCGGAGGGGAGAGGGAGGTGGAGAGGGGGTCCTGAGACCAGGGGTGGGGTCCTGAGACCAGGGGTGGGGAGGGGGGCTCTGCGAGAGGGGGGTGGGGGCTCACACTCACTCACTGTCTCTCACATACGCTCTCTCTCACGCACTCCCTGTCTATCACACTCTCTCTCAGTCACACACAAACAGTCTCACACACACAGACACTCTGTCTCTCACACTCTCTCTCTCTCTCTCTCTCTCTCTCTCTCTCTCTCACACACACACACACACACACACACACACACACACACACACACACACACACACACACACACACACAAACTCTGTGCCTCTGTCTCTCTCTCATTCTCTCTCTGACACACACACTCCATCTCTCACATACACTCACTCTCAAACATGCACACTCCAAGGAAAACCTTGCTAGCGCCTGTTTCATTTGTGTCAGAAACGGGCCTTTTTTTACTAGTATACTGATAAATCACAATATAGTGAAATTGTACATACACATTCTAACCAAATATTTGGTATCCCAAACAAGCACAAAAACACTTTCTAAAATATTTAGTCTGTAGATCCATAGAGATTCTTTTTGCTGTAATTTGTGCATTTGATCACCCCTTGTTCTCTGTGGGGGCTCAAAGTTGATGGCAAAACATCTCAAACTTTGAAAAACATGTTTTTCAATCTCTGTAATGTTATACTAGTGGTTCATTTAACGTCTGCCTTTTAAATTAGATTTTACTAATTAATTACTAATTACTAATATTACTAACTAATGTTAGCTGATGTTTTGATGACATACTGTTAAATGTAAACCGCTTAGCACTTATCAGTAAAGCGGGTTATAAATGCCAAATTAAATTACATTTATGTTGTCCCATTCTAATCTTCAGTGTTCTGAATATGAGCCCCACGTAAAACTTGGGGCAGGATCATTTGATGACATAAACAAGAAGTTCTGTTTTACAATTAGAAAAATTCTTGAGCTTTTAAAAGAACCGTGGAGATTGGACTGTTTTCCAACCCTCATCACTCAGAACGAGGGGTCACTTCTACATCCCAACCTCCAATCCCTGGCTCTCATGTCCTGGATGTTGAGAGCTTAGACTTCGCCTCCTTGGGTCTTTTGGAGGGTGTCTTCCGAGTTTTGCTTCCAGAAAAGATTCTGCAAAGAGGTGTTACTCGTTCATATGGAGGTTTGCCATGTGGTGTGACAGCAAGGCCCTTGACCAGTGATGGAGAACCTTTCAGAGACCAAGTGCCCAAACAGCAACCCAAAATCTAATTATTTATCGCAAAGTGCTGGTACTCATTATGGGCGGGGTCACCACCTATGACTCCACCCCTATGATAGCCACACCCCTTACACCAGCCATGAAATATTATACTAGTATAGGAGAAAAAAATAACATGATTTTCTTTCATTATAAATCATTTCTGTAAGCTGTTACAGCTCCAGTATACCCAGTGCAAAATAAGACAGCAGATGTAAATTCTCAAATTGGACATATTCCAAACACTAAAATGAAAATAAAATGATTTTTTCTACCTTTGTTGTCTGGTGATTTTTTTTTTCTATCCATATTGGTCCTAGTCGCTGCTGCTGCTGCTCTCTATCTGTTCTCTTAACTCCGTTTCCAGGGCTTCCTTTCCATTTATTTCTTTATTTTCCTCCTTTCTTCTTCATTTCTTGCCTTCATTTATTTCTTTACTTTCCTCCTTTCTTCTTCATTTCTTGCTCTCCATCCATGTCCAGCAACCCTCCTCTCCCCTCCAGCCACAAATATCCAGCCACCCTCCTCTCCCAGCACCCAGCACCAGGCCTCCCTCCCACCCAGCAGCACCCAACACCAGACCTACCTCCCTCCCACCCAGCACCAGGCCTACCTACTTCCCGCCCTCCCTCCCACCCAGCACCAGGCCTGCCTACTCCTTCCCTCCAACCAAACAAGCATCAGGCCGCCCGCCCGTCCTCCCTCCCACCCAGCACCAGGCCTCCCTCCCACCACCCAGCATCAGGCCTGCCTGCCTCCCTCCCAGCACCCAGCATCAGGCCTCCCTCCCAGCCAGCAGCATCCAGCACCGGTCTACCTCCCTCCCACCCAGCACCAGGCCTACCTCCCGCCCTCCCTCCAACCAAACAAGCACCAGGGCCCCCCTTCCTCCTCTGAAATTTAAAAAGCGTACTGGGTTAAGGCGGCGTCGGAAGTGGCAGTGGCAACGAAAAGCGTGTTCTTCGTTCGGCGCGCCTTCCCTTCTGTCTCTCAAGCTCTGGTCCCGCCTATGAGGGTGGGACCAGAGCTTGAGAGACAGAAGGAATGGCGCACCGAGTGAAGAACACGCTTTTCATTGCCACTGCCACTTCCGGCGCCGCCTTAACCCGATACGCTTTTTAAATTTCAGAGGAGGAGGGGGGGCCCTGGTGCTGGGAGGGAGGGAGGACGGGCGGGCGGCCTGATGCTTGTTTGGTTGGAAGAGGGAGGGAGCAAGGGCGGGCAGCCTGGAACTCGGTGGGAGGGAGGGAGAGTGGGCGGACCAGCGACGGCGCGCGTGCCAAGGGAGAGGGCTCTGCGTGCCCTCTCTGGCACGCATGCCATAGGTTCGCCATCACTGCCCTAGACCCTCTTTCTTGTCCTACACAGACCCTGCTTGAATGCCTTCTACACTTGTCAGAGTCTGGTCTCAAGACCAACTCCGTAAGAATTCACCTTAGTGCGATTAGTGCTTATCAACGTATAGAAGGTAAGCCTATCTCTGGACACCCTTTAGTTGTTTGCTTCATGAGAGGTTTGCTTTTGTCAAGGCCTCTGGTCAAACCTCCACCGGTGTCATGGGATCTCAACGTCGTTCTCACCCAGCTGATGAAAGGTTCTTTTGAACCACTGAATTCTTGCCATCTGAAGTACTTACTTTACCTGGAAGGTCGTTTTTTTGGTGGCTGTTACTTCAGCTCGTAGGGTCAGTGAGCTTCAGGCCTTGGTAATGCATGCACCTTATATCAAGTTTCATCACAACAGAGTAGTCCTCCGCACGCACCCTAAGTTCCTGCCAAAGGTGGTGTCAGAGTTCCATCTAAACCAGTCAATTGTCTTGCCAACATTTTTTCCCCGTCCTCATACCCGCCCTGGCGAAAGCAGTTTGCATACCTTGGACTGCAAGAGAGCATTGGCCTTTTACGTGAAGCGGACAAAGCCCTTCAGACAGTCCGCCCAGCAGTTTTTTCTTTCGACCCCAAAAGGAGGGGAGTCTCCATCAGAAAACGCACAATCTCTAATTGGCTAGCAGATTGCATTTCCTTCACTTATGCCCAAGCTGGGCTGACTCTAGAGGGCCATGTCACGGCTTACAATGTTAGAGCCATGGCTGCGTCAGTGGCTCACTTAAAGTCAGCCTCCATTGAGGAGATTTGCAAGATGCAACATGGTCATCAATCCACACATTCACATCTCACTACTGCCTTCAGCAGGATACCCGACGTGACAGTCAGTTTGGGCAGTCAGTGCTGCAGAATCTGTTTGGGGTTTAGAATCCAACTCCACCCCCCTAGATCCATTTTTGTTCTGTTCCAGGCTGCACTCTCAGTTCTTTATGGTTTCAGGTCAGTCTGTGTTATGTCCTTGCCATTGCGAGGCCCAATTGACCAATGTTCATTGTTTTGAGTGAGCCTGGATGCTAGGGATACCCCACTTGTGAGAACAAGCAGCCTGCTTGTCCTCGGAGAAAGCGAAGATACTAACCTGTAGCTGGTATTCTCCGAGGACAGCAGGCTGATTATTCTCACAATCCTGCCCCTGGAGTTGTTTTCTTATTTATATGCTTTTTGATTTAACTGAGGAGGCATGCTCGCGGCGGGCAGGAAGTCCGCGCATGAGCGCTGCTCGCACGCCAGTAGACGCTGGCAAAGTTTTATATTTTTGCTGGAAAAATTTTGCTGCTTGCTGGGCCAATGCGGACGCCGACCCACTTGTGTGAACAATCAGCCTGCTGTCCTCGGAGAATACCAGCTACAGGTTAGTATCTTCACTTTTCTTCTGCTTTGTTAAGAGAAATACTAACTGACCAAGGAGCATTCCATCCTATAAGACACTGCAGTTTAGAGCGCTCTATCTCCTTCTGGTAGATGGTCACAACTACAAGTCTCTGGATTCATCTGCTGCGACTAAAGGAAATGATCAGGTAGGAAATAATTTTTCCTTATCAGCTTTCTTAATTATATAATCATCCTCTTTAGTGCTCTGCACATCCAGGGATGAAACTTAAGATAACATATATACTGATAAATCACAATATACTATCAGACGTTCACTTTGGTTGTTTTTATAGAGAATGTAATAAGGAATGCCCTTTATTGACGTTAGCTTTTATAACATATTCGTCAGCGTCCAACATTGCAATGGATGCAGTGTTTGTCAGTGAGCGCGACTGCTTGCTAGACCACTATGATAAGTAGGTGAGCAGCAGTTACAATGTCTCTACATTTTATTTTATATGATAGAGAGTTGATGCTGATATGCACGTACTGAATGTTTTTAGATGCGCATAAAACTCTTGAAGAAGCTATTGAAGCAAGCAAAACAGGCCCTTTGGGAGTATAAATAAGATGAATGCCTTACAGATTATTGTATGTTTATTTACAATAATTGAAGTGCCTTTTGATTGAAATTCATACCCAAATATGCTATATTTAAGCAACATGATATAGAGCACAAGCATTCATTTTGAAATTTCCAATTTTGAAGATTTTTTTTTAAGACTGATGATAGATATCTGAAGCTATCGTAACCACTTGTAACCACTCGCCTCCACCTACCCTCCTCTCCTCCTTCCTGTACACATTAATTGATTTGATTTGCTTACTTTATTTTTGTCTATTAGATTGTAAGCTCTTTGAGCAGGGACTGTCTTTCTTCTATGTTTGTGCAGCGCTGCGTACGCCTTGTAGCACTATAAAAATGCTAAATAGTAGTAGTAGTAGTGAAGCTGAGAAAAAAACAAACAAACATACAGTTGTGTTTTATGGTCTCTGATGTCTTTTCCTCCAATTTTAAAATTTTTGGGCTTGGTTTTAATGTATTATTTCCATTACGTCCCACAGATCAATCCAGAGACAAGTGGGTTATGTCCCTATACCAGCAGGTGGAGATAGAGAGAATGCCAGAGCTATGCCATAAGGATATGTGCAGCAGCCTCACCTTCAGTATTTTCAGTATTCTTTCTATCTGAGCAAGTGGATAGACATCTGTGCAGCTCTGGTTTGGTGCTTGCTCCTAGCCTAGTTGAGCTGGTGATATTTGGCGTGGCGCTGCCTGTCTGTTGGGATACACCTGGTGGGGCCAGGTCCCTTCCCCACCTCTGTGGTCCTCTTGTGGGTCAGTGTCCTTCATTGGATGGCAGTTGTACCTCCTGCCTCTTAAAAAAAAACCAACCCCCCCCCCCCCCCACACACACAATTCTGCACCATGTCTTCAGTGGATCTGAGTCTGCTGTGTTTCTTACTCGGTCAGTACTTGCCTATATGACGGTTATCTTGGCTTTTACTGTACCGTAGAGGTATGTATGCTGCTCTAGCCGGCACCTGTGGTTCCTAGCTTTGCCTCTTTCTCTGCAAGTATCTTGGTGCTGGTTAGTGCTGACTGGGTTATGCTGCGTCTCCTGCTGCATGCTAATTACCGCACTGTCTGGCTTCTCTCTGTCTCTTCTCCAGTGGCCTTGGACTGGAAGACCTTACCACATTCCAGCGGGAACTTTGGGGATTTGTGACGGGCTTCGTGCCAGTCATGCGTACACCTTAGAGGGCGTGTGTCTGTTCCGTCTTTCTGAAGGGATGCCACGGGGCCAGTGGTGTGCACTGCCCTCAGCGGTGCGTAATGGGCGGAATAGGGAGTCTTTCTGCCTGCTCTGCCTTGGCTGCAAGTGTTTTTTGCGGTATGCTTGGGTTACGCAATGGGGGTCTTGGCGACTCCATGTTTCCCGCGCTTTTTCTGATGGATCTCCTTGCTGCACTTGTTTAAAAAAAATTTGGATTTCTTCCTGGTGGAATCCCAGCTTGGTTTGTCACCTTTGTTGGCCCTACTTTGTGGCACTTAGCTGGTACTCTTGGTGCAGCTCTAAGTTCTCTTTGTGGTCTGCAGGTTTCTGTAGCCTATAGGATTCTCGGTTGCATGTCAAGGGGTTTTCAGGTTCCTGCTCCTCCTACGGAGGTCCCTTCTTGCCTGTGAAGGATCTTGAAATTCCTCTGTCTCACAGGGAACTAATCTGCTGTATCCTTCTCCTTGGTACTTATGGTAGTGCTTGGCTGGGCTTGTCTTCTGCAGAGCTTGTCAGTCACTCTGTCTCTTGGTGCTGTCTGTGCTTTGGTTGCCTGGTCATTGCCTGTCTGCTGTTCTGGTGGCTCCTGCATATACCAGCCTTCCCTCTGCTTGGGCAGCCGCAGAGGTTCTCCATGGATACCTCTCTGTGGGGGTTGTTTGCAGCATCAATCCATGTAGTGTTTTCAGCCGCGCTTGTTCTCGGCAGCCTTTCTTAACTGGGGCTGCTGAGGGATTTCAAGGCAGCTGGTTTGAGCCGTTGACCATTAACCTGCGATCTGGCTATTCCTTGTCATCAAGCAGATGAAGCCATTACGTATGGGTTTTGTCCATCAACCAGCAGGGGGAGATAGAGAGCACTCAACTTTTCACAGTGCCTCATGGCCAGCTAGCTCCACTGCCTCTTCAGTATTCTCTATCTCCCCAAGCAGGGTGGCTGCAGCTTCTTCGAGCTCCATCAAAAATCTGCCTGGGGGGTGGCTCCTGGCTTGCCAGTTGTTAGCCGGGGTGTTAGAGGCTATAGCAGCTTCACTTTGAAGGCACATAGGTCAGCCCTTTCCCTGCCTTACCCATGCCCCCGTGGATGTGGACATATTAGCTTGATTTTCCCTGTCCTTTCCCACTCAGTGGATGCAGGCACATTGGTTCGCCTTTCCCTGCCTTTCCCACTTATCTGAGCCTCCGGAGTGATTTTATTTACCTCTTTTTGCCTCTGCTTTCCCCACAGCGTTAAAACAAAAAAAAAACAAAAAAAAAAAGAGGTTTTTTCCTTGAGATTCTTCTGCAGGACCGGAGCTGTGATACTCGGTCTAGTGAGGTAAGAGTGTTTTCTGACTCCTCTGGGGTGGGCCCGTGATCGGGACGTTTTTGGCACGAACCACCATTTTTGAATTTTACTGCTGTTTTCGGTGATGGCTGCGGAGACTGTAAAGCGCTGTTCTAAATGTGGCAAGCGCAAATCAGCAGAGGGGCTCTGTAATTTTTGCTGTACAGATGGTAGAGCCGGCCCGAGCATGGCGAGCGGCGATCTTTCGCGCTCTGAGCTGGCAGCGGACGCCATTTTGGATTTTCCACATGGCGCGGCCTCCGTTGCGACGGAGAGTCCTGAATCGGGGGGGGATCCTCTGAGTGAGGCTAATAATAGAGCTGATAGGCCTGGGCAGGATCCGGGCGGTCAGGGAGCGGTTTTCTCCCCTGATTTTGTTTTAATGCTGCATAGGGCATACATGCTTAAAAGAGCTCTTCCACAGGGATTTTCGGACCCTCTGCCTGCCCCCCCGGTGGATCCTGGCCTTTTGGAGTTGGCTTTGCCTGTTTCTTATCCTCCTGATAAACGCAGAAGGACTAATTCCCCTTCTGAGGGGTCTGGCAGAACTTCTTGGGCTGAGGAGCCAGAGTCGGGTGCAGAATTGCCACAGGAGCTTGATGATCCGTCTGCGGTGAGGATTTTCCACCGCGAGGAGCTGCCAGCGCTTATTTCAGATGCCTTACAAGCCCTCTCGATTGAAGATCCTGGGAGTGGCACAGCCTCCTCTGTTAATCCAAGGATGGCTAGTACCAGAAAGTACCAGAAAGCCAGCTCGAGCCTTTCCTTTGCATGACTTCATCCAAGAGCTTATTTCGGCTCACTGGGCTGACCCTGAGGGACCTTTGAAGGTTGCCAGGGACCTTTGAAGGTTGCCAGGGCTATGGGGCAATTATACCCTCTGAGTGAAGAACATTTGGCTCGCTTTGCAATGCCTAAAGTGGATGCCCTGGTCACGGCTGTGACAAAGAGAACTACCCTCCCTGTTGAAGGAGGTGTTGCCCTGAAGGATATTCAAGACTGCAGGCTTGATTCAGCTCTGAAGCGGTCCTTTGATTTGTCAGGTCTCACTGTTCGGGCATCTGCATGCAGTTGTTATGCTGCTAGTGCCTGCCTGGCTTGGTTACAGCAGGCAGTGGAACAGCCCGGTGATGGAGCGGAGACCTTATCTGAAGTGGCTCCGCGGATGGAGTCGGCCTTGTCCTTTTTGGCTGACGCCCTTTATGATATGGTCAGAGCTTTGGCTAAACAAATAACTGTAGCAGTGGCGGCTCGCCGCACTCTTTGGCTACGACATTGGGCGGCGGACATGGCCTCTAAGCAAAGGTTGGTGAAGTTGCCCTTTCAAGGCCTTCTCCTGTTTGGTGAGGAGCTGGAAAACATTGTTAAAGGCCTGAGGGATTCCAAACCTCAGCGCTTGCCCGAAGATAGGCGGAAGCCTTCCTCTAAGGGTCAGGTGGTCCACTTCTCTTACAGACCTCGCTTCCGTGAAGCTAGAAGGTACTGCCCGGGACGTGCTGCTGGGTTCACTTCTCGTGCCCGCTTTCAGCAGAGAAACTCCTTTCGCTCGGACAAACGTTCCGCAGCTGCCGGTTCAAGGCCTGGAGTTCAGGGGCAACCCTCTCAATGATGGTGCGCCGGCCCCCTCCTCGTTTCCTGTCATCGGAGGAAGACTTTCCCTCTTTTTCGAGGAGTGGGCCAAAATCTCCGCAGATCAGTGGGTCTTGGACCTGATCAGAGACGGATACCGAATAGAATTCGATGCCCTGGTGAGAGACGTGTTTGTGGAATCCCGATGCGGTTCTGCCGCCAAATGGGCGGCGGTAGAGGAGACTTTGCACAGTCTGTGCCAGATAGGGGCTGTGACCCCGGTGCCTCCCGCCGAACAAGGTCTAGGCCGCTACTCCATTTACTTTGTGGTGCCACAAAAAGGCGGGTCTTTTCGCCCGATCCTGGACTTAAAAGAGCTAAACAAGTCATTAAGAGTGCGGCATTTTCACATGGAAACCCTGCGCTCCGTCATTGCGGCGGTACAGCCAGGAGAGTTTCTCACGTCTCTGGACCTGAAAGAAGCTTACTTGCACATACCAATTTGGCCCCCGCACCAGAAGTTTCTGCGGTTTAAGTACATAAGTACATAAGTAATGCCATACTGGGAAAAGACCAAGGGTCCATTGAGCCCAGCATCCTGTCCACGACAGCGGCCAATCCAGGCCAAGGGCACCTGGCAAGCTTCCCAAACGTACAAACGTTCTATACATGTTATTCCTGGAATTTTGGATTTTTCCAAGTCCGTTTAGTAGCGGTTTATGGACTTGTCCTTTAGGAAACAGTCAACCCCTTTTTAAACTCTACTAAGCTAACCGCCTTCACCACTTTCTCCGGCAACGAATTCCAGAGTTTAATTACACGTTGGGTGAAGAAAAATTTTCTCCGATTTGTTTTAAATTTACTACACTGTAGTTTCATCGCATGCCCCCTAGTCCTAGTATTTTTGGAAAGCGTGAACAGAAGCTTCACATCCACCTGTTCCACTCCACTCATTATTTTATATACCTCTATCATGTCTCCCCTCAGCCGTCTCTTCTCCAAGCTGTATAGCCCTAGCCTCCTTAGTCTTTCTTCATAGGGAAGTCGTCCCATCCCCGCTATCATTTTAGTCGCCCTTCGCTGCACCTTTTCCAATTCTACTATATCTTTCTTGAGATGCGGCGACCAGAATTGAACACAATACTCAAGGTGCGGTCGCACCATGGAGCGATACAACGGCATTATAACATCCTCACACCTGTTTTCCATACCTTTCCTAATAATACCCAACATTCTATTCGCTTTCTTAGCCGCAGCAGCACACTGAGCAGAAGGTTTCAGTGTGTTATCGACGACGACACCCAGATCCCTTTCTTGGTCCGTAACTCCTAACGTGGAACCTTGCATGACGTAGCTATAATTCGGGTTCTTTTTTCCCACATGCATCACCTTGCACTTGCTCACATTAAACATCATCTGCCATTTAGCCGCCCAGTCTCCCAGTCTCGTAAGGTCCTCTTGTAATTTTTCACAATCCTGTCGCGATTTAACGACTTTGAATAACTTTGTGTCATCAGCAAATTTAATTACCTCGCTAGTTACGCCCATCTCTAAATCATTTATAAATATATTAAAAAGCAGCGGTCCTAGCACGGACCCCTGAGGAACCCCACTAACTACCCTTCTCCATTGTGAATACTGCCCATTTAACCCTACTCTCTGTTTCCTATCCTTCAACCAGTTTTTAATCCACAATAGGACATTTCCTCCTATCCCATGACCCTCCAATTTCCTCTGTAGCCTTTCATGAGGTACCTTGTCAAACGCCTTTTGAAAATCCAGATACACAATATCAACCGACTCCCCTTTGTCCACGTTTGTTCACTCCTTCAAAGAATTGAAGTAAATTGGTCAGGCAAGATTTCCCCACACAAAAGCCATGCAGACTCGGTCTCAGTAATCCATGTCCTCGGATGTGCTCTGTAATTATGTTTTTAATAATAGCCTCTACCATTTTCCCAGGCACCAACGTCAGACTCACCGGTCTATAATTTCCCGGATCTCCCCTGGAGCCTTTTTTAAAAATGGGCGTTACATTGGCCACCCTCCAATCTTCCGGTACCACGCTCGATTTTAAGGATAAGTTGCATATCACTAGCAGTAGCTCCGCAAGCTCGTTTTTCAGTTCTATCAGTACTCTAGGATGAATACCATCCGGTCCCGGAGATTTGCTACTCTTCAGTTTGCCAAACTGCCCCATTACGTCCTCCAGGTTTACCGTGAAGTCAGTAAGTTTCTCCGACTCGTCCGCTTGAAATACCATTTCCGACACCGGTATCCCACCCAAATCTTCCTCGGTGAAGACCGAAGCAAAGAATTCATTGTCTCTCCACTACGTCTTTGTCTTCCTTGATCGCCCCTTTTACCCCTCGGTCATCCAGCGGCCCAACCGATTCTTTTGCCGGCTTCCTGCTTTTAATATACCGAAAAAATTTTTTACTATGTTTTTTTGCCTCTAATGCTATCTTTTTTTCATACTCCCTCTTGGCCTTCTTAATCTGTGCCTTGCATTTGCTTTGACACTCCTTATGCTGTTTCTTGTTATTTTCAGACGGTTCCTTCTTCCATTTTCTGAAGGCGTTTCTTTTAGCCCTAATAGCTTCCTTCACCTCACTTTTCAACCAGGCCGGGTGTCTTTTGGACTTCCGTCTTTCTTTTCTAATTTGCGGAATATGTTTGGCCTGGGCCTCCAGGATGGTATTTTTGAACAGCGTCCACGCCTGTTGTACAGTTTTTACTCTCTCAGTTGCCCCCCTAAGTTTTTTTTTTACCGTTCTTCTCATTTTATCATAGTCTCCTTTTTTAAAGTTAAACGCTAACGTATTTGACTTTCTGTGTACAGTTACTTCAAGGTCGATGTCAAAACTGATCATATTATGGTCACTGTTATCAAGCGGCCCCAGTACCATAACGTCCCTCACCAGATCATGCGCTCCACTAAGGACCAAGTCTAGAATTTGTCCTTCTCTCGTCGGCTCCTGCACCAGTTGCTCCATAAAGCTGTCCTTGATTTCATCAAGGAATTGTATCTCTGTAGCATGTCCTGATGTTACATTTACCCAGTCTATATTTGGATAATTGAAGTCACCCATTATTATCACATTGCCCATTTTGTTCGCATCTCTGATTTCTTTTATCATTTCTGTGTCTACCTGCTCATCCTGGCGAGGCGGACGGTAGTACACTCCTATCGCCACTTTTTTCCATTTAATACATGGAATTTCAACCCACAGTGATTCAAAGGTGTGATTTGTGTCCTGCTGAATTTGTAATCTATCTGAGTCAAGGCTCTCGTTAATATACAATGCTACCCCTCCACCAGTCCGGTCCACCCTATCATTACGATATACTTTGTACCCCGGTATGACAGTGTCCCACTGGTTATCCTCCTTCCATCAGGTCTCAGTAATGCCTATTATATCCAATTTTTCATTTAGTGCAATATATTCCAACTCTCCCATCTTATTTCTTAGACTCCTAGCATTTGCATATAGACATTTCAGAGTATGTTTGTTGTTCTTATTTGCATGATGCTTAGTACCTGACACTATTGATTTGACATCTTTTGTCTGATCTTTAGTTGTATTTAAGGGCACCTGGCCTACCACGGTCTGTTGTGTAACCTCACTATCCAGAAACCCTATCTTCCCTGTTTGTGAGGTATCTTTGCAAGATACCTTTTCCCGAACCATGCGCTTTTGAGCAACTGTCGGCCTTCCCCCCATTTCTAGTTTAAAAGCTGCTCTATCTCCTTTTTAAATGCCGACGCCAGCAGCCTGGTCCCACCCTGGTTAAGGTGGAGCCCATCCTTTCGGAATAGGCTCCCCCTTCCCCAGAATGTTGCCCAGTTCCTAACAAATCTAAAACCCTCCTCCCTGCACCATCGTCTCATCCACGCATTGAGACTCTGGTGTTGGGAAAACATTTCCAGTTTCGGGCCTTGCCTTTTGGCCTCGCCACAGCTCCCCGAACCTTCTCCAAGGTAATGGTGGTAGTAGCTGGCTTTCTCAGGTGAGAGGGTATCCGGGTTCACCCGTACCTAGACGACTGGCTCATCAGAGCAGACTCAGAAAAAGAGAGTCATCTAGCTACAGCCAGAGTGGTTTCAGTCCTTCAATCTGTGGGCTGGGTCGTCAATATAGCCAAAAGTTACCTCCTGACCCCCCCTCGCAATCTCTAGAATATTTGGGGGCCAGGTTCGACACAGCTTCGGGCTATGTGTTTCTTCCCGAGCAAAGGCGGTGCAAGCTTCAGAATCAGATCCGTCTGCTCCTGAGGATGCCCCGCCCGCGAGCTTGGGATATTGTCCAGCTGTTGGGATCGATGACGACGACCTTGGAAGTAGTGCCATGGGCGAGAGCGCACCTGAGACCTCTACCGTATTCTCTACTTCAACGATGGTCTCCAGTATCTCAGGATTATCAGTGCAGACTTTCTTGGCTCCCTGTGGCCCGCCTCAGTTTGGAGTGGTGGCTCTCGGACAGCATGTTGCGGTGGGGAATGCCGCTGGTGCTCCCCGATTGGTGCCTAGTGGTGACAGATGCCAGCCTGAAGGGCTGGGGCGCACTTTGCCAGGGGAAGCATGCTCAGGGTCTGTGGACGCCCGACGAGTCAGAGTGGTCTATCAACCGCCTGGAGTTGAAAGCGGTGTTTCTGGCTCTTCTGGCCTTTCAAGTGACCCTGGAAGGATTGGCTGTCCGAGTGATGTCGGACAACACGACAGCAGTGGCCTACATAAATCGACAAGGCGGCACTCAGTGCAGAGCTCTAGCCGCGCAGGCCGAACAAATTTGCCACTGGGCCGAGCTGCATCTACAGTCCCTGTCAGCAGCTCACATTGCAGGTCAGAGCAACATGCAAGCCGACAATCTAAGCAGACATCAGATCGATCCAGCGGAGTGGGAACTAGCAGACGATGTATTCCTGCAGATATGTGCCAAATGGGGCAAGCCAGTGATGGATCTTATGGCGTCCAGTTCCAATGCCAAAGTCCCGTGCTTCTTCAGCAGACGGAGGGATCCTCGCTCTGCCGGGTTGGATGCCTTGGCTCAACCCTGACCCCTGGGCTTGCTGTGTATGTCTTCCCTCCGTGGCCCTTGATAGGGCGAGTGCTCCTGCGGATTCGGCTGCATCCAGGAGAAGTGGTGCTCATCGCCCCGGATTGGCCCAGGAGGCCTTGGTATGCGGACCTCCGACAGATGCTGTTGGAGGCTCCCTTTCCGTTACCTCTGATTCCGCACTTGTTGTCACAGGGTCCGGTGGCCATGGAGGACGCCTGCTGCTTTGGTCTTATGGGATGGCGATTGAGAGGTCGCATTTGAGAGATAAAGGCTACTCAAATAAGGTAATTTCCACTCTCCTGCAGGCCCGCAAGCGCTCCACTTCCGTGGCTTATGCCAGGATTTGGCGCCAGTTTGAAGTCTGGTGTGTTTCAAGAGCGCTTTCTCCGTTGAGGGCTCCTGTCTTGCCGATTCTGGACTTTTTGCAGGATGGTGTACACAAAGGCTTGGCCTATAATTCCCTGCGGGTGCAAGTGGTAGCATTGGCTTCCCTGCGTGGCAAGGTTGAAGGCGTGTCCTTAGCTGCTCATCCAGATGTGGCACAGTTTCTTAGAGGGGGTGCTTCGGCTCCGTCCTCCCGTGCGGGCACCTTGTCTAGCTTGGAACCTGGGGTTAGTATTGAAGGCCCTTCAGGGGGCTCCCGTTGAACTGCTTCGGCGTGCTTCAGAGAAAGATTTGACACTGAAGGCCGTCTTTTTAGTGGCCATTACCTCGGCGAGACGGGTGTCAGAGTTCCAAGCGCTGTCCTGTAGAGACCCTTTTCTGCAATTCTCAGAGTCAGGGGTCACGGTTCGGACCGTGCCTTCCTTCATGCCTAAGGTGGTTTCAGCATTTCACCTAAACCAGCCTGTTTTTCTTCCCTCCTTTGTTGAGGAGGAGTTTCCAGATACATTTGGGCAGTTGCACCTTTTGGATGTGCGCAGGACTCTGTTGCAGTATCTGCGAATTACAAATTCTTTCAGGACCTCTGGTCATCTTTTTGTGCTGTTTGCAGGTCCTCGCAGAATGTCTTCAGCGTCTAAAGCCACTATTGCCCCCATTGGCTCAAAGAAGCTATCTTTTCAGCATATCTGCTGTCTGTCCGGGCTCCGCCTGAAGCCTTTAAGGCACATTCCACAAGAGCGATTTCCTCTTCCTGGGCGGAAACTGGAGCACTCTCTCTTCATGAGATTTGCAGTGCTGCAACATGGGCTTCTAAGCTCTCTTTCGTCCAACATTACAGGCTGGATGTGGCTGCCAGGAGGGATGCGCGTTTTGGAGCACAGGTGCTAGTGCGTGGTGTGGCTTGTTCCCATCCTATTTAGGGATTGCTTTGTTACATCCCATACGTAATGGCTTCATCTGCTTGATGACAAGGAAGGGAAAATTAGGTTCTTACCATGATAATTTTCTTTCCTTTAGTCATAGCAGATGAAGCCATGAGCCCTCCCTGTATGATTGTCTGTATTCTCCGAGGACAAGCAGGCTGCTTGTTCTCACTGATGGGTGACGTCCACGGCAGCCCCCCCAATCGAAACTTCACTAGCAAAGGCCTTTGCTAGTCCTTGCGTGCCCATGCGCACCGCGCATGCGCGGCCGTCTACCCGCCCGAACCGGCTCGTGTTCGTCAGTCTTCTTTTGTCCGCGCTCGGTACGGTCGTGTTTGCGGCATTCGCGCCCCTTAAGTTGACCCTCGCGCGTCTTTTTGACTTTTCGCTTCTAAAAAAAAAAAAGAAGGGATTTCGGAAAAGGGCCTTTTGGTCTTTTCCCTTTCCCGTATTTCTAGTTTTTGGCCCCCGTTAAGTTTTCTTTCGTTTTCGGGGTAGGCCCTTTTGAGGCCTCGGGTCGAGTTTTTCTCCCCCTCTCTTTGGTGCCTTACCGCAATTACGAGTTTTGATTTCGCCGGCGTGATTTTTCCGCCCATGTCATCGAAGTCTCCCAGCGGCTTCAAGAAGTGCACCCAGTGCGCCCGGGTAATCTCGCTCACTGACAGGCACGCATCGTGTCTTCAGTGTCTGGGGGCTGGGCACCGCCCGCAGGCCTGTAGTCTTTGCGCCCTTTTACAGAAAAGGACTCAGGTAGCGAGATTAGCCCAGTGGAACGTTTTGTTCTCGGGCTCTTCGTCGGCATCGGCACCGGGAGTATCGAGTGCGTCGACGTCGACAGCGTCAAGACCTCCGCCCTCGGCCGCGACTGTATCGATTGCATCGAGGCATCAACCCTCTGCATCGTCGGGGCCGAGACATCGGAAGGCTGCGTCGGCGTCGGTGGTACCGGGACCTCCACTAGTGCTGATGTCGTCGGACGGTGGTGCTTCGACTGGAGTGCAGGTGAGGGCTGTCCATTCCCATGCTTGTGGCGGTGAGCCTTCGGGTGGGTCTCCCCCTACCCTGAGGGCTCCTGCGGTACAGCCCCCCTGAGACCGACCTTCTTCGGCCTCGGCCCCGAGGAAGCGACGTCTGGATTCTACGTCCTCCTCGTCGGTACCGGGAAGCTCCGGTGACATGCTTCGTTTGAAAAAGTCAAAGAAGCATCGACTCCGGTCTCCTTCCTGCGTCGGTACCGAGAGCTCTGGGTCGCCGAGGGAGTCGGCACCCCATCGGCACCGGGAGGACCGCTCACCCTCTGTTCAAGAGGTGTCGATGCGCTCCACCTTGGACAGCCCGGAACAGCCTCCACGCCCGGATCAGACTCTGACTTCGACACCTGCATCGGCTTCCATGTCTTTCTCCACAGCCGCTCTGCACGAGAGTCTCCGGGCCGTTCTTCCAGAGATCCTGGGAGAGCTGTTGCGCCCTTCCCCTCCGGTACCGGGGGTGCTTGCGCCACCGGTACCGTCGAGTGAGGCGCCGGCTGGCCCCTTGCCCGGGGTGAGGTCTCCAACATCGGTGCCGCTTGCGGTACCGACTGCGGTCGCCTCCCAGGAAGGCTCCCCGACGACGTCGGCGGAGGGAGCTTTGCCGGTGCGGGCGAAGGAGTCTACCTCTCGATGTTCACATCGTGGCTGTGGTTCCACGGAGTCGAGCCGGGCATGGCTTCAGGCACAGGTTCGTGAACTTGTGTCTGATACCGATGGTGAGGCCTCGTGGGGAGGAGGAGGAGGACATCAGATATTTCTCTGACGAGGAGTCTGATGGCCTTCCTTCTGATCCCACTCCCTCCCCTGAAAGGCAGCTTTCTCCTCCCGAGAGCCTGTCTTTTGCTGCCTTTGTCCGGGAGATGTCTACGGCCATCCCCTTCCCGGTGGTTGTGGAGGACGAGCCCAGGGCTGAAATGTTTGAGCTCCTGGACTATCCTTCTCCACCTAAGGAAGCGTCCACAGTACCCATGCATCATGTCCTAAAAAAGACATTGCTGGCGAACTGGACTAAGCCTTTAAGTAATCCCCACATTCCCAAGAAGATTGAGTCCCAGTACCGGATCCATGGGGACCCAGAGCTGATGCGCACTCAGTTGCCTCATGACTCTGGAGTTGTGGATTTGGCCCTAAAGAAGGCTAAGAGTTCTAGGGAGCATGCTTCGGCGCCCCCGGGCAAAGACTCTAGAACCTTAGACTCCTTTGGGAGGAAGGCCTACCATTCCTCTATGCTCGTGGCCAAAATTCAGTCTTACCAGCTCTACACGAGCATACACATGCGGAACAATGTGCGGCAGTTGGCGGGCTTGGTGGACAAGCTCCCTCCTGAGCAAGTCAAGCCATTTCAGGAGGTGGTCAGGCAGCTGAAGGCGTGCAGAAAATTCCTGGCCAGAGGGGTGTATGACACCTTTGATGTTGCGTCCAGGGCCGCTGCTCAAGGTGTGGCGATGCGCAGACTCTCATGGCTGCGTGCCTCCGACCTGGAGAATAGGATCCAGCAGCGGGTTGCGGACTTGCCTTGCCGTGCGGACAATATTTTTGGAAAGAAGGTCGAACAGGTGGTAGAGCAGCTCCACCAGCGGGATACCGCTTTCGACAAGTTCTCCCGCCGGCAGCCTTCAGCTTCTACCTCCACAGGTAGACGTTTTTATGGGGGAAGGAAGACTGTTCCCTACTCTTCTGGTAAGCGTAGGTACAATCCTCCTTCTCGACAGCCTGCTGCCCAGGCTAAGCCCCAGCGCGCTCGCTCTAGTCAGCAGTGTGCGCCTCAGCAAGGCCCCTCGGCTCCCCAGCAAAAGCAAGGGGCGAGCTTTTGACTTGCTCCAGCAGAGCATAGCCGACATCAACGTGGCAGTGCAGGGCGATCTGCCGGTCGGAGGGAGGTTGAAAGTTTTTCACCAAAGGTGGCCTCTCATAACCTCCGATCAGTGGGTTCTTCAAATAGTCAGGCAAGGATACACCCTCAATTTGGCCTCCAAACCTCCAAATTGTCCACCGGGAGCTCAGTCTTACAGCTTCCAGCACAAGTAGGTACTTGCAGAGGAACTCTCCGCCCTTCTCAGCGCCAATGCGGTCGAGCCTGTGCCATCCGGGCAAGAAGGGCTGGGATTCTATTCCAGGTACTTCCTTGTGGAAAAGAAAACAGGGGGGATGCGTCCCATCTTAGACCTAAGGGCCTTGAACAAATATCTGGTCAAGGAAAAGTTCAGGATGCTTTCCCTGGGCACCCTTCTTCCCATGATTCAGGAAAACGACTGGCTATGCTCTCTGGACTTGAAGGACGCCTACAAGCACATCCCGATACTGCCAGCTCACAGACAGTATCTGCGATTTCAGCTGGGCACACGTCACTTCCAGTACTGTGTGCTACCCTTTGGGCTCGCCTCTGCGCCCAGAGTGTTCACGAAGTGCCTGGCTGTGGTAGCAGCGACACTTCGCAGGCTGGGAGTACATGTGTTCCCTTATCTCGACGATTGGCTGGTGAAGAACACATCCGAGGCAGGAGCTCTACAGTCCATGCAGATGACTATTCGCCTCCTGGAGCTACTGGGGTTTGTGATAAATTATCCAAAGTCCCATCTTCTCCCAGTACAGAGACTCGAATTCATAGGAGCTCTGCTGGATTCTCGGACGGCTCGTGTCCATCTCCCAGAGACGAGAGCCAACAACTTGTTGTCCCTCGTCTCGCGGGTGCGAGCGTCCCAACAGATCACAGCTCGGCAGATGTTGAGATTGCTGGGCCACATGGCCTCCACAGTTCATGTGACTCCCATGGCCCGCCTTCACATGAGATCTGCTCAATGGACCCTAGCTTCCCAGTGGTTTCAGGCTGCTGGGGATCTAGAAGACGTGATCCACCTGTCCACGAGTTTTCTCAAATCCCTGTATTGGTGGACGATTTGGTCCAATTTGACCCTGGGACGTCC
Organism: Microcaecilia unicolor; assembly: GCF_901765095.1. NCBI lineage: Eukaryota > Metazoa > Chordata > Amphibia > Gymnophiona > Siphonopidae > Microcaecilia > Microcaecilia unicolor. The sequence goes on from NC_044040.1 coordinate 71,042,348, forward strand.
TTTCCAAATTCCTCAGCCACAAAAAGTGCTGACTACGGATGCGTCTCTCCTGGGGTGGGGAGCTCATGTCGATGGGCTTCACACCCAGGGAAGCTGGTCCCTCCAGGAACGCGATCTGCAGATCAATCTTCTGGAGTTACGAGCGGTCTGGAACGTTCTGAAGGCTTTCAGAGATCGGCTGTCCCACCAAATTATCCAAATTCAGACAGACAACCAGGTTGCCATGTATTACATCAACAAGCAGGGGGGCACCGGATCTCGCCCCCTGTGTCAGGAAGCCATCAGCATGTGGCTCTGGGCTTGCCGTCACGGCATGGTGCTCCAAGCCACATATCTGGCAGGCGTAAACAACAGTCTGGCCGACAGGTTGAGCAGGATTATGCAACCTCACGAGTGGTCGCTCAACTCCAGAGTAGTGCGCCAGATCTTCCAGGTGTGGGGCACCCCCTTGGTAGATCTCTTTGCATCTCGAGCCAACCACAAAGTCCCTCAGTTCTGTTCCAGGCTTCAGGCCCACGGCAGACTGGTATCGGATGCCTTCCTCCTGGACTGGGGGGAAGGTCTGCTGTATTCTTATCCTCCCATACCTCTGGTGGGGAAGACTTTGTTGAAACTCAAGCAAAACCGAGGCACCATGATTCTGATTGCTCCCTTTTGGCCGCGTCAGATCTGGTTCCCTCTTCTTCTGGAGTTGTCCTCTGAAGAACCGTGGAGATTGGAGTGTTTTCCGACCCTCATCACACAGGACGAAGGGGCGCTTCTGCATCCCAACCTCCAGTCTCTGGCTCTCACGGCCTGGATGTTGAGAGCGTAGACTTTGCCTCTTTGGGTCTGTCAGAGGGTGTCTCCCGCATCTTGCTTGCTTCCAGTAAAGATTCCACTAAGAGGAGTTACTTCTTTCTATGGAGGAGGTTTGCCGTCTGGTGTGACAGCAAGGCCCTAGATCCTCGCTCTTGTCCTACACAGACCCTGCTTGAATACCTTCTGCACTTGTCTGAGTCTGGTCTCAAGACCAACTCTGTAAGGGTTCGCCTTAGTGCAATCAGTGCATACCATTACCGTGTGGAAGGTAAGCCGATCTCAGGACAGCCTTTAGTGGTTCGCTTCATGAGAGGTTTGCTTTTGTCAAAGCCCCCTGTCAAACCTCCTACAGTGTCATGGGATCTCAATGTCGTTCTCACCCAGCTGATGAAACCTCCTTTTGAGCCACTGAACTCCTGCCATCTGAAGTACTTGACCTGGAAGGTCATTTTCTTGGTGGCAGTTACTTCAGCTCATAGAGTCAGTGAGCTTCAGGCCCTGGTAGCCCAGGCCCCTTACACCAAATTTCATCATAACAGAGTAGTCCTCCGCACTCACCCTAAGTTCTTGCCAAAGGTTGTGTCGGAGTTCCATCTGAACCAGTCAATTGTCTTGCCAACATTCTTTCCCCATCCTCATTCCTGCCCTGCTGAACGTCAGCTGCACACATTGGACTGCAAGAGTGCATTGGCTTTCTATCTGGAGCGGACACAGCCCAACAGACGGTCCGCCCAATTGTTTGTTTCTTTTGATCCCAACAGGAGGGGAGTGGCTGTGGGGAAACGCACCATATCCAATTGGCTAGCAGATTGCATTTCCTTCACTTACGCCCAGGCTGGGCTGGGTCTTGAGGGTCATGTCACGGCTCACAATGTCAGAGCCATGGCAGCGTAGGTAGCCCACTTGAAGTCAGCCACTATTGAAGAGATCTGCAAAGCTGCGACGTGGTCATCTGTCCACACATTCACATCTCATTACTGCCTGCAGCAGGATACTCGACGCGACAGTTGGTTCGGGCAGTCAGTGCTTCAGAATCTGTTCGGGGTTTAGAATCCAACTCCACCCCCCTAGGCCCATGTTTATTCTGTTCCAGGCTACAGTCTCAGTTAGTTGGATATGTTGTTAGGTCAATCTCAGTTATGTCCTTGCCGTTGCGAGGCCCAGTTGACCATGTTTGTTGTTTTGAGTGAGCCTGGGGGCTAGGGATACCCCATCAGTGAGAACAAGCAGCCTGCTTGTCCTCGGAGAAAGCGAATGCTACATACCTGTAGAAGGTATTCTCCGAGGACAGCAGGCTGATTGTTCTCACAAACCCGCCCGCCTCCCCTTTGGAGTTGTGTCTTCCCTTGTTTGTCTTGCTATATATAGGACTGACGAACACGAGCCGGTTCGGGCGGGAAGACGGCCGCGCATGCGCGGTGCGCATGGGCGCGCGAGGACTAGCAAATGCCTTTGCTAGTGAAGTTCCGATTGGAGGGGCTGCCGTGGACGTCACCCATCAGTGAGAACAATCAGCCTGCTGTCCTCGAAGAATACCTTCTACAGTTATGTAGCATTCGCTTTGCAGTGATTCTGATTTTAGGTGCTGTTCTTGTTTCCTGAAGTTATATTCCTTCCTTGGGGAGTTGGAAAACAGTCTTCAGGATTCTTGTTACAGTGATATGAGGATGAGTTCATATCCTCCAGTTCATGTTTTGGGAGGATGAGTTTATTCCCTCCAGGAGAATGCAAGTATTCCCTCTGTTTATACAAAGTGGAAGACGAGTTTATTCCCTCCAGGAGGATGAGTTCATTCCCTCCTTTTTTGAGTTCATGCCCTTGTTAAGGGGCCATCGTTCGCTGTGAGGAAAGTTCATGTTATTCCCATTGCGGTTTGCCATACTGCTTTGGAAGCTTCAAATACTGAAGAGGCAGTGGAGCTAGCTGGTATGAGGCACTGTGAAAAGTTGAGTGCTCTCTATCTCCCCCTGCTGGTTGATGGACACAACCCATACGTAATGGCTTCATCTTCTATGACTAAAGGAAAGAAAATTATCATGGTAAGAACCTAATTTTCCCTTGGGCTGTCGCATCAAGCCTTGACTCTCCCTGACTATCTCCACTGGTCTGTCTCCTCTTTTGGTCTTCGTGCCTGTCTCTGGCATTTCCTGTCAAGCTTAGCCTAGCTTGCCCCTGGCTATTCCATCTGGCTTTGTTTTGTGTCTGGTCATTGTGCCTGGACCTGGCTTTGCCTAGCACTCTGATCATTGAGCCTGGTGTGGCTCGGCTTCAACCGCCTGATGTTGCTTCCTCTCAGTTCATTCAGTGAGTCGGTCCTTCCTCTGGCTGGTTGTTTAATAACCTCAGCCCTATCTGTTGAACCAGCCTGACTCTAGCCATGAACGCTGGGCATATCTTTTCTCTGGCTTATTCTGTAGTATTTAGCCTAGACGGAAAAATCAACAAAGCAGATCGTTATGGAAAAATGTAACTTATTAATAGATATTAAAAATTATATACAGTACATTTTTTCATAATCTGCTTTGTTGTTTTTCCATCTTGGAATTTGCACACCGTCTGCCCTTTTGCTTTCTTGGTGTCTAGCCTAGATGCAGCACTACAGTTGTCCCTTGTTTACCCTTGGCTTCGCCTGTTACATCTAGCCCCGTCTCTGGAGCTCGTCACCCAGTCTAGCCTCAACTTGGTATATGCCTGAACATCTAGCTTTGCTCTGACTTTGGCCTGCTGACCCTACCTGACTCCAGCTCTGGCCGTCAGCTCTTGATTAGCTGCTGCTCCGGCTGTCTTTCCTGTCCTCACTCTGGCTCCAACCATCGAGCCTTGCCCAGCTCTTGTTCCAGCCGACGAGCCTCGCCTGTCGCCGGCTTCGACCGTTGAGCCTTACCGGGCTTAGACAAGCTGCCGAGAATTGATTGACTTCGGTTCTTACTATCGAGACTGGACTTGCTCTGGCCATTGAGCCTTGCCTTGGCTGGCTGTGGCCGTCGGGCTTGGTCTGGTCTTACTCTGGCTGTCGGTCCTGCTCTGGCCATGGCCGTAAAGCCCTGTCTAGTGCCGGCAATGCCCATAGAGCCCTGCCTAGCACCACCTCCGGCTATAGAGCATTGGCTGGCTCCAGCTCCGACTGTAGAACATTGACAGACTCTGGCTCAGACTGTACTTAAGTACATAAGTCTTGCCATACTGGGACAGCCTGAAGATCCATCAAGCCCAGCATCCTGTTTTATACGTTGGCCACTCCGGGTTATGAGTACCTGATAAAATTCCAAACGATACTGTACATTTTATGCGGATTATCCTAGCAATAAGTAGTGGATTTCCAAGTCCATCTTAATACTGCCTTACAGACTTCTCTTTTGGGAAGATATCCAAACCTTTTTTTTTTTTTTCAAATGACCCTGCTAAGCTGGCTGCTTTGCCACATTCTCTGGCAACGAAGTCCCAACTCTTATTTTAGCCGTAGAGCTTTGTCTAGGTCTGGCTCCAGCTATAGAGCGTTGCTTAGCTCCAGCCATAGAAACGTATCTTGCTCCGGCTGCAGAGCCTTGCCTGTCCATGGCTCCGGCCGTTGGGACTTGCCTAGTTCCGGCTCTGTCTCCCGTGGGCAGCTTGCGAGCCTTGTCTAACTCCGCTGTCTCTGGTTCTGGATGCTGTTTGTTATCCTGGGTCAGCCGCGTAGACCTTTCTGGTTCTGGTCCTGGCCATTCAGGCTTGCTTGGCACAGGCCTTGGCTGTTTGCGCCTAGCCTAGTTTCTGGCATAGGCCGTGGGGTCTGGCCTTGGAGGCTGGCACTGGTCATGAAGCCTTGTTTCGATCTGGTATGTTGTCTTTTGGTGGTCTCGGCAGCGGGGATCTTGTCCGTTCCGGGATTCTTTATCTTCCTCTTATCCCAGGGGTGGGTCCAGGTCTGGGATTCATCATGTGATCTTTGCATTGTCTCTTGGTTCGTGGATCAGGATTCCTGTTTGGCCTGGGGAACTCTTCTCCATTTGTGTTCTTTATTCTGAGCACCCCTCGGGGGCCCAGATGGGAGTTTGCCATGGTCCTTCTTCCAGCATGGTTCTCTCGCTCGCTCTTGTGCCTTGATTCCTTTGCAGTCCGTTTTCTTATTCTCCAATGTTGTGACTGCACATGTTCCCTTACCTTGCCATATGGCGCTTCGTTTGCTGTTGGCCCAGTCTGCCTCTCTAGGTGTCGCATGGGTTTCCAAGCACGTGGTGGCGTCTCACGTCTGATTTCTGGTTTGGGACACTGTGGGGTCTGACCGGCTGCTGTTGGGCTCTGCTTCTGTTGGTTTTCTGTACTTGAGCTCCTTTTTTTCGGGGTTCTGTTCTCTGTGGGGTTGGACACATTTCTCCCCGTTTCCAGGGTCTCTTCAGGTTTCTCTGGTTGTCATGGGCCTCTCGGCATTGGCTGGTTGCTCTTCCTTTGTTGCAGCATCCGTGTTTGCTTACTGTTGCCCAGGAAGCCAAGGCCTTTGGGAAGGCATACCTATATTTGGGGATTTCCATGTTCCACTCTATTTGTGGACTGCTTTTGTACATCCCATTCGTCTCTGGATTGAGCTGTGGGACGTAATGGAAGGAAAAATTGTTTCATACCTGATAATTTTCTTTCCTTCAGTCCCAAGAAATCAATCCAAAGGTGCACCCTTGGATTCCTTTGTGACATGGGGTTGGGTCTCTGGTTCATCTGCTTGAAGTGTTGATTTTAAGTTCCATTACAGGAGTAGTTTTCAAAGGACTGATGATGCAGGGGAAAGACCGCGGTTGATTATCCACAGTTGCCGCTGGTTCTTCCCTCCTTGGTGTGAGATGCAGTGGTTTTCTTCATGGGCTCATGATTTCCTTACTACTTTGGTATCGATCATACTGAAAGTGAGGCTGCAGTATGGTATCCTTACGTCAGAGCTCTGGCATTCTCGCTGTCTCCACCTGCTGGTAGAGGGACATAACTCACTCGTCTCTGGATTAATTTGTTGGGACTAAAGGAATGAAAATCATCAGGTAAGAAACATATAATTTTTCCTTACTACTCCATCAGATCTTTTGCATATTCCAGTTCCCCAGGGATCTGTAGTTGGACCGGTGCTATTTAACATATTTATAAATGATTAGATATGAGAGTGACAAATGAGGTGGTTAAATTTGTAGATGACACAAAACTGTTCAAAGTTGTTATAACGTCTGTGGACTGTGAAAAATTGCAGGAAGACCTTAGGAAATTGGAAGATTGGGTATCCAAATGGGAGATGAAATTTAATATGGAGAAATGCATAGTGATGTGAATTGGGAAAAAATAATCCAAATCATAGATACCTGATGTTAGGTTCCACCTTAAGAGCCAGCGCCCAAGAAAAAGATCTTAGTGTCATCGTGGACTATATGCTGAAATTTGTCCAGTGTGCAGCCAAAAAAGCAAACAGAATGCTAGGAATTAAGACAGGGATAGAAAATTAGACAAAGTACTATAATGCCTTTGTATTATTCCATGGTGCAATGTCGCCTTGAATATTGTGTGCAGTTCTGGTTGCTGTACCCCAAAAAGGTTATGGTAGAATTAGATAATGTTCAAAGTAGGGCCACCAAATGATTAAGGGGATGGAACTACTGTCATGAGGACAGGCTTAACTTGTTTTCAAAGCACATAGATTTACAAAGTTACACAGCAACCTATGTAACTTTTTGAGTTTATGTGCTTTGAAAATGAGCCAAAGACAAACATACAAACAGTGGATCCAATAAAAGGCCTCTCACAGTTGGTGTCTTCCTGAACAAGGTCTTTATTCAAATCAATAAAAACAACCCGGCACGTGACGTGTTTCGGCCGTAAAGGCCTGCGTCAGGGGTCTGTTGATTTTTGATGCAAAATACCTTGTAAATCAGATGACTCACAGTCAGTTAACTGTTAACAGAGATACCATATGCGATATGCTGCTGCACCTATCTCTGTCACACACTGTATGTCGGCTCTTCAGCTTGGAAAAGAGATGGCTGGGATGGGGTAGGTATGATAGAGGTTTATAGAATCCTGATTGGCATAGAATGGGTAAATGTGAATCGATTTTATTCTTTCAAAAAGTACTGAGTGAATTCCTTCAAAAAGGCTGTAAATAAATCCAAATAAATAAATAATATTAGGGGACATTCAACAAAGTTACAGGAAATATTTTTTCCCCTCAAGGAATAGTTAAGCTCTGGAATAGAGAGTTGCACGGGGACAGAAATCTAAGCCCTCCCTGCCAGTCCCTGTGGGAATCTGCCTGTCCCGCACATACGCTTGTGAAATCTAACTCGTCCCTGCGGGATTCTAACCTGTCCCCACCGCAAGTAATCCCCTCCATCCCAGCTCCCAGCCCGCCCAGCCTTTGCCGTGCTGCATTTGACCTCCTCCCCAAAGAAAGCCAGATTCTACAAGCAGTAAAAATTCTAATAAAAGTAACATAAATCATTTTCTGTACTCTGCTAAGACGACGGATATACAGATTAGTAGGACCCAAAGCGGTCCAAAACAAGTAAAGTCAGAAACAACACAGTTTATACTTAATTGTTCAACCACCCTTAGGAATCACCTTTGGGTTTAAAAAGCAAAACCATGTGCATGTAAGGACTGGATAAACGAATTAAAGCAAAGTTTAAAGCAAATGCCTTTAATATGTAATACTTGGTATGCTATGTGAATATTCTAAGGCAACAGATTTATTTTCCACTGAACATAATTAACTTTGTATAAACTTGGTGGCTAATACTTTGCTGAACTGGACAATGTTGGCACATTTAGACTGACGGACAGAACTCTGCATGAAGAGAAACCCTTCCCTCATTATTCAGTACCTCTCTGTTAGTAGTAGTAAAAAAGGCAAGTGCATTTTTATAATATCCACAAAACAAAGGGAGCAAATTCCCACATTCTGTCTTTCTTAGGCACAGAAATTTTTTTTTAAATGCTCCCAGGTTTCAACCTAATTCATGTTTAATGTAGGATATAAATAAATAGATAGAAAGTCTGAATGTTGAGCTCTTGATTTTCATAACATGATATCTGTTTTAGTGGCCCATTTCCAGCAGAAACAAATCTCTGCATGAATGTAACAGTGTTAGGGTGTCCCTTTAAACAGCTCCTCCAATGACACACTGATTACAATTTATAAACAAATTACTACTCTGCCTATGAAAAGTTATTCTATTATTATACTACCTCTGTGTACATCCATATGCTACACAAGTCGGTATGTTTGAAAATATAAGTGAAATTAAGTAAAAATGCTACCAACAATAGAGAGCAATGTGAATGCAGCAGCTCATAGGTTTGTTTGTTTTTTGTTTTGAGTGTATGATGGCTGTGCAAGGAAGGAGAAAGAGGTTACCCTGTCTTCAACTCCCTCATTCTTCCCCTCCTAGTGTCTTCCCAACACATTGCATCACCCTGGTGGTCTAGTGGCTTGCTTTGGGGCAGGAAAGGTCCTCATGCTTTCCTGCCTGCTGCCACTGATCCTTTCGCCGCCGCCGAGATTTCAAGTGGCAGCCTCATGAGACTGCCGCTTGAAGTCTTGCCAGCCATCTTGAACAAGCGGTGGCAAAAGGGTCAATGGCCAGGAAAGCATGGGGACCTTTCCTGCCCTGAAGCAAGCCACTAGACCACCAGGGTGATGCGAGGTATGTGTGGGGAAGACATCCAGAGCTGGAGGAAGGGAGTTGAAGACAGGTTAGTCTCTTGTTTCCCCTTCCATTCTGCAGGAACCCCGCATGACCCAGATCCATCCCCGTGGGATCCCCATGGACCTTGGTCTATCCCCATGGGATCCCTGCGGTCCTGGAGGGGATTCCCGCGGGATTCTCATGGTATCTGCGGGAATCCTGCTATCCCTGGTCCCATGCAGCTCTCTACTCTGGAACTCATTACCAGAGGATGTGGTAACAGCAGTTAACATATCTGGGTTTAAAAAAGGGTTGAGCAAGTTTCTGGAGGAAAAGTCCATAGTCTTGAGGTAGAAATGGGGAAAGCCACTTCTGTCCCTGGGATTGGTAGCATGTAATCTTTCTAGTATTTGAGATTCTGCCAGGTACTTGTGATCTGGATTGACCACTGCTGGAAGCAGGATACTGGGCTTAGATGTACCATCAGTCTATCCAGTATGGCTTTTCTTATCTGTAGCAGTCTGAATTGTTCTGTTTTTCTAGTAAAAGTATATAGGTATTCTAGAGTACCATCTTTTGTAGATAGTTGTAGCTCTTTGAATCATAGATGATGATGCTGTTTCAGCATAACAGGTTTGATTTATACAGTATATCTGGAATTTGTGTTTTTTGTAGGTTTTGCATTATTTCCAAAGCTTTTGCTAGTGTACAGTTTGAATTGCTGTTACTGAGGTGACTCCAAAATGTATATTATGTACATTTTATTTCACCTATGAAGATACAAATTTGTGTTTCTGCACTTGTGCATGTTTTTTCTCGAGGACAAGTGAATATTATCTTCTCGTATCTGGATGATGTCACCCGACAGAGTCCTTGTTGCAGGTACTCGCCAGCATACTTTTCTTGTTGCCTTTGGGACTGTTGACCATATATGTGTGCACTTTCCTGCCTGTCCGCCATTACTGTGCGGGACTAGGGCAGTCTGTTTTCTTCTGTGAAGCTGAGTTTTTTTTTTTTTTTTTTTTTTTTTGGGGGGGGGGGGGGGGGGTCGGCTGTTCCTCAGGCACACCATTTTGGTTTTTCCTGTCAAGGCAAATTTGTCCAGTTTCTTGTTCGCTGATCTGTTTCTTCTTCGTGTGGGACAAGGTTACCCTTTTTTCTCCTTAGTTTTTCTTAGATAGCACTTTTCTAAGGTTCCTTCTTTTTCCTCAGCTCCCCTGGCCCTCTTAGACCTTGAACACTCAGGTAAGTTTCCCCTTTTTAATCAAAATTGAGCCATTTGATTTCACTTTGGCTCCCCCACCCCCCAGTCTCCAGAAAGTGTTCTAGGTATGACAGGACCATGTCCTTCATTGGACACTCATTTTTGGTGGCTGTTTAGGACTCGACTATAATCCCCCTTTGTGTAAACTGTGCTTGCAGCTTTCATTGAGACGTATTAAGAGACAAGAACAGCAGCACAAAATATATTTTTGGCAGCAACAAGATTGGTCCACTGACTTCAGCATAGATCACTATGGTCCCTGGAGGTGCATTGGACACTGGGGATACATCAAGGAGGTCTCCCCCTGCCTCGACATCAAAGAGTCAATAGGTTTCATTGACAATGGGCAACCTTCGCTACTGTAATGAACACAAGGAAGGATTCGACAATGCCCTTGGTAACAAGGTGGAGGAGGCTGCTGACCTCATCAAGAAATGAACTGATAGTGGGCTGGGGCAGTGACTTGATGGTATTGGTTCATTTCTTGATGAGGTCAGTGACCTCCTTCACCTTGTACCCAAAAAGATTGTCCTCTTGGCATGTGACATCAACCAACTTCTGAACCATTGGTTCTAGGTCGAAGACACAACCAAGCAAGTCTGCACATCCTGATACCCACTGTGGAGGCCCCTAATATCATGTCAGAAGCACCATAAGTTGCCTGAGCCATGTGCTTTCTATAATCCTCCTCCTGCCTGGCTATTCATTGGCAGAGCTCTACAGCCTTCTCAGGTGGTAGTGTCTGCAAAGTCCACCACACTGCACACTAAGTTGTGCACATGCATGCTCATGAAGAGCAGGTAAGAACGTACATGGGTGGATAATAGCATTCTAAAAAACCTTTCGCCCAAGAGACCAACCAGTGTTGTGAGTTCCTCTCCCTGCAGGGCTCTGAATAGTGAGTCTTGGAGCTCTTGGCTCTTTTGACAACAGATTCAATGATTATTGAGTGGTGTGGGAAGATAGATCTTCTTGAATCCGTGAGCCTTCTGAACTCTACGTAGAGTTGACCTTCTTGTGAATAGGGGGACGGAGAAGACTGTCTATCAGTGCTTCATCTGCAGTGCTCTAAGGATGCTATGCATGGGTACTCAGAATGAGGAATATGTTCTGCATTCCTAGTCCTCAGGGCTTGGATGTTAAGAGGTTAGAAATCGACTCTAGCTGCATGAGGGTGTCTCCAGGAAACACCAAGCCCTTTGTTTCTAGGAAAGATTCCACTAAGAGATATATCATTGTAGGTGGAGGTGGTTTGCCTAGATTGTTTCTCCTGTCCTACACAGAAACTGCTTGAATACCTTCTACACCTTTCTGGGTCTGGCTTGTAAAGGTTCACCTTGGTACAGTTGGCGTTTACTATTACTGTGTGAAAGAAAACCCTATCTCTGCTCAGTCTCTAGCTGTTCATGAATGTTCAGTTCATGAGGTGTCTGCTGTTACTTAAACCTCCTACCAAGTTTCCTGTGCTGTCTTGGAATCTCAAGGTTGTCCTCACACAGCTTGATAAAAGCTCCTTTTGAGCTTCTTGACATCTGTCATCTAAAGTACTTTACCTGGAAGATAAGTAAAACAAGCACACCTACCCAAGTGGTCTGGGAGCACTTCATCACCTTAGTAAAAAAACTGAAACAGAGGTTAAAACTAAAAAAAAAAAAAACCCCAGCAAGTTCCACCTTGTTAAAAAGCAGCATGAAAGATAAAATGCTCTGTTATAACGAAATCTTGCATAAGGTGGATCAGCTACTAGGGTATGGAGTTCACTTACCCTGCATGTTGAAGTGACCACCAAAAAGGCATAATTTCACCATATGGGTGTTTCTTTTTCTTTATCAAACCCTTTAGTTTTGCCTAATTTTTAAAACTTTCTTCCTTTTCATACTGTTAATTCTTGCTAATTTATGTGTCCTTCTATTAAAACTCATATTTCTTATCCATTTTCAAAAATTTACATCTTTGTGTACTTTTCTTTGGCTTGAATTTGCAGTGTGGTAAATTCACTGAACATAAAGTTTAACAATCAACAGTTTTTAATCTAATAAGTGGATAGAAGTTTTCAGGTCATTGAGAAAATCTCTGAAATTATAGATATGCAATGTGGTGAAGATTTCCAGATCAGTTTTGAATTCAGTATAGACAAACTGTACTTTTGTTTAGTATTAATCTGTGTTTATCTGGCAAAGGACCACAGTTAGTTAATTGGAAACTGCAACATTAGCAGCGTCCACAAGATGTCAGTATAATCACAGTTTTGAAAATGCAGTCATATTAGCTAGGATACATACGTATTCTGGACTGGTTAGATGGTCCAGGGAGCAGAAAGTGACAGGGGGGAATAGAAAATTCCTGAAGAGGCTCTGAAAATGGTGATTGAATCCTTGTTAAAACAACCCTTTGATACCGCCTTTTCTTTCTTCATATGGCTGTGTATTCCCCAGCAGATAAGTTGGATGTTGGCCAAAGGGATATAACCAGTTAAGAAACAGGGGTTACCATTTTGATGGATTCCCTCACAATTTTGTCTGATTTCTGCCAAAAGGATGGCCTTGGTGATTGCAGCTAGGCATCGTCTGTGGCTCCATCACTGAACAGTGGATTTGGATTCTAAATCATAGTGGATAGATTACTCTTTACCTTTTGAGGGATGAGTCCTTTTTGGGGAGAATCTGGAAGGGTTAGTCAGATATTTGGGCAGTTCCAACACCCAGATTCTGCTGGAAAATAAGCAAACTGGAGCCTTCTAGGAACTCTTCTGGGAATCATAATTTGGGCAGATATTCTTTTTCCTTAGGCAAGATTGGGACTAAGAAGACCCTTCAAGAAGAGGGTTCAAACGCCCTTGGTAGTAATTGAGATGCTCCGCAACAGAAGGTTCTCTCCTAGGATTCCAGAGGGGAAGTCACTTGAGATTTTACTAGAAGTGGACTTTGCTTAGTAGGATCATCAGGGCCTACAGATGTTTCAGGAAGAATAACCCTAAGTTTTTATTTTGGGATTTTTGATGCTTTTGTGTTAGTGCTCCATCAGCTAGCCACAAAGAGCTGACACGCAAGTTAGGCATAAACTTAAGCTTCAGTCAGCAGTGCTTGCAGGTACTGGGGCAACCCCCCCCCCCCCCCCCCCCCCCCCACTAAGGGCAGTATTCCACCTATGTAACTTTTTCCAAGGAGGAACATTCTCTTTACCTCATTCCATTCAAGTAGATGGTTGGTTACCAGAGCAGAAACTGGAGACATGCAGGCAGATGATCAAAAGCCCCACGCTGTTCCAAACAGCGCTCTAAAAATAGCGCTGGAACAGCGTCGGGCATTATTAGACCTATGATCAGAGATAATGACATTCAAATTTAAGCACGCAATTATCTCTGATCATGGGGTAGAAGTGCAGAAGAACTGTGCCTGAGCATGCGACCAGCACAATCCTCCCGCACTTTTTTGACAGGTCTGAGCTGTCAAAAGCCCAGACCTGTCAAACACAGGGGCTGGAGGTCCATGGGACCATTAGACCCCAATTACCCTTGCCCCGAGCAAGGCAAAACGGGGCTGGAGGTCCGATGGACCTCCCCCCCCAAGGTTCAGGGAGGACTGGAGGTCCGGTGGGTCTCCAGCCCCCCTAACTCCCCTCAGCATTTGTAAAAGGTCCCTGGTGGCCCAGTGGGCAACCGACCACCCACCCCCCAGCGACAGGGGGGCTGGAGGTCTGCCGGACCGACCCGGCGCATTCCAGGATACACTGGGCAGGGCTAGACGCCGCCATTTTGCAGGCGGCGGCGTCGAAGGAAGAGGAGGGGAGGCAGGCTACCTTTCTCCTCCAGCTCGGGTAGGGGGTGGTGGTGGTAGGGGGATTGACACTGGACCACCAGGAACCCCTTGTTAATGTTGGGGGGGGAGGTGGTTGCTGGAGGGGGGGGGGGGGGGTCGGGCGCACACTGGGCCACCAGGGACCTTTTACAAATGCTGAGGGAAGTTAGAGGGGCTGGAGATCCACCAGATCTCCAGCCCTCCTTGAACCTTGGAGGGGTCACTGGTGGGGTCTTCGGTTGGTGGGTTTGCTTTGTTGGGGGGAATGGGGGCCTGCTAGCATGCATATGCATGCTGGACAGGGCTCACCATTCCTCCCCAATGGTCTGCAAACTCTAACGCTAGCTCGGAGATGGTGTAGAGTTTGCCATGGCCAGCAACCCAATCTTCGGCGCGTTGGTCGCTGATCTTTGGGGATGAATAAGTTTAGCCCTGTTTTGCATGCATTTGCATGCTAGTTGTGTTCAGAGCCCTCGAGCGCGTTGTTTCACGCGCTCAGGGACTTTGATCATGGGATGGTAGCAAACGCTGGCGCTAATATGGCGCTAACAGCCTCTAGCGCCGGCGTTTGCTTCTGATCATCCATATGTTGGTTTTCAAGTCACGGGCTCGTTGATACCCAATCTGGAGAACACCTCTGGCAGGGTGGTATCTGAAGTCTGGGAATACAAATTGGTATTTTTTTTTTTTTTAAGGAAATGCTGGCTAGTTCCTAGCATAGCTATGTCCCACCATCAACTGCTTATGGGGAATGCAGCTGGAATCTTCTCACCTCCCCTCGCAAGCCTTTCTTGATGTGGAGGTAGTCCAAAGCAAGGGAAAATTCTTTACCTACAGTGTGATTCTCTGGAAACGTAAACCAAAATGCTAAAAAATAATTCGGAATATTAACATATCTAGTTGTCTTTTTATTAAAATAGGATGTCTAAAGAGTGTAGGACATTCCTTAACATCAGCAGCAGATGAATGCAGAGACTTGTGGGTTGTGACCATTTAAAAGCAGGTGGAAATAGAAAGCGCTGAACTGCACTTATAGGATGGAATGCCCCTTGGTCAGTCACTATTTTCTATCTCCAGCAGGTGGATGTATGGTCTCTCACAAGCTCCTGGTCTCATCTGATAGTAGCTCCTGTTCTGGGTCACTTAGTTCAATAAAACTTTAGGGATCGCAGCTGAGCGGCTCCAACTTTAGGGGATGCACCTGGTGATACCAGGTCCCTCTCCCCCCTCTTCTCCCCTTTCCAGCCCTTCCTCTATTCTCCTTCATCACTGAAAAAAAAAAGTAGGGCATAATTCTTTAAAAGCCCACAGCCTTGTCTGCAGGAGAGATACTGGTTTGGGCCACTATAAAGGGCTTAGTAATAGATAGGATTCGAGTGTGCTTCCAGTAGCACTGAGTTCGACAGCAGGACTCCTGATAGCTGGCTCTCCCAGGGTGAGTGTATCTTTAACTTTTCTTTCATCTTTGGGTCATTTGTGCTTTTATTTTTGTTTTCTTTGCAATGGCTGCCGAAGTTGTTAAAAGCTGTCCCCACTGTGAGAAGCGGAGAGCAGCATTAGGGCAGTATCCAGGTGGCTATGCAGGCTTTCCTTTGGCAGAGGGGGTCGTGTTTGGGGAGGCCTCGTTAGTTTCCCATGCAGGAGAGATGAGGGCTTATACTCATGGATTATTTAATTTTATCCTGTAGACATATGAAACTGAATCTTTTTCACAGTTAAAAATTTTGAATTTTTTGCAAAATTCAAAACAAATTAACATCCTAATCCTCATAGCCAGAGTAAAATTTATGTATGTCATATTGCACAATAGATTTGGCTCAATTAAAATGTTGATACAATATAACACAGTTCAATCCTTAATAGGATGTTTCTCAACAAATTTTACTACACTTGAGAATGTCCCGTGCATCACAAATTAGTGCAAGGCATTTCTCTCCTGTCTCTAATAATGGAAACTAGTAAATAATAATAATAATCAAAAAGACAGTCTGTTGAACAGTTGCCAGAGCACAAATAAAAAAATTCAGTTGTAAGTTTGTAAGTATAGTCGTGTCACATGAAATATCATCTGTCCTGTGCATCACAAGCTGCAATGTCAAGCATGCAGTTCATCATGGAACACAAACTGTCCAAGTGAATCAGCTATATCTGGAGATGTTATCTTTTTCATAATCTCCGACATGTACCACAGCCTGTCCTCTAGCTGGCCACTTCCATTTATTTCCTGCTGATTTAACCATGACTTTCACTTCATTTTCCTCTTAGTGATTTCTCTGGGAAACAGTTCTTCGTAATTGTACTAAAACCTAGTCGCCTATCACTTTAGAACTCTGGACAGTGCCTGTTTCATCTGCTAGATGTAAAACATTCATTGAATTGTAGAAAAGCTGCAATTCACCATTTGGAAATGCCTTGACAACATGGGACATGCAACTTCTTGATACCTGGAAGGGCTGACACATTTTCCTCAAAATAAATAAACCATCAAGTGGAATATTTTGGCTGCTGATAAAGATTACAATTGTGCTAGGCATGAGACATGCAGCCAATTCACAGAAGTCCTTTACACTCTGTACAATTGGAGCAGTTTCATCTCTGCTTATAATTGCAGCCTCACTAATGACTTTGCATAACCCCCAAATGCCATCCACAACACTCTTGCCATGAGAGGTTGCATGTACTTCCAGGAAAACATTTTGTTGTACTGCTTACTCAGGATATGAAGGAGATGGGCCATGAATCTATTTTTGAATTCTGAGGATGTGGCCCATCAGCCCATAGAACCTCGGACACATTCCTCATTTCAGGTGAGTTTGCTTTAAGTTTGTTTTCAAGTGCTGCAACTGTGTTCTTTTCCTCAGGGCCGGCTCAAGAGGTTGTGGCGCCCTGGACTAGCTTTTGTTTTTGTGCCCACTTCCTACCTGTTCCACCTCTTACCTGCTGAAATTCTGGTGGTGGAAAAGCTGTTCTTTTTAGGTTGACAGAGCAGTGGCAGAAGAGGCTAGCAGCAGAGACAGCGGCAGGCCAAAAGTGTGCTAGATGCTGAAAGCAGTTGAAATGCTTCAATGTCTTGCCCCTCCCTGCAAGGCACACTGGGATTGGTTGTTGGGAGAGAGGGGTGGATGGGAGGGGCGGTTCCAAGGTTATCTGTTAACCTATCGAGGTCAGCTCCAGCATCCACGTCAGTATCCAGCGGAGGGAGGAAGAAAGCATGAAGCAAACTGCCTGGTGCCTGTCCCTCCTCTATATTGTGAATTTTGACTGACGGTAAAAGAAGCTTTTTTTTCTTTTTAGCTATGGGCTGGTGATGTCATGGGCTTGGGTGTTTGGCGCCCTGGGCCAGAGCCTCACCTGATCTATAGGCTGAGTCAGCCTTGCTTTTCCTTGTCCTTGATATTTGAACTAATAAGTAGCTTTTACACTGTTCCTTGTGCATAGCAGCTGCAGTAAACAGCATCACTCTGACAGAACTCTACAGCGCACTTTGAACTTTGACCTGATATTCACAGCTATATTTCATGGCAGAATCCATTTGCAAGATGTGAATGTCGTCATTGGCTTTATTTGATGAAAATTCTTTAGCCTGGATCCATTTTATTTTAATATATGTTTTACTGTAGCAGCAAACTCCTGAAGCTTTCAAACAAGTTCACCTTGCAAATCCAGTTGAAGGTAAGGGTCCAGCTCAACACCTAGAAGTTTTAAGCTCTTTGAAATAGGGAGCGTCTGGTCTTTAAGGACAAGCATGCGTGATGAAAATCTGGTTTGGATGGACGAGAGCACCAGACATTGAGTTTTATCTTTGTTTAACTTAAACCGAAATACCTCAGCCCAATGATCCATGATGGAAAAACTCGCTTCAATCAGATCTTTGATTTCATCCAATGAGGAATGGAAGGGAATAGAGATGGTTATATCATCTGCGTAGATAAATGGATTCAAGCCTAGTTTTGCTAGTGCTGTTGCAAGGGGAAACAGCATGATGTTGAATAGCCTTGGTGAAAGAGGCGAACCTTGTGGGACCCAACAAGTAGCTTTCCAGGGCGCAGAATGATCTGGAGTGCCTTTGACCTGGTATGTTCTTGTTGACAGAAAGCCCTGAAACCAATGCAACACGTTCCCTCCGATGCCTAAGGTGTCCAATAGATGTAGTAAGATGTATAAAGTCCTTTTTCTAGTTTATAAAGTTCGTACCACTGACCATCCCCCATTCCTCCTTCAGTACCCCACCCCTTATTGTCCATCCTGCAGCCTATGCTCTCAGCAGCAGAACAGACTTCTTGTCTCTTCTTTTCACAAGATTTTTCATGTATCTATTTGGCGTTCTATCTTTTCAGTACAAGGCCCAGAATTCTGTACCACTCCTTAGTCTTCAGTCCACAATCATACTTCTCAAAGCTGATTTAAAAACACACTTTTTTTCTGAATGCTTATGCTTACCCCTAATTAACTGTCCTCGAGGTGATCCTGAGTGCCACAGTAACCCGTGTGTGTTTCCCCTCCCATTCTTTCCTATTAATATTGTTGTTTTTCCTCCTCCTCTCTTTTTTTCTTGTCATCATAGATTTTTCTGTTTCCTTTTACTTTTAATTTTAGATTGTAAGCTGCCCAGACATTTACTTTGGGCAGGCTAGTAAGTTTTCAAATAAATTTGAAACTTGAGTGACCAACCTGCCACCGCTAAGTGGTCTAGGCCAATTAATTGAGCCTTAAACATCAGTACGTAATGGCAGTACTAGACTACAGTCAAATAGCATGTTGAGAAGGAGGCTTCTGGACATTAATCCACTGTTGGTGTCAGTACCCTGGGAATCGTCCATTGTTGCCAGTAGGCAGTCAACTTTCAGATCAGTGTCTGCAAAAGTTACCTGTGTATGCATAGAATTTCTGTATCCAGGAGGATTTTTCAATACTAAAAGGGGTTTTTTAGGATGATTGGGACATTATACTTAAGTTCTATGTATTTTATGTGTTTGTTGGCGGGGCTGGGTGGGGGAATACAAAATATAATAGTTGGAATTATTTTTTTAAATGATCTCTTGGATATCAGATAAAAAATTGTCAATTCCACATTTGATCCTTACGTAGTAGACTAAGTGATGTGTTGTGTCTCTGTTTATGAAATACTCTAAAGGTATTCATTTGTTTCAAAATATTTTTTGATGATTGACAACTACCCTTTTTTCTGCATGCTATATGTAGATTTGCACATTGGTGAACTTTGGTTATGTATCTGTCATTCACAGTTTGTGCATTGTTTTGTAAATTGTAATTTAAATTGTAAATTGTTTGATGTAGGTTACTAAGTTTGTGTTTCTCTGTTTTATTTTGTTACAACTATATGAAAGCTTTAAATACATTAAGAAGCTGGAAGGCTAAAACATTTTGCTAATTTCAGGTATCTAGAAAAGTATGAGAAAGTACATCATTTTGGGGAAGATGACGATGAGGTACCACCTGGCAATCCCAAACCGCAGCTTCCTATTGGTGCAATTCCTTCTTCCTACAATTACCAGCAGCACATTGTACCAGGTAAATTAAATTGCTCTGCATGTGGGATTCTTTTGTAGAAAGTCATGTATAGTTTTCATATGTTCATCCATGCATATGCCATATAAAGTGACTTGTAGAAATCCTGACACCATTTTGTACATTTGTTATATTTTACTGTCCAGTGTATTCTGAATTGTATTTTTTTTTTTAAAGTAGGAGTTCCATGGAGCTCCACAGCATGCTCCATATTTTTCAACATGAAAGAACAATAGAAATATTCAAGAAGTAATAAAGAAACCAAAATACCTTGGTTGCTTAAGTCTGTACAATGTACTAAGACATATCTTTGTAACCAGTGCCACTTGATTCGTGTCACTCATACTGCAATACCTGCTCACTCGGTTTACTTTGTCCACTCATATTTGTTTTGCTTATTTCTTTTAAGCTTAATATTATTCTCTACAGTGCTTTGGTTTTGGCGCCAAATCGGGTATTTAAATTTCACTTGTGTATGCAACTGTTCCAGTTTACATCGGAATGCTGCTGGATCTCTCCCACAGTTGAAATGCTCTTGATCTTTTTATTTTTCGCTGCTGAGCACTGGGTAGGTTCTATTATTTGTATTTTTCACATTTTAAAGTAGCCTATGCATTTCTTAGGCTATAGCTTCCCTTTAACGTTTCAAGACTCAAGAAAAATGTCAGGAAGTATTTTTTCACGGAGATAGTGGTGGATACTTGGAATGTCCTCTCGCGGGAGGTGGTGGAGATGAAAACGGTAACGGAATTCAAAAATGTGTGGGATAAACATAAAGGAATCCTGTTGAGAAGGAATAGATCCTCAAGCTTAGCGGAGATTGGGTGGCAGAGCCAGTGGTTGGGAGGCGGGGCTAGTGGTTGGGAGGCGGGGCTAGTGCTGGGCAGACTTCTACAGTCTGTGCCCTGAAAATGACAGATACAAATCAAGGTCAGGTATACACATAAAGTAGCACATATGAGTTTATCTTGTTGGGCAGACTGGATGGACCGTGCATGTCTTCTTCTGCCGTCATCTACTATGATAACTCTAAGCTCATAAGTACATAAGTAATGCCATAGTGGGAAAAGACCAAAGGTCCATCGAGCCCAGCATCCTGTCCCCGACAGCGGCCAGTCCAGGTCAAGGGCACCTGGCAAGCTACCCAAACGTACAAACATTTTATACAAGTTATTCCCAAAATTGTGGATTTTTCCCAAGTCCATTTAGTAGCGGTCTATGGACTTATCCTTTAGGAAACCATCCAACCTCTTTTTAAACTCTGCCAAGCTAACCGCCTTCACTAGGTTCTCTGGCAACGAATTCCAGAGTTTAATTACGCGTTGGGTGAAGGAAAATTTTCTCCTATTTGTTTTAAATTTACTACACTGTAGTTTCATTTCATGCCTCCTAGTCCTACGGTAGTATTTTTGGAAAGTGTGAACAGACGCTTCACATCCACCTGTTCCACTCCACTCATTATTTTATATACCTCTATCATGTCTCCCCTCAGCCGTCTCTTCTCCAAGCTGAAAAGTCATAGCCTCCTTAGTCTTTCTTCATAGGGAAGTTGTCCCATCCCCACTATCATTTTAATAGCCCTTCGCTGCACCTTTTCCAGTTCTACTATATCTTTCTTGAGATGCGGCGACCAGAATTGAACACAATACTCAAGATGCTCAACCTCCTATCAAACAAACTTTAATGACCAAATTTAACAAATTCAGCTCCTTTTGGTCAAACATATAAAACATGATTCCAAATAAGATTCTTATTCACAGAACTCACACATTACATTTTACACACAGAAAACAAAGAATAGTTGTTCCTTGTCATCAGCAGCAGATGAATCCATTAACTGATGGGTTGTATCCGCCTACCAGCAGGTGGAGATAGAGAACACTGAAAAACCACAGTGACCCTTGAACGGCAAGCCCCTTCTGCCTTCAGTATTTCTCTATCTTCCAGTAGGTGTGGACGTCGCTTGATCAGCTCCTGCATTTCTGCCTGGGGTGGTTTCTGTGCTTTGCCAGTAGAGCGGGGGTGTTGTGGCTGGTGGTGCCCACTTTAAAGGCATATAAGTTCGCCCTATCCCTGCCTTACCCATTCCCCCTCCTCTCAGAGTCCCTCTGTTACTGCCTGCCTCCAACTTTCCTCACACCGTTAAAAAAAAAAAAAAAAAAAGGGGCGCACTTAGCGTTGCTATTTCCGAGGGTTTTTCTAGAGATTCTGGTTCAGTGCAGCTTGACCGGAGCTCGTTGACTCTGTCTTCTGAGGTGAGAGTGGTGCCCAGCTCCTCTGGGGAGGTTCCCGCGTACAGCGTTCTGTGTGGGGTACGTTTTGGTGCAAAGCCGCCATTTTATTTCTATATTTCTGTACAGTCGGGCGATGGCTGCTGAAGGAGTTAAGCGCTGCTCCCGCTGTGGTAGACGCAGGTCAGCAGCGGGGCTTTGCAGTACGTGCTCCTTAGAAGCTAGTACGAGTATGGCGAGTGGTGATTCTTCCTGCTTGATGGAGCTTGCAGCGGGCGCCATTTTGGAAGCGCCATATGACTCGACCCTCGCGGTTGTGGAGGAGTCTGAGTGCAGGGGGACGGCGCGTTTCGGGAGTGCTAGAGGAGCTCCAGCCTCCGCTTCTCCTAATTCGGGGGCGGAAGGCCAGGGTGAGTTTTTCTCCCCTGAGTTTGTGCTTCTGATGCATAAGGCCTTCATGTTAAAAAGATCTCTGCCGCAGGTGTCTGACACTGCATTGCATTCTGGATTCCCTCCAGGTTTTGATGGCTGCAGATGTTAATTCTTCCCCCGAGCGTTGGAAGGACGCTAGATGTAGATGGGTAAATTCCCCGTCTGAGAATGGCGCATCACCCCCCCCCCCCCCCCTCTGTGGTCGGGCTGTGGGTAATCTGAGGGATCAGGCCCTCATGGACGGATGATCCAGATGAGGATTCCTGTTTGCCACTCGACTTGGATGATCCCAATGTGGTTCGGATTATCCACCGCGACGAGCTGCCAGCTCTCATTGCTAACGCCTTGCAGGCCCTCTTGATTGATGATCCTGCTGAGGGCGATGCCTCCTCTGTTAATCCTAGGATGGCGAGTACTAAGAAGGCTGCTCGGGCTTTTCCTGGGCATGACTCCATCAAGGAGCTTATTTCAGCTCAATGGTCTGACCCTGATGGGCCTTTAAAAGTGGCCAGGGCTATGGATGTAACTAAAAAGACCACTCTCCCAGTAGAGGGAGGGGTTGCTTTGAAAGACATGCAGGACCGGCGTCTAGAATCTGCGCTGAAGCGGTCCTTTGAAATATCGGGCCTTGCCTTAAGGGCGACTATTTGCAGTTCCTATGCAGCCCAGGCCTGTTTTTCCTGGTTACAACAGGCGGTGGATCAGCCTGCGCATGGGTCGGGGTCCCTCTCTGAGGTTGCCCCATGGATGGAGTCTGCCCTGTAATTTTTGGTTGATGCCCTTTATGATCTGGTCAGAGCTTTGGCTAAGCAGATGTCATAGTAACATAGTAACATAGTAGATGACAGCAGAAAAAGACCTGCACGGTCCATCCAGTCTGCCCAACAAGATAACTCATATTTGCTGCTTTTTGTGTATACCCTACTTTGATTTGTACCTGTGCTCTTCAGGGCACAGACCGTATAAGTCTGCCCCGCACTATCCCCGCCTCCCAACCACCAGCCCCACCTCCCAACCACCGGCTCTGGCACAGGCACAGACCGTATAAGTCTGCCCAGCACTAACCTCACCTCCCCACCACCAGCCCTGCCTCCCAACCACCGGCTCTGGCACAGACCGTACAAGTCTGTCCAGCACTATCCCCGCCTCCCAACCACCAGTCCCGCTTCCCACCACCGGCTCTGGCACAGACCGTATAAGTCTGCCCAGCCCTATCCCCGCCTCCCAACCACCAGCCCCGCCTCCCGATCTTGACTAAGCTCCTGAGGATCCATTCCTTCGGCACAGGATTCCTTTATGCTTATCCCACGCATGTTTGAATTCCGTTACCGTTTTCATTTCCACCACCTCCCGTGGGAGGGCATTCCAAGCATCCACTACTCCCTCCATGAAAAAATACTTCCTGACATTTTTTTTGGCTAAGCAGATGTCTATGGTGGTTTCTGCCTGCCGCCTTCTTTGGCTGCGGCATTGGGCGGCTGACATGGCCTCTAAGCAAAGGCTGCTGAGGTTACCCTTTCGGTGCCTTCTGTTATTTGGAGAGGAATTGGAGAAGATTGTTAAAGACCTAGGGGACTAAGTCCCAACGGTTACCTGAGGATAGGCCGAGGCCTTCCAAAGGTCCTGTGTTTCCCTCCTCTTCCAGACCTCGCTTCCGTGAAGCTCGCAGGTATCACCCGGGGTGCTCTGCTGGGTTTTCTCAATGTGCCCGTTTTCAGCAGAGGAACTCCTTTCGCTCGGACAAATGTTCCACAGTGGCCAGGCATCCAACCCCGCCGAGCAAGGATCTCCTTCTGCTGAAAAAGCGAGGGACTTTGGGGTTTGCACTTGACGCCATTAGATCCAATACGGGAGTCCCCCATTTGGCACAAAACTGAAGAAAAAACTTCTTCTGTTAGTTCCCATTCCGCCGGGTCGATTTGATGCCTGCTGAGAAAATCGGCTTGCACGCTGCTCTGACCTGCTATGTGAGCTGCGGACAGCAGAAGCAAGTGGCGCTCGGCCCTGTGGCAAATCTGAGCGGCCTCCGCGGCCAGGGCCCTGCACTGAGTGCCGCCCTGACGATTGATGTAGGCCACTGCTGTCGTGTTGCCTGACAGAACTCGGACAGCAAGCCCCTTCAGAGTCTAGTGGAAGGCCATAAGAGCTTTGAATATCGCTCTCAGTTCCAAGCGATTGATGGACCACCCCACTTCCACGGGTGTCCACTGACCCCGAGCATAGCTTCCCTGGCAAAGAGCTCCCCAGCCCAAAAGGCTGGCATCCGTTATCACCAGGCACCAAGAAGGAAGCGCGAGCAGCATTCCCAGTCGCAGCATCCTGTCTGAGAGCCATCAATCCATACTGTGCCAGACTGCAGGGAGCCACGTTAGTCTGCGTTGGTATTCCTGGGAGACCGGCAACCATTGTTGGAGAAGAGCAATCTACAGTGGCCTCATATGAGCTCTCACCCAGGGAATCACCTTCATGGTGGCCGTCATCGACCCCAGAAGCTGGACAATGTCCCAAGCTCGAGGGCGAGGCATCCACAGGAGCAGACGGACCTGTTTCTGAAGCTTGAGTCGCCTGTGTTTGGGGAGAAAGACAAACCCCGAGGCCGTGTCGAACCGGACCCCCAAATACTCGACTGAGAGGGGGTCAGGTGACTTTTGGGTATATTGACCGTCCAGCCCCAGAGTCTGCAGGATTCATCTGCTGTGACTAAAGGAAAGAAAATTACCAAGGTAAGAACCTAATTTTCCCATCGATGATCTTATCTTTAATCAACTTTACAGAAAAACAGCCCAATCAATTTCATGATTAAATCCATCTGATTCCATGGCATGAAGTTTTTCAATCCATCTTGCTTCTTTTCTTTGTAGTCTTTTGAAACTATCACCACCTCTTAACCAGACCTGTTCATGATCTAAAGAAAAACACTGTAATTCTACAATGTTGGGGAGCCGGATTCCTTCCGGTTTTCAAATTCAATTTGTGTTCCAACATTCTTATTCTTAAACTCCTACTGGTCATGCCCATATATATTTTACCATGTGGGCATAAAACTACATAAACGACATAATCTGTTTGACAAGTTGCAAAATGTCGTATAGTTATCAAACAGATTGAGCATTTCAAACATTTAAAATGACCCACAAAATTTTTTCTTCCAAATATTAGTGTTCTTAAATTCAGCAGGAAACAACAATTTTTTCAAGTTCTTTTCTCTTTTAAATGTTATCGTTAGATCGTTGTGCAAATGCAGGATGTATTTTTAGTATTGATCAATTCTTTGTGACAATTCCTGCTAGATCATCACCCTTTGAATTATATCTTAATACACAAGTTTGTATATTGTCTTCCGTCTGATATATTCTTTTTTGTAAAAGGAATCCTTATCTGAAAATCTAGCTCTCATTTGTATTCTGATTTCAAAATTCTATCTGGATATCCTCTCAACTTTAATTTCTCCATCATCTTACTCTGACATTAGAAATTCTTTAAAGATGAACAATTCCTTCTCAGTCTCAAAAATTGTGATAAGGGAAGACTGTTCTTTAAACTCCTTGGATGACAACTGTCATATGACAAAAAAGTGTTTTTATCAGTAGGCTAATTAAAAACCTTAGTTTCAAAGCCCAAACCTGTCTGATGTATTTCTAGATCCAAAAATTGAATTATTTTATCTGAATAATTTATGGCGAAACTGTTCATCACATGAATTTAATGAAGTATGAAAATTTTAAATTGCCAATATTCCCACACCATAATAGGAACACGTCATCAATGTAAGGGAGGGAAAGGGAAATGGGACTTGATATACCGCCTTTCTGTGGTATTTTGCAACTACATTCAAAGTGGTTTACATATATACAGGTACTTATTTTGTACCTGGGGCAATGGAGGGTTAAGTGCCTTGCCCAGAGTCACAAGGAGCTGCAGTGGGAATCGAACCCAGTTCCCCAGGATCAAAGTCCGCTCCACTAACCACTAGGCTGGCTACTCCTCCACTCCACAAATGGATCTCATCTCCAAAGGAAAGTTCTGTACCCATACAGTTTCAAAGTTAGCCATATAATGTGCACGAGAGATTGTAGAACAAGGGAGTTAACTTTTTAAATGCAGTTTCTCCTAATTTTCATTTAACTAAAATATATATGAGGAGGAAGAACATTTAGGGGAGGAGGGAAGGGCATTTCTACTGGTTACCTGCAGTTTTCAGAGAACACCTAAAGATAAGCAGGTTCATCATATCACACAAGTGAGATTTTCTAAGTTTTGCCTTCAACAATACATGGAGAAAAAGAAGAGTGCCATCTGGAGTGAAAAAAATTAAAATAAATATATATAATATATATATTTGGTGGGGGGGATTAACTTTTGCCATTTACCCAACCCCCCTGCTTTATTTAAGCAACATAGTAGATGCTCAAAACCATAAAATGGGCCCCAATTGGGATGTATTCCTTGAAAAGGATGTGAAGCCCAAATAGCTTGAGTAGTTTGAAATATATGAACTATATAACACGTTGCAACCTTGTACATATCTCCAAGGAAGGAAGATCTTAGATTGACAATCAGTGTTGCCCAGGGCCTTTACTGTTTATTAAAAGAGAGGGAGAAAAGGGTATAAAGATTCATATACTGCATTCAGTCATCCAAAGCAGTTTTCAAAATAACAAATATAAAAGCAATACAACTTTATAAAATAATGAAAACAGTCCTTAGTATGCCTTTCTAAGGTCAGTCCTGCCTGAGTGTAACAAAATCAGATGCAGTATGCTTCTCAATTGAAAATGGTGTATTGTGTCACCACTCTAAGGTTTTTCATGTTCAGTAGAAACACAAAGCTGAGTGGACTTTCTAATAGCTTGAGTTTGCTTTGGATAAATGGTGTCAGCGCATTTGCAAGCCAAATGATGCTTAAATATGTGGCCTAAGGAAAAATATTGGTAGGACAATTAACTGATTAAGGTGAAAGTTCAATGTTACCTTAGGCAGGAATTAGAATGTATATGGAGTACCACCCTATTATAATGAGTTCTGGTGTAAACTGGATAAATCAGAGGTTGAAGGTGAAATTAGTGTACCGATCATACTTCCTTTCTGTGTCCTTCCTACCCTTGAACTTGCTCATATACTGTTGTACTGTTCCTGTTGATTTTTGCTTTCTATTGTTACATTGTATTTCCATAAGTTTCTGTGTTTATAACTAATGTAACTTGGATTTGTTATCAAATGTTCTACTTTTTTTTTTTTTTTGACGGCTGGAGCTTGGTTAGAATTTCTGGGGATTGCTCCTCCATGGGGGCGGAGCAAGATGGCGGCAGCAACATCTCCTCGCGAGTAACATCGGGTAGTTAGCAGGAGCACAAACCCTTTCTCTATTACCTAAAAAATTTTGTTTTTACCTCTAAAGAAATATGCCGCATACAAAGAGAAAGGCGTTTGTTAGAGCTGCGGCCCAAGCAGCTCTAACTTCTACACCTACCCAGCAGACGCTCGACAGTTTTCTCGCGAGAACCGCGACGACGGCGTTCGGAGGTCCCACTGAGTTTACAGCGCCAGGAGAGGCTGACCTCTTGGGACAGGATATTTCGTTGTCCCCTCCAACGCGGTCTCAACCGCCACAACCGACTGGGGCCGATTATGGAGGCGACCCGCAAAACCGCGATGACGGCGTAGCGGCGAGTCAAATGGGCTCCATAGCGATTTCCCCAGTCGAAGCCTGCGTTTCATCTAAGGCTCAGAAAGTGCCGGTATCACTCGAGGCTATATGGGAGACACTTCAGACGGTCTTAACCTCAGCTAGCAAGATCGACTCTCTTGTGAGTAACGTTCAGACTTTGTCTAAAGACCTTATTGCAATGAAAAGTGAAGTCTCAGAAAGAATGAAACATTTATCTGATGAAAATGTAAAAATGAAAGAAGTTTCAGCAAAGCTTATACAAGATAACACATTGATTCATACCAGATTGGAGTATTTTGAAAACTACAACAGGAGGCTCAATTTGCGTTTGTTGAATTTTCCAAGAACTTTAGTTTATTCCCCTTTGGATATTTTCAAACGATATCTGATGGAAAATTTGAAATTTACAGAAGATAAAATACCTCCACTTAATAAAGTATATTATCTGCCAGCAAGAAAATTGAAAGATGGCCCCCAGGAACTATTGCAAACAGAACCTGATTTAAATGTTTCGGAATTATTAGAATCATCCTTGACTGAAAAAACTGAAAGACAAACTCTTTTAGTATCCTTTATTTTTCAACAGGACCTGGAACTGGTTAGAAAAACTGCATTAAAGCATTTACAAATCCCATTTTATGGGAAAAAAGTACTAGTCTTTCCAGATGTCACTAAACAGACTCAGGCTAGAAGGAAAGAGTTTTTAGCATTAAGATCTGCAACATTAGCCTTGGGAGCCTCTTTTAGTCTCAATTATCCGTGCAAATGCAATGTGAAATATTTAGGGGTCAAATATGTATTTTTTCTTCCTGAGCATTTGAAACAGTTTATTACACAGAAAAAGGTTTTATAAATTTATGCTGGAGTTTAGTAAGTCTGATTAGCCTTGGAAAAAGAGACTAATGGAAAAGTTAAATGCGCGGTATATACTGTTAAGCCTTTACCTATATATTTTTGTAAGATTCTTGAAACTAATCTCCTGAGTAGTACTAAGGCCCAGCCCCTTCAATTTGGGGTCTAATACAAGTTGACAATTTATAATTTCCTTATTTAATTTTTTCTTTAAAGAAAATTGCCTGTAATTTGTTAAACTGCTTTACTTGTTCAAGAAAGCGAATAGAATGTTGGGTGTTATTAGGAAGGGTATGGAGTCCAGGTGTGCGGATGTTATAATGCCGTTGTATCGCTCCATGGTGCGACCGCACCTGGAGTATTGTGTTCAGTACTGGTCTCCGTATCTCAAAAAAGATATAGTAGAATTGGAAAAGGTACAGCGAAGGGCGACGAAAATGATAGTGGGGATGGGACGACTTTCCTACGAAGAGAGGCTGAGAAGGCTAGGGCTTTTCAGCTTGGAGAAGAGACGGCTGAGGGGAGATATGATAGAAGTGTATAAAATAATGAGTGGAATGGATCGGGTGGATGTGAAGCGACTGTTCACGCTATCCAAAAATACTAGGACTAGAGGGCATGAGTTGAAGCTACAGTGTGGTAAATTTAAAACGAATCGGAGAAAATTTTTCTTCACCCAACGTGTAATTAGACTCTGGAATTCGTTGCCGGAGAACGTGGTACGGGCGGTTAGCTTGACGGAGTTTAAAAAGGGGTTAGATAGATTCCTAAAGGACAAGTCCATAGACCGCTATTAAATGGACTTGGAAAAATTCCGCATTTTTAGGTATAACTTGTCTGGAATGTTTTTACGTTTGGGGAGCGTGCCAGGTGCCCTTGACCTGGATTGGCCACTGTCGGTGACAGGATGCTGGGCTAGATGGACCTTTGGTCTTTCCCAGTATGGCACTACTTATGTACTTATGTAAGAATTAAAAAAAAAAAAAAATGTTCTACTTTTAATGTGAGCCACATTGAACCTGAACTTGTTTGGGATAATTGTGGGATACAAATGTCGTAAATATACAACCAGAATTGTCCAGTAACAAGTCAGCCTCCTTCACTGGGTACTGTGTAGCTAGCTGGAAGGAGTGGAGGAAGTAATGGCAGCTTCTTTTACTACTGTTCTGTCTACAGTGATAGAATTAATCAGCAGTGGGTTGGTCTTTCGGGGCTGCAAGTGCAATAATTAGAAGTCCTGGGAGAAACATAGGTACTCATTCAGGTTCTGTCTAGCAGGCTGTGCAGGGGACATAGGAGGCCAAATATTTTGGTAACAGTTACATTTGTATTTGTGATGGGGGATTTAACCACTTTGTCTATGTGGCATTGCAAGCACAGAAATAAGTAGAACTCATAACAGAAATGCACACCCTCACATAGCTCTGGTAAGGGAAGGGGTGCTTGGTGTGATCTAGCTAGGGAATCTTCTGTTAGTCTAAGATGCTAAAGTACAGTGAAGAATGTGACAAAAATTGTCCCTGGATAAAGACAGAGATCTTACAAGAGGTCAGGCTTTCTTGGCTGACAGCTGGTGTGATGTCATTTGATGAGGCCCTGCACAGGAGCTTCTCCATCCCTGAATATAGCTGGCTCTATCGTGCATGTGCGTCTCTTCCCACCTTCTGCTGTCACACGGGATCTCTTCAGTCTCTAGTTTTTCATGGAGCTGATCAGACAACTAATTAGTCTTGGTGCTGATTTTTGTAAATTTGTTTTTTCAAGTAAGATCTGTCACTGTTGTGAGGTTTTTCTTCCAGGTGGTTTCCCTAGGTAGATTTTGTAGGTTGTTTTCCTTTCTTTTTTTTCTTATCAACTCAATAGGTCTCAAGCACCAGTCTGGGAGTTTTTCTGTATCAACTCATTTGACTTTGCTGCGCTGTTTTTCCGGACGATATGTTCCGTAAGAAGACACCCAGTGGCTTCAAAGGATGTTCCTCAGTGCAACAGGACCATATCTGTTATGGATTCCCATAGTTGGTACCTGCAGTGCCTGGAATCTGTCTATGATTCCCTTCATTATCATCTGTGTTCCCATATGTCAGAGGGGGATTTGTGGTAGAGAAACGTAACGTGGGAAGCTTCAGTTCATAAACCTCATCATCAGAAGCATCACACTGGATACTGGGGATGCTTTAGTATGAAGGGTATCCTTTACCTGCGACATTGAGTGTTGATGGAAGATGACCACTTATTGTGACTTCTTATTCCCACCCAAAGAAGAGGAAAGATTTGTCCTTGACTTCATCAGTGCCAACAGACAGCAGTGCCAGTCAGAGGAAGGCTGGGAATGCTCCTAGGCGAGGCGTGGTACCAAGAACACTGAGGTAGCCGGTGTCCTCCAAGCGCCTTCGACATAAGTACCACTTATCCTCTGTGACATTGGAGATAGTGTGACAGCCTCCACAGACCTGAGACACTGGTCCTGATGTGCTCCAAGTTCCTTAGGAGGACCTGGCCACTTCTGCTATACCCATGCTTTTGTCAGTGGCAGTCTTCGTGGAGGAGCAGCTCATGGAGAATTTTTTTATTTACCCCTCCCCTCCCCTGCAAAAGGTATAACTGATAACTGTTGGTTGTATCTTTATTTCTATATGGTTTATTTCCATACAAAGGTGTTATTTTTTCATGCTGGTTATCCTGTACAATAGATCTAATATAAATTCTCCCAAATTTTTAATTTTTTGAAAAAAAAAAAAAAACACAGTATACAAGAAAAATAAGAACAAAATAGAAAGAGAAGGGGAAGATAACAAGTCATACATATCAAGTGGCTACAATTAACATGAACTGTGGAATGTTCCAGTTTTATCCATTAGAGGCCCTTCATCTCTTTTCCCACTAAACCAGTGTCTTACGATGTACAGCCGTTAAGTGCTCCATCTCATAGATATATCTTAATTTGGTTAACCATTTTTGCACTGAATTAACTCTCGCTTCCTTCCAGGAAGCTGTCAAAACCAGTCTGCCTGTGCTTAAAAAGAAACACACTAAAGTGGTTTTAGCATTAGTATATCTAGGGATGCTCTTAATTAATAAAAATGTACCTGGGTCCTAATGAACCAGAAGACCCATTAGAAGATGAAGGCACAATTGTATACCCTTCCAATATGGTTTCATCTTAGGACATGCCCACCAGATAAGTATCAGTTCCTCTACTAGAACAGCCCCTCCAACAATTGGGAGAGACTGCAAAATAAATTATTTAACCCATTAGTGCCCAATGTTCCCATATGAGAGCTTATTATGGGAACATTGGGCACTAATGGATTAATCTATCAGGCGTCAAATACCAACAATATACCATCTGTACATGATTTTCCTGAATGGACATAGATATAGCTATCTTAGGCAATATTGTTTCATTATAGTCAGAACCCATGTCAGCATGCCATTTAACCCTGTGCCTATTTTCATGAGGGTCAGAATCTTTTAAGAATCTATATAGGGCAGCCACTAGGTATCTAGTGTTACGAAACTCCTTACTAATACCTTCCAATCATGTTGCATTTCTAATAAATCTGACTTTGAGACCATTATATTGAAGCAAATGTTTCAGTTGTCTGTATGCATATCTGTACGATGGAGAAAGATGATACATAATTGCCAAAGTTTCACATGACATCATTGTAGTGCCATCATATAATAATCCCCAAGTGGACCATCCCTGTTCCTGCTAGCTTCATGTTATGCCCCTGACGCAGCACTTGAGAGGCAAAACATGACCATATCGGGCGGTTAGAGGAAAATTATATGCTGATTTTTATATATCTGTGTTGAATAAGTTTTGTTTTATTTTACCACATTGGTCTGCTTTTCTGCTGTTTTGGATCTTGCAGACTGCTTGTCTTTGTTCTTTTTGAGAACTCAAAAAAATTCTCTAAAGCATGAAAAGATATGTTTGAAAAACTAAGTGGTTATTGAAATATAAAGAATTGGTAGGAATTTATGAAGAGTTCCTTACCTTTGATAGCTTTGGTTGGCCAAACACCACAACTGAAATGAAAGCCGAGCCTGGTCTCGGTGTGAAACTTAAGGTCAGTCAGAGTGACGTTGATGACATACCACAAATCATTATTATATCGCCATCATATGGTCAATATGATTTAAAATTCATGAGAGAGATTCTCTAAGAATATCACCATCATAATGTAATATGATTCAAAACCAATAAACATATGGAGTGATACAACTTCAAAATAATGCTAATAAAAAAGCGTTACCTCTCAAATGATTAATTAACAATGCTAAGGGCTTATTCTAACATACTGTCGAATAAAGTGACATATGGATTAAATGGATTGAAAAGAGAACAAAGGTTGAAGTGAATGAAACATAATAAACCAATACGATAATTTACAAGGTGAGTATTCCCCAATGGTACATAAGGAGATCTCTATATATAAAAGGCACCACCAAGGTTCTAAATGAAGCCTCCAGTCGGAAGTGTGAAGGGGGAGAGATATCCGGTTTCCCCATGAGCGTCTGCCCCGCCCTCGCTCTCTCTGTAACACAAACAGTGAAGGAAAACACAGCAAAGCACGAAATCAAATCGCGCTCTCTCTAACAGTGAAGGACTCAGAGGGGGGAGGGGAGAGAGGGCAGAAGCCCTCACTATCTCTGTAACACAAATACATCACAGCAGGAAACTTAACACTGAAGGACTCAACTCAGAGGGGGGAGGGGACAGAGAGGACAGACAGCACAGGGGAAGGGAGAGAGGGCAGAGGGCAGGTACACACACACTCCCACATGCACACAGAAGAAAACCTTGCTAGCCCCAGTTTCATTTGCATGAGAAACGGGGCTTTTTTACTAGTAGAAAATAATCTACAAACTGGAGTAATGATTCTAAAATTGAACCATTGCCCAAAACTATAGGGCATCCTGGAGGGTTATTCAGAGTTTTGTGTATCTTAGGTACTATATAAAACACAATAGCATCTAATAGCTTGAATACAGAACCTAGACCTTGTACCTTTTTATGAGATAGGAAAAGTGATTTATAATAGTTTAACTAAAATGTAGATGTTTTCTGGGTGTTTGTCTTTATTTTATACTAGTAAAAAAGGCCCGTTTCTGACACAAATGAAACGGGCGCTAGCAAGGTTTTCCTTGGAGTGTGTATGTTTGGGAGAGTGTATGTGAGAGTGAGTGTTTGAGAGTCAGAGTGAAAGTGTGAGTATGTGAGAGAGAGAGTGAGTCTGGGTGTGAGTGTGTTTGTGAGAGAGTGTGTGAGAGAATGAGAGTGTGTGCAAGTGTGTATGTGAGACACAGTGTGAGAGAGTGTGTGTGTGTGTGGGCAAGAGACAGAGTGTGTGTGAGACACAGATTCTCTGTGAGAGTGAGTGTATGACACCAAGCGAGTGTGTGAGTGACTGTGTGGCACATAGAGAGTGAATGTGATACTGTGTGAGACAGAGTGTGTGAGAGTGAGAGTCAGAAAGACATTGTATATGAGAGAGACAGTGTGAGCCGTGCCCTCCCAATCCATGGCCATCTGTCCCCTGCCCCCTCCATTCATCCTTTTCCAGCAATTCCCCTCTGTCCCTGAGCCCTGCCCTCCCAATCCATGGCCATCCATGTTTGTCTGTCACCTGCCCCCTCCATTCATCCCTATCCAGCATTTCCCCTCTCTGCCTGAGGCCTGCCCTGCAATCCATATCCATCCATGCCCATCTGTCCCCGCCATTCATCCCTATGCAGCAATTCCCCTCTCCCTGAGTCCTGCCCTTCCAATCCATGCCCATCCATGCTCCTCTGTCACCTGGCCCCTCCATTTTTCCCTATCCAGCATTTCCCCTCTCTGCCTGAGGCCTGCTCTGCAATCCATATCCATCCATGCCCATCTGTCCCCTCCATTCATCCCTATCCAGCAATTCCCCTCTCCCTGAGTCCTGCCCTTCCAATCCATGCCTATCCATGCTCCTCTGTCACCTGGCCCCTCCATTTTTCCCTATCCAGCATTTTCCCTCTCTGCCTGAGGCCTGCTCTGCAATCCATATCCATCCATGCCCATCTGTCCCCTCCATTCATCCCTATCCAGCAATTCCCCTCTCCCTGAGTCCTGCCCTTCCAATCCATGCCCATCCATGCTCCTCTGTCACCTGGCCCCTCCATTTTTCCCTATCCAGCATTTCCCCTCTCTGCCTGAGGCCTGCTCTGCAATCCATATCCATCCATGCCCATCTGTCCCCTCCATTCATCCCTATCCAGCAATTCCCCTCTCCCTGAGTCCTGCCCTTCCAATCCATGCCCATCCATGCTCATCTGTCACCTGGCCCCTCCATTTTTCCCTATCCAGCATTTCCCCTCTCTGCCTGAGGCCTGCTCTGCAATCCATATCCATCCATGCCCATCTGTCCCCTCCATTCATCCCTATACAGCAATTCCCCTCTCCCTGAGTCCTGCCCTTCCAATCCATGCCCATCCATGCTCCTCTGTCACCTGGCCCCTCCATTTTTCCCTATCCAGCATTTCCCCTCTCTGCCTGAGGCCTGCTCTGCAATCCATATCCATCCATGCCCATCTGTCCCCTCCATTCATCCCTATCCAGCAATTCCCCTCTCCCTGAGTCCTGCCCTTCCAATCCATGCCCATCCATGCTCATCTGTCACCTGGCCCCTCCATTTTTCCCTATCCAGCAATTTCCCTCTCTCCCTGAGTCCTGCCCTCCCAATCCATGCCCATCCATGCTCCTCTGTCCCCTGCCCCCTCCATTCATCCATTTCCAGTTATTCCCCTCTCTCCCTGTGCCCTGCCCTCCTAATCCATACCCATCCATGCTCCTCTGTCCCCTGCCGCCTCCATTCATCCTTTTCCAGCAAGTCCCCTCTCGCCCTTCCATGACCCCCCCCTCGCATCCATGCTACTCTCTCTCCCATGTCCCAGCCTGGCCCGCCCTCTTCCCCCCCCCCCCCTTCCCATCCATGCCCCCCCCCCTTCGCATCCATGCCCCCCCACCCCTTCGCATCCATGCATCCCTTTTTTTTTTTTTTATTCTTTTTAACTTTACCTCCGTGGCGGTTCGTGCAGCGAAGCGTCAGGGAAGGAGGCGGCGCTCCCGACGTCTAGCTTTCCCTTCGCTGTGTTCCGCCTTGTTTTGAAGGCGGAACACAGCGAAGGGAAGGCTAGACGTCGGGAGCGCCGCCTCCTTCCCTGACGCTTCGCTTCCGGATTTGTTTGTTTAGACGCGAGGGCGGGGCAGAGACGGCTGGATGGCTTCACACCACGAACGCCACGAACTCCACGAACCCTACAGCCAGGGACTCAGGGAGTGACGTCAGATGGCTTCAGAACGTTGTCCTCATTAGAACGTTCACGGTGCGTTTTATTATATTAGATTTGCATTTCAGTTTTCTACTTTGCACAGAAGTATTGATTCATTTTGGGTGGGGTTTTTTATTATGTCTTAGGCATTTTACTTGTTTTTATTTCTTTAATTTTTTTAGTCATATTTTTGAACCTTATGTTCTTTGAGATATTTCTTACATTTCTTTATGATTGTTTAAAATTAGTTGTATTTTATATTTACTTATTGATTAACATATATTTTAAGAAAAGCTTATTTGTTACTTTATTCTACTTTATTTTATATTAATATTTGATGGAATACATTTATTTGTTCTCGTGATGGATTTTTACATTGGGGAATACTCACCTTATATAATTATCTTATTGGTTTACTGACATCTGTTTGATATAAAACATATACTGACTAAACATGTATACAACTTAGTTTCATTTCAGCAATGGTTTTGTTTAACTTTTTTTTTTCTTTGAACTTGTACATTTTATTATGCTCAGAATCCAAATAAAATACATCGGACAAAACAGGTCATCATCAACCAAGTTCTGAAGAATTTCCCTAATGCCCCCCCCCCCCCCCCCCCCTCTGAGTGGCAGTCAGCTGTTCCATCAGAATTACAAAGATCAGTCTCTGGTACCACTGCCCTATCACTGGGGGAGAAGTCGATGTCCATGTTGCAGCAATAGCACATTTTGCCGCCAGTGAGCAATTGGCGCTTACTTTTCGTTGATCAAGCACACAATTGTCAAGTCCCATTAGTAGTAAGCACAGTTCTGGAGTATTTCTTAGTAGTTGCAACCCAATGCCTCATTAATATCAGCTAGTACACTGAGCCAGAATGTGTGAATTGAAGGACAGGCCCTCTATGTGTATATGTATAAACCCCGCTTTTTGCAGCCCCTCCAGCAATGGTCAGACCCCCCTAACCCCAGAAGGATTGCAGCTGAACAGGGATCATATGCCATCGCGTAAACACCTTAACATTGGTCTCCCACAGCTGAGCCGAGATACTAGTCTTATGGACTAAAACAACCGCCTCTTTCCACTGCGGGATATGAAAAGATTGATGAAACTCATTCTCCCAGTGTATTGTATAAGTTTCTCTAATTGAAATCCCCGAATACACTTGTAGAGTGCAGAGATCAAGCGTGTCAAGCTGGGATTTTCAGTCCAAATATCATCCAGGGCACCTGGGCCCTTTGCAACAACTGGCTTATGGTGCTCACCTTGCAGACTGTGTTGGCACTGGAGGTAAAAGAAGAAAAAAAAACCCCTGCCTTATTAAATCATACTCTGACTGAAGCTGTGTAAATGCTTTCAGCCGGCCCTCCTGTAGCAAGTGAGTTATCAAGGCTAAGCCTTTTAACCTCCATCGTGCACTACCCGTTTCTGATCTTGGGGTGCATCTTGAAAGAGCAAGAGAATAGGGGCTATCACTGAGACTGTACCCACACCATTTGTACAATTCCGTAGCTGTCGCCACAAATGTAAAACATGACTGGTAATTGGCTTAGCTACAGAAGGAGCTCCCCTCGATGGCACAGATTCCCATAACATTCCATAAAGGGTGTTGGGGAAAACATAATGGTGTTCTATCTGGGTTAGCAAAACAGCAAAAGTAGAGGCTGACAAATGCGCAAACCAATAGGGAGATGATATCAAAAACCAGTTTATTCAGAATATTCATATCAAGGACCCGACCAGGTCTCCATGCTCATCTCCTGTATTCAGTCATACCAGTTCTTCACGAGTGTTTACTTGCGGAACTAATTGAGACAGCAATCTGATATAGTCGATATGCTCCCTCCAGAGCAGGCCGAGCCTTTTCGCCAGTTGGTCAAGCAGCAGAAGGCATGTTGAAAGTTCTTGGCCAGGGGCACCTATAACCCTTTTGATGTGGCATCCAGGGTCTCTGCTCAGAGTAGAGCAATGCGCAGACTCTCATGCCTGCATGTTTCTGACTTGCAACATTCTGTCCAGGTGAGATTGGTGGATGCCCCTTGCCAGGGGGATAATCTATTTGGAGAGAAGGTTGAGGAGGTTGCTGCCCAGATTAAGAAACACACTGATACTATCTCTTCTCTTTCCCGCCGGATGCCATCTGTATCCACCACCTCACCTAGGAGGTTTTTTGGCAAGTCAAGGAGTGTCCCCTACTACTACTCAAGGCATGGGTACATTCCTTTTGCTCGTCTGCCTACTCTGGCTCAACCCCAGCGCACTCGTTCTAGTCAACAGCGTGCGCTTAAGACCCCTGCTGCTCCCCAGTCAAAGCAAGAGACGAGTTTTTGACTGGCTCCAGCAAAGCATAGCCGCAGTGAATGTGTTCGTTCCAGATGACTTGTCGGTCGGGGGGAAGGTTAAAATTTTTTCACCAAAGCTGGCCTCTCATAACCTCCAACCAGTGGGTTCTTCAACTAGTCAATCTTGAATTCACCCTCAATTGGCATTCCAAACCTCCAAATTGCCCACCGAGAGCTCTCAGTACGAGCAGGTACATTCAGAGGAACTCTCCACCCTTCTGAAGGCCCATGGGGTCGAACCCGTTCCACCAGGAGAAGAAGGGGAGGGATTTTATTCCAGGTACTTCCTTGTGCAGAAGAAGAAGACAGAGGGGATGTGTCCCATCCTAGACCTAATGGCCCTGAACAAATTTCTAATCCGAGAGAAGTTCAGGATGGTTTCCCTGGGCACCCTTCTCCCAATGATTCATAAAAATGATTGGTTCCTTAGCGTCCCTGATGGGTTATGCACGCCTTCCAGCAGGTGGAGACTGAGAAAAAAGCTGTGACTCTAGTGAGCCAATAAGAGCCCTTGCCAGACAGAGAAAGATCTAGTAATCTCAGTCTCCAGCAGGTGGAAGGTGGTGAGTCCTTCAGTCTCATTCTTTCTCTATTCTCTGTTGTTAATTTTTTTTCTGGTAAAAGGTTCAGCTTACTACTGTGCATCAAAAAAACAAAAACCTGCTTTATTTGGGCTGAGGTCCGTGGGGGTCTCTGTTTGCCCCGGGGATGTCACACTCGGGTGGTCGAGTCCCTCCCCCTGTTCCTCCCTGAAGAAAAAGCATGATTTTGATTTTGGTTTCGTTGTTTTGATTGGTTATGCTCTCTAGACTTAAAGGATGCCCACAAGACGTATCTTCGATTTTGGCTGGGAACACATCACTTTCACTACCACGTGTTGCCTTTTGGCCTCACGTCAGCTCCCAGGGTCTTCGCCAAGTGTTTAGTGGTAGTCACAGCATAGCTACGCAAACTGGGAATCCATGTGTTCCCATATCTTGATGATTAGCTGGTGAAGAGCACCTCAGAGGATGGTGCTCAAGAGCCCATGCTGATGACTATTCAGGTGCTTGAGCTACTAGGGTTCATTTTAAACTTACTCCCAAGTCCCATCTACATCCTGTCCAGAAATTGGAATTCATAGGAGCCCTGCTCCTAACACAGAAGGTTCGAACCTTCCTCCCAGAAGGCAGTGCAGACAATCTTGTATTGTTGACGTCCAAGGTTTGAGCCTCTCGACAGGTCACTGCTCATATGTTGCTGGGCTACGTGACTTCCACAGTGTGTTACACCCATGACATGTCTTCACATGAGACCAGCTCAATGAACCCTGGCTTCTCGGTGGTATCAAACCACACGAAGCCTCCAAGATGTCACCCAGTTGTCCCCAGAGCATGTTCGCTCTCTTCAGTGGTGGACAATTCAATCCAATTTGACTCTGGCACTTCTATTCCAAATTCCTCAGCCACAAAAGGTGCCAACAATGGATGCGTCTCTCCTGGGATGGGGAGATCATGCAGATAGGCTTCACACTCAAGAAACTTGGTACCTCCAGGAAACGAATTTTCAGATCAACCTCCTGGAGCTTCAAGTGTTCTGGAATGCTCTAAAGGCTTTCAGAGATTGGCTGTCCCATCAAAATATTTTAGTTCAAACAGACAATCAGGTTGCAATGTATTACATCAACAAGCAGGGGCATTGGATCATGCCCTCTGTGTCAGGAAGCTTTCTGGATGTGGCATTGGGCTCGCCTGCATGGCGTGTTCTTTGGGCCACTTTTCTGGCGGGCGCAAACACCACCCTGACCGACAGACTGGCAGGATAATGCAACCACACGAGTGGTCTCTCCACATGGGTATGGTCCGCAAGATCTTCCGAGCGTGGGGCATCTCCTCGGTGGATCTTTTTGCCACTCAGATCAACCACAAGGTCCCTCAGTTCTGTTCCAGGCTTCAGGCTCACAACAGACTAGTGTTGGATGTCTTCCTCCTCAATTGGGGGCAGGTCTCCTGTATGCTTATCGTCTGGTACCTCTAGTAGGGAAAACTTTTCCTTCCTATAGTTCAGGGGTTAGCTAGTTTACGGTTTTTGTCTGCAATTCTGGTTATAAAGGACCTGTGGTTAGCCTAATTTTGCTGCTAAGTGTGTAATCTTCTCAGGATGTGTTATAGGTGTAATGCCTCATAATCAGTATTTTTGTAGTGCACAAGTATATTTTTGTAACTTGCTTTAAATTTTGTTATACAGTTATTTTTATATCTATAAATAAATACTATATTTCCATTTTGGCATTATTCCTTTCATTGGATCCTCAGGAGCTTAACCGAGATTGGATAGCAGAGCCGGTAGTGGGAGGCGGGGCTGGAGGTTGGGAGGCGGGGAAAGTGCTGGGCAGACTTATACGGTCTGTGCCAGAGCCGGTGGTGGGAGGCAGGGATAGTGCTGGGCAGACTTATACGGTCTGTGCCAGAGCCGGTGGTGGGAGGCAGGGATAGTGCTGGGCAGACTTATACGGTCTGTGCCAGAGCCGGTGGTTGGGAGGCGGGGCTGGTGGTTGGGAGGCGGGGATAGTGCTGGGCAGACTTATACGGTACAAATCAAAGTAGGGTATACACAAAAAGTAGCAGGCCCCTCGGGACCCACCTCTATCGGACCCGGCCTCGAGGAAGCGTGTGGATTCCACGTCTTCCTCACCGGTACCGAGAAGTCTCGATGACGGGCATCGGGCGAAGGCCAAGAAGCACCATCATCATTCTCCTTCTCGACACGGTACCGCGAGCTCCGGGTCGTCGAGGCATTTGGCACCCAAGAAGCGTCAATGCAGAGAGGATCGCACTCCCTCTGTCATGGAGGTATCAACGCGCAGGTCGTCTGGCAGCCCGGTACCGGCTCCCCAGCCTCTGCAGTTTCTGCCTCTGAAGCCCGCACCGACACCGCAGGCTTCCCCGACAGCTTCTGTAGATGAGCGCATCAAGGCTATTTTTCCTGATTTTATGGAAGTGATGCTGCACCATTTGCGCCTGGCACCAAAGGTACCTGTACCGGCGG
The DNA here is from genome assembly GCF_901765095.1 of Microcaecilia unicolor. Taxonomy (NCBI): domain Eukaryota; kingdom Metazoa; phylum Chordata; class Amphibia; order Gymnophiona; family Siphonopidae; genus Microcaecilia; species Microcaecilia unicolor. The sequence continues at coordinate 71,083,237 of NC_044040.1, forward strand.
TGCCGGAGGCTCCTGCGGCATCGTGCCTTTCGCCGGTGGTGAGATCCCCTTCTCTGGTACTGCCTCCGGTATCGGGGTCGGTAGCTCCGGGGTTGACTCTCCATTGCCTTCGGTGGAGGAAGCTTCACCGGAGTCTCCTGGGGAGTCGACTTCTCGACACTGTCATCGAGGTCACCGCACCTCCATGTCGAGACGGGCTCGGATCCAGGCTGCTCTTTCTGAGTTGCTAGCCCCATCCAATGATGGCTCATCTGATGAAGATGGGGGTCATGGAGTTTTCTCTGCTGAGGATTCTCTAGGTCTTCCATCTGATTCAACTCTCTCACCTCACAGGCAGTTCTCCCCTCCAGAGAGCTTGTCTTTTTCATCTTTTGTGCGGGAAATGTCTGAGGCCATTCCCTTCCCTGTGGAGACTGTGGATGAGCCCAGGGCCAAGATGCTCGAGGTCCTGGATTATCCATCTCCACCTAAGTCTTCTACCACAGCTCCTTTTCATGATACACTCAGGGAAGTGCTGATGAGGAACTGGGAGAAGCCTCTTTCATGTCCAACTATCCCCAAAAAGGCTGAATCCCAGTATCGGATCCACAGGGAACCCAGTTTTGTCCGGCCTCAGTTGCCCCATGATTCTGCGGTGGTGGATTCCGCTCTCAGAAGAGCCAAGAGTTCTAGGAAGTTTGCCTCGGCGCCCCCGGGGCGAGAACATAGAACCTTGGATTCTTTTGGGAGGCTGGCATGCTCGCATCCAATATTCAATCGTACCAGCTCTTCACGAGCATTCATTTGCGGAACTCAGTGAGGCAGCTTGAGAGCTTGGTTGATGCACTCCCATCGGAGCAGGCCGAGCCTTTTCATCAAGTGGTCAGGCAGCAGAAGGTGTGTCACAAATTCCTGTCCAGGGGCATTTACGATACTTGCGACGTGACATCCAGATTTTCTGCTATGGGTATAGTGATATGCAGACTCTCATGGCTGCGTGCCTCTAACCTGGAGGAACGAACTCAGCAGAAGATTGCAGATATCCCTTGCCGGGGGGGGGGGGGGGGGGGGATCATCTTTTCGGTGAGAAGGTCGAGGAGTTGATTGATCATCTCTATCAGCGTGATAACGCTATGGACTCTCTTCCCCGCCGGGCGCCTACTGCATCTGCTTCCTCATCTAGAAAGTTTTTTAAAGGGAAGAGAAGTGCACCCTACGCTTCTAGAGGCCGTAAGTACACTCCTGCTTCTCGACAGCTGGTTCAGGCTCTGCAACAGCATGCTTGTTCTCATCAGCAGTGTGCGCCGAAACAGGCCCCTGCAGCTCCCCAGCAAAAACCAGGGATGGGTTTTTGACTGGCTTCAGTTGAGCATAGCCACTGTAAACGTGTCCGTGCCGGGCGATCTGCCTGTTGGGGGGAGGTTAAAATTTTTTCACCAAAGGTGGCCTCTAATAACCTCTGACCGGTGGGTTCTTCAAATAGTCCGGTTAGGATACACCCTCAATCTGGAATCCAAACCTCCAAATTGCCCACCGAGAGCTCAGTCCTTCAGCTCTCAACACAGGCAAGTACTTGCAGAGGAACTCTCCACCCTTCTCAGCACCAATGTGGTCGAGCCCGTTCCACCAGGGCAGGAAGGGCTGGGGTTCTATTCCAGGTACTTTCTTGTGGAAAAGAAAACAGGGGGGATGCGTCCCATCCTAGACCTAAGGGGCCTGAACAGATATCTGGTTCGAGAAAAGTTCAGGATGCTTTCCCTGGGCACCCTTCTTCCCATGATTCAGGAAAACGATTGGCTATGTTCTCTGGACTTAAAGGATGCTTATACTCGCATCTCGATACTTCCAGCTCACAGGAAGTATCTGCGGTTTCGGCTGGGAACGCAGCATTTTCAGTACTGTGTGCTGCCTTTTGGCTTGGCGTCTGCGCCCAGGGTATTTACCAAGTGCCAGGCAGTTGTTGCAGCGTCTCTTCGCAGACTGGGAGTGCATGTGTTCCCTTATCTTGACGATTGGCTGGTGAAGGGCACCTCCCAGGAAGGAGTTTTACAGTCCATGCGGATGACTGGGTAATTGATGACAAACACTAGTAGCTCCAGCACTTGAATAGTCATCCGGTTCAAAAATTGGAATTCATAGGGGCTCTGTTGTGCATGAAGAGAGCTTGTGCCTATCTTCCCGAGCCAAGAGCAGACAACCTTCTGTGTCTGGTCTCCAAGGGTCAAGCGTCTCAACAGATCACAGCTCGGCAGATGTTCAGACTCCTGGGGCACATGACTTCCACAGTTCATGTAACTCCCATGGCACGTCTTCGCGTGAGATCAGCTCAGTGGACCCTAGCTTCCCAGTGATACCAAGCTTCAGGGGATCTAGAGGATGTGATCCAGCTGTCCACTGACTTTCGGAATTCCCTTCAGTGGTGGACAGTTCGATCCAATCTGGTTTTGGGGCGCCCATTCCAAATTCCTCAGACACAAAAAGTGCTGACGACGGATGCATCCCTCCTAGGGTGGGGAGCGCAAGTAGATTAGCTTCATACTCAAGGAACTTGGTCCCTTTAGGAAAAGCGTCTTCAGATCAACCTCCTGGAGTTGCGAGTGATCTGGAATGCTCTAAAGGCTTTCAGAGATCGGCTATCCAACCAAATTATTCGAATACAAACAGACAATCAGGTTGCGATGTACTACAAACAAGCAAGGGGGTACCGGATCTCGCCCTCTGTGTCAGGAGGCCGTGCAGATGTGGCATTGGGCTCGCCAACACGGCATGTTTCTCCAAGCCATTTATCTAGCCGGCGTAAACAGTCTGGCCGACAGGTTGAGCAGGATAATGCAACCTCACGAGTGGTCGCTGAACATGGCTGTAGCCAAACAGATTTTCCGAGAGTGGGACACCTCCTCGGTGGATCTTTTTGCCACTCAACTCAATCACAAGGTCCCTCAGTTCTGTTCCAGACTACAGGCCCACGGCAGGCCAGCGTCGGATGCCTTTCTCCTTCATTGGGGGACAGGCCTTCTGTACATGTATCCTCCCATACCTCTGGTGAGAAAGACTTTGCTGAAACTTAAGCAAGATCGCGGAACCATGATTCTGATTGCGCCTTTCTGGCCGCGCCAGATCTGGTTCCTTCTTCTTCTGGAATTGTCCTCAGAAGATCCGTGGAGTGTTTTCCAACCCTCATTAATCAGAACGAGGGGGCGCTTCTACATCCCAACCTCCAGTCTCTGGCTTTCACGGCCTGGATGTTGAGAGCTTAGAATTTGTCTCCTTGGGTATTTCTGAGGGTGTCTCCCTTGCTTCCAGGTAAGATTTCACTAAACGGTGTTACTCCTGTAAATGGAAGATGTTTGCCGTCTGGTGTGACAGCAGGGCCCTAGATCCCTTTTCTTGTCCTACACAGACCTTGCTTGAATACCTTCTACACTTACCAGAGTCTGGTCTCAAGAACAACTCAGTAAGAGTTCACCTTAGTGCAATTAGTGCTTATCAACGTGTAGAGGGTCAGCCTATCTCTGGACAGCCTTTAGTTGTTCGCTTCATGCGAGGTTTGCTTTTGTCAAAGCCCCCAGTCAGACCTCCACCAGTGTCATGGGATTTCAATGTCGTTCTCACCCAGCTGATAAAACCCCCTTTCGAGTCACTGAATTCCTGCCATCTGAAGTATTTGACCTGGAAGGTCATTTTCTTGGTGGCTGTTATTTCAGCTCATAGGGCCAGTGAGCTTCAGGCTCTAGTGGATCATGCTCCTTATCTTAAATTTCATCATAAGAGTAGTCCTCCGCACGCATCCAGTGCCTGCCGAAGGTGGTGTCGGAGTTCCATCTGAATCAGTCGATTGTCTTGCCAACATTTTTTCCCCATCCTCATACACGTCCTGGCGAAAGCAAGCTGCACACTTTGGACTGCAAAAGAGCACTGGCCTTTTACGTGGAGCGGACAAGCCCCCACAGACAAGTCCGCCCAGTTGTTTATTTCTTTTAATCCCAACAAGAGGGGAGTTGCTGTCGGGAAACGCACCATATCTAATTGGCTAGCAGATTGCATTTCCTTCATTTATGCCCAAGCTGGGCTGACTTTAGAGGGCTATGTCACGGCTCATAATGTTAGAGCCATGGCTGCGTCAGTGGCTCATCTGAGGTCAGTCACTATTGAAGAGATCTGCGAGGCTGCGACGTGGTTGTCAGTCCACACATTCACATCTCACTACTGCCTTCAGCAGGATAGCGGATGCGACAGTCGGTTTGGGCAGTCGGTGCTGCAGAATCTGTTTGGGGTTTAGAATCCTACTCCAACCCTCCTAGGCCCATTTTTATTCTGTTCCAGGCTGCACACTCAGTTAGATGTTTCTTGTTTCAGGTCAATCTTTGTTATGCCCTCGCCGTTGCGAGGTCCAATTGACCAATGTTTGTTGTTTTGAGTGAGCCTGGGGGCTAGGGATACCCCCACATGTGAGAATATCAGCCTGCTTGTCCTCGGAGAAAGTGAAGTTTCTTACCTGAAGCAGGTATTCTCCGAGGACAGCAGGCTGGATATTCTCACAAACCCTCTCTCCTCCCCTTTGGAGTTGATTTCTTTTCATCTATTGGATTCAACTGAGGAGCTTGACCGCACGACGGACGGGAAATCGTGTACACGCATTCACAGTGCGGGCACCTTGCGTGGTAGAATGCTCCAGAAGAGACTTCTATGGTTTTTTGCTAAAATCCTTCTGGGGCCGACGTGACGTCACCCATACGTGAGAATATCCAGCCTGCTGTCCTCGGAGAATACCTGCTTCAGGTAAGAAACTTCGCTTTCTCTGAGGACAGCAGGCTGATTGTTCTCACAAACCCGCCCTCCTCCCCTTTGGAATTGTTCTTTCTTTGTTTTATGCTTTTTGATTAAACTAAGGAACCACTCTCGCGCGGCATGCGGGAAGTCGTTCGCGCATGTGCGGTCCGTGCTGCTCTTGCGAAGGATCTCTCTAGAAAACTTTGTTTTATTTTGCTTGCAAAATCTTCTGATTCTTGGGCTGCCGCGGACGTCGACCCATCATGTGAGAACAATCAGCCTGCTGTCCTCAGAGAATACCTGCTTACAGGTATGTATCTTCGCTATACTGTGGACAGGAACTATTGAACAGACTAGCTGGGTCTTTTTTTCTGTCTTCTATTGTTAACTTTTTTATTTTTTTATTGTACACATATGTTAGTTCGTTATGTGACTGTAGTGAACTTTGTTTTCAATAAAAGTGAAGTTGCTCACATATAATGTGTTCCCAGAAGACCACAGTTAAACAGCAGCATTGAAGCTACTGTGTGAGAGTAGAGAAAGGCCTTTTCTGTAGAGCTCTAAAAGAATCTTTTTTCAGTACCTAGTGTAGTCACATAACATTCTTGTGTGACTGTTCACCTGCTTTCTTTGTATTCTTTCACCTTTTGATGACAATGAAAAAAAAAGTTTTTACTGAAGGAATTACGAATCCTCCAGTGCTTTAGAGCTGCACATTGGTTGTTTTTGGGATATGCGACTTTGACGCTTGGCTTTCCTTCTTTCATGATCCTTCTTCCCTCTCCCTCATCCTTGGCGACTTTAACATTCATGCTAATGATCCCTCCAACTCTTAGGTTTCCCAGTTCCTCACCTTAACATCCTCCTTCAATCTCCATCTATGCTCCACTTCCCCCACTTACCAAAATGGGCACTGTCTTGATCTTATCTTTTCCTATAACTGCTCTCCCTCCAATTTCTTTGCCTCAGATCTTCCCCTCTCTGACCATCATTTAATAACCTTCACACTTAAACTTCCTCCTGCCCAATCCCGTCCAATCTTAACTAATTTATCTAGGAATCTTCAGGCTATTGACCCTACTACCCTATCCTCCAGTGTCTTGAACCTCTTCTCTACCACTGCACCATCCAAATCTGTCAATGAGGCCGTCTCTTCCTACAGTACTATTCTATCCTCTGCTTTAGACACTCTTGCACCTCTCACGCCCCGTCCTATAAGGCGTACCAAACCCCAGCCTTGGCTGACTTCTAGGATCCGCTACCTACGTTCCTGTGCCCGTTCCGCCGTACGCGTCTGGCTGAAATCTCGTACCCTTGCTGACTTCATACACTTCAAGTTCATGCTGACCTCCTCCCAATCTGCTCTTTTGCTTGCCAAACAGGACTATTAAATCCAATTGACTGATTCTCTCGGCTCAAACCCTCGACTTCTCTTTGCCACACTGAACTCTCTCCTCAAGGTGCCTCCATCTCCAACTCCTCCCTCACTATCTCCTCAGACCCTAGCTGAGTTCTTCCACGACAAGGTTCAGACGATAAACCTTGAATTCTCAACCAAGCCACCCCCACCTCTCCCTCCCCTTGTCCGTTCCCCTAATTCCCCAACCCCTCCGTCCTTTTCCTCTTCTCGAAATCACTGATGAAGAAACACATCTTCTCTCCTCCTTTAAGCGAACTACCTGTTCCTCTGATCCCATTCCTACCCACCTTCTTAACACCATCTCTCCTACTCTCACCTCTTTTATCTGTCATATCCTTAATCTTTCACTTTCCACTGCGACTGTTCCTGATGCCTTCAAACATGCCGTGATCACACCACTCCTTAAGAAACCTTCACTTGACCCTACCTCTCCTTCCAACTATCGACCCATCTCCCTCCTCCCCTTCCTCTCCAAGATACTTGATTGTGCCGTTCACTGCCACTGTTCTTGACCCACTCCAATCTGGCTTTCGCCCTCTTCATTCAACTGAAACTGCACTTACAAAAGTTTCCAACAACCTGTTACTGGCCAAATCCAAAGGTCTCTCTTCTATCCTCATCCTTCTCGATCTATCTGCCGCTTTTGACACTGTTGATCACAGTTTACTCCTTGATACGTTGTCTTCACTTGGATTCCAGGGCTCTGTTCTTTCCTGGTTCTCCTCCTACCTCTCGCTTCGCACCTTTAGTGTACACTCTGGTGGATCCTCTTTCACTTTTATCCCACTACCAATTGGTGTACCTCAGGGTTCTGTTCTCGATCCTCACCTGTTCTCTATCTACACTTCTTCCCTTGGCTCTCTGATATCATAACACAGATAGAGAGGGTAATACAGCATACACAGAAAGTATACAGACAAAAAAGAACAACACTGGGCCTTCAAGACTGGGACAATAAAAGTTCTTTATTGGTGACCTTATAAAGAACTTTTATTGTCCCAGTCTTGAAGGCCCAGTGTTGCTCTCTGATATCATCCCATGGCTTTCAATACCATCTCTACGCTGATGACTCCCAGATCTACCTCTCTACCCCTGAAATCTCAACCAGCATCCAGACCAATGTATCAGCCTGCCTATTTGATATCGCTGCCTGGATGTCTCAACATCATCTAAAACTTAACATGGCCAAAACCGAGCTTCTCATCGTTCCCCCTAAACCCATCTCTCCTGTCCCCCCTTTCTCTATTTCTGTGTATGGCACCTTTATTCTCCCTGTCTCATCAGCTCGTAACCTTGGGGTCATCTTCGACTCCTCTCTCTCCTTCTCTACTCACATTCAGCAGATTGCCAAAACCTGTCATTTCTTTCTCTATAAAATCAGCAAAATCTGTCCCTTCCTCTCTGAGCACTCTACCAGAACCCTTATCCACACTGTTACCACCTCTCGCCTAGATTATTGCAACCTGCTTCTCACTGGCCTCCCACTTAGCCATCTCTCTCCTCTTCAGTCGGTCCAAAACTCTGCTGCGCGACTCATTTTCCGCCAGTCGCTATTCTCACATTAGCCCTCTCCTCAAGTCACTTCACTGGTTTCCTATCCGTTTCCGCATTCAATTCAAACTTCTCTTACTGACCTATAAGTTCATTCACTCTACCGCTCCCCAGTACCTCTCCACTCTCGTCTCTCCCTACGCCCCCCCTCGGGTACTCCGTTCTGTGGATAAATCTCTCTTGTCTGTCTGTACTCTTCTCCTCTACTGCTAATTCCAGACTCTGTTCCTTTTAGCTCGCTGCACCTCAAGCCTGGAATAGAATTCCCGAGCTTGTACGTCTAGCCCCATCCTTGGCCGTTTTCAAATCCAGGCTAAAAGCCCACCTCTTTAATGCTGCTTTTGACTCCTAACCACTACTCACTTGCCCTGTACCCTTTTATCCCCACCTCTTTAATTCCCTTACCTCTTAATTGCTCTGTCTGTTTTGTCTGTCCTATTTAGATTGTAAGCTCTTTGAGCAGGGCCTGTCTTTTTTTTGTTTGGTGTACAGCACTACGTATGCCTTGTAGCGCTATAGAAGTGATTAGTAGTAGTAGTAGGTTTTCCTACAATTGAGGTAGGGTGTATAGGGATCTATCACTTGCTTATTCATCAAGGATATCTTGAAAACTTAGACTGGAGATTCACTCACTCCTGGTTTAGACAGAAAGTTGTACTCTCTGGAACCTTGTTGTTCACTGCATCAACTTAAATATGTAACCTAAGAAATGTCTGATGGTTCTTAAATGAAATTCCTTTTTGTACCTTATAGACCATTCCAGGCAAATGGGTTGAGTACCCCTACTAGCAGATGTAGGTGGAGGAAGAGATATTGGACTATTCCAGTGATATCACCAGTATAAGGGCTAGTGTCGCCTGCAGTTCTCCAGTATCTCTCTATCTCTAGCAGATGGTGTAAGTTTGATCTGATGCAGCAGGTCTGTTCCCTAGGTCTGCGTCCCTGAGGTTGTTTTTGAGCCAGTAGCTCCTGGGATATGGACCATGGTTCTTACCTTCAGTTGAGCGTAAATCTGGTTATCCCTATGCTGCCCCAAGCTATAGTCTATGGTCTTTAGCTTTGTGAGGTGTCTGGTAGTCCGCGCAGGGCACCTGCCAGTGTGGGAGGGAATGTTGGGATCCTCACCCCCCCCCCACCCCCACCCCTAAGTTCCCCAAATTTTAATTTGGTTGATTAACTTTATTCTTCTGCTTTGTGAGGGGAGAAAAGGTAATTTAAAAAAAAAACCCTACACAAGCACAACTTCAGGGGAGAGGCTGTAAAATTACTGGGATGGGGGGCACCCTTAGTTGCAGGTGGAGTCCTGCCAACTGGGGAGTGCAAGTAATGGAAGTTGGCAGCTGATGCTATGGTGTTTGTAGGAGCTGGAAGCTCAGCTTTGTTGCCAACTACTTTTTACGATATTATGGAGGTCTGTAAAGAGCTCCTGGAGGGGGGCTTGTGGTAGTCCTGATACCACTTCTGACCCAGCTAGAAGGTTCCTGGGAATCCCAATTTGGTAGGAATAGAAGCCATTTGGCCCTGAGAGGGTTTTGTAATTTGGAAGCTGGAGGAATAGCTCCAACCTGACTCGACCTGAGGACCCAGAGCATGTTGGGGGGGGGGGAGTTTCAACTGTCTACAGAGGGTGGGCAGTCATCTTGTGGCCAATGTCCCTGTGTGCTGCAGCTCCAAGCCCCCTTCTGAGGGCCAAGCAGCTCATGAGTTCGATCCACAGTTGCCGCCGCCTCCCCCCACCTTCCCAGCTCACTTGGGAGTTAGCAGAGTAGAGGGGTAACTGTCTCTTGACTTAGGAATTCCAGGACTCAGAGGGCCTATCCCCTGGACTAAGACAACTCCCCTCCAGCAATGTTCCCTCTAAGCCAGTGGTGCCCGTACCTGTTCCTGGAAGCACCCTACCCATTCAGGTTTTCAGGATATCCACAATGAATGTCCCTGAAAGAGATCTGCTTGCATTGTTTCCACTGCATGCAAATCTGTCTCATGGCTACTCATTGTGGACATCCTGAAAACCTGAGTGGTTGGGTGCCTTCAGGACCAGGTTTGAGAACCACTGCTCTAAGATGTGCAGGAGTCCTCCACCTGCATTCCTGCCAGTAGTATTGCTGTTTCGATATCATATTTTTAATAGGCAATTTCTGTAGGGCTCCAGAGGACCTGCCTGTCCCTAGAGATTGAAAACACTATTTTATTTTATTTATTTATTTAGATTTTGCTCACACCTTTTTCAGTAGTAGTTCAAGGTGAGTTACATTTAGGTACACTGGATATTTCTCTGTCCCAGGAGGGCTCACAATCTAAGTTTGTACCTGAGGCAATGGAGGGTTAAGTTGCATGCCCAAGATCACCAGGAGCAGCAGTGGGATTTGAACCGGCACCTCTGGATTGCAAGACCGGTGCTCTAACCACTAGGCCACTCCTCCATTATATTTAATCATCACCCTCCCCCCACCCCTCACTAGTTGAATGATGTTGGAAGACTCCCAAATAGCTTAGAGGCAACATTGCCCTACTGTAGTTTGATTGTTGTGTCTGCAAGAGCTCGGTAAGCTGATTGATTCAATGACCAAGTGACCAAGACCCTGTGTATTTCAGTGGTGGCCACAGTGAAGTCAGCATATGGTGAATTCATATTGGAAGGGCTCCACAGTCCTTCCAGCTCCTTTCCTTTTACTTGGAACTTTCTCCCAGATGGTGTTGTCAAAGTGGGAGACCCCACAGGGCACTTCCAGGGTTTCAGACTTCTCAGAAGGCTCTACCTGCTCCCTGAAGAGAAGTTTTATGCAACCCGTGGTGGATACCTTAGTCATGGCAGTGCCCAAGAAGACAGTTGTTCCAGTAGAGAAGGGCTGGTAAAGCAGGCCTTTTACCTCTATGGCGCTTGGAGATTATGTAGCCCATGTTCTGATGCTAGTGGTATGTGGAGGTTATGTATTTCATGCTCTGATGACCTGGGTGCATCAGCTCCCAGGTTCTTCTAAGGTGGCACATGTCCAGATCTCCTCGCAGTCAATGGCCTTGGCGCTGGTAGCCTGCAGGTGGCTGTAGTGCCATTGGGTGGCTGATGAAACCTCCAAATCCTATCTAAGTAAGCTTTTATTCAAGGGTTGTTTGTTATTTAGGGAGAACCTGGAGAAGCCCATAGTGGAGGCCAGGCCACAGTGGCTCCCAGAATATCATCCATGCCAGGCTGCCTGTCCTTCCGGAGGCAAGGTTGGGTCTAAAGATGAGGCCAGTTTTGCTCGGGCAGATGTTCTGTGGGGATTCCCTTAGGGAGCCAAGGACCATTCGCTCATACCTTCTCCATTTCATGTGAATCAAATAGTGCTGTTACTGGTGTTTCCTAACTGGAGCTTCTTTGATTTGACCTCAAAGCTTCATAAGCTGGATGTCTGTAGAGTCTTCCACTGTTTGGAAGGATCATCTGTTCTGTTACAGGGGTTGTGTAGAGGTCTCGTGGCTTTCAAATTGTCTGTAGCACACTAGGTCATAGCTGCTATTAAGGCAGTGTACGTTATTCAGAGGAAGGAGGTACTGAGGGGCCTAAAGGCCCACTCCAGTCGAGTGCAGGTGACTTCCTGGGCAGAGGCATGGGTGTTTACCACCTGGTTGTTCCTTCATGCTTTGGTGTGAGGCGCTACAAGCTTGACGTTCTTGATAGAAGTGAGTCTGCCTTTGGGAGGATGGTGATTCAGGGAGCCTTGTCTTTCCTTGCCCAGTAGGGTAGTGCTTGGTTACATCACACTTTGGACTTGTCTTGTAGGGACAAAGGGAAGGTGAAATGTGGCCATACCTGTTAATTTCTTTTCTGTGAGTCCTGCTAGACCCGTCCAGGACCTTCCTGGAAGACTTCAGTGTGCAGGATATGCCTCGTTCTTTGTTTGCTCTCACTTTGTCTGTAGGTAGTTCAGGTAATTCATGATATGTTCTTATTATATGGTGTAAGCTGTGATGGTTTTCAGTGGAGTAACACTACTGGGCATGTGGCAAGGTAGATAATCGATTTCTGCTTTGGCAGTGGCATATTGTTGAATTCCAGGCTGCACCATCTTTATACCAGTGATGTCACTGGAATAGATCAGTATCTGACTCCATCTGCTTCTAAGGGGACTCAGCACACTTGTCTGCACTGATCTAGCAGGACTCAAGAAAAGGAAATTGAGAGGTAAAACTAAATTTCACCTTATATCTATACATGCTGTAAGCAAAATTTAGCTCCTAGCTGTATAATTTAATCTCACTGGTCACATAATTATTTTGCTATTTTGTGCTCTTGACAGACAGAGAATAAATTTTATTCTATTTATTATGACATATCTCTCATGCTAGAAGAGGACCAAAGGGTAACCTGCTTCTTCTGTCTTATCAATGCTGTATTGATGCTACAGCACATATCCCCCATATGTCAAATGATAGTTTTCTGCCTCTTGAGGCTCAAGACATTTGACAGCAGTATGCCCAGACTTTGCTTACTTCAGTGGACAGAATTCATAAACACAGATCCTCAATGTGGCATTGACCTGTCCTGCTGCCTAACAATGACTTTCTCATTATGTTGTTTGTGATGATAGTTTTATATTAACATTTTCAGTAGCTGAGAAGTTATGAATTTTGTTGGGTGCAGTTTATTGTGTTAATTTGTATGATTGATGTTTTTGTGTCAGTTTCATTTGCCATAATTACTACATTTTTTTGTGTGTGTCTCTTCCTCCTATTAAATAGATTATCTTCGTCAAAGCTATGGGCTGTCTATGGACTTCAATTCTCCAAATGACTACAATAAATTGGTGCTTTCACTGTTATCTGGACTCCCAAATGAAGTGGACTTTGCTATTAATGTATGCACTCTTCTATCAAATGAAAGCAAACATGTTATGCAACTTGAAAAAGATCCAAAAATCATCACATTATTACTTGCTAATGCAGGGGTATTTGATGACAGTAAGTTTATTTTTTTCAAATTTACTTCATTATTCTTCTTATTAGGTATGCTGTTTTTGCTTTGCGACATTGTCCCTTTTTAGCTTTCCTTCAAAGAGCAGAATTGAATTGGGCACAGATATGTAAAGTCATTTAACAGTGCTGCAATGGAACAGCTCTTAGTACTAGTGTAAAGTTTTGAGAATGTGCAGGTCTTCCCGCTTTTAGCAGTTCCTTCAGTTTTTGTGTTTTGTGCTTTGTTGAATGGATGTGAAAACAAAGGGGTCGATGTTCAGTCGCTGAAATGAATGTTTTTATTAAATGCTGCTTTCAGTGGTCAAAATATATCTGGATGTCCCGCGCCATTATCAAGATAATGTCAAACACTGATTATGGTGGTCAGTGCCAGAACTTATACAGATGTTGCAATATTCAGTCTGCTATCTGGATACAGTGTGCAGGATATGCCTCGTTCTTTGTTTGCTCTCACTTTGTCTGTAGGTAGTTCAGGTAATTCATGATATGTTCTTATTACCGTATTTTTCGGACTATAAGACGCACTTTTTTCCCCCAAAATTTGGGAGGAAAATGGGGGGTGCGTCTTATAGTCCGAAGGTAGCGTTTTTTGACCTCCGTTCCGTACTTACAGGATTCCATGTTCCCTGGTGGTCTAGTGACGTCGGGGCAGGAAAGAGCCCCCTCTTTCCTTCCCATCGCGCTGCTCTCCGTGCTTCTCAATGCTTTCCGACGGTCTCGGCGAGATTCAAAATGGCCGCTGAGATTCTCGGCGGCCATTTTGAATCTCGCCGAGACCGTCGGAAAGCATTGAGAAGCACGGAGAGCAGCGCGATGGGCAGGAAAGAGGGGGCTCTTTCCTGCCCCGACGTCACTAGACCACCAGGGAACACGGAATCCTGTAAGTACGGGACGGAGGTCCAAAACCCGGACAAGACGCACCGGAGCACCTAGGTTTTAGAGGAGGGAAAGAGGAAAATTTTTTTTTTCCTCTTTCCCTCCTCTAAAACCTAGGTGCGTCTTATGGTCCGGTGCGTCTTATAGTCCAAAAAATACGGTATATGGTGTAAGCTGTGATGGTTTTCAGTGGAGTAACACTACTGGGCATGTGGCAAGGTAGATAATCTATTTCTGCTTTGGCAGTGGCATATTGTTGAATTCCAGGCTGCACCATCTTTATACCAGTGATGTCACTGGAATAGATCAGTATCTGACTCCATCTGCTTCTAAGGGGACTCAGCACACTTGTCTGGATAGCCTATTTGGGTAACGTAGAATAACCTTTAATATGTCCTAAGTGATCTGAGTGAGATATTCAGGTAATGGACTGAATATTGCCATTGTCTGGATAAGTTCTGAGACTATCCCAGCACTCTCCCAGTTAGCAGCACTTATCTATATAGCAGGTGCTGTAACCTGGATAAGTGGTCCTTTTTAATATTGACCCTAAAGATTTCTTGTATTGAAGAGGTTTCTTGACCTCCACTTGGCTCCAACATTGCTTTTTATCTTTTTCTCCTGAAAAACATTTAGTTTCCTTTGTTGTTTTGTTCTTCAAAAGTATCTGACGTCCAAGGTTCCAGCTTGTCCTCAGTGTTGGGGAATGATCCAAAACTTTGATACCCTTTCCAGATGCCTGTTTTGTCTGGACTTGGAACTTAATCAGGTTGGCTACAAATATTATGGCAGGATGTCTCTGTAAGCCTGAAAAGACCAACTGACCTGCCTTCACAATCAATGTGATGAAATAGACTTCTTGTCCAGAAGAAGGAAATGAGAACATTACCTGCGTAGGATGCTTGATGTGGACTAGATGGATAATCATCTTTGTGTAAGATGGTACAGTTCATATAATTGAGGGATATGACAAAAACTGTTCTGGATAAAGCAGGAAATACAAGTGGTCATGCTTTACAGCTTGCAGCTGAGAAATGCCTTTATATTGTGGACAGGAATAGCTATGCAGACGAGCTGGTCTAGTTGGATATATTTATCTTCTGTTTCTATTTTTTGTTTTGTTTTTCTCTTCTTTTGTTGAAGACGAATCATTATGTGATTGTGGCAAATTTCATAACTGTAGAGAAAGTGAAGTTGCTTACTTGTAGCTTGTGTTCTCAAAAGAAAGCAGACTGTGCGCACTCTAGCAGATCTTTTTCTGTGGATGTTGCCTTGACCTCCCTGTATAGTAACTTTGAGTCCAGATTTAAAGAAGCAATGCCAGGGATCTTTTAAATTGGTACAAACCACTTCGGAGGCTTCCAAGCACAGGCCTGACAAGGCAACCTCTAATTCCCTATCCCATTAGAGCAGTCTGGATGAGTGGGTTATAGCTCCGTACCTGGAGATAGAGGCAGAGCACACTTACACATCAGTGATGTCATCACCAGTATAAGGAGTGGTACTTCCCTGAAACTTGCTATTCCTTAGCTTCAGCAGCAGATGAATCCAGGAACTGGTGGGTTATATCCGCCTACCAGCAGGTGGAGAGAGAGAACACACGTACGTCTAGTAGCGCTATAGAAATAAGTAGTAGTAGTAACACTGAAAGAAGGCAGTGACCATAGACGTCCAGATCCTTCTCCCTTAGTATATCTCTATCTCCAGCAGGTGGTGGACAGATTCTTCCAGCTCTTGGATTTTGGTTTTGGAGAGGCTCCTAGGCTTGCCAGTTGAACTGGGAGTGTGTGGCTAAGGGTGCCCACTTTAGAGGCATACTTGGTTCTCAAGTTCCCTGCCTTACCCCTATCTCTCCTTTTCTCCCAGTGTCCCAAGCTCTGCTATTCTCGGCTGTTCTCTTGTTCCTTCATTTCTTCCTCACAACAAAAGCCAAAAAAAAAAAAATAAAACAACACAGAAGGAAACACGACCCTGAGCTCTCTAAGACCAGGGACTGGGACAGTGGAGCGCCTTTTGGGCTCCTCCTGTGAAGGACCCCGCAGCTCTGCAAAGCAACTCAGGGTGATTTGTTTTAGTGGTTTGTTTTTACCGGTTTGGTAATAGCGGCAGAAACAGTCAAGCGCTGCTCTCGCTGCGGTAAACATCGTACCACAGCAGGAGCTTGCAGCGCGAACTGTTTGGATGGCTCAGAGGCTACGAGTGCAGCGGCGGCTTCCAACCCTGATTTTTCCCACGCTCCTTCCCTCAGTGTGGGCGCCATTTTGGATTCTTCAGGAGATGCCGAGATGTCGGTTGTGCTGACGGGAGATCTAATTAAACAGGCTGGGAGCCTCGCTGAGAGAGTGCAATCAATTGAGCTTCCCTATCATCAAGCCGATGAATCCATAGACTGGTGGGTTGTGTCCATCTACCAGCAGGTGGAGATAGAGAGCAATCTTTTGCCTCCCTATATGTGGTCATGTGCTGCTGGAAATTTCCCAATATGTTCTCTATCTAGCAGGTGTGTGGTCGCACAGCAGCAGCTCTTGCTAGGTCTCCAAGCCTAATTGTTTAGGTTTTGTTGAGTACCTGGGGTTGAGGGCTCTTCATGAGCAAGTGCAGACCTGGTGGTGCCAGGTCCCTCCTTTTCTTTCCCCTCCCACTGGCTCCGTTTAAAAAAAAAAAAAAAAAAAAAACAGAAAAATAGACGTCCTTGAGAGAAAGACGTCCTTGGTTGCAGCTACTCACTGGGACTCCAAATCGTTGCAGCTTGGAGCGAGAAGCAGGTAATATTACCTTTTCCTAGCGGGCAGGGGGTTCCCCGAATGGTCTCCACGTGGCTATGGCGTTGGATGGCAAGGGCGCGAAAAGACGCTCCCCGGACTGCGTGCGCGCGTCTAGCGGGGAAATGGGGGGTTCAAAGGCAGAGACGCCTTTCTTGGGCGCCTTTTCGGAATCGGGAGAGTTCCCCGGTTTTTCCTCCAGTGCGGCGGTTTTTCCCGACTTAGGCGCCCATCCCCCGCTGGCCGCCCTCCCGGTTGTGGCCGGCCACGCTGCTCGGTCGGCTCCTTCTTGGGCCGCCCTTGAGGTGGGAGACGTTAATGGTATGGTCGCCCTTGACTCGGGCGACGGTATAAAGTCGGTGAAATTAAAGCGCCATTCATCCCGCGCAGCTCTGCGGAGTGTCGCGGCGGACGCCATTTTAGACGCGCAGCGCGCCTCTCCCCCCGCTCTTGGGAGCACAGGTTGAGAGTGCCTCTAGGACCGTGGCCCAGGCTGCAGAAGTGCACAAACTGGGGGGTTTCTCCCCTGAGTTTATTTTACTGCTGCATCAGGCTTTCCTTATGCAAAACGCTGCCCCTGCTCCTCTGTCTGATAAGGGTGATGAGGCTTCCATGATCAAGCGCCCTCGGGTGGATCTCCAGGCCCTAGGAGACTCGGTCTCCTCTGATGTGGATGAGGGCAGCGTATCTGAGTTCTCCCAAAGGTCCTTAGGGGATTCTTTGGAGGAGACTGATCCCCGCTCAGACGGAGCGGATGACCCCTCTGCAGCGCAGCTTTTTCGCTCAGAGGATTTGCCCAACCTGTTAGTGCAGGCCATGAGCATTCAGAAAATTTCCTCTCCGGAGGAAGGCCCTCTCTCAGCTTCAGCTGGCTCAGCCATTTTGCTGGGAACTAAGCGCCCGCCCAGAACCTTCCACATTCATGAAGCCATGCAGACTTTAATTTTGGCTCAATGGGATGCCCGTGAAGCGAGCCTTAAGGTAGCCAGAGCCATGTCCCGTCTGTACCCTTTGCCTGAGGGTGAACGGGAGGCCTTTCTCTGGCCTACAGTAGACTCGTTAATCACTGCTTTGGAAGCTTCAATTACTGAAGGAGAGGCAGTGGAGCAAGCTGGTATGAGGTACTGAAAAAAGTGTGCTCTCTATCTCCCTCTGCTGGTTGATGGACACAACCCATCTGTAATGGCTGCATCTGCTATGACTAAAGGAAAGAAAATTATCATGGTAAGAACCTAATTTTCCCTTATTCCTTCCTTCCTTTTAGGGAGGATCAGTATCCCATGGATTTTCAACGTCTGCACTTACTAGATGTCAGGCAAGCTCTTCTCCATTATTTGGAGGTGACTAATGGTTTTCATCGGCCAGACCATCTGTTTGTGCTTTATGCGGGGCCTCGGAAAGGAGTGGTTGCTTCCAAGCCCACCATTCCCCAGTGGCTTCAAGAGGCAGTTTCTTTGGCTTATCTTCTGGCTGGTTGTTCTCTGGACAGTTTACGGGCCCATTCTACATAGTCTTTGGCATCTTTCTGGGCTGTGACTCAGGTCCCGCATCTGAATGAGATTTGAAGGGCGGCGACTTAGTCATCGACTCACACCTTTGTCAGGCACTATCGTGTGGATGTTGCAGTCCATGAAGATGCTGCTTTCAGTTTGGCAGTGCTTTTTGTGGGACTTGCTTGTACCCCCCCCCCCCCCCCCCCCCCGCCCCAGTCTAGATATTTCTTTCCTACATCCCACAGGTTTCTGGATTCATCTGCTGCTGACGCTTAAAGAATGTAAAATTAGGTCTTACCTGATAATTTTCTTTTCTTTAGTCGCAGCAGATGAATCCAGGATCCCTCCCTTTTAATTTGTTGATTCTGCTGTTGTATGCTCTTTTTTTTCTGTAGGGAGTTTTGCTGCAAGGTTTAAGGGGAGTTGGGGGTTTCTTGTCTCTTTTCCCTTTAGGTTTTTGGAGTTTTGATCCATTTCTCTGCTACATTTCTGTGAGGAAGGATCACTTTGGTTTTCATCTTCTTCTTCTTGTGCTCTGTTAAGAGAGATACTGACTGGCCAGGGAGCATTATGTCCTTTTAGGCACAGTGAAATTCAGTGCTCTCTATCTCTACGTGCTGGTAGATGACATAATCCACAGGTTTCTGTATTCACCATCTGCAACTAGAGGAAAGAAAATTATCAGGTAAGACCTAATTTTACAATTTTCAGCAAATATACTTTTTTAGCACAAAAATTATTCACATCTGTGTTAAATCTAGTTTAATATATTTTTGAGCAGGACAGGATTAACCTTTTAGTGGGTCCTAGGCAAACAAGCATGTTGTGCACCCATGCTATCATTAATATAAGTACGCTTTCTTTATCATCCTACTAGACCAGTCTGAACTAATGGGTTGTGTTCCTTCCTGACCAACAAATGGAAGTTGAGATACTGAATTTTCCAGTATCATCACTGATGTAAGGGGCTGGTGCAAGGTGGAATCCTTCAGTATTCTATGCATCCAGTAGGTTGTCACATTATCTAGTGCAGTGTGACAAGGTTAGGTAGGCCTGATTTCCCTGGATAGCAGTCCATGGGCTGCTCCCAGGACTAGGTCTGTGGGCCTTTGTCCCTAGGTCAGGGGTTCCCAAACTGTGCGCCGTGCATGCTGGTGCACCGCAGCAAACTCTAAGGAGTGCCGCAGCACATCGCTCCCTACTTCCCCTCCCACAGGTCCGGCATCTGCCGCTTCCTGCTTCTTCCCCCACTGCCGCTATAGTGCTTTCAGCTTACATTTTCAGGCGGTCCACGAGTCACACAGGCATTCCGGGGCCTTCCCAGTCTGCCGCGTCCGGCCCTTGCAACAGGAAGTTGCATTAGAGAGGGCTGGACACGGCAGACTGGGAAGGCCCCGGAATGCCTATGTGAATCGTGGATGGCCTGAAAATGTAAGCTGCAAGCACTGCAGCGGGGGAAGGAGAAGGAAGCGGCAGCGATCCTGGACCTGCAGGAAGGAAGGTAGCGAGCAGTGCTAGATTTAGGGATGGCAGAGGTGTGCTGGTGTGAGAGGGAGGGGGCTGCAGGGAGGCAGAGGTGTGCTGGTGTGAGTGGAGGGGGCTGCAGGGAAAGAGAGACCCATGTGGCCGGGGGGGGGGGGGGGGGGGGGGTACCGCAAACCAAAAAGGTTTGGTAACCTCTACCCTAGGTTTCAGACCAAAGACGTAGCCCAGTGGAGTTTGGAGATCTTGGAGGAGTCTCCCCACATAGGGCTTGCTGAGTGGGCAGGCGTAGGTCCCCGTGGGACCCTTGCTGGGGAGGGGGGGTTGTAGATGCCTCCCCTTAGCTCCGCCCTGCAGATTTCTTAACCCTTTAGTGTCCAATGTTCCCGTAATAAGCCATATGGGAACAGATTGATGGGAAAATTGGACACTAAAGGGTTAAAACAGTTTATTCTTTTAGCTTGTCATGGGGAATAAAGTTGTGTAGAAAAGAAAAAAAAAAAGACAAGGCAGAGGTCTTTCTGCAGAGCTGCCAGTTAGCAGTGGTATTTCAGGGGCAGACGGTTCCAAATCCATGTCATTCAGGGACCAGGACTGAGTTAGGCAGCTGAGCTGCAGGCCTGGTGGTGTGTGTCCTGCAGAGCCGGCAGCAGAACAGTGCTGCTGGCTCCTTCTGCCCAACTTCTCTGGTCCATGCTTGAGACTTGAACTGGACAAGAACCAGCTCCAGGAAGGCCTTATTCCCATGGCAGTCCTATCTTTGGTGGGAACAGTGGCCAACTTGATGCTGGGGAGGCAGCCACTCATGTTGGAGGAGTTCCTAATAGATCTCTCCTATATACACCAGATCCACTTATGTAGAGGGACTCCTCTGGAAGTCCCTCAAGGTCCCTGGGGCTAGATATAGCGCAGGTTATTGTGGACAGTGTCCATGGCCTGTTAGTGGAGGAATTGGGGTCCATGCAGGAGTTCTCTACCACCAAGACAGTGGGGTCCTGGTGCTGGGCTCCCAGGGGTTGGGTGAGGCCTATTTGAGTAGAATAAGCATCCATGTGTGGCCTGGGAGGGGCTTGTGGAAGAGGATCCCTCGGAATATCCATGGCATTGAGAGGAAGATCCCCCTCCCCACTCTGCTCTCACCCTTTCTTTAAGGAGATAAGCCAAGAACTGTGGTTATGTCCCAGGGTAAAGAGGATGAATTCTCCCCTGGTATCGTTTAGGAGAGAAAAGCTGAATCAACTTATGGATTCTGTCTCCTTGGTTCTAGAGATCCTCTTCTCTGGCCTGGAGCAGCCTTCTGATAGAAACCCCATCCTAGAAGGGGTCTGTAACCACCCCAGGGCTTTCCCACTACATAGTGCTCTATCTCTCTATTGGTCCTGACAGAATGGGAGGTGCTGGATGGCCTCCTTAAGGGCATCAAGCACCTGGACAAGCTTTATCCCCCTGCAAAAAGAAGACTTGGAGAGTTTATTCTGTCTTCCAGGGGTGGATATTGTGGTCACTGCTGTGACTAAGAAGATGACCATTCCAGTAGGAGGAGGATGTGCCTTGAATGATTGTCATGATAGAAACGTGGAGCAGCTTTTCAAGCAGGTGTTCTCGTCTGCAGCCTGGGGAGTGCAGATTTTGGCCTGTGCTGATTCTGTTGCTTGGGCTGTCCTCCTTTGGACACAGCCACTCCTGGTTTCACAGTGGGCTGCACAGCTGGTGTTGGCCACTGCCTTCCTTGCAGATGCTCTGTATGATTTGATCTGCATTCCATTTTGGATAGGTAGTTCTGTGGTGGCTTTGGCTTCACCACTGGGCTGTGGATTCAGCATCAAGACCTGCCTTAACAAGTTGCACTTTAGAGAAATTGCTTTTTGTTGAGGAACTGGAGAAGCCAGTCAAAAAGCTTGGAGAGGCAAAACTTGTGCAGTTGTCTTAAGGATTGCCCCAAGGGTCCCTTCAAGTTTTAGGACAATAAGTTGTCCCCTAGAGGCTGGGGAAGCTTTTTTGTAGGGCAGAAGACCCACAGATGAAAGGTTAAGGGCTAGAAGGGCCTGCCGTTTTGTGGCGCCAAATGACCCAGAGACATGGGGCACCTTGGGCGCCTCTTCCTCCAAGAGTTTCAAATGATGGTAAATCAAGCCTTTTTGAGCTGGCAGATGGGCACTAGGCTCATTCTCTTCTTCCATAAGTGGACACACATATTCTCAGACCAGTGGGTCTGTGCCCTAGATTTCTGCCCTAGAACATCTCATTCGGTTGAAGGTGGTACTCAGCCCTTCCTTTGGAAAGGGGCTTGGGCTGGTACTCCACTTCGTGGTCCCAAAGAAGGTAAGCTCCTTCCACCCCATCTTAGATCTCAAAGGAGCCAATGCCTCCATGTGAGGAAAGGAGACCTTGAGTTCGGTGAACATTTTGGTCAGATTATATGAGTTTATTTCATTGGATTTGACAGAAATTTACCTCCACATCCCTATTTGGCAGTATCACAAGAGCTTCTTGCGTTTTTGTATTCTGGGCAAGCATTTTCAATTCAGGGCCATGCCATTTGGTCTTGCAGCAGCTCCACATGCCTTCACTAAGGTGACGGTGGTGGTGGCGGCAGTTCTCAAAAGCAGGTTATCCCAAGTTCATCCCTGTTTGGACGATTGACTGATACATGTGGACTTGGAAGTAGTGTCCTGGGATGCTATTGTACTGCTGTGTAGTGAATCAGGCCAAGAGTCAGCCGGTCCCATCGCAGGTCACGGAGTTCCTCGGGGTGAAGTTCAACATGGGAAGGAATGGTTTTCCTGGAGGAATGGATGCACAAACTTCAATCCTAGACTGCCCCAGGACTGTGAAATGTCCTATAGCTTCTGGGGTCAACAGCAGTGACACTCATGGTGGTGTACCCTAGGAGAGGACCCATATAAGGCCATTGCAGAGGGCCCTAGTTCCCCTTTTCTTAGGATTTTGAGGCCCTTATGCCATTCTCAGGAGCTCTTCTGAGTGATATGGTCTGGTGGGATCAATCGGCCTAGTACAAAACAGGTGGATGGCTCAGGAAGTGTCCCGATCTATCAGTAGACACTTCTGCCTCCAGTTGGTGGGAAAGGCCATTCAAATGATATTGGGCAATGCCTCGGTGGTGGCTTATGTCAACAGACAGGGAAGTATCAGGAGTGTGGTGATAGCACAAGAGGCAGCCATTCTGTGCTCGTGGATGATGTGCCAACTGATTCTTTTCTCTGCTCTATACTTAGCCAGGACCGACAACATCCAGGCAGACTAGACCCGTCATTCCCTGGATCTGAAGTAGTGGAAGCTGTGCCTAGAGGCATTTTAGAAGGTGGGAGACCATTGGGATACCCCCTGCTTTGACCTTATGGTCTCAAGACAGAATGCAAAGTATTCTCGCCACTTCAGCCAGCTTGGAGGGCATCAGTGCCTTAGTACTGTTCTGGCCAGGCCAAGTTCCACTTTGTGTTTCTACCATGACTGTTGGTTGGCAGAATCATGTGACTGATCTCCAGCCATCCATCTCCTGTGATCCTAGTCTTTCAGATTGGCCTTGTCCATGTATGCCGACCTGATTTGCTGGTGGGTCATCCTCTTCCACTTTCGGGGGGGGGGGGGGGGGGGGGGAGTCCTTTCTGAAGGACCAGGCCTGATAGAAGACCAATATCTCTTTTGGCTGTTGGACTTGCACTTTAGAGGCACCACTTCAGGACTAAGGGATATTTCCCATAAGTCGTTTCCACTCTGCTGCAGGCCCATTGAAATACCACATCCCTGGTGTATGTGAAGGTCTGGAGAGTTTTTGAAAGATGGTGTACAGAACGTTAGTTTTCTCCTTGGTCAGCTTGATTGGCTGATTACCTGTCATTCCTACAAGGAGGGCTAGAGCAGGGTTTGGCTCTGTTCCCTGAAGGTGCAGGTGACCGTGATCACCTGCTACTGGGGAATGCTTCAGGGGGATCTCTTTCCCCACCCTCCCAGATGTCTTGAGGTTCTTTCAGGGGTCAAACACATTTGTCCTCCGTGCTGAGTAGTCCTCCCCCAGTGGGACTTTAATTTGGTCCCCAATTTGAGCCTCCCTGAAAGACATCTCCTTGAAGACAGTTTTTTGATGACCATTTGCTCAGCTAGAAATGTTTCAGAACTCCGGGCCTTATTCTGTAGAAATCCATACGTTTCCTTCTCGGAGGACACAGTTTTCACTCTGGATGGACCTATCCTTTTTTCCTAAAGTGGTGTCTCCTTTTCATTTTAACCAAGATGCGGGCTTCAGCAGAAGCAAGGAATGTACACAAGCTGGATATTAGGAGAGCTTTCTTCCAATATCTGGAAGTCACTAATTCGTGTGGCAAGACAGACAGATTGTCCTTTATCCAGGAGGGCACTGTAAGGGAGAAGTGGCCTCCAAATCTTTGCTGGCACATTGGATCACATCAGCTAATGAAGTGGCTTACAGTAGAACTGAGGACATATTCTACATGCGCCCAGGTGGTGGTGTCTAGAGGTATCTGCACGGTGGCAACTTGGTTGTCCCCTTACACTTTCTTGAAGCACTGCGGGGCGACATTTTGCCTTTGGCAGGGCGATCATGCGTGAAGCCTCATCTTTCCTCTCTCTCTCTCTATCTTTTTTTTTTTTTTTTTTAAACAGTTATTGTATATCCCATTAAAGACTGTGGTGTTGGAATATTGTTCCTTGGCTGGGAGTTTGGTTAGCACCTTTCTTATCCTGCTTGCATTTGCATACTGAAGAATTTGAATATTACTCCAGGGGAAATTCTGTCAAACAAAATTGAAAAATCTGCACACTTTATTTGTAATTTGTTTGCACAGAATTTCCCTATTATAAGACTGCCATCTCCCCCATTCATGAAATACCCCTTTACCCCACTACAGTTTTCCATGCACTTTCATATAGGCTTCCACCGCATTCCCATGATATGTACATACACCTCATAGGCCTTTTTCCATCCCTCACACTATCCACCTTTTTTTTTTCAGCCTCCTCCCTCATCCCCATTTCATCTACCTTTTCCAGCCCCCAACACTTCACCCACATTTTTTCCAGTTTCTTCCTGCACACATCCACCTTTTTTCCAGGCACCTCCAGCACAAGCACAACCATCCATATTTTTCCAGCCCTCCCCCCCCCCCCCAGCTCCCCCACACCATACACCTTTTTTCCCCAGCCTTCTTCCTACATCTGCCTTTTTTTTTTCCAGCTCCCCCACACCCACAGTCCATATTTTTTTCAGAGCTTCCCTTTCCCTTCCTCCTGCACACTCACTGGTCCAGTGCAGGAAAAGGAGGAGCTGCAGAGCGACAGGTCAGGCTGATTTCTGCTCCTCTGCCGCCCCGGGCCCGACTGTTCCTTTGAGCTGTGCAGGCCTCTGTACAGCCATTCAGCTTAAAGGAACTGAGGCAGCAGAGGAGGAAGCAGCCCGACCTTAGCTGTGTAACTCCTCCTCCAGATGGGTGAGTGTGGAGAGAGGGAGGGAGTCACTTTCCAGCTGAGAATATCTGTGCCCGCAAAGGCAGACTGCACAGAATTCTGCACAGGAAAGGCAAAATTCTGCGCCATCTGTGGAGGGGCAGGGGAATTCTGCTCAAACTCTGTGTTGTGCAGAATTCCCTCCTCAAGTAGAGTATGCACCAGCCCCTTTATCAGGGGATGAATCCAGTATCCCTACCTCTGGATACTGCTTGTCCGTGAAGGACACAGTCCATTGGTTCGGTCAAGTCTAGTAGGATTCAAGGAAAGGAAATGAACAATATGAATACATTTCACCCTAAAATTATCACAGAGGGGGGTTCCACATGGTTCTGACTGTAGAGTGAGAAGCAGCAGAGAAAAAGCATTGCTTCCCAACCTTTGCTACCAACAGGGGTGGGGAGCGTGGACAGACTTATGCAGGTAGGGGTGGTTCTGGTCTCCTCATTCCCGCTTTTCTTTCTGCCAGCAGCTTACCAGATCAAAAATCTTCCTTGACGCCACTGAATTAGTACATTTGTGCTAATTCAGTCATTGGGGTCATAGGCATAGCTAGTTTGCCTATGCATTAACTCTTCCCTGCTTATATATGTCTATGCATTAACTCTTCCCTGCTTATATATGTCTAGCTTGCAATATTGCTATTTAAATATGTTTACTAGATAAAAAGCAGCTTTGAGGAATTTTGATTTTTCTTAAGATTTCAGCTTACTCTTTTGGCCACAGGAGGTCATTGCAGTATTGGCTCTAAATTGAAGAGGTGTTGTGGTTAAAAATAAGGAAAATAGAAGCTATACACAATTTCCTTCTATTAAGGAGACACCTAAAGATTTAGGAATCCTAAAATAAAGCTGCAAATTGAGGGAAAAAGGGAGACAGAAACTGGTAACCACTTCCTCTGCTTTCTCTATCCAAACCAACTTCAGTCTCACAGAATGCTGTCTTTTAAGTCTTCAGTTCTTGCTCAGTCCCACCTCCATCCATGTTTACTGAACCCAGGTGAACTTTTCCTAGTCTACCAGCCAATAATTTTTGGGTGGTAAGAGATGTAGTTTTTTTTTTTGTTTATAAAAATCAAGTCACTTGTGTTTAAGAAGGGAGGCATCATGTATTATTACGTGGAACTATAGCATTGTGAATTTTAGAAATATTCTTTAAGATTATAAGATTTATATGAACTTACATTTATCTTTTTACTTCTAGGTTTAGGAACATTTTCTGATGTATTTGGAGATGAGTGGAAGGAGAAAACAGATAGAAATTTTGCTAAGGTAATTGGAATAATTTCTTAAATATTTTTAAGCTCACATTTTTGCTAGCAAAGTTGGTTTTGTTATCTCAGCATAGAAAATTGGAACCTCGTTGTGAATGGCAGAATCTCCTCCTGTAGATGATTCTTCTTGCTAGGTTTTATTCTTAGGAAAGTAAGTTATCACATCTCCCTTTCTTTGGAAACTGGACTAAGAGAATGTACATAGTGAAGGTGCATCTATGCTTAGAGAAACCCTGCCCCTCTCAGTTCTAGCCCTCCAGCATAGCCCCCCTCTCATCTCCAGTCCTCCCTCCAGCACTGCTCCCTCAGTTCCAACCATGCCCCCTCTCTGTCTCTGTCCCCTTCTGCTCAAGTCTTCTTTCCAGCACTGCCCCCCTCAGCTCCAGTCCTCCCTCCAGCACTGCCTCCTCTGTTCCAGCTCTCCCTCCCTCCAGCAGTGATTCCCTCAGTTCCAGCCCTCCTTCTCTTATGGGCTGACTGTTTCATTTTTTTTTGGGGGGGGGGGGGGGGGGGCGGAGCATATTAGCATATTCATTTGCGCATATATATATATATATATGCAAATGAATATGCTAATATGGAAGAAGGAAAGGAAAAAGAGCTGGTTTTTTTTTTTTTTTTTTTTTTTTGGAATATCAAGCCAGCTCTTTCTCCCTTCCTTCCTCCTTACCCAGCACTCCCTCTTCAGTAGTATTTACCCACCCCCCTTTCTTGTTTCTATCCAACCCCTTCCCCATTCTATCCAGCGTGTCCCCCCCCCCCCCCTTCGCAGCAATGACAACGTGGATGCAGCAGCTCACAGGTTTGCTTGCTGTGTTTGAGTGAACGGCGATGGCTGCGTGGGGGAGTGGAAGCAGAGACTTACCAAATGGCTTCCTTCCTTACAGTGCACTAGACAGGAGCCAGCATTTCCACTCCAGCGGCGAGAGGGCGGCCGAGCGAGCGGAGGTTGTAAAAGCAGCAAGCAGGCACGCTCGTCTCCATCCACTTCCCTGCCTGCTCTCTCTGCGTCCCGCCTTCCTCTGATGTCATTTCCTTTCAGGTGGGACGCTGAGAGGGCAGGGAAGCGGACGGAGACGAGCGTGCCTGCTTGTTGCTTTTACTACTGGCGCCCCGCCCGCCAGTTCGCCGAAGTAACTTCTGGTAAGTCGTCATCATTTGGGGGGGGGGCACTGCCCCCTGCCCCCCCCCCCCCCCCAGTTTACGCCCATGCCTTCCCTTCAGTACTGCCCCCTTCAGTTCCAGCTCTACCCTCTTCAGTTCCAGCCCCCATCCCTCCCTCCAGCACTACCCCCCTCCAGAACTTCCCCCCCTCAGTTCCATTCCTCTCTGCCTTCAGCACTACCCCCCTCAGTTCCATTCCTCTCTCCCTCCAGCACTACCCTCCCTTCATCTGCATGGGTTCAGAACTTTCCCCCGAGCTGGGTTCAGCATTCTTTTTGCTGCAAAGATCCCCCACAAGCCTGCTCCGGGACCTTCCCTCCTCTGGCTGCCACCTTTTGGTGTAATTTCCTGTTTCGCAAAACAGGAAGTTACATCAAAAGGCAGGAGTTAGCAGAGGAGAGAAGGTCCCGGAGCAGGCCTAAAGGGATTCTTCAAGGAAGACACGAGGGGAAGGGACGTAAGGAAGGGAAGGAGGAGACACCAGACCCACAGTAATTGTGAGATTTTTTTGTTTGTTTCTTTTTTACCTCTGAGCAGTAAAAAAGAAAAAAACAACACACTTTTTCTAATTCAAGTTTTGCAGTTGCAGCAGAAGATATGTGATGAAGATGTAGATAATACACTGAAATCTGCTCAGTGTGTGGTGACAGCCAAAATACCAAACAGGATACTAGGAATTATTAAAAGGGATGGTGAATAAGACTGAAAATACTATAATGCCTTTGTATCACTCCATGGTGCATCTGCACTTTGAGTATTGCGTTCAGTTCTGGTCGCCGTATCTCAAAAAAGATATAGTGGAATTAGAAAAGGTTCAAAGAAGAGCGACCAAAATGATAAAGGGGATGGAACTCAGTTCTGGTCGCCGTATCTAAAAAAAGATATAGTGGAATTAGAAAAGGTTCAAAGAAGAGCGACCAAAATGATAAAGGGGATGGAACTCAGTTCTGGTTGCCGTATCTCAAAAAAGATATAGTGGAATTAGAAAAGGTTCAAAGAAGAGTGACTAAAATGATAAAGGGGATGAAACTCCTCTCATATGAGGAAAGGCTAAAGAGGTTAGGGCTCTTCAGCTTGGAAAAGACAGATGAGGGGAGATATGATTGAGGTCTACAAAATCCTGAGTGGTGTAGAATGAGTAGAAATAAATCAATTTTTTACTCGTTCCAAAAGTGTAAAGGCTAGGGGACACTCGAAGTTACTTAGAAATACTTTTAAAACAAAAAGGAGGAAATATTTTTCCACTCAATGAATAGTTAAGCTCTGTCAGAGGATGTGGCCACAGCGGTTCCTTATCGTCTTCTCCAGACCATTCCCTACAAGTGGGTAATATGCACTCCTACCAGCAGAGGGAGACTGAGAATTATTGAACAGCGCTCCTGTATAAGGGACTATGCAACCCTGACCTGCTCAGTATTTCTCAGTCTCCAAGCAGAGGTAGGTGCTGTGCATTCCTGCTCCATGTTTTTGGTGGATACGCCGGTTTTGGCTCCTTGGTTTTAGTTAGGTTTACAGGTTCCCTTTTGTAAATAATTGTGTGTTCCCACTACATGATTAATTACTCTGAACTCGTATCTTCCCAAACTGATTTACACAGTTTGAGCACTAACAGACTCCATAATCAGAAGGACACCCGGGATTCAGTGAACGTGAGAGAATAGTTTATTAGCATCTTACCAAAGGCGGTACAGGTCTTAGGCATTCATTTCTGGAACTGGAGGAGCAGTGCTCTCCCCTCCCAATCCCCTCTGCCCTTAGCAATGTGCCTCAGCCTTCTCCCCCCTTCTCTGGGAGAAGTTCCTTCAGGCAAGGCCCCTGGTGGGAACAGAGCACTGTTCTCTTTCAAAAAAAAAAAAAAACCTATAACATAGGAAATGCCTGGGGGGGGGGGGGGGCGCAGTGGACGCTTTGGTTTCTCTGCACCGGTTTTTGGTGCTTTCGCTTTTGCAGCTGTAATCTTAAAAGGGGGGGGGGGGGGGGCAGCCAGAACCAAGGCAATCTAGTAGGATTGCAGGGAGTTTGGCGGTGGGACGCTTTTGCTGGTCCCCGTGAGGGTGGCTTTTCTTCCCGCCTTTCCTTCTCCGATGGTGCAGTCTGAGAATCTGTTCTGTTGCACGGCCTGTTCAGAGTGCCATGGTCTCCCATAACACCGGCTTGTGCAGGGTTTGCGAGGAGGTGAGGTCCGGTTCTGGGGAGGAGCCAGATTTGGGTATTCCAACGGCGGTAGGGGCAACTATGATTCCTGGGCCGATGGCTGAAGGGTCGGAAGTGCAGAGCGCTCCTTCCCATGGCGCGACAGATGCGGTTTTTGCGGGAACATCTGCCATATTGCTTCCTCCGCCGCCGGCCCCTTCTTTCTCTGAGGAGCCGCTAGTGATGTCGCAGCAGGACTCCTCAGTGGCTTCAGTAGCTCTGTTTTCACCAGGATTTGTGCTTCTACTCCATCAGGCTTATTGCCTGAAGAGAAGAATTTCTCCTGATATTGCAGCAAGTTCTCTGGCCCCTCCTCCACGGGATGGGCCCTTGGGGTCTGCAGTTGAGGCACCCGGGTCCAAGAGGCCGTGTCTGGCTGGTATGGAAGATCTGGGGGAGGTTCTGAGGCTCCCTTAGGTGAGGATCCTTCAGTAGTAAGCATTTTTAGAAGGCAAGAGCTGCCCTCCCTGTTTGAGGAGGTACTTCAGACGCTTAAATTGTCAGAAGATCTCCCTCAGGTGTCCCAGAAAGGGGACCCGCTTCTTAAGGGAGTTCGTAGACCTCCACAAACCTTTCCTTATCATGAGGATTTGAAGGAACTAGTGGAGGCGGAATGGCTAGTTCCCATTCGCATTTACGAATCGGTCATGCCACGGCTCGCCTTTATCAGCTCCCTCAGACAGTTCTGGAGACCTTCGCATCCACAAGGTGGACACGCTGGTTACAGATGTCACCAAGAAGTCGGCTATCCCTCTTGAGGGTGGGGCATCTCTCAAGGACCCACAGGATCGCAGGTTGGAGGCTTTGTTTAAGCGCTCCTTCAAGGTTTCTGCCTTGGCCTTGCAGGCAGCCATCTGCGGAGGCTATGAAGCTCAGGCCTGTTTTCCTTGGGCTGAGCGACTCCCCAATGTTCCGGCAGACTCCTCTTATTCGGCGGCCGATGTCATTAATCTGGAGATGGGCACCGCTTTTCTTGGTTCGGGCCTCTGTGAGGAATCTGGCACTGGTAGTGTCAGAACGTCGCTTCTTCTGGCTCCGTCACTGGACGGTGGATGTAGCATGCATAGTACGTCTGAATCTGTTTCCTTTCCAGGGTAAGCTGCTTTTTGGCAATGAGTTGGAGAAATTTGTCAAGAGTCTTGGCGAGTCCAATGGGGCTCGGCTTCCGGAGGGTAGGTCCCGTTTGGTTTCTCAGTCTGTGGCCCAAGGGCGCCTCAGAGGCTCGCAGATACAGGCCAGGTAGAGGTTCTGGTTCTCAATGTGCTTGGTTCTGGAATAGAGGTCAATCTGTTCAGCCCTTTCTGGGTATCCGTAGAGGATGTTGTGATGGAGGCGCCGGGGGATCCAGCAGTGCCAGAACCTCCCAATGAAGGTGTGGGGCCCAGTCTCCGGTTCTGGCTGTAGGAGGCAGGCTTCAGCTGTTTTATCAGAGCTGGGTCCGGGTAACTTTAGACCAGTGGGTCTTAGATATAGTCAGGTACAGGTATGCCCTGGAGTTTTGCCATCTGCTTCCAGATGCCTTTCTCGTTTCTCCTTGCAAGTCATCGCTCAAGGCCAGGGCCATGCGTCAGACCCTTGATTGTCTTCTGGCTCTTTGGGCCGTGGTTCCCGTTCCCCCAGGCAAGAGAGGTTCTGGCAGATATTCCATTTACTTTGTCGTGCCCAAGAAGGAGGGCTCCTGGTGTCCGATTCTGGACCTAAAAAGGGTGAATCGGGCTTTGCGGGTGTTGTCCTTCCGCATGGAGACTCTCAAGTCGGTTATCGTGGTAGTTCAGCCGAGGGAGTTTCTCACGTCCTTAGATTGTACAGAGGCGTACCTTCACATTCCTATTCTTACGGACCATCAGAAGGTTCTTCGCTTTGCAGTCTTGGGAGATCACTTCCAGTTTCGAGCAATGCCCTTCAGGCTTGCTACAGCACCACAGATCTTCTCCAAGGTGATGGTGGTGGTAGCGGCTCAGTTGCGTTGGGAGGGGATCTTGGTGCATCCCTACCTGGACGATTGGTTAATCAGTGCAAAATCGGCAGAGGAAAGCCGGAGAGCCTCAGGTCGAGTGGTTCTCCTTCTCCAGCAGTTGGGATGGATTGTCAATGTATCCAAGAGCTCGCTGGTTCCCTCTCAGTCCTTGGAATTCCTGGGAGTGTGTTTCAATACACGTGAGGGCTTGGTCCACCTTCCGGCAGTGTGCATCCTGAAGATCCAGTCCCAGGTGCAACGGTTGCTGGTGATCCAGGCTCCGTCAGCTGGGATATTTTGCAGGTGCTGGGATCTATGGCGGCATCCATCGAGGTGGTACCGTGGGCACGGACACATATGAGGCCTCTTCAGGCAGCCCTCCTGGCTTGCTGGTCCCCTCAGGTGGACTCTCTGTCATGCAGAGTTTTTCTTCGTCGTCCAGTGCTGCTCAGCCTTCAGTGGTGGGCTGGATTGTCATCATCTGAGCTGGGGCATGCCCCTCGACACATCGGACTGGGTGTTAGTAACAACAGATGCCGGCTTGATTGGGTGGGGAGCCCATTGTCAGGGACAAGTTGCTCAGGGCTTCTGGTCAGCGGAGGAGTCTCGCTGGTCCATCAGTCGTCTGGAAACCAGGGCAATTCATCTTGCTCTGTTGCATTTTCAGTCGATGATCCTATTTTACGACCTCCGAGTTCTCTCCGACAGTGTGACAGCAGTCGCTTATATCAATTAGGGGGGAACCAATAGCTCTCTCTTAGCGCAAGAGACGGCGTTGATCATGGCCTGGGTGGAACAGAACTTCTGGCTTCTCTCAGCAGCATGTTACGGGAGCGTCCAACCTACAGGCAGTCAAATACGTTAGTGTTTAACTTTAAAAAAGGAGACTATGATAAAATGAGAAGAACGGTGGAAAAAAAACTTAGGGGGACAACTGAGATGGTAAAAACTGTACAACAGGCATGGACGCTGTTCAAAAATACCATCCTGGAGGCCCAGGCCAAACATATTCCACTAATTAGAAAAGAAAGAAGGAACTCCAAAAGACAGCCAGCCTGGTTGAAAAGTGAGGTGAAGGAAGCTATTAGGGCTAAAAGAAATGCCTTCAGAAAATGGAAGAAGGAACCGTCTGAAAATAACAAGAAGCAGCATAAAGAGTGTCAAAGCAAATGCAAGGCGCAGATAAAGAAGGCCAAGAGGGATTACGAAAAAAAGATAGCATTAGAGGCAAAAAAGCATAGTAAAATTTTTTTGGGTATATTAAAAGCAGGAAGCCGGCAAAAGAATTGGTTGGACCGCTGGATGACTGAGGGGTAAAAGGGGCGATCAAGGAAGACAAAGATGTAGCGGAGAGATTGAATGAATTCTTTGCTTCGGTCTTCACCGAGGAAGATTTAGGTGGGATACCGGTGTAGGAAATGATATTTCATGCGGACGAGTCGGAGAAACTTACTGACTTCACGGTAAACCTGGAGGACATAATAGGGCAGTTCGGCAAACTGAAGAGTAGCAAATCTCCGGGACCGGATGGTATTCATCCTAGAGTACTGATAGAACTGAAAAATGAGCTTGCGGAGCTACTGCTAGTGATATGCAATTTATCCTTAAAATCGAGCGTGGTACCGGAAGATTGGAGGGTGGCCAATGTAACGCCCATTTTTAAAAAATGTTCCAGGGGAGATCCGGGAAATTATAGACCGGTGAGTCTGACGTCGGTGTCGGGGAAATGGTAGAGGCTATTATTAAAAACAAAATTACAGAGCACATCCGAGGACGTGGATTATTGAGACCAAGTCAGCACGGCTTTTGTGTGGGGAAATCTTGCCTGACCAATTTCCTTCAATTCTTTGAAGGAGTAAACAAACATGTGGACAAAGGGGAGCCGGTTGATATTGTGTATCTGGATTTTCAAAAGGCGTTTGACAAGGTACCTCATGAAAGGCTACAAATTGGGGGGTCATGGGATAGGAGGAAAAGTCCTATTGTGGATTAAAAACTGGTTGAAGGATAGGAAACAGAGAGTGGGGTTAAATGGGCAGTATTCACAATAGAGAAGGGTAGTTAGTGGGGTTCCTCGGGGGTCTGTGTTAGGACCGCTGCTTTTTAATATATTTATAAATGATTTAGAGATGGGAGTAACTAGTGAGGTAATTAAATTTTCTGACGACACAAAGTTATTCAAAGTCGTTAACTCAGCAACAGGATTACAAAAAATTACAGAAGGACCTTGCGAGACTGGGAGACTGGGCGGCTAAATGGCAGATGACGTTTAATTTGAGCAAGTGCAAGGTGATGCATGTGGGGAAAAAAGAACCCGATTTATAGCTACGTCGTGCAAGGTTCCCCGTTAGGAGTTATGGACCAAGAAAGGGATCTGGGTGTCGTCGTCGATAATACACTGAAACCTTCTGCTCAGTGTGCTGCTGCGGCTCGGAAAGCGAATAGAATGTTGGGTATTATTAGGAAAGGTATGGAAAACAGGTGTGAGGATGTTATAATGCCGTTATATCGCTCCATGGTGCGACCGCACCTTGAGTATTGTTTTCAATTCTGGTCGCCGCATCTCAAGAAAGATATAGTGGAATTGGAAAAGGTGCAGCGAAGGGCGACTAAAATGATAGCGGGGATGGGACGACTTCCCCATGAAGAAAAAGGCTAAGGAGA
The DNA here is from genome assembly GCF_901765095.1 of Microcaecilia unicolor. Classification (NCBI taxonomy): domain Eukaryota; kingdom Metazoa; phylum Chordata; class Amphibia; order Gymnophiona; family Siphonopidae; genus Microcaecilia; species Microcaecilia unicolor. The sequence continues at coordinate 71,117,258 of NC_044040.1, forward strand.
CTAGGGCTTTTCAGCTTGGAGAAGAGACGGCTGAGGGGAGACATGATAGAGGTATATAAAATAATAAGTGGAGTGGAACAGGTGGATGTGAAGCGTCTATTCACTCTTTCCAAAAATACTAGGACTAGGGGGCATGCGATGAAACTACAGTGTAGTAAATTTAAAACAAATTGGAGAAGATATTTCTTCACCCAACGCGTAATTAAACTCTGGAATTCGTTGCGGGAGAACGTGGTGAAGGCGGTTAGCTTGGCAGAGTTTAAAAAGGGGTTGGACGGTTTCCTAAAGGACAAGTCCATAAACTGCTACTAAATGGACTTGGGAAAAATCCACAATTCCGGGAATAACATGTATAGAACGTTTGTACGTTTGGGAAGCTCGCCAGGTGCCCTTGGCCTGGATTGGCCGCTGTCGTGTACAGGATGCTGGACTCGATGGACCCTTGGTCTTTGCCCAGTGTGGCATTACTTATGTACTTATCTAAGTCGGCATCATCTGAATCCGGGGGAGTGGGCATTAGCCCCGTTCACCTTTCAGCTCATTGTCGATCGGTGGGGCACCCCAGTAATGGATTTGATGGCCAAGGCAGAGAATGCCAAGGCTCTGCGATTTTTCAGCCACAGAAGGGATCTGTTGTCAGAGGGTCTCGATACGTTGGCACAGCCCTGGCCTCATCGAATTCTCCTGTTTGTGTTTCTTCTGTGACCACTCATCGGTCGGGTTCTTCAGCGTATTCAGGGTCACGTCTGTCTCGTGATTCTGGTGGCTCTCGATTGGCTGCGTTGACCAAGGTATGCGGATCTTGTGCGATTGCAGGTGGACGCTTCACTTCCTCTTCCCTCAGAGGAGGGTCTGTTCAGGGACCCGACGTGGCTCGATTCACGCTTACGACTTGGCTGTTAAGCGGGCACGACTGTTGAAGAAGGGCTACTCTGTTGCGGTGGTGCGTACCCTTCAGAGTTCCAGGAAGTGGTCCACTTCCTTGGCTTATGTTTTTGAGGCTTGGTGTGAGGAGCGGGAGGTGCAGCCATTGAGGGCCTCCGTTGGTCATCTAGAATATTTGCAGGGAGGTCTGGAGAAAAGATTGTCACTGTCCTCCCTTCGGGTTCAGTTGGCGCTGCTCGCCTTTTTTCGGGGTCTGCTTCAGGGGAAGTAGCTAGCCCTTCATCCGGATGTGTCTCGTTTTTTCCAGGGGGTTAAGCAATTGCGGCCTCCCGTGCATCTGGTGGTTCCACCCTGGAACTTGAATTTGCTGCTGTCAGCTTTGGTTCAAGCCCCGTTTGAGTCCATAGGGCAGGCTACACTTAAGGATCTTAAGCTTAAGGTGGTCTTTTTTGGCGGCTTTCACTTCCAAGTTGCTGGCTGTGTCCTGTCGTGAGCCATTTCTGGTTCTTACCAAGGAGAAGGTGGTGTTACGGATGGTTCCTTCCTTTCTTGTTGAAGTGATTTCTCCAATTTCATGTCAACCAGTCTTATTTCCTTGCCTTCCTTCCTGGGGGATGAGTCCCCTTGGTTGTTTAAGTTGGATGTTCGTCTGGCGTTGCGGTGCTATTTGCATCAAACAGCGGACTTTCAGAAGTCCGAACGCCTCTGAGTCTTGTTCAGAGGACCTCGAAAAGGGGAGTCGGCTTCCAAGGCTTCCAATGCGCGTTGGATCAAGGAGGCTATTTCTTCCACGTACCTGCTGTCAGGGAAACAGGTGCTCACGGTTCTTTGGGCATGTTCTACACGTGCACAGGCTTCTTCCTGGGCAGAACACTCTCTCATTCTGCCAGAGGACATTTGTAAGGCAGCAACTTGGTCCTCACTGCATTCCTTCATGAAGCATTTACAGGTTGGACATGCAGGCACGACGGGATGCTTCCTTTGGGACGTCCGTCTTGCTCCGGGGGCTTTCTCACTCTCGGTGGATACTGCTTTGGTACTTCCCATTCGTAGGGAATCGTCTGGAGAAGACGATAAGGAAGGAGAAATTAGGTCTTACCTGCTAATTTGCTTTCCTTGAGTCTCTCCAGACCATTGTCGAGCCCACCCAGGAACAGTTGGATTGTTGAGATTTCTTCCGTCTGGGATTGCAACTACATTTGTGTTTTTTTATTAAAGTTTGTTCCAGTTATTCTTTTTGTGCTCTTTTTCTTCTGGAGAGTTCCTTCTGGAAGCTCAATTTCTGGTGGTGTTTTAAGTGTTCCTTGTGGACGAAGTTTTTTTTTTTTTTTAGGCGTTGCTTGGCTATTCGAACTACTGAGCAGGTCAGGGTTGCACAGTCCCTTATACAGGAGTGCTGTTCAATAATTTTCAGTCTCCCTCTGCTGGTAGGAGTGCATATTACCCATTCGTAGTGTAAACGGGACCGCTGCGCCAGTAGGGGGAGGAAGGAAGTCTCCTCCCCAGGATTAATCCAAGCCCCACAAATTGCCACCAGCAGATACTTTCAAATATTCTTTTCTTTTTCTTTTTGTTTCCAAGTTACAAACAAAAGCTTCAGTCCAGCCCTGGGTTAGGGCTGCCCCAGGCAGGGTAGTGCTGCCCCTCACCCAGCAATCCAAAGTCTCTGACCTTTCTTGAGGGCTGCAATAGTCCTCTTTGGAAATACTTCCTTTTCACAGTACGTATCACAAGCAGTGCTGGCCCAAAGTACGTATCACAAGCAGTGCTGGCCTTTCAGCAAAATTGTTCCCTCCTGTCCAACCAGGGTTTCCAGCTCCCACAGTTCTTACACAACAAACAGGAGCAGCTGGGGAACCAGGCTTATAACTCTTCCAGTCCTCTGCCCTTCCCCCACAGCAAACAGTTCAAATCAAAACAGGCTTCTTCCTTACAACAGGTTTTAAATCAAAACTTTTAAACACCTAGCTTTCCCCCTTTAGGTGCTACCTTCCTCAGGGCTCTCCAGCTCCCATTCCATCCTCCTTCTGCTTCTTGCTCAGCAGCCTTAACCCCCTCCTCCACCTGCTTCTCACCCCCCCCCTTCCCTCTACAGGTGGGAGGCATCATGTATTGATTACGGAGCCAGGGAACTGGGCTTCTTCCTTCCCCCTCCCTCTTGTGGTCAGAGTTGGTAAGTACCCATCTTGTCTATCCCTGGGGCTCCCTTTGCTGGGACGGGCAATGCATTCTGGGAGACGTAGTTCAGGATTTTGTTTCATTTTGTACCTCTGGGCTGCAGCCTTGTCACACACCCCCTCCCTCAAGAAATTGCGAGTCCCTTTGGGACCCTCCCAGGGATTCGCAATTTGAGACCGAACCCCTGGAAACCCCAGGATCCTCTGTCCTTTCTTTTTACGCCTTCCTAGGCCGCGGCGTCTAATTTCTTCGCCCGTTTTCATGACCCATGGGTACACCCCCTTTTCCACTTTGAGTTTCTGGTGTACTTTCCTAAGGCCTGATGTCCTTAGCACATCAGGGGAACTTCTAGTCGCTCTCTTCCCCTTTCTACCACCCGGGGCTGCACTTTTCCGTCTACTAGGCCCCAAGGGGTATTTGTGGGGTGTGTGTAGGGTCCTCAGTCTCCGTTTCCCTGAGACTCTTAAGGGCCTCCTATCCCTCTCCTTTGGTCCCAGAAAACCCCTTTTGGAACAGGTCTCCCCCCAACCTCTGGGTGATCTAGCATCCCCCTGGCACCCTTCCTGAGCTGGTGTCCCCCCTCTGGGAACTCTCTTACCCCACTCTTCAGGGCAGTAGGTGGGACCTAGGATCCTCCCCTTCTTCTGGGTCCGGGTTTTCCCCTCCCTTGGGCAGCCTTTTCCCTTCTCTGCTTGCCCTTCTGGGGTGTCTCACATCTTTTAACCCTTACATCACCTCTCCCTGTGGTTTTAACAGGGCCCTTCTGATTCTCCCTATCCTGATCTTTACTCTAAACTCCTATCCCTGAGTAAAGATCAGGATAGGGAGAATCAGAAGGGCCCTGTTAAAACCACAGGGAGAGGTGATGTAAGGGTTAAAAGATGTGAGACACCCCAGAAGGGCAAGCAGAGAAGGGAAAAGGCTGCCCAAGGGAGGGGAAAACCCGGACCCAGAAGAAGGGGAGGATCCTAGGTCCCACCTACTGCCCTGAAGAGTGGGGTAAGAGAGTTCCCAGAGGGGGGACACCAGCTCAGGAAGGGTGCCAGGGGGATGCTAGATCACCCAGAGGTTGGGGGGAGACCTGTTCCAAAAGGGGTTTTCTGGGACCAAAGGAGAGGGATAGGAGGCCCTTAAGAGTCTCAGGGAAACGGAGACTGAGGACCCTTTTGCTGGAGGTCTAAAATGCAGGATTTTGCTTCCTGAACCTCCCTTAATCTCCTCTGCCCATCCTGGAAGAGGACATCCCCTGCGAGGGTCAACACTCTGCACCTCTCTTCCAGGGCACCCTGTAGCTTTCTGTGGTTTCCTTGGCCTGCAGCCTCTCAACAGCCCACTCAGCTGCCCCCTGTGCTTGAACCTGTTGCAACTGCTTTATCTGAGTTTCCAACTCCAGGTTCCTCTGAGTAAGGTACCCTACCCTTTCCTGGGCTGCCTGCATCTCCACCAATAACCCCTCTATCCTTTGGGTGTATCCCTTGTGCAGGTCTTCTATCTGGATTACCTTCTCCCTATTAAGCTCATTCAGGCCCCTGGCCTCAGCTTGGATCTGCTGCAATGCCACAGTTAACTGAGCCACCACTTCAGTATGTCCCTGCTGCACTTCCCTCAGCTGGCTTTCCTGTTGGCCCTTCAGTTCTCCCAGCCCTGCCTTTACCTGGGTTAAGATCCCCTTCAGCTCTCCTATAGCTGTTTGCTGTAATTTACCCATCTCCTTAACACTCCCTTGCCTCTTAGCCCACTCCATTTCCCTCTGCTTCACCTCCTGCTTGGCTTCTTCTACTTCTGCCTTTACAGAGGTGACAAGCTTTTTTTTCCCTTTGCCTCTGGAGTAGTATCAAGGCTTGCTGTTCCCTTATACTTTCCCTTAGGGCCTCTTGCTCTTTTTGCCATTCTAGGCGAGCATTTTGGAACTCAGCTTTAACTAGGTTTACTCTCTGCTCCTGGTCCAGTTGCAACTTGGCTGTGAGGTCCCTTATCTCTTGCTCATGTGTGGACTGCAGCTTAGCTACTCGGGTCTCATTTAAGGCTTGGGTCTCTTTCAGGGTGGCTGTAAGAGGGACTACCTCTGCTTCCCTTTCCTCCCTTAGCTTACATTCTGTGAGCAGCTCAGCCCTAACTGTGGCTAGCAGTGCCTCACAGCCTTCCTTCTGCTTAAGGGACTCTGCCTGTTTGGCCTCTAAGGCCTGCACTGAAGCAGCCATTTCTTTCTTACCTGCTGACTCGAATAGGACCCATTTCTGTTCAGTCTCCCTCAGAATAGTCTCCAATACCTTATGGGACTCCTCCTGCTGCTGTATATGGCCCACCAAAGTTACCATCAGTCCCTTATTAAGTTCCAGAACCTCCCTCCGACGTTGCTCAGGGTACCTATGGAGTTTCCCCGGTTTACATAGGGCTTGCAGCTCCCATTCTACCTGCCAGATACTCTCTTTAAGGGATTTTAACAGCGGGTTATCATTCTCTTTATGGGCTTCCTCCCAAACTCAGGGTTATCGTTGGGAGATTCCTTTAATCCCCTTTCCAGGGTGATTGACTTACTACCTTCTATTCCCTGGGTTTCCCAGTATTTCTCCCTTGGGGCAACTCTCCCTGGTTCCCCACCACATGGAAATAGTGCCAGTTCCTCACCATAGCATGGGCAGCCTATTTTTTCTTCAGCTGTCTCACCCCCCTGCTCCCAGTGTACATTGACTTCCCCTACACAATCAGGACTACTTTTTATCCTGTCACCTGGGAAGTTCTCACCCGGGCCCGGGAATAACTTGTATAAAATGTTTGTACGTTTGGGAAGCTTGCCAGGTGCCCTTGACCTGGATTGGCTGCTGTCGGGGACAGGATGCTGGGCTCGATGGTCCTTTGGTCTTTTTCCCAGTATGGCATTACTTATGTACTTATGTAACTAGAAAAATGGCATACATAGTTAAAACCAGATTGCAAAACATATATTAAATAGCCATTCAGATGTACACCAATGTGTATGAACTAAAAAAAACAAGTAAAATGATGAGACCAGGGAGAGAACACTATGATTCTGACAGACATAAAGGAGACACTAAAAACCAAAATGGACACACTGAAAACTAAAATACATTTTTTTAACAAAAGGCAGAGAAAATTTGTTAAAGCAAGTGGAAAGAAATGGAACAAAGAGCCAATGTGAGACAAACGTGTATGACTGTGAAAAGAGCAAAACCAGCAACACTTACCGAAAGGAAATCAAGCAGCCCAAAAGGTTCCGTGCTAGAAAATAAAAAATGCAAAATTGAACCTTGAAAGAGTAAAACCCTAAGAACATGTATACAAAGGAAGAAAAGTGAACTGTGCATGTAATAATAGGTATCCAAACTCGCTGCAAGGTATTGTTAATAGAAGAACAAACCAGACAGAAGAAAAAGAAATGTGATCAGATAAAAACTGAAAATGTGCCACTGGAAGTGTAAAAAAGCACTGAGAGCATATGTAAAACAAATGCCCATGGGAAATATGCAATTGTCCTTAAAATCATGTTATCTTTTTTTTTTTTTTTTTTTTTTTTTTATGAACCCATGTTTAGGCTTTAGTATCTCTCTTTCTTTAGTATTTGACCAGATGGCTTGGTTAATCTCTTGCCTGTAGCAGCTTAGCACTTCTCAATTCTCATATGTTGCCTATTTATACGTTCTTCTGATATGGTTCCTTTTTTGATATGGTCCCCTTTTTTAGGTGCTTTTTATTTTGTATGTTTTTCCTCCACGAGAACAGTTAGAACTGAAAGAACTAAAAACACAGGTTAGAAGGGCTAGAAAGAGCCTGGAGCAAAAAAAAAAAAGACGAACACACACTCAAAGAGTGGAAAACAGCTACAAAGAAATACAAATCAGACAGACCAAAAAGAACGCACTACAGAACTATAATAGGACCAAATTATAAGGACACCCACAAACTCTTCTCACTTGTAAATATTCTCCAAACACCACACAGGTCACTGCGAATAGCATAGAAACCCCATCGGCAACCAACCTAGCGAAATATTTCAAGGAAAAAAATCATAAAGCTCCGAAGCATGATACCAAGCAATACCACTGAGTACACAAGCATTCTTGAATGCTTTAGACCCGAAACCTGGGGGAATAATCCAGCTTGAGCGATCATGGACCAACTTCGACCTGAGCTCAGTAGACGAACTTACACACTGGCTTGGAAAATATGCCAAATCTCATGCAACTTGACATCTGCCCTACCAGCTTATTAAAAGCCGCCCCCAAACGTTCACAAAAGACCTCACGAACCCAAGTATCTACAGACTCCTAAATGGTCTCTTCCCCACGGACAAAGGAAATATTATTCTCACCCCACTGCCAAAAGATGCCAAGAAAAGCACAATGGACCTAACCAACTACCGACCAGTTACTTCGATCCCACTCATAACAAAACTGATGGAAGGCATAGTGACGCAACAACTCACGGAATACCTGACCCAACACTCAATTCTACATGAGTCTCAATCAGGATTTAGATCAAATCATAGTACTAGAAACCGTACTAGTGTCTGCAATGAATTCATTCAAAAAACAATTGCAACCGGCAAGAATATACTCATACTACAATTTGACAATGTCCAGTGCTTTCGACATGGTAGATCATGGAATACTATTACAACTGTTAGAATACTTTGGAATCGAGGCCCGGTTCTCAAATGGTTCTACCAAGTAACAACGAATAATGATAGATCACCACCTTGGACAACCGAATGTGGAGTTCCTCAGGGATCCCCCCTTGGAAACTATCTTCACCTTATGATGATACCACTAGCCAAACTTCTAGCCAATCAGAACCTTAACCCCTACATATACGTGGATGATGTCACGATCCACATCCCGTTCAAAAGTAACCTAAACGAAATAACCAACGAGATCAACCAGAGTCTCTAAATCATGCACTCCTGGGCGGACTCATTCCAGCTAAAACTGAACGCAGAAAAAACTCAGTGTCTAGTTCTCACCTCCCAATACAATACAAACAACTACCCTACCATAACCACACCATACTGCACACTCCCTATCTCAGAAAATCTGAAAATTCTTGGAGTCACCATTGACCAATACCTCACACTCGATACCCACGCGAAGAATACAACAAAAATAATGTTCTACTTGATGTGGAAACTCAAGAGAATAAAACCTTTTTTCCCAAGAAACATCTTCTGTACCCTAGTACAATCATTAGTAATAAGTCATCTGGACTACTGTAACACTTTGTATGCGGGCTGTAAAGAACAGACCATTAAACTCCAAACAGCCCAAAACATCGCAGCCAGACTCATCTTTGGCAAAACTAAATTCGAAAGTGCAAAACCGCTAAGAGAGAAACTACACTGGCTACCACTCAAGGAACGAATTGAGTTCAAGATCTGCACAACCGTCCACAAAATCATCCACGCAGACGCCCCTTTTTATATGCTAAACCTAGTGGACCTACCACCTAGAAACGCCAAAAGATCAGCCCGCAAATTCCTCAATCTGAACTTCCCCAGCTGCAAAGGAATTAAATACAAACAGTCATACGCTACTACTTTTGAATACAAAAGCACACAGATCTGGAACGCACTACCCATGACCCTGAAAAAAATGGACAACCTAACCAGCTTTCGCAAATCTCTGAAGACACATCTCTTCAACAAAGCCTACTAAGGACATCCTCAATAACTATTCCTAAAGTACTCAGATGCATCTAAAACACCTCCCACAACACCTACCTAGCACCTGCATTTAAATTACCTACCTTAGCTTATTATCGACTGTATCTAAGATCATGTAATGACTGCATCATAACACTCTGTAAGCCACATTGAGGCCTGCAAAAAGGTGGATAATGTGGGGTACAAATGCAATAAATAATAATTATTATTCCGTATCGGTCTTGATGGTCTGTCTCGAGTAAGCTATTTAGTCTTGCGTTTATTTTTGATCAGTTTTTCTAGTCTTTACTTTCTTTTTCATCTTTTTTTCCTATGTTATGATTTCATAGCACCTCACCTGGTAAGGCATTTCACTTTTTTCATCAGTTTGTGCATACATGATACTCCTTTTTTTGCAGTTGCACATTTCTCATGGGCATTTGTTTTACATATGCTCTCCCGGTGCTTTTTTATACTTCCAGTGGCACTTTTTCTGAAAGTTTTTATCCAGTCACATTTCTTTTTCTTGTCTGGTTTGTTCTTCTATTAATACCTTGGGCGAGTTTGGATGCACAGTTCACTTTTCTTTCTTTGTATACAGGTTCTTAGGGTTTTACTCTGAAGGTTCAATTTTGCATTTTTTTACTTACCGACACCGAAACCTTTTGGGCTCCTTGATTTCTTTCAGTAAGTGTTGCGGGCCTTGCTCTTTTCACAGTCCCTACACGTTGTCTCACATTGGCTGTTTGTTCCATTTCTTTCTACTTTAACACGTTTTCTCTTGCCTTTTTGTCTTAAAAATGTATTTTGGTTTTAGTGACTCCTTTGTCAATTTCATAGTGTTCTCCCCCCAGTCTCATCATTTTACTTGGTTTTTTAGTTCGTACACATTGTCTTTTATTTGCACATTTGCATGGCTATTTAATATATGTATTGCAATCTGGTTTTAACTATGTATGCCATTTTTCTAGTTATGGCAATTAATAAGGTTTTATACGTCCTTGATCACAGCTGCTCTATACATGTATGGTTTACACAAGTGTTAAGGTCCATTGTATTTCCAGTTCGTGCATCTCATTTCATTTAATTTGATTGTATTTTTTATCTTTCAGGTAATTTCATTTATCTTCACTTATAATTTTAATCCTTTTTATTATTTTTATCTTTTTATTATTTTACTTTGTTTTTAATTTTATTATTTTAATTTATATACTTTTTATTACATGTAGTTTGCATTTTTTTACAATATATATTTTTTGTTGATGTATGATATATATATGTATATGTTTTTTAGAACTTTATTGTGACCCCTGCGGCAGGTATTTAATCACGCCAAAACACGGGCCTTGTTGGGTCCCTTTGTCCGAGCAGCAAATAAAGCATCTTATAAGCACTACTTCCTGCTTTGGAGTGTCTGTTGGTCAACCTGTACTTCAATTTGATTTTACTGTTTGTAGAGGTCCCTCCTGTTTGCTTTCCCTCAGTTTGCACTTACACACATTAAACGTCACCTGACATTTGGATGCCAGTCTCCCAGTCTTGTAAGGTCCTCTTGTAATTTTTCACAATCCTCCTGCGATTTAACAACTCTGAATAACTTTGTGTCGTCAGCAAATTTAATTATCTCACTAGTTACTCTCGTCTCTAGATCATTTATAAATATGTTAAAAAGCAGCAGTCCCAGCACAGACCCTGGAGGAACCCCACTATCTACCCTTCTCCTTTGAGAATACTGACCATTTAACCCTACTCTCCAATTTCCTCTGGAGTCTTTAATGAGGTATTTTGTCAAATGCCTTTTGAAAATTCAGATACACAATATCAACCGACTCACCTTTATCCACATGTTTGTTCACCCTATCAAAGAAATGTAGTAGATTGGTGAGGCAAGATTTCTCTTCACTAAATCTATGTTGGCTTTGTCTCATTAATCCATACTTTTGAATATGCTCTGTAATTTTGTTCTTTATAATAGTCTCTACCATTTTGCCTGGCGCCGACATCAGGCTCACTGGTATTTCCCAGATCACCTCTGTAACGTTTTATGAGAATCGGCATTACATTGGCCACCCTTCAATCTTCCGGTACCATGCTTGATTTTAAAGATAAATTACCTATTACTAACAATAGTTCTGCAAGTTAATTTTTTTAATTCTGTCAATACTCAGGGATGAATGCCATCCGGTCCAGGTGATTTTGCTACTCTTCAATTTGTCAAATTGCACCCTTACATCTTCCAGGTTTATAGAGATTTCATTCAGTTTCTCTGAATGAAATCATTTGAATATCATTTCTGGTATCTGTATCTCTCCCAAATCTTCCTCAGTGAAGGCTGAAACAAAGAATTAATTTAATCTCTCCGCTATGGCTCTGTCTTCCCTGAGTAACCCCCCTTTTACCCCTCGGTCATCTAGCGGTCCAAATGATTCTTTTGCTGGCTTCTTGCTTTTAATATACCTAAAAAGTACTATGTGTGTTGCCTCCTGCGCAATCGTTTTTTCATAGTCCCGCTTTGCTTCCTTATCAGTCCTGGCTTTGCATTTGACTTGTCATTCCTTATGCGTTTCTTATTAGTTTCAGTTGGATCCTTCTTTCCATTTTCTGAGGATTTCCTTTTAGCTCTAATAGCTTCCTTCACCTCACTTTTAACCATGCCATCTGTTATTTGGCCTTCCTACCTCCAAGGACACAATCAGGGCTAGCACAGAAGGGAGATTCATAACCAGTTCTGTAAGAACTGTCTTTGTTCTATGATCAGGGCAGAAACACATCAGTGTGGGGTGGACATTAGCAGACGTAAACAATTGAAGCAATTACCTAAAAATTACATGTTTTGTTAATTTTGACATATATCATAAATTGGAAACTAGATGGTAATGTGATGATATTGTTGGATCCAGGCTATTTTTTGTTTGTTGTAGAATCAATTTTTTCACTGCTTCTGTAGACATGACAAACCTTCCTCAGTATAGTGAAATTCCTCTTGCAGCAATTTATGAAACATGTCACGACTAGACTTGAAACGTGACAGAGAAATTCAGTATTAAGTTCAAATTTTAGTTATCTAGATTTTCCATTTTATAAGAAGATAATCTTTGTTTAACAGTTAGTGACTGAACAGATTTAATTTGAGCAAGAAATGTCTCCATTTCTTTCACCTTAGTCTCTTGTGTACCAACATGATCTTCTGAAGTTTTAAGTGAAGTACAGATTGTTAAGGAAACTGTAATAAAAGTAGTGCAAACTTTGTGAAGAGCCTCCAAAGCTGATCAAATTGACTTCAGTGTTATTGCTTGAGGCCAGATTAATGAAGGGACTGAAACAGTGGGCAAAGGCAAAGATATCCACTGCTGCAATTGAAGTGGCATTAGCTAAGCCATCCATTATGACAGACTCATCAACCAGTGGTGATGAAAAAGTAACCCTTTTGGGTGCAGCAGTTTCATGCTGTGCAACACCGTTGTAATCCCCACAAGTGTAGATACAGAATGACCCTCTAGTCCTGTAGAGGCTAGCAATGCAAACGCTCCTCCTTCTGTGAAGCTCAGACTGCATCAGCTTCTCTATTACAGGAGGAAGCATGGAGCTCCTCAGGCGAAGTGAAAGTTTGCCTTCCTGACTAGGGTTGTTCTCTACCACAGTCAAAATGGAAATGCCTGACTGCAGCTTGGGTTGTGCAAATGCTGTAATGGGAGTTTGTTTAAGCGTAGGAGTTATTGACTTGAGGAGGGGGAGGGAACCCCCAACTGTCCCCTTATGCTTAGAGATCATGAGGGAAAATCAAAGAGGTAAAGTTAGAAATCACTAGAGAGCTCCACTGGATGCGTCCTCCTGTATGTTTTTTTCTTTTTTTTTCATCAAATTAACAGTTGTTTAGATTTTTTTTAATTTGTCAATAGCAAGCTTCCTTGGGGACCTTAATTCCATTCATTAAAAAACGCTCCATGTGTATTCACAAAATTTCTAGCCTTGGTAGCCATGCAGTTATTCAAACTGCGAATTCTGGTGGTTACCTATCTGATTGTTTGGTCAAGACCCCATCTGAGGACTGAGTCCAAAGATCCGTGGACACAACCATCTGGGTGCTAGAGTTGCTAAGGTTTATTATAAACTACCCAAAGTCATACTTCAGCCTGTCATCTCAGATGAATTAACTATCTTGGTGTTCATAGTTTTGGCAAATTCTAATGAGTCAGCAGACATCAGTTTGGAGCATGTTGAGATTGTAGAGCCACATGTCCTCATGGTGCACGTGACTCCCTTGGCGTGTTTTAAAATGAGAATCAGAAAAGCAAAGAGCTGGAGCCAGGACAGGACCAAAGGCACCAAGAGGAAATAAATAGAAATATGTTAAAATGCATGTTAACAAATAAATCTCATAAAAGGCCCAATAGTCATATTTATGTGCCTTAATGCATCAAGGATCATAAAAGTTTAAATATTTACATAGTCATCCTGAAAGTAATGAATAAAAAAAGCATGGGTGATAATGATGCATACATTAGGAACATAAAATCTTAATGGTGGTCAATATCTAGTCTCCAGAAACGTCCAAAATGAGCCATTTGAAAGATGAGTTTGTGAGAGTGGATCTGTTTCCCCTGATGCAGCTATATTGCGAAACAGGGGGCCCCTCTGGGAATTCACTGAGACTTAAAATTCAAGTTGCAGTAAGTGGGGACTATATTGTACATTTTGCATATGGAGCACTTGACTGAATAGATGACTTATTTTCATTCTGGATAAAATCACCAAGATGGAGGAACAAAAGAAACCGTACGGAACTGGAGTTCTCCGAGGACAAGCAGGCTGCTTGTTCTCACTGATGGGTGACGTCCAAGGCAGCCCCCGATGACCAGAAAAATCTTCCTAGCAACAAAAGTTTGCTACAGCCTTCAAGCGCGCGCTGCCATCCGCTTCCCGCCCGTCGCACGAGAGTCCCGTCAGTTTTTTTCTCTTTCCGCAGTAGGGAGCGGTTATTTTTTTCCGTGTCTCTCTGTGCCCCTGAGAAAGAGCCTTAGGTTTTGTCGCGAGTTTTCACGCTTTTTTCTTCGTTTTCTTTCTTCTGTGCTCTGTTGAGCTCTTATTAAAAAAAAAAAAAAAAAAAAAAATTCCCTTAAGTTTTATAGTTGGGCCCTCTATAAGTTTCCTTTCGCTGCCATCGCGGCCCCTTTTTGGCTGCGCGTTCGCGTTTCTCCCTTTTGTGCCCTTTTTCTTGGCACCATCGAGAATTTTGACCTCGCCGCCGCTATTTTTCCGTCCATGACATCGAGGATTCCCAGCGACTACAAGAAGTGCGGTCGGTGCAGCCGGGCAATCTCAGGTACAGATCCCCATTCATGGTGTATCCAGTGCCTTGGTCCCGACCATCGCCCAGACGCGTGTAAGTTGTGTCTCCACCTTAAAAAGTGGACACAGGCATCGAAAAAAGCTCAGCGGGGAACGTCTGTTTGGAGGTTTGCCCGGCACTTCAGCGTCGGCATCAACAGCGGTACCAAGGTCGGCGGCATCGACATCGGCACCGAGGGGGATTATGGCTTTACATCAGGAGAGCAGATAATACCTGTCCGGAGACCACCACACCTGGGACAGTGTATTGCGTTGGTCCATGATGGCTGAGCCATTACTGGTTATCACATTGAAATCAGCATCCCCATCGCCATAGGGCCACGCTCGATAGCCATGCACTAACAGCCAGGGGGTTATCTTTCTCCGAGGCACAAGCAGACGGGCGCACTGGGTGCACTTTTGAAGCGCTGGGAGACTTCGATAACATGGGCGGAAAATCACGCCGGCGAAATCAAAATCGCGATGATGACGGAAGGCACCAAAAATAAGGGAGAGAAAACTCGTAACCGAGGCCAAAAAGGCCTATCTCAAAAAGCGAAGTAAACTTACGCTGGGGGGAAAAAACTGGACACACGGGAAGGAACAAAGACCGAAGTCCTCTCTTTTTTTTTTTTTTTAGCGAAATCGCGAGAAGCACAAGGGTCAACTTGAGGGGCATGAAATGGCGCAAAACACAGACCGTCCCGAGCGCGGACAAAAGAAGACTGACGAACACGAGCCGGTTCGGGCGGGAAGGACGGCCGCGCTACACTCTGTTAGTTGGATAAGTTGTTAGTCCAATCTCAATTATGTCCTCAGCCGTTGCGAGGCCCAATTGACCATGTTTGTTGTTTGAGTGAGCCTGGGGGCTAGGGATACCCCATCAGTGAGAACAAGCAGCCTGCTTGTCCTCGGAGAAAGCGAATGCTACATACCTGTAGAAGGTATTCTCCGAGGACAGCAGGCTGATTGTTCTCACAAACCCTACGCCCTCCCCTTTGGAGTTGTGTCTTCCCTTGTCTTTGTCTTGCTACATACGGGAACTGACGAACACGAGCCGGTTCGGGCGGGAAGACGGCCGCGCATTGCGCGGTGTGCATGGGCGCGCTGAGAGCTAGCAAAGGCCTTTGCTAGTGAAGTTTCCGATTGGAGGGGCTGCCGGGGACGTCAACCCATCAGTGAGAACAATCAGCCTGCTTTCCTCGGAGAATACCTTCTACAGGTATGTAGCATTCGCTTTACTGCAGGATCCCAAGCCTGATTGTGGGTTTCTTTACTGTAGGATCCCAAGCCTCATTGCGTGTTTCTTCACTGCAGGTTCCCAAGCCTGCCTTCTTCAGTTACTTCATCATTCTGAAAGCATCATTGATCTGCAAGAGAACGGTTTCAGGGAAACTATATTGCCGGCCAGATGATGTCACTGATGGAGCTGGAATAACAGCAATGATAAGTTGTTCTGGGATCCAGCAAGTATCGTGTCTTCTCCGAGGACAAGCAGGCTGCTTGTTCTCACGACTGGGGTGACGTCCGCGGCAGCCCCCACCAACCGGAAAAAAAGCTTCGCGGGACGGTCGGGGACGCAGGGCACGCCCACCGCGCATGCGCGGCCGTCTTCCCGCCCGTGCGCGACCGCTCCCGCCAGTTCCTTTTTTTCCGCGACTGGAGAGAGTTGTGCTTTTGCCACTCTCTCTGTTTTCAGCCGCCGGATTTTCTCGATCGCGTTTACGCGGATCGTCGCTTTGCTCTGGTTACCGTACGGTTTCCCTTTTTGTTTCAAAAAAAAAAAACCTCCCCTTTTTCCCTCGCTTCTAGCAGGGACGCCACGTTGCGGCCTAGTGGTCGC
Organism: Microcaecilia unicolor; assembly: GCF_901765095.1. Classification (NCBI taxonomy): domain Eukaryota; kingdom Metazoa; phylum Chordata; class Amphibia; order Gymnophiona; family Siphonopidae; genus Microcaecilia; species Microcaecilia unicolor. Next base: position 71,133,148 of record NC_044040.1, read on the forward strand.
TCGGTCGTTTCTTTTTTCCGTGGTGTGATTCCAGCCACCATTGACGACTTTGACTTCGCCGACGCGATTTTTTCCGTCGATGTCCGCGAAGGTCCCGAGTGGATTTAAAAAGTATGGTCGCTGCGGCCGGCCGATCTCGCAGACCGACACCCACGCTTGGTGCCTCCAGTGCCTCGGGCCGGAGCACAATCTCAAGTCGTGTTCTTTGTGTCTAGGTCTCCGGAAACGGACTCCGGTTGCGAGGCAAGTTCTGCGGGACCGTCTTTTTGGAACTTGCGCCGGCCCCTCGACGTCGACCTCGACGGCATCGGTATCGACGGCCGGTCCTTCGGTACCGGTATCGATGCCCGAGACATCGGCACCGATGGCAGCGACCCCAGGAGAACAGGTCCCGTCGGCCCGCCGGTCCGCCGGTGAAAGTGGGGGGGAGAGGCCGCGTGGGCCACGGGACCGAACCCTGTCTGACCCGTACCATCGAGACCGAGGGGGATCGACCTCCTCCTCCTCCATGCCTTCCGGCACCGGTGACGGGCATCGGAAGAAAGATAAGAAGCGCCGTCACCGGTCGCCCTCGGTGCATCCGGATGTCGGAGAGGAGGCGACGCCGAAGCGTCATCGTCGAGAGGAGAGGTCTCCGTCGGTTGTGGAGGTACCGACGCGTCGGGGTTCCGGCACCTCGGTGCCGTCTCCTGGCCCCAGCAGCTTCCGGCACCGACACCCTTACCGGCCCCACCGCCTTTCCCGGCAGCGGGCCTAGACGAGTGCCTCAGAGCCATCCTTCCGGGATCCTGGAAGGACTGATGCGCCAGGCTGTGCCGGCGCCGGGGGTGCTTGCGCCCTCGGCGCCGATGACTGTGGCGCCGGTGAGCTCTAGCCCGGCGCCGGGGCTGTCGACACCGCCGCCGCTTGCGGCGCCGGTCTCGACCGCCACGCAGGTGGAGTCCCCGTCGACGTCGATGAGGGAGCTCCGTCCCCGCCGGCGCGGGAGTCCACCGCTCGACGACACCGAGACCTCGGTGCCTCGACGTCGAGCCGGGCCCGGTTCAGGACTCAGCTACATGAGCTAATGTCCGATACCGAGGATGAGGACTCGTGGGGGAAGAGGAGGACCCTAGATATTTCTCCTCAGAGGAGTCTACGGGCCTTCCCTCGGACCCCACGCCTTCACCGGAGAGGAAGCTCTCACCTCCTGAGAGTCTCTCTTTTGCCTCCTTTGTGCGGGATATGTCTATCAGCATTCCCTTCCCCGTGGTCTCTGTGGAAGAGCCGAGGGCCGAGATGCTCGAGGTCCTCGCTATCCATCACCACCTAGAGAGTCCTCCACGGTGCCGCTGCACAATGTCCTAAAGGAGACGCTGCTTCGGAACTGGGTGCGACCATTAACTAACCCCACCATTCCCAAGAAAGCAGAGTCCCAGTACAGGATCCACTCTGACCAGAGCTCATGCGGCCCCAGTTGCCCCATGACTCAGCGGTCGTGTATTCTGCTCTCAAGAGGGCACGGAGTTCGAGGGATACCGCCTCGGCGCCCCCGGGGCGGGAGTCTCGCACTCTGGACTCGTTTGGGAGGAAGGGCCTACCAATCCTCCATGCTCGTGACCCGCATCCAATCATACCTGCTCTATATGAGCATTCACATGCGGACCTATGTGCAACAGACTGGCGGACCTGGTCGAGAAGCTCCGGCCGGAGCAGTCCAGGCCTTATCAGGAGGTGGTCAGGCAGCTGAAGGGCGTGCAGAAAGTTCCTGTCCAGGGGTATTTATGACACCTGTGACGTGGCATCTCGTGCTGCGGCCCAAGGTATAGTGATGCGCAGGCTCTCATGGCTGCGCGCCTCTGACCTGGACAACCGCACCCAGCAGAGACTGGCCAACGTCCCTTGCCGGGGGGATAACATTTTGGTGAGAAGGTCGAGCAGATGGTGGACCAACTGCATCAGCGGGAACCGCTCTCGACAAGCTCTCCCACCGGGCGCCTTCAGCATCCACCTCCACAGGTGGACGTTTTTCCCAGGCCCGGCAGGCTGCACCCTATTCTTTTGCGAAGCGTAGGTACAACCAGCCGGCCCGAAGGCCTCGTCAGGCACAGGGACAGCCCCAGCGCGCTCGTTCTCGTCAACAGCGTGCGCCTAAGCAGCCCCCTGCGCCTCCACAGCAAAAGCCGGGGACGGGCTTTGACTGGATCCACGGGAACATAGCCGCCCTACAAGTGTCCGTACCGGACGATCTTGCCGGTCGGAGGAGGTTAAAATTCTTTCACCAAAGGTGGCCTCTCATAACCTCCGACCAGTGGGTTCTCCAAATAGAGCGGTGCGGATACGCCCTGAATTTGGCCTCCCGGCTCCAAATTGTCCTACACGGGAGCTCAGTCTTTCAGCTCCCACACAAGCAGGTACTTGCAGAGGAACTCTCCCGCCTTCTCAGCGCCAATGCGGTCGAGCCCGTACCACCCGGCAGGAAGGGCAGGGATTCTATTCCAGGTACTTTCCTTGTGAGAAAAGAAAACAGGGGGGATGCGTCTATCCTAGACGTGAGAGGCCTGAACAAATCCTGGTCAAAGAAAAGTTCATGATGCTTTCCTTGGGCACCCTTCTGCCAATGATTCAGAAAAACGATTGGCTATGTTCCCATGGATTTAAAGGACGCATACACTCACATCCCGTATCCGCCAGCTCACAGACAGTATCTCAGATTCCGCCTGGGCGCACGGCACTTTCAGTATTGTGTGCTGCCTTTGGGCTCGCCTCTGCCCCACGAGTGTTTACAAAGTGCCTCGTGGTGGTGGCGGCGTATCTACGCAGCTGGGAGTGCACGTGTTCCCATATCTCGACGATTGGCTGGTCAAGAGCACCTCGGAGGCGGAGCCCTCCGGTCCATGCAGTGCACTATTCAACTTCTGGAGCTGCTGGGGTTTGTGATCAATTACCCAAAGTCCCATCTCCAGCCTACTCAGGTCTCTGGAATTCATAGGAGCGCTGCTGAATACCCAGACGGCTTCAGGCCTATCTTCCCGAAGCGAGGGCTACCAATCTCTTGGCCCTGGCTTCGCAGACCAGAGCGTCTCAGCAGATCACAGCTCGGCAGATGTTGAGACTTCTGGGTCATATGGCCTCCACAGTTCATGTGACTCCCATGGCTTCGTCTTCACATGAGATCTGCTCAATGGACCCTAGCTTCCCAGTGGTTTCAAGCCACCGGGAATCTAGAAGATGTCATCCGCCTCTCCACCAGTTGCTGCACTTCACTGCTCTGGTGGACCATCCGGACCAATTTGACCCTGGGACGTCCCATTCCAAATTCCGCAGCCCACGAAAGTGCTGACGACGGATGCATCCTCGCTGGGTGGGGAGCCCATGTCGATGGCTTCACACCCAGGGTCTGTGGTCCCTCAGGAAAAGGATCTGCCAGATCAACCTCCTGGAGCTCCGAGCGATCTGGAACGCACTGAAGGCTTTCAGAGATCGGCTGTCCTGCCAAATTATCCAAATTCGGACAGACAATCAGGTTGCAATGTCTTACGTCAACAAGCAGGGGGGCACCGGATCTCGCCCCCTGTGTCAGGAGGCCGTCGGGATGTGGCGTTGGGCGTGTCAGTTCGGCATGGCTCCTCCAAGCCACGTACCTGGCAGGCGTAAACAACAGTCTGGCCGACAGACTGAGCAGAGTATTGCAACCGCACGAGTGGTCTCTCCATGCCAGAGTGGTACGCCAGATCTTCCGAGCGTGGGGCACCCCCTCGGTGGACCTTTTCGCCTCTCAGACCAACCACAAGCTGCCTCTGTCTGTTCCAGACTTCAGGCACACGGCAGGCTAGCGTCGGACGCCTTTCTCCTTCATTGGGGGACCGGCCTCCTGTATGTTATCCTCCCATACCTTTGGTGGGGAAGACCTTACTGAAGCTCAGCAAGACCGCGGCACCATGATTCTGATAGCGCCCTTTTGGCCCCGTCAGATCTGGTTCCCTCTTTTTCTGGAGTTGTCCTCGGAAGAACCGTGGAGATTGGAGTGTTTTCCGACTCTCATTTCGCAGAACGACGGAGCGTTGCTGCACCCCAACCTTCAATCCCTGGCTCTCACGGCCTGGATGTTGAGGGCGTAGACTTCGCTTCGTTGGGTCTGTCTGAGGGTGTCTCCCGGTCTTGCTTGCCTCTAGGAAGGATTCCACTAAAAAGAGTACTTTTTCAAGTGGAGGAGGTTTGTCGTTTGGTGTGAGAGCAAGGCCCTAGAACCTCGTTCTTGCCCTGCACAGAACCTGCTTGAATACCTTCTGCACTTATCAGAGTCTGGCCTCAAGACCAACTCAGTAAGGAATCACCTTAGTGCGATTAGTGCCTACCATTATCGTGTGGAAGGTAAAGCCATCTCTGGAGAGCCTTTAGTCGTTCGATTCATGCGAGGCTTGCTTTTGTCAAAGCCCCCTATCAAGCCTCCTACAGTGTCATGGGATCTCAACGTCGTCCTCACCCAGCTGATGAAACCTCCTTTTGAGCCACTGAATTCCTGCCATCTGAAGTACTTGACCTGGAAGGTCATTTTCTTGGTGGCAGTTTACTTCAGCTCGTAGGGTCAGTGAGCTTTCAAGCCCTGGTTGCTCATGCTCCGTATACCAAATTTCATCACAACAGAGTAGTGCTCCGCACCCACCCAAAGTTCCTGCCGAAGGTGGTGTCGGAGTTCCATCTTAACCAGTCAATTGTCTTGCCAAACATTCTTCCCCAGGCCGCATACCCGCCCTGCTGAACGTCAGTTTGCACACATTGGACTGCAAGAGAGCATTGGCCTTCTACTTGGAGCGGACCACAGCCCCACAGACAGTCCGCCCAATTGTTTGTTTCTTTCGACCCTAACAGGCTAGGGGTCGCTGTCGGGAAACGCACCATCTCCAATTGGCTAGCAGATTGCATTTCCTTCACTTACGCCCAGGCTGGGCTGACTCTTGAGGGTCATGTCACGGCTCATAGTGTCAGAGCCATGGCAGCGTCGGTGGCCCACTTGAAGTCAGCCACTATTGAAGAGATCTGCAAGGCTGCGACGTGGTCATCTGTCCACACATTCACATCTCATTACTGCCTCCAGCAGGATACCCGACGCGACAGTCGGTTCGGGCAGTCGGTGCTGCAGAATCTGTTTGGGGTGTAAATCCAACTCCACCCTCCAGGACCCGAATTTATTCTGGTCAGGCTGCACTCTCAGGTAGTTGTTCTTCGTAGGTCAATTTCTGTTGTTCCCTCGCCGTTGCGAGGTTCAATTGACCTGGGTTCTTGTTTTGAGTGAGCCTGAGAGCTAGGGATACCCCAGTCGTGAGAACAAGCAGCCTGCTTGTCTCGGAGAAAGGGTATGATACATACCTGTAGCAGGTGTTCTCCGAGGACAGCAGGCTGATTGTTCTCACCTACCCTCCTCCTCCCCTTTGGAGTTGTGTGTTTCATCTTTTGCTAGTTATTCAAATGGCGGGAGCGGGTCGCGCACGGGCGGGAAGACGGCCGCGCATGCGCGGTGGCGTGCCCTGCGTCCCCCGACCGTCCCGCGAAGCTTTTTTCGGTTGGTGGGGGCTGCCGCGGACGTCACCCCAGTCGTGAGAACAATCAGCCTGCTGTCCTCGGAGAACACCTGCTACAGGTATGTATCATACCCTTTACCGGCCAATAAAATGAAGTAGCGGGACCACAAGGATGCATAAAGCTTATGGAAGCATCTTTCTGTTCAACTGACGTTTCACAAACGTTTCCAATCCACCATAACAGCGCACAATAAACGATTGGACAATCAACGAATAAAATACGAATGAATAAATAATTATATCAATACTTTTAAGCGACTATTAACTCAATTTCCTAGAAATGAAGAAAAATTAGCGCATCAAGCATACTAAATATAACATACTTTGACCTGAGTAAATGGGTACTTAATGGAGGCATTGCAAAACAAAAACATATCAGTGTTATAGCGCACCATTTTCTCTTTCAGATGATACTGTTCACAAGCTGATTCAGGCAAACTCTTTTTTAATAATTGGCTTTGAATTTTGGTACAATTTACAATTTGCGCTGACAGTGCCAACTTTGAAGAGATCCTGCAGGGAGGTTATAGATGCTGGTTAGTTGTAAATCTGGCAGTATTATGTCCAGAACAATTAAAAAAAAATATATAGGAATCTAAACATTCTAAATTCCCTCCAAATAATACTAACTAAGAATCAAGGAAATATGGGCATTAATACAATATTCACAAAAAAGTTTTTATTAATATTCAAAAAATCTGTGTACAATAATTATTTTACTTTATTAACACACATCACAGAACACATCTAAAATTAGATACTAAACTGTCAGGTCACCCCTTCAGGCCACAGGCATGGAGCATACAGAAGCCCAGAGAAACCTAACCCACACAGGTGTAGTCTAGTGAGGTAATTAGTGTCAGGCTGGAAGCAGCCAGCCCACCCATCCTGAGACAGAGCTACCTCAGGAACAGCCCACTGAAGTACAGAGAGGCCCAATACACACAAGTGTAGAGTAGTGAAGCAATTAGAGCAGCCAGCCCACAGAGATAGAGCTAACTCAGGAACAGTATACTGAGGCACAGAGAGGTTAAACCCACACAGGTGCAGTATACTGAGGCAATCAGCACCATGCTGGAAGTGGCCAGCACCCAGAGACAGAAACAGAGCCAACTCAGAAGTAGACAGAAACCAGCATAGACACTGATTCCCAGAAATAGGGTAAGTCTGAGGGTGGTCACGACCACAGACGTGACATAAACACCATACATACTTCACTCATACTCATACTCTAACATCACTAAAATTTTTGAAACCAGGGAAAAACTAACAGTTAAAGAAAACAAATAGTCTGTTAGATTCTAACGTGGAGATCCATCCTCTGGTTGAACATAGAAAGTTTTAGCAGCGTTACACATACACCAGCTGCCGTACTTCCTCTTCTTACTTCCTCCACGGAACTCAGATTAAAATTCCAACAGTGAGAGGCAAAGAAATTGAAAGCCTTGTTACAAAACTGAAGATATAGAGATGGTCTGATTTTGATATGGACTATGAATTGAAAACCATGATGGATTAACCACGGTTTAGACTGTTGGAATTTTAATCTGAGCTCCGTGGAGGAAGTAAGAAGAGGAATTACGGCAGCTGGTGCAGGTTTAACGCTGCTAAAACTAGTAAGAAGAGGCAAGTACGGCAGCTGGTGTATGTTTAACGCTGCCAAAACTAGTAAGAAGAGGAAGTACGGCAGCTGGTGTATGTTTAACGCTGCTAAAACTAGTAAGAAGAGGAAGTACGGCAGCTGGTGTATGTTTAACGCTGCTAAAACTTTCTATGTTCAACCAGAGGATGGATCTCCACGTTAGAATCTAACAGACTATTTGTTTTCTTTAACTGTTAGTTTTTCCCTGGTTTCAAAAATTTAAGTGGTGATGGAGTATGAGTATGAGTGAAGTATGTATGGGTTTAGTATCTAATTTTAGATGTGTTCTGTGATGTGTTAATAAAGTAAAATAATTATTGTAACATGTTTTGAATATTAATAAAACGTTTTTGTGAATATTGTATTAATGCCCATATTTCCTTGATTCTTAGTATTATGTCCAGCACAAGCATAATGCTTGTTCAAAATTTCAAGTCCATATCTTTGTTTGCATGGAAGTTGTTGCGGTCTGAATATTGGTCCAAATATGTTCCGATGAGTCGCGACCAATTTTGATGCACACTTTGAGTCAACTTGTTTGACTGGATTTTGCATCCATAATGTTAAAATGTATTTCATCGGAAATTGGCTCAAAAACTGTACAGGATTTGAAATATTTAGCCATTCTTATAAATGTGTTTGGATTTTATTAGACCCCAAAAATGGCATTTGGGGGGGGAAGGCCGACAGTTGCTCAAAAGTGCATGATTTGGGATAAGGTATCTTGCAAAGATACCTCACAAACAGGGGAAGATAGGATTTCTGGATAGTGAGGTTGCACAACAGACCATGGTAGGCCAGGTGCCCTTAAATACAACTAAAGATCAGACAAAAGATGGCAAATCAGTAGTGTCCAGTACTAAGCATCAGGCAAATAGGAACAACAAACATACTCTGAAATGTCTATATGTAAATGCTAGGAGTCTAAGAAATAAGATGGGAGAGTTGGAATATATTGCACTAAATGAAAAATGGGATATAATAGGCATTACTGAGACCTGGTGGAAGGAGGGTAACCAGTGGGACACTGTCATACCGGGGTACAAAGTATATCGTAGTGATAGGGTGGACCGGACTGGTGGAGGGGTAGCATTGTATATTAACAAGAGCCTTGAGTCAGATTACAAATTCAGCAGGACACAAATCACACCTTTGAATCGTGAGTTGAAATTCCATGTAGAAAAGGGAAAAGGACGGTGATAGGAGTGTACGCCTCACCAGGATGAGCAGGTAGACGCAGAAATAATAAAAGAAATCAAAGACGTGAACAAAATTGGCAATGTGATAATAATGGGTGACTTCAATTATCCAAATATAGACTGGGTAAATGTAACATCGGGACACGCTAGAGAGGTACAATTCCTTGATGAAATCAAGAACAGCTTTATGGAGCAGCTGGTGCAGGAGCTGACGAGAGAAGGAAAAATTCTAGACTTGGTCCTTAGTGGAGCGCATGATCTGCTGAGGGACGTTATGGTACTGGGGCCGCTTGATAAATGATCATAATATGATCCGTTTTAATATTGACCTTGAAGTAACTATACACAGGAAGTCAAATACGTTAGCGTTTAACTTTAAAAAAGGAGACTATGATAAAATGAGGAGAACGGTGGAAAAAAAACTTAGGGGGACAACTGAGAGGGTAAAAACTGTACAACAGGCATGGACGCTGTTCAGAAATACCATCCTGGAGGCCCAGGCCAAACGTATTCCACTAATTAGAAAAGAAAGAAGGAACTCCAAAAGACAGCCGGCCTGGTTGAAAAGTGAGGTGAAGGAAGCTATTAGGGCTAAAAGAAATGCCTTCAGAAAATGGAAGAAGGAACCGTCTGAAAATAACAAGAAGCAGCATAAGGAGTGTCAAAGCAAATGCAAGGCGCAGATAAAGAAGGCCAAGAGAGATTACGAAAAAAAGATAGCATTAGAGGCAAAAAAAACATAATAAAAAATGTTTTTGGTATATTAAAAGCAGGAAGCCAGCAAAAGAATCGGTTGGGCCGCTGGATGACTGAGGGGTAAAAGGGGCGATCAAGGAAGACAAAGACGTAGTGGAGAGATTGAATGAATTCTTTGCTTCGGTCTTCACCGAGGAAGATTTAGGTGGGATACTGGTGTCGGGAATGATATTTCAAGCGGACGAGTCGGAGAAACTTACTGACTTCACGGTAAACCTGGTGGATGTAATGGGGCAGTTCAGCAAACTGAAGAGTAGCAAATCTCCGGGACCGGATGTTATTCATCCTAGAGTACTGATAGAACTGAAAAATGAGCTTGCGGAGCTACTGCTAGTGATATGCAGTTTATCCTTAAAATCGAGCGTCGTACTGGAAGATTGGAGGGTGGCCAATGTAACGCCCATTTTTAAAAATGTTCCAGGGGAGATCCGGGAAATTATAGACCGGTGAGTCTGACGCTGGGAAAAAATGGTGGAGGCTATTATTAAAAACAAAATTACAGAGCACATCCAAGGACATGGATTACTGAGACCGAGTCAGCACGGCTTTTGTGTGGGAAAATCTTGCCTGACCAATTTACTTCAGTTCTTTGAATGAGTAAACAAACATGTGGACAAAGGGGAGTCGGTTGATATTGTATATCTGGATTTTCAAAAGGCGTTTGACAAGGTACCTCATGAAAGGCTACAGAGGAAATTGGAGGGTCTTGGGATAGGAGGAAAAGTCATATTGTGGATTAAAAACTGGTTGAAGGATAGGAAACAGAGAGTGGGGTTAAATGGGCAGTATTCACAATGGAGAAGGGTGGTTAGTGGGGTTCCTCAGGGGTCTGTGCTGGGACCGCTGCTTTTTAATATATTTATAAATGATTTAGAGATGGGAGTAACTAGTGAGGTAATTAAATTTGCTGACGACACAAAGTTATTCAAAGTTGTTAACTCACGACAGGATTGTGAAGAATTACAGAAGGACCTTGCGAGACTGGGAGACTGGGCGGCTAGATGGCAGATGACGTTTAATGTGAGGAAGTGCAAGGTGATGCATGTGGGAAAAAAGAACCCGAATTATAACTACGTCATGCAAGGTTCCACATTAGGAGTTACAGACTAAGAAAGGGATCTGGGTGTTGTCGTCGATAATACACTGAAACCTTCTGCTCAGTGTGCTGCTGCTGGGGCTCGGAAAGCGAATAGAATGTTGGGTATTATTAGGAAAGGTATGGAAAACAGGTGTGAGGATGTTATAATGCAGTTGTATCGCTCCATGGTGAGACCGCACCTTGAGTATTGTGTTCAATTCTGGTCACCGCATCTCAAGAAAGATATAGTGGAATTGGAAAAGGTGCAGTGAAGGGCGACTAAAATGATAGCGGGGATGGGACGACTTCCCTATGAAGAAAGACTAAGGAGGCTATGGCTATTCAGCTTGGAGAAGAAACGGCTGAGGGGAGACATGATAGAGGTGTATGAAATAATGAGTGGAGTGGAACAGGTGGATGTGAAGCATCTGTTCACGCTTTCCAAAAATACTAGGACTAGGGGGCATGCGATGAAACTACAGTGTAGTAAATTTAAAACAAATTGGAGAAAATTCTTCTTCACCCAACGCGTAATTAAACTCTGGAATTCGTTGCGGGAGAACGTGGTGAAGGCGGTTAGCTTGGCAGAGTTTAAAAAGGGGTTAGACGGTTTCCTAAAGGACAAGTACTAAATGGACTTGGGAAAAATCCACAATTCCGGGAATAACATGTATAGAATGTTTGTACGTTTGGGAAGCTTGCCAGGTGCCCTAGGTCTGGATTGGCCGATGTCGTGGACAGATTGCTGGGCTCAATGGACCCTTGGTCTTTGCCCAGTGTGGCATTACTTATGTACTTATGTAAATGTCGCGCGCTCATGGACTGACAACCTTTCAGAAAAGGGGGTCTAGATCTGCAACTATGCAGTTAGAGACCTCAAATTTTGGGAAACTTTGTTTAACACCTGACACGCACAACAGATAAATTTTGAACAAAATTGGAGACATGATGGTGGGAAGGTTTAGACCACTTGGCATGGAATAACCCATGAACTTTTTTAATGAGAGGTTACAAATTACTAACAGCAGATCAGCAATTTCATGCTTGATTTCTTTGAGTACCCTTGGATGGATGCCATCCTGTCCAGATGATTTACTATTCTTTAATTTGTCAATTTGGCTCAGTACATCTTCCAGGATCACCAAGATTTCTTTCAGTTCCTCTCCATCATCACCCTTGAAAACCAATTCTGGTACAGGAATTGCAAAAGTAAACAACAGCTTCTACAAAGTACATCCAAAACTTAATTTTTATTTTCTCTTTTCCATTTTCAAAACTTCTAGACAGCAAATGTACACAGATCAGTAGGACCAAAGCAGTTCAAAGCAAGTAAACTCAGAAACAACACAGTTTATACTTAATTGTTCTACTACCCTTAGGATTCACCTTTGGGTTTAAAAAGCAAATGTGCCTGCAAGGACTGGATAAATGAATTAAAACAAAGTTTAAATCAAATGCCCTAAGTGTGTAAAACTTGGTAGCAATAATGAAACAGTGATGGACTATTCATATAGCAAGCAGCCTGAGCCAACATCCATTGAACATAATTAACTTTGTATGAACATGAAGGCTAATAGTGTGCTGAACTGTACAATGTTGGCACATTTAGACTGACTCTGGACTTATGCGTGAAGGTAGTTATGCTCTCATTGTTCAGTATCTGTCTTTTAAACAATACTAATAAAAAAAATATCAAGTACATTTTATAATATACCACTGCAATCCACAAAACAAAAAGAACAAGTTCCCACATGCCATCTTTTTCTTTTGATTTAGGCACAGGGAAAAAAAAAAAGATTTGAAATGTTCCCAGGTTTCGACCTAATTCATTTTTAATGTGGGGTATATGTGTCATAAATAAATAAATAAATAGAAATTGGATGTTGAGCACCTGATTCTCATAGCATGTCTGTTTTAGTGGCCCTTTACCAGGAGAAAAAAAATCTTTGCACAAATATAACATATGCTAGGCTGTCTCTATAACCAGCCCCTCCAAATGACACACTGATTACGATTTATAACAAATTACTACCCTACCTATTATACTTCCTCTGTGTACATCTGTATACTACACAAGCTGGCATGTTTGAAAATATGAGATTAAATAAAAATGCAGCCAACAAAGAATGACAATGTGGATGCAACAGCTCCTAGGTTTATTTGCTTTATTTTGAGTGAACACAGACTAACTTAATAGGCTTCAAAAGTTTTTATATCACTTCATCTCCTGTTTTATCTAACCTCCTTGATCTATCTGTTTGCTGCATTTGTTGTCTTCATTGGAAGCTGCTAGGCTACAGCAATTTCCTACTCCCCTGCATTCTGTTGGACAGGCTTCTGAGAAAGGCAGGGCACTATCCAACAGGCTACAGGGGGAGATGGGAGCAGTAGCTAGGATACAGAAATATTTTCTTTCTTTGTTTTTCTGAAGCTCTGCAGCATGGAGCTTGCCGCCTGTGATCTACAGACTTAAAAGGAAAAATATTGAGGGTGCTTAGGCATCCACAGAGCTGGCACCTATGGTTAGTGTCTGATACAGTAAATCAATGTTATAACCAGCATTGGTGCTGGAAAATGAACTAATTGCAAAAAATTCTAATTAATCATCTAAGAGAGGGAATCCACCTATGCTCCCCTTAGATCTATACTAAATCCTCTTCTTTAATACCACATTTAAGATGTGAGTGAATGGTGAATTTTGTTGAAGAGAAGTAGAAAATGTTAATTTTATTAACCATTTATTTTTATCTAACTCAGTTTTGGAAGGATATTGTTGAAGATCATGAAGTACGTGACCTCATTTCTGACAGAAACCAATCTCAGGGTGAGTCATTGGGAATAAAATAAGTAGAATCCTTTTTGGTAGAGAAGAAACTGTTAAGTAAAGCTGGTATTTTATTTTGCAGATGATTCATTAGAAGAAAGCATTTGGAATTCCTTGTTTCATCCACCTCGGAAGCTGGGCATTAATGATATTGAAGGACAGAGGGTTCTCCAGATAGCAGTGATTTTGCGAAATCTTTCCTTTGAGGAGGGAAATGTTAAACTTTTGGCAGCTAATCGTACATGTCTTCGTTTCTTGTTACTTTCTGCTCATAGTCATTTTATTTCTCTAAGGCAGTTGGGTCTTGACACATTGGGCAATATTGCAGCTGAGGTAAGGCACTAAAATATCTTTTCAATGTTGTCATTTCAGTGCTGTTGCAGACCATCACTGTAATAAAAAGTGATCAATATAGACTTAAAAGTAGTAAATTTAAAGGAGCATTCATGCTACAATAAAATAATTAACTACAGTTTATTTTTTGCTGGGTGAACAGTATGTTTTAGACTCAAGTTTAGCAATTTTTTTTTTATAATTTCTTTTTTCATTTTGTTCAATAAGAGAAAGTTCAGGAAATAGCAAGAGACTTATAACCAGCCCATCAAACGTCTCCAGTACACAAATATGCAATAAGCAACATTTTCAAAAGAACAGTGTATTCTCTGTCATTACAGAAACATTCCTCTCCCTAGCGCGCTCCCCTCCCCCCCCCTCCCGCAATTCTTCTTGAATCACTCCTCCTTAAGATAGGCATCCAACTGGTCCCACTGAGCTAATTTTGGGTCTCTATTAAGTCATGAAGCAGTAAGGTATTCCATTATCACTATAACCTGCAAGGTCCCCTTCCAGAGCTCTAAAGAAAGAGCTCTCTGTGTCTTCCAGCCCTTATCCAGAATTTGCCTTGCAGCCACATAACACAGATGTTCCTGTGCTCCTCCAGAAGTGTACGTCCTTCCTACTCCTAATAGACAAAGCACTGGTGTCAAAGAGATGGGTCTTCCAAAAGCATCCATCATTTCTTATCCCACTGCGTCCCAAAAAGTCCTAGCTATCGGACACTCCTACCACATGTGGAAGAACATGCTTACTGCCCCAAACCCCTGCAAACATTTCTCCAAAATAGGTTAAATTTATGAAGGCAAAATGGGGAAAGCAATCTTATTTTTAAAAGAACTTTCTGTTGTCTAAGGATGCTATTTTGCTGTTTTGTGGAGCAGTAGCAAAGTATTATCTATTCTTTGTGTGTAAAATGAAATAAACTCTGCTTTACTGTTGCTAGCATAAATGTAGGTGAACATTTTTTGAAGGTAAGACCATGCATTATTATTTTTAACCAGGTAAGTATGAATGTCATTGAATAATGAGGTTTATTCTGGTTTTAGACCAGCGGTTCCCAAACTGCGCCGCATTAAACTCTCAGGGATACCACGGCAAATCCCAACCTCTCTCCTGCCACCACACAAACTGCTACTGCTTCCCCCAATTCAGTGTTGGCCTCCTCTCTGTCCCCACTCCCCCCACATGCACCCATCCCTGCCGCTGCTGCTTCTCTAGATGAGCAGCAGTGGCAAAACAAGCTGCGGCCACATATATGAATGATCTATAAATGGGAATAATGCTGATGACAAAATTTTCAAAGTTGTTAAATCACAAGAGAAATGTGAAAAATTGCATGAGGACCTCATGAGACTAGGAGACCGGGCAGCCAAATGGTACATATAGGAAAGAGGAATCCAAACTATAGCTACATAATTCAATGTTTCACATTAGTTGTCACCACCCAGGAAAAGGATGTAGGTGTCACCATTGCTAATACATTAAAACCCACTGTTCAGTGTGCAGCGACAGCTAAGAAAGCAAATGGGAGACAAAAAATGAGACTATTATAATACCGTATCACTCCATGGTGCGCTTACACCTTAAATATTGTAAGCAATTTTGGTCACTGCATCTCAAAAAAGATTGGAAAAGGTACAGAGAAGGGTGATGAAAATGATAAAAGAGATGGAACGACTTCCCTATGAGAAAAAGTTAAAGAAGCTAGGGCTCTTCAGCTTGGAGAAGAGATGGCTAAGGATATGATGGCGCTCTATAAAATAGAGTGGAGTGGCACAGGTAGACATGAACTACTTGTTTACTTTTTCCAAAAATACAATGACTTTAGGGTACATAATGAAGCTAATAATTTAAAATAAATTGGAGAAAATATTTCTTCACTCAATGTGTAAATAAATACTGGAATTCAGTGCCCGAGAATGTGGTAAAAGCAGTTAACTTAGTAGGGTTTAAAAAAGGCTTAGCAAGTTACTAAAAGAAAAGTGCATAACCATTATTAAGATGCACTTGGGAAAATCCAGTTCTTTGGGATAAGCAGCATAAATCGGTTTTATTCTTTTGGGATCTTGCCCAGCTACTTGTCACCTGGATTGGCCACTGTTGGAAACAGGATATACTGGGCTTCAGGGACCATCGGGTCTGTTCCATTATGGCAATGCATATGTTTTTATTAATCAATTGGAGGCCTGAAAGCAGACACCTTACTAAAGAATGAGGAACCAAAGCCACAGTTTATTTAAGATTTGATATACTGCTATTTGGATCATTATAGCGGTTTTAGAGAGTATTCAGAGGAAGAAGGAACTACAACATACAGTACAGGATAGTGGCACTGAGAAAAGTTACGGTATGCTGCAGGCCCAATCTTGGGAAAGTCACACAGTGATCCGTGTCAGCTATAAAGGTCTGTATAAAATAGATATGCATGTACTGTTTGCTGCTATACAAACCACATCATCTGTTTGTGACCTTAGAGAGTTGCATCTCTTATCTGAAAGACATCTTGCAAGTTAATCTGTTACACTAATGCAATGACCACAATATGTGCTAACTACCCCTTAGTACAAGCCAGATTAATCACCAGAATTTTGATGCCTCATTCGTCAGAAGTAACAGTAGAGAGAGAGACAAACCATTCCTCACTGGACTGCACACAGCAAACTGACTAACGTGGAAAAAAGCGGATCATTCACCCACTATCCACAAACTCCCACACTCAACAAACACCAACCAAATCATCACCAACCACAAACACAAAAAGATCCACTTCTCTACACTACCCCACTCACCAAACCAAGAAAATGGGTTACTACACACTATGACAAACCTACTACCTGATAGCAACCTGGCTAATTTATCATCAGACAGATGCCTTCAGCAACAGGCAAAACATCCCAATTCTGATAACATCAGAACCCGCCCACGAAAAACAACAGCGTTGGGCCTCCTTGCTAACACCCGACACAAAACAACCACTACCAACTTGAAAAGCTTTTTAGACAGTGATAATAAAGGGTTGAAATGGCAGTTAATCTGAATAGAACGTGTGAAACAACATGTCACGGTGGTGACTGATTCCTTGTCTGTGCTCACCTCGCCCTCTGGTGGCCTGAACCGGTGGCTACTATGAACTGTCACACATTCCAGACTTCAGCACAGTCCGGTCCGGATCTTCCAGTATGCCAGACTTGCTTTTCTTGTTTGTGCCTGAACAGCCCCCATAGCTGCCTTGTGATTCCTGCAGCTTGAACTTCAGCTGCTGATGGGCTTTGTTAGCCACCTGGAAACTTCTGTGTTTGCCTTTGCATCGTCTAAGGTCCCTGGTATGTGGGTGTGCTCTGTGCACTTCTGCCTAGTCCAGTTCTAGTCTGAGTTTCTTGCCTGGTTCTAGTTTGTTTTTGTGTAGTTAGCTTTGGTTTTATTGTTTAGTTCCTAGTCTTGTTTCTGGTCTGCATTTCCTTGTCTTGTGCTGTGTTCCTTTTTAGTGGCTGCTTGGCAGCTTTCAGTCCTGACTCTCACCTGTCTGTGTATCTGTCTTAGTGGCTGCCTGGCAGCTTTTAGTCCTGACTCTGTTGTGTGTTTCCTGTTGGTATCCAGTTCCTGCCCTGTCCTGTAAGTCCTGCCGGCCGCCTGCACCCAGGGGCTCAACTCCTGGGGAACGGTGGTCAAGCGCAGGTGAAGTCTAGCAGTTCCTGCGCTGCCTGTCCCAGCTTGTTTGCCTCTGCTGCAACTCCAGTCCGGGGTTCCAGTCCTGTTCTGCCTTGCCTCTGGTTTGGGGGTGGTTTTGCCTGCCACTGCCGCTCCACGGCAGTGGTCCAAGGGCTCACAAACCCTGTGCTTCCGTCAGAAGCTTGACACAACATACCAGTTCCACACTGCCTATACCTATTGGATATGCCAATGCAAGGTTCATAGTAAACAAAACAGAGACCATCAGAGGATGAACAACTGGGCCTATTCTTCATAACTGAAATATGGATAAGATCCCTCAATGACCCAGTTATCAGAGACATATGTCCCATAATCTCACACCAAACCCGGGCCACTAATAGTGTTTTTTTTTTAATAACCAAATGTCACATAGAGCAGAAAAGAGAAAAACATTTTATTTATTTGTTGCATTGTATCTCACATATTCCCACCTATTTGCAGGCTCAATGTGGCTTACATAGTACTGTGATGGCGAAAGCCAATTCCGGTGTCAGAAATACAGAGTGGTAATTGCGTTAAAGTTCATGAGTAACAGAGTGTCTTAGGTAGTTGGGGATGAGGAATTAGGTGTCCTGTCCTGGGTGCAGGCAGCCAGCAGGACTTACAGGGCAGGAACTGGATACCAACAGGAAACACACAACAGAGTCAGGACTAAAAGCTGCCAGGCAGCCACTAAGACAGAAACACAGACAGGTGAGAGTCAGGACTGAAAGCTGCCAAGCAGCCACTAAAAAGGAACACAGCACAAGACAAGGAAATGCTGACCAGAAACGACTAGGAACTAAGCAAAAAAAACCAAAGCTAACTACACACAAACAAACTAGAACCAGGCAAGAAACTCAGACTAGAACTGGACTAGGCAGAAGTGCACAGAGCACACCCACATACCAGGGACCTTAGACGATGCAAAGGCAAACACAGAACTTTCCAGGTGGCTAACAAAGCCCATCAGCAGCTGAAGTTTAGCTGCAGGAATCACAAGGCAGCTACGGGTGCTGTTCAAGCACAAACAAGAAAAGCAAGTCTGGCAGCCTGGAAGATCCGGACCGGACTGGGCTGAAGTCTGGAATGTGTGACAGTTCATAGCAGCCACCGGTTCAGGCCACCAGAGGGCGAGGTGAGCACAGACAAGGAAACAGTCACCACCGTGACAGCTCTTCTCAGAGGTCTTAGAAACCTCAACTTATATGCTACAGGAGACTGCTTAGCAGGGGACATATGGACCAGATTTATGACAGAATATGGGTGTCCCCACTCCTCCATCCACCCTGGCGGAGAGAAGCGGTGCACCCCCGTAATCCCCTCATAGATAAAACTCATGAGCACCCCTATATTATACAATCGGAGGTCAGGCAAATTCAGACCCCCTAACTCCTTACTATGAACTAATCTTTGGTGCCCTATCATCACCCCCTTACGGCGCCAAATAAAGGAGCATATAAGAGAGTGAAAAAATCTTTCATCCCTCCGGAACAACCAAATGGAACAACCAAATGGGCGCTGCCTGTAAGGGATACAGAATCTTAGGGAGAAGAACCATCTTCACCAAGGCTACTCTTCCCAGCAATGACAGAGACAGATCTTTCCACGTCTCACAAAGGCGCTTTATCTTTGCCAGTGGCTCAAGTACATTTCGTTTGTAAAAAACAGTTGGGTGCGTACTAAGAAAACCCCCCAAATAACGCATTGGATCCCTAGAGGGAGGGATAGACAAACCCGAAAGTTGAGAAACCACAGTGTCCCCCGCCAGAGGCAACAGCTCTGATTTAGTTCAGTTGATCCTTAAACCTGATAAAGCTCCGAAGGATTCCACTATTTCAAGCGCCCTTGGGAGGTCTCTGGGGGGCCTGGGATAAGTAGAGCAATATGTCATCTGCAGAGAGATTAATGCGAGCCTCCTTGGTCCCCACAACCACACCCTGTATTCTATTGCTACTCTGAATCTTAATAGCTAAGGGTTCAATAGCTAACAAAAAAAGGAGTGGTGATAGAGGACACCCCTGGCGTGTGCCCCTCTGTAATGAAAAAACATCCGTAAGGTTCCCGTTGATCAGCAGTTGTGCTTTAGGTGAGGTATACAGAGCAGAGACCCACTCAACAAAAGTCCCCCTAAGACCAAACCTTTGCAATGCCCAAAACAAATATTGCCAAGAGATACTATCGAATGCTTTTTCCATGTCTAACCCCACAATAGCCCCCAGACCCCTCCCCCCTCCCTCTATGTTTATGAATCGCCGATAAAGCCCTAATAAGATTCATGGAGGCATATCACCCAGGGACAAACCCCACCTGATCTCCATGGACCAAGGTAGGTATTACTCTATTCAAACGGCGAGCAAGAATAGCCGCCATCAGCTTGATATCTTGGTTCAAAAGTAACATAGGACTATATGAACCCACTTGCTTGGCATCCTTTCCCGGTTTCGGTATTAAAACAATGTTAGGCAAATTCTGGTATAATCCTACTCCCTCCTGCCCCATCCCATTATACATAGCTCCCAAAGGTTCCAGAATTAAATCTGACAGTATACAGTAATATTCTGGGCCAAACCCATCAGGTCCCGGGGCCTTAGCGAGTTTCAAAGACGTAATACCTATTCTAATTTCCTGTCCACTAATAGGGGCATTTAAGATGTTCTTTTGATCATCTGTAAGGGTCGGTACCTCCATGTCCTGAAAAAAAGCCTCACAATCCTCGTGGCTAAAGTCCCTTGCCTGAGAGCCATAGAACTTTACAAATTGATCCCAAATCTGTGCCTCTGATGTGTATACCCGCCCACCATTATCCTTTATAGCTGTAATAACCTGCCACTTTCGTGACGGGCTCACTAAATTAGCCAACAATTTCCCCGCTTTACTACCCCACTTTAACAATTTAAATCTCTGAAAGTGAATATCCCATTCTACCCTCTGTTCCAGAAGTGTGCCAGTTCTCCTCCTGATCTGCACCAGCTTACTTTTATCCTCAGCACTCATTTTCAGCACATGTTGCCTGCAGATCTGCTGGTATTCCTTTGAAAGACTCAGAAGCTCAGCCTCTCTTCTCTTTCTCTGAGATGATGTATATGCTATTATATGACCTCTCACCACTGCCTTAGACGCTTCCCAGTAGGTAACTGGACTAACATCTGACCCAGAGTTAAAAGTCTGATGTTCCATCCATTTCTCCCTCAGATAAACATGAAAGGCCTTATTATATAGGGATGGTGAAAATTTCCACACCTTGTCTGCTATATTTTCAGTAAAAGAGATGGTGACCGTAACTGCAGAGTAATCAGAGAAGGCAACATCCAGAATTTTAGCCTCCACTGCTTGTGAGAATAAAGTCTGAGCCAGTAGTAAATAATCTAACCTTGTGTATATATTATGAGGATGCGAAAAGAATATGAACTCCCTGTCATGAGGGTGAAAAATCCTCCACGCATCAATCACTCCCAGCCTAGAAATCAGGAAATTAACTCCCCGTGATTCTGCATACCCCGTACATGGCTTAGGGGGGTTACAATCTACCAATGGATCGACTGTCATGTTACAATCCCCCCCCCCCCCCCCCATACACCAATTGATAGAGTAGGGTGTCACTTTAGCTACTAGTTCCAAAAAATTTTTGTGTGAGTAGACATTCGGCCCATAGATATTGCACAAAAGAAGGAGATGGCCCCAAAGTTCCCCCAAGAGAATGACAAACCGGCCTTCTCTATCTTGAATAAGTTTGTGTACGTGAAATGGCAATTGCTTATGAATCAGTATAGCCATTCCTCTCTGTCTACTATTGTACGAAGAATATGCCACTTCCCCTACCCAGCCCTGTTTCAACTTCTGATGTTCTGTATGGGACAGATGGGTTTCCTGTAAAAACGCTATAGCAGCCCCCTCCTTTTTTAGCCAGGACAGAAGCTTAGTCCTCTTAACAGGTGAATGTATGCCAGCAACATTAAGAGACAGTATTTTTAAATTAATCATGCCTGCTCATATGACCAGAAATGACCAAAGGTCTCCCAGCACAACCGTCTGACCCCTCCCCCACAGCTCTAAGTGAAGCGACCACCTGACAAATAACAAAGAATACGCACTGTCCACCAGATTCAGCCCATCCTGCAACCCTGCCCACTGCCTGAACACTCCGAACCATCCTTTCCCCTCCCATTCCAAAACCCCGCCCCCACCACATACACACCCACATCCATGCACACTGCACTCACTCTCCCACCACTCTGCTCAAACCCCTCCCTCCCTTCTGCCCCATCCCCCATGACCTTCCACATCCTTCTACTAGAAAACCCAGCCACAGAGCCCCCCCCCCCCCAACCCCGCCTTCCCTACCTAGCCTATTTATCAAGATCCCTAAACCAGTTTAACTCACAGAACTTGCGGGAATAGAAGACATTTCAGAACAAAAACTCCTAAAAAACAGCCCTCCCTGCTTCCCTCCAGAATCTCCTCTTGTTACTACTTAATCAACTCAGTTGAAAAATCCCCTGTCCACAAATGTGAAACCCTCACCGCACCAGCGTTCGGGGTAGTAATTAAATGAATTAAATCCACTTTGATATCGGGACCGATGCCCCTATCAAAATCTTATCCGCTGTCCACACCGATTTCAGTTTAGGGGACCTCCCTCATCCGATCCTCTTGGCCAATGTTATTGAGCTGCCCCTAAAAGCTTTAGCTTCCTCAACATCTTGGACAATCAGCGATTTTCCCCCTTTCCAGATGCGTAATTTCGCAGGATATAATAAGGCAAATCGCACCCCCTTTCTGTGGAGTGCCGTACATGTGGGCGCGCCATAGCTCATCGCTGCCCAGCTACCCTCGCAGAGTAATCATTAAATAAAAGCAAACACTGTCCCTCGTACTCCAAACTCTCCTTGGCCCTGAATGCCTTTAGAACTCTTTCTTTCGCTCTCCAGTTAATGAAGTAGGCAGTGGCTGTTCTGGGCTTGGAATTTGGTTCACCTTTGGCTCCAACTCGCTGAGCACGATCACAGCAAAAAACACTGCGACCCTCCTCCAGACCCAGATTATCTGGCAACCATGATTCAAAAAACTGGTACAAATTCGCATCCAATATTGATTCTGGAAGGCCGACCACTCTTAGTTTGTTTCTCGTGCTCCGGTTTTCCTACTCTTCAATACAGTCCTGTTACTCCCCTGCCGCCTTCTTCAACTCAGCTATTTGAGACGCCATGGCGTGTGCATCGCCCTCTCCTGCCGACACCCACTGCTCCACGTCTGTTAGCCTTCGCGAATGAGTATCAAACCTTTCATTAATCTCATCCACAGCCAATTGGAGTTTATTCAGGTGATCTTCCAGCACTGCCGATACCGATTTAGAACTCTCTTGCGCTCATTCAGTAGTCTGGAACAGGATCAGGGTTTGACTCTCCATTTGCTGAGGCTCCGCCATTTTGCCAGGGCTTATCTGCCACGGGGTCTTCGATTTCCTTTGGGCCCTGGTGGGCATACCGTGATCCACCGACCCCTTTAAACTTCACAATGTGGTCCTGAAAGGTAAAAGTTTCTTTTATTCGTTGATGCCTAAATCCCATCGATCTTGATTTTAAAAGCAGATTTCTGCGGGTATTGGAGGAGCCTCTCTCTCCAGCTGCCTCTCAAGTAGCAGGCATCACGTGACCCTTCAATAAAGAGTGTGATATTGTCATTATCTACAAATCCTTTTTCAACCTTGAACTCGCTTCTAACCTCATAACCTTTTATCTGGAAATCATGACTTATAAACTCAATGACCACACACTCGCAGGGAATTATCTGCTTTACCCTATTCTATCCCCCACCTGGAAACTGGACGAACGCACAGGATGATTTCATGGAATTTACCTCCCAACACCTTCACTCACAATGACATCGTGCTTATACTGAGCGACACTAACTTACACCTGAACTGTCAGAATGATAGGAACACCCAAGACCTAATGGATTTCCTGAACACATGGAACTTGTAACATACTACATCAAACATCACCCACAACAAAGGACACCAGCTAGACATGCTGGCCTACAGACTGGATAACCACCACAAAATGAAAATCAGAGATGCACTATGGTTACCAACCCCCCCCCCCCTCCCCCATTGTCAGACCATCACAAGCTAACATTCATTCTGGAATGGCCAGAACAGGATAAAAAGAAAACCCACAATGCCTGATCCAACTCCAAGACAACAAGAGGAAAAATAGATGTCGACCAATTCTGGCACAAGATAAGCCAAAGCTGTGTGTTAGACCAGCACAGCACAGCTACCTTCTTGCATCAATGGAATGAAGTGAGTCGTACAACACTAGACAAAATAGCCCCAGAGAAGTCGAAAAATCACCACAGAACAATCCACCCATAGTTCAACCAAGAACTATCACAGATGAAAAATGCATGCAGGAGACTTGAAAGGAATTGGACACACAAATTTGGTGAAAAGAGAGCACAATGGTGCAAATGAAATCAAAAATACAAGTATTATGAAGACAAAGTAGGGGATAATCAACTAAATTTTAAAAAATGTTTTGGGCTGGTAAATGGCCTGCTGGACATACAGGACCTGACAAAGAACAATAAACAACATCCCTCAGCCCAAGAGCTGGCAAACTACTTTGAACAGAAAATGTCCAACATCAAAAGATGTCACCCCACCCGTACAAACAATATAGGTGAATACATGGGCATGACTAATAAAATGGATGATCCCACACCAGCAGACAGAACATGGGCAACCTTCACACCTCCCTTCACCGTCATAGTCAAAAATCTTGTGAAAAAATATACCAAATCACAATGCCCTCTAGACACCTGTCCAGATTTCCTGCTAAAGAACGCCCCTATTCATTCATACACTGCCTAACAAAACATATCACTTCCATGCTTAACCAGGACCAATTCCCAAAAGAAAAAGGAGGAATCATCGTAACCCCATCCAAAAAAATAACAAGATAACACAGGATGTTATATCCAACTATAGACCTGTAACCTCCATTTATTAATTTACCAAGGTACTATAGACCTGTAGTCTCCATTTATTTATTTATTTGCAATAAGTCCCCCCTACTTACCAAGTTATGTAGGGCATTGCCGCTAAACAACTCATGGATTCTATGACACACTTCTCCATACTACACTACTCTCCATTAGGCTTCCGCCCAAACCACAGCATAGAAACTGTACTAACATCACTGGTGTCAGACCTGAGGCAAGTGATCAGCACTCCTCCAATTTGACATATCAGCTTTTTACCTGGTAGACCACTGAATGCTACTTTGGCAAAGCTTCCTCCATCGATGCTGAGGGGGTGCCAGCATGGGTGGCTGTGGACACCGGTACTGCATATGGCACCGGTATCAGAGACCTCTCTGCAGGCTGAGGGCCCTGCAGGTCAGCATGCAGAGGCATGGCTGGTGCAAGCACCCCAGATTTCTATGCACTCTGTTGGATAAGCCCTGCCCATATACTCTTGGAGCATGGTCTGGATGCACTCATCGAGGGCCGACATCGGAAAGGCTGTAGTGTCGGATCAGAGACAGCCAACTAACTGTCGGGGTTGGTGCGGGTGGGTCCTGGCTGAATGGAGACCCCCTTGTCTACACCATCTTGATGGAGGAAGAGCGCTTTTCCTGGCACCGATGTTCATCTTAAAAGCGGAGGGGGAGTATCTGTGATTTATCGATCAAACTTGTAGTAGACGTAATCGACTCCATCACACACAAAGGGCTAGGATTCCACCTTCTAAAAATACAAGCACACTCTTCCACAGTGGACCATGTTCTGATAGTTCTATATTGACCTCCAGGACCCTGGAA
The DNA here is from genome assembly GCF_901765095.1 of Microcaecilia unicolor. Taxonomy (NCBI): domain Eukaryota; kingdom Metazoa; phylum Chordata; class Amphibia; order Gymnophiona; family Siphonopidae; genus Microcaecilia; species Microcaecilia unicolor. Next base: position 71,158,060 of record NC_044040.1, read on the forward strand.
CAAAGTAGCAGACAATCTACAATCCTTCATAGTCCAAGTTTTATCACTGCACCCATCAACCGTAATCGTGGGTGATGTGAACATGCACCTAGAAGAAGAAAAGAGGTACAATCTCTAATAAATTTCCTTAAAGATCTAGACCTGAACCTAATAAGCAAGGTCCATCCCACAAGAACAGGCATCTTCTAGACACAATCTTTGTCATCACATTTATTGCACACAATTCAGAAAACATGGAAAACTTCACCCCTCATCTGGTCCAATCATATGCTACAAGAATTTGAAAACGTAGAAAATTACAAAGAGAAACAATCCTCACTAGAGGCAAAAAGCAAAGATACTTACCTGTAGCAAGTATTCTCCGAGGACAAGCAGGCTGCTTGTTCTCACTGATGGGTTGACGTCCTCGGCAGCCCCCTCCATCGGAAAGTTTACTAGCAAAGGCCTTTGCTAGTCCTCGCGCGCCCATGCGCACCGCGCATGCGCGGCCGTCTTCCCGCCTGAAACCGGCTCGAGCCGGCCAGTCTTCTTTCGTCCGCACTCGGTACGGTCGTGTTACGCCGTTCGTGCCCCAGAGAGTCGACCTCGCGCGTCCTTTTCGACGTGTTTTTGTCCTTTTTTTCCTTGAGAAAAGTTCGGGAAGCGCTCCGGTAGTATTCCGGAAGACCCTTTCGGGTTTTCTGCCCTTCCCGTATTTCTTAGTTTTTGCCCCGTAAGTTTTCTTTCGTTGTCGGGGTAGGCCTCTTTTGGCCTCGGTCGAGATTTTTCTCCCTCTAAATTTTGGTGCTTCAATTTTCGCCATTTCGGCTTTTGATTTTGCCGGCGTGATTTTTCCGCCCATGACATCGAAGCCTTCCAGCGGCTTCAAGAAGTGCACCCAGTGCGCCCGGGTAATCTCGCTCACTGATAGGCACTCTGCGTGTCTTCAGTGTCTAGGGGCCCAGCACCACCCTCAGAACTGCAGTCTGTGTTCCCTGTTACAAAGGCGGACTCAGGTAGCGAGATTAGCCCAGTGGAACGTTTTGTTCTCGGGCTCTTCGTCGGCATCGGAGGCATCGAGTGCATCGACGTCGTCAGCGTCCGGACCATCTTCCTTGGCTGCCGCTCCATCGACTGCATCGAGGCATCGGACCTCTGCATCGGCGCCGAGGCATCGGGCGACTGTATCGACGTCGGTGGTACCGAGACTTCGTCTGCTGATGTCGTCGGACGGAGGTGCATCGTCAGGAGTGCAGGTGAGGGCTGTCCATTCCCCTGCTGGTGGCGGTGAGCCTTCAGGTGGGTCTCCTCCTACCCTGAGGGCTCCTGCGGTACAGCCCCCCCGGGATCGACCCTCTTCGGTCTCGGCCCCGAGGAAGCGACGGATGGATTCTACGTCCTCCTCGTCGGTGCCGGGGAGCTCCGGTGACATGCTTCGGAAGAAGTCGAAGAAGCATCGACACCGGTCTCCTCCCCGCGTCGGCACCGAGAGCTCTGGGTCGCCGAGGGATTCGGCACCCAGCAGGCATCGGCACCGAGAGGACCGCTCACCCTCTGTTCAGGAGGTGTCGATGCGCTCCACTCTGGACAGCCCGGAACAGCCTCCTCGCCCGGAACAGGTTCTGGCGTCGACGCCTGCATCGACCTCTCAGCCTTTCTCTGCAGCCGCTCTAAACGAGAGCCTCCGGGCCGTTCTCCCAGAGATTCTGGGAGAGCTGTTGCGCCCTACCCCTCCGGTACCGGCGGTGCTTGCGCCTCCGGTACCGTCGAGCGTAGCGCCGGCTGGCCCATCGCCCAGGTTGAGGTCCCCGACGTCGGTACCGCGTGCGGTGCCGACCGCGGCCACCTCCCAGGAAGGCTCCCCGACTACGTCGGCGGAGGGAGCTTCGCCGATGCGGGTGAGGGAGTCTACCTCTTGACGCCCCCACCGTGGACGGGGTTCCACCGAGTCGAGCAGGGCGAGGTTGCAGACACAGGTCCGTGAACTTGTGTCTGACACCGAGGGTGAGGCCTCGTGGGAGGAAGAGGAGGACCCCAGATATTTCTCTGACGAGGAGTCTGAGGGTCTTCCTTCTGATCCTACTCCCTCTCCTGAAAGACAGCTTTCTCCTCCCGAGAGTCTGTCTTTTGCTTCCTTTGTCCGGGAGATGTCTACGGCCATCCCCTTCCCGGTGGTTGTGGAGGACGAGCCCAGGGCTGAAATGTTTGAGCTCCTGGACTATCCTTCTCCACCTAAGGAAGCGTCCACTGTTCCCTTGCACCATGTCCTGAAAAAGACATTGCTTGCGAACTGGACCAAGCCACTAAGTAATCCCCACATTCCCAAGAAGATCGAGTCCCAGTACTGGATCCATGGGGACCCAGAGCTGATGCGCACCCAGTTGCCTCATGACTCTGGAGTTGTGGATTTGGCCCTAAAGAAGGCTAAGAGTTCTAGGGAGCATGCTTCGGCGCCCCCGGGCAAAGACCCTAGAACCTTAGACTCCTTTGGGAGGAAGGCCTACCATTCTTCTATGCTCGTGGCCAAGATCCAGTCTTACCAGCTCTACACGAGCATACACATGCGGAACAATGTGCGGCAGTTGGCGGGCTTGGTTGATGCTCTTCCCCCTGAGCAAGCCAAGCCTTTTCAGGAGGTGGTCAGGCAGCTGAAGGCGTGCAGAAAATTCCTGGCCAGAGGAGTTTATGACACTTTTGATGTTGTGTCCAGGGCCGCTGCTCAAGGTGTGGTGATGCGCAGGCTCTCATGGCTGCGTGCCGCCGACCTGGAGAATAGACTCCAGCAGCGGATTGCGGACTCGCCTTGCCGTGCGGACAACATTTTTGGAGAAAAAGTCGAGCAGGTGGTAGAGTCTCTCCACCAGCGGGACACCGCATTCGACAAGTTCTCCCGCCGGCAGCCTTCAGCCTCTACCTCTACAGGTAGAAGATTTTTCGGGGGAAGGAAGACTGGTCCCTATGCTTCTGGTAAGCGTAGGTACAATCCTCCTTCCCGACAGCCTGCGGCCCAGGCTAAGCCCCAGCACGCTCGCTCTCGTCAGCAGCGTGCGCCTCAGCAAGGCCCCGCGGCTCCCCAGCAAGAGCAAGGGGCGAGCTTTTGACTGGCTCCAGCAGAGCATAGCCGACATCCAAGTGTCAGTGCCGGGTGACCTGCCGGTCGGGGGGAGGTTGAAAGCTTTTCACCAAAGGTGGCCTCTCATAACCTCCGACCAGTGGGTTCTGCAAATAGTCCGGCAAGGATACACCCTCAATTTGGCCTCAAAACCTCCAAATTGTCCACCGGGAGCTCAGTCTTACAGCTTCCAGCACAAGCAGGTACTTGCAGAGGAACTCTCCGCCCTTCTCAGCGCCAATGCGGTCGAGCCCGTGCCATCCGGGCAAGAAGGGCTGGGATTCTATTCCAGGTACTTCCTTGTGGAAAAGAAAACAGGGGGGATGCGTCCCATCCTAGACCTAAGGGCCCTGAACAAATATCTCGTAAAAGAAAACTTCAGGATGCTTTCCCTGGGCACCCTTCTCCCCATGATTCAGCAAAACGATTGGCTATGCTCTCTGGACTTGAAGGATGCCTACACACACATCCCGATACTGCCAGCTCACAGACAGTATCTGCGATTTCAGTTGGGCACACGCCACTTCCAGTACTGTGTGCTACCCTTTGGGCTCGCCTCTGCTCCCAGGGTGTTCACGAAGTGCCTAGCTGTGGTAGCAGCGGCACTTCGCAGGCTGGGGGTGCACGTGTTCCCATATCTCGACGATTGGCTGGTGAAGAACACATCCGAGGCAGGAGCCCTGCAGTCCATGCAGATGACTATTCACCTCCTGGAGCTACTGGGGTTTGTGATAAATTACCCAAAGTCCCATCTTCTCCCAGTGCAGAAACTCGAATTCATAGGAGCTCTGCTGGATTCTCGGACTGCTCGCGCCTATCTCCCAGAGGCGAGAGCCAACAACTTGTTGTCCCTCGTCTCGCGGGTGCGTGCGTCCCAGCAGATCACAGCTCGGCAGATGTTGAGATTGCTGGGCCACATGGCCTCCACAGTTCATGTGACTCCCATGGCCCGCCTTCACATGCGATCTGCTCAATGGACCCTAGCCTCCCAGTGGTATCAGGCCGCTGGGGGACTAGAGGACGCGATCCACCTGTCCACGAGTTTTCTCAAATCCCTGTATTGGTGGACGATTTGCTCCAATTTGACTCTGGGACGTCCCTTCCAAATTCCTCAGCCGCAAAAAGTGCTGACCACGGATGCGTCTCTCCTGGGATGGGGAGCTCATGTCGATGGGCTTCACACCCAAGGAAGTTGGTCCCTCCAAGAACGCGATCTACAGATCAATCTTCTGGAGTTGCGAGCGATCTGGAACGCTCTGAAGGCTTTCAGAGATCGGCTGTCCCACCAAATTATCCAAATTCAGACAGACAACCAGGTTGCCATGTACTATGTCAACAAGCAGGGGGGCACCGGATCTCGCCCCCTGTGTCAGGAAGCCGTCAGCATGTGGCTCTGGGCTCGCCGTCTCGGCATGGTGCTCCAAGCCACATATCTGGCAGGCGTAAACAACAGTCTGGCCGACAGGTTGAGCAGGATTATGCAACCTCACGAGTGGTCGCTCAGTTCCAGGGTAGTGCGACAGATCTTCCAAGCGTGGGGCACCCCCTTGGTGGATCTCTTCGCATCTCGAGCGAACCACAATGTCCCTCAGTTCTGTTCCAGGCTTCAGGCCTCCGGCAGACTAGCATCGGATGCCTTCCTCCTGGATTGGGGGGAGGGCCTGCTGTATGCTTATCCTCCCATCCCTCTGGTGGGGAAGACTTTGTTGAAACTCAAGCAAGACCGAGGCACCATGATTCTGATTGCTCCTTTTTGGCCGCGTGAGATCTGGTTCCCCCTTCTTCTGGAGTTATCCTCCGAAGAACCGTGGAGATTGGAGTGTTTTCCGACCCTCATCACACAGGACGAGGGGGCGCTTCTGCATCTTAACCTCCAGTCTCTGGCTCTCACGGCCTGGATGTTGAGGGCGTAGACTTTGCCTCTTTGGGTCTGTCAGAGGGTGTCTCCCGCATCTTGCTTGCTTCCAGGAAAGACTCCACTAAGAGAAGTTACTTCTTCCATTGGAGGAGGTTTGCCGTCTGGTGTGACAGCAAGGCCCTAGATCCTCGCTCTTGTCCTACACAGACCCTGCTTGAATACCTTCTGCACTTGTCTGAGTCTGGCCTCAAGACCAACTCTGTAAGAGTTCACCTTAGTGCAATCAGTGCATACCATTACCGTGTGGAAGGTAAGCCGATCTCAGGACAGCCTTAGTTGTTCGCTTCATGAGAGGTTTGCTTTTGTCAAAGCCCCCTGTCAAGCCTCCTACAGTGTCATGGGATTTCAATGTCGTTCTCACCCAGCTGATGAAACCTCCTTTTGAGCCACTGAATTCCTGCCATCTGAAGTACTTTACCTGGAAGGTCATTTTCTTGGTGGCAGTTACTTCAGCTCGTAGAGTCAGTGAGCTTCAGGCCCTGGTAGCCCAGGCCCCTTACACCAAATTTCATCATAACAGAGTAGTCCTCCGCACTCACCCTAAGTTTTTGCCAAAGGTGGTGTCGGAGTTCCATCTGAACCAGTCAATTGTCTTGCCAACATTCTTTCCCCGTCCTCATTCCTGCCCTGCTGAACGTCAGCTGCACACATTGGACTGCAAAAGAGCATTGGCCTTCTACCTGGAGCGGACACAGCCCCACAGACAGTCCGCCCAATTGTTTGTTTCTTTTGATCCCAATAGGAGGGGAGTGGCTGTAGGGAAACGCACCATATCCAATTGGCTAGCAGATTGCATTTCCTTCACTTACGCCCAGGCGGGGCTGGCTCTTGAGGGTCATGTCACGGCTCATAATGTTAGAGCCATGGCTGCGTCGGTAGCCCACTTGAAGTCAGCCTCCATTGAAGAAATTTGCAAAGCTGCGACGTGGTCATCTGTCCACACATTCACATCTCATTACTGCCTGCAGCAGGATACCCGACGCGACAGTCGGTTCGGGCAGTCAGTTCTTCAGAACCTGTTTGGGCTTTAGGATCCAACTCCACCCCCCGAGGGCCCTGTTTGTTCTGTTCCAGGCTGCACTCTCAGTTAGTTGGTAAATTTTTTAGGTCAATCTCAGTTATGTCCTCGCCGTTGCGAGGCCCAATTGACCATGGTTGTTGTTTTGAGTGAGCCTGGGGGCTAGGGATACCCCCATCAGTGAGAACAAGCAGCCTGCTTGTCCTCGGAGAAAGCGAATGCTACATACCTGTAGAAGGTATTCTCCGAGGACAGCAGGCTGATTGTTCTCACAAACCCGCCCGCCTCCCCTTTGGAGTTGAGTCTTCCCTTGAAGTGTATTGTTTTGCTACATACTGGACTGGCCGGCTCGAGCCGGTTTCGGGCGGGAAGACGGCCGCGCATGCGCGGTGCGCATGGGCGCGCGAGGACTAGCAAAGGCCTTTGCTAGTAAACTTTCCGATGGAGGGGGCTGCCGAGGACGTCAACCCATCAGTGAGAACAATCAGCCTGCTGTCCTCGGAGAATACCTTCTACAGGTATGTAGCATTCGCTTTCTCTAAGGACAGTAGGCCTTGTATTCTCACAGTTGGGTAATGCGGTGTTGCGTTGCCTGATCCGGAGCTTATAACAAGCTTAACAGAGCTTTGTGGAGCGCAAGACATGCTACCCAATGCTTGCGCGAGTGCCTTCCCACTCGTCACGAGAGCATGGTTACCACAGTTAAATACTAAAGCATAAAAAAAATGAAAAAAATAGGAGACAATTCCAAAGGGAGGTGGGAGGATTTGTGAGAATATAAGGCCTGCTGTACTCTGAGAATACCTGCTACAGATAGCAACTTCTCTGAGGACAAGCAGGCCATTAAAGTTCTCACAATTGGGGTATCCTTACCGTCAAGCCTCACCAAAAGCAACAAACATTGGTCAATTGGGCCTGGCAACGTTGAGAACATAACTCAGATTAACCTGACATTCTGCCCTTTCGAACATCACTTCCTTTTTTTGGGGCACAGCCAGCAGCCACGTGTATGGAGAGTCCAAGTTTCTGGAGTGAAGCAAGTTGGCAGCAGCAAGAGTGGTGTGAGTAGAGATGTTTCTTACCTCTCGGCTTTCCAACCCGGAATGGGGAAGAAAAGAAATGGGTTTCTGGAATGGCTAAGGGCAGACCTGTGGAGCCAGCGGTGATCAACCTTATTCTTGTCTTCATCACAGTCCAGCATCTGGAAAGGCAGACCCCCTACCCCTGGCCTTGGAAACATCTTTGTGACCCGAAAAATGCAGAGTGCTGCTTTGAGTGCAAATCGAGAAACTGCTCACAGGAAGGGTTCAAGTACCCTGGGTGAGTCATCAGTGGTGTCTCTCCTGAAGATAGATTACAACAGGAGCCTGAAACTGTGAGTTTTGTGGATTTTTCCAAACACAGAGATTATTTGGAATCCTACAGAAAATAGATTACATCAGGAGCCTGAAACAGTGAGTTTTTTTTTTCCAAACACAGAGATTGTAGTGTATTAATGGAATAAGGGTCCCAAAGGTGCTGGGAAACCTCAAGTTGTTACATTAGAATTTTTATGGCTGGCAGTTGATAATTTGGGCAAAATACTCTCTGGTAAATTTCAGTTGGTGGAGGATGAAGTTGTAAAGCTATCAGCTGACTCTTCCGAACAAACTGTAATTGTGTCTGATTAGGGTAAGAGACTTGACTGTATAGAATTAGAAACTGAGAAATCTGAATCCTTAGTTAGGGGAAGGGAAAGAAACTTGATATAATTTGATAATACAAAGGAAGATAGAACTATGGAAAAATGATCTAAGAACAAGAACTTATGTTTTATCAGTTTTCTAAGGAAAGTTAGTACATCAATTTGTTTTATGAAAAAATGAATATTTCATTTGACTGCCTTCCGAAGTTGAACAAGGTATTCTACATTTCATTTCCAACAAAGACAGGAACTAGTAATAACTCAGTTGGTGTTGATTTTATCTAAAAATTTAAATGCATCAGGACATTCTGTTGATACAGTGATAGCAATGTTTGAATCAGGTTCTATGAATTAATATTTTGAAACTGTTATAAGAACAGGAAGAAAGTTTTTGGATTTTCAAATTTGGGTCTTCCCAGATGTAGCTAGAGCCTCTCAGAAAAGTTGCAAACAAGTTTTGCTGCTTTGTTGGGCTATCTAGTTGGGAGCCCATTTCCTTTTATTGTTTTGTTGCAGATGTATTATTTGGTTTGAGAATTTAAATATGTGCTTTTTGATCCTTCTCAATTGATATCTTAGCAACAAGAATGTCGGGTTAGTAACTCTGAGTAGTACATCAGGCTATTTACTCTATTGTTCCACTCTTTTTTAAGGAGAAAGGAGGCTGTAAACAAATTGCTGTATGCATTGTTACCTTTGTTGTGTGAAATTCACCCTCTTTTCTTTTTCTCTCTCTCTCCTGTAGTGGACTTTTCAGAAGGTGGTTATATATTTCTGGTTATTTCTTGATTTAAAATGTTACTTTTTATATTATTACATGTAGACCTACTGTTTTTCAAGTGTTTTCACTTGTTTAAAGTTTTTGTTTAAATTGCTTAAAAATATATATTTTTAAAGTTAAAAAGCAGCAGTCCCAGCACAGACCCCTGAGGACCTCCACTATTTACCTTTCTCCATTGAGAATATTGACCATGTAATCTTACTCTGTTTTCTATTTTTAATCCACAGTAGGAGACTGCCTCCTATCCTGTGACTTTCAGATTTCCTCAGGAGTCGTTCATGAATTACTTTTATCAAATGCCTTCTGAAAATCCAAGTACAGAATATCAACTGGCTCACCTTCATCCACATGTTTCTGAGCAGACTAGATGGACCATGCTGATCTTTGCTATCATTTACTAAGTTACTATGTTTGTTCATCCCTTCAATGAAATGTGACAGATTTGTGAGGCAAGATTTCCCTTGGCTAAATCCATGTTGGCTTTGTTCAGTTATCCATGCCTAATATAGCAGACGGGTGGCCCTGTTTCACTATCTTGCTGCTTCAGGGAAGTTACCAGACTCCTCTGCAGTCTTCACATACTCTAGAGAGTCAATACCACCCCGATGGTCTCAAATTGGCCATAGGTTTCTGTGGTCTTGCTTTCTCCACTTAATTTTTGGGCAGTCAGATGCTGTGGATAAGCCATAACATGTTCCTATCCAGCTGAGTTTTTGTTTTGATTTTCTGGGTAATTGAAATCATCCATTGTTGTTGTGTTACCCAGTTTAACTTCCCTAATATCTGCTAATATTTCTATATCTATCAATTTTATTCAAGACTGCCTTTAACATGTAACAGTATCTGTCCACCAATATCCACATTATCATTGCAATATAATTTGTACCCTGGTATTAGTGTCCCATTGGTTATCTTTCTTCTACCAGGTCTCAGAGATGCATATTATATCATTCTTTTTATTTAATGTAACGTATTCTAACTCTCCTATCTTATTTTTTAGGCTTCCAGCGTTTGAATAAACACTTCAAACAGTGTTTTTTTTTTTTTTTTAATTCCTATTAACACCTTGCTCAGCATTTAGCAGTTATAATTTGCAGTTTTTCAAGTCTGTCCTTTATTTCAAGGCACCTGGGTCTATATGGCCTTTATTGCAGTCTCACTATTGTGATGCTCTATCTCCCTTGTTTTGGTGATATCTTTCAAAGATACCTCACTCCAAACCATGTATATTTGAGTGACTATCCACCTTGCGATAGCTACTCTATCTCCTTTTTAAATGTTGATGCCAGCAGTGTGGTTCTACCCTGGTTAAGGCGGAGCCCATCCTTCCAGAGTAGGCTTCCCCCTTTCCTAGAATGTTGCCAAGTTCCTAGCAAATCTAACCCCCCCCCCCCCCCCCCCCCTTCTCTGTGCATCGTCATCTCATCCACACATTGAGATTTCAGAAATCTGCATGTCTTTTATCCTGTGTGTGGAATGGGGAGCACTTCTGAATATTCTACCCTGGAGGTTCTAGATTTTAGCTTTTTAACCAAGAGCCTACATTTGGGTTCCAGAAGCTCCCTCCCACATTTCCTTGTGTCGCTGCTACCCACACTTTCTAAATTCTTATCTAGGTGACACTTGAGGTCCACCACCGTCATACCAGGTTCTCACCTCCACCAGCCACCCAAATATCTACATACCTAATGATTCGATCTCCAAGTAAAATGCCCCTGGAGAAACATTCTCTGAGAGAATGTTGCATCCCCTGGAGGGCAGGTCCTGGCTACAGAATAATTTCATGCCTCTCTAAGGTGATGCTCTCCCTTCAAGTGACCTTTCTCCTCCATGGCAGCCCAGAGTTTGCCAGACTGGAGGTGGGACTTCTCTACTATGTACCACCAAGACTCCACCAGTCCAGTTTTCAAACTGTAAAATAGCAAGTGTTATACAAACACTGTAGGTCTCAGGAACAACTTCCAGAAAAGTTTTAAAAAATGGAGGAAGAAAAACCTCAAAACCCCATCTTGAGTATATTTATAAGACTCCAGACTAAAAGGATGTTGATTTCATTGTGTGGAAAAACCTTCTCTACCATCAACAAAACTTTAAATTTTCATTTGCGATTTTTACAAAAACATTCTAAGACAATTTTTAAGTAACCACACTTTCCTTTACAGAAACTTTTTTTCTATTTCAAAACAAAGAACTGAAAAAATGGCAGTCACTTGTCTTGATCCCACTGATGGTGGCCAGTGTTTCACTTGTATCTGCATCAGGAAAAACAGGACCAAACATCTTCAAAAGCACAAAATATTATAAACTTATATATTCTGCCCTTATAGCAAAGCGCCATATTTTGTTGCAATGGATCTCTCCCACCCCTCCTACTTTGACGCAATGGAAGAATCTTATGTATGAATTCCTTACCATGGAGTGTCTTACAACAGAGGAGGGTGGTGTGAAAGACCAAAAACATTTTGTTACTCTTTAGACTCCATACTTACAGGTTTCAGTTAGGTTTCGTTCTGCTTTTATTAATACTTGGAACATACAGTTTAAGTACTACTTCCAGTTTGTTGTTCAATGGGGGAGTATCTCTGAATTCTTCTCTAAGGCAGAGGGAGGGAGGTATGGGGCACATTTGAAAAGATTGTCATTACTCCACTGATTCTTCATGATTCTTCTGGATGTGTATTTTCTATTGAAATTGTATTCTTTGAATGTGTGTGATGACAATAAACATTTGATATATAAACATATATTACAAATATTTAAACCTTCAAACAGGCAAAACCTTATAGAATTTACTAGTGTCAAATGCTCATTGGCTCTGCAAAGATGGCTACCATTGTTCAGACTTCCTTTTTAATTTGGCAGATGTCATCAAAAGCCTTCAAACCATTCATAAAATTTAAATTGAAATGTCATATATACAATTACTATAAATAATATTTTTAGAGAATATTTAGAAAAACATTGGCGAACTTGGAAATATTAAAATAAGAAAAAATGCCATTCAATTTGTGCATTAAGCCTTGTTTATTCCTCAGGTTTGAGATGATAAATCCGTTCTTGTACATGGCACAGCAGAGCAGACTTCTTGTTGGAACCATACTTAAAAACAGGAATGTGGTCAATCACACAGCGTCTTAATGAAGAAAGTAAATGTCCTTGTGAAATACAATGCTGTACAATGGGCTCTTCTAATTTTTGACACATAATACAACTCCTATGTTCATTCGTTCTTTGCTTGAACTGCCTTGTATTTTGTCCCACAAAGTTTTGGGAAAGGATAAATGATGACAAAAACTGCGAACTCTGTGGTGTAGGTAGTCTCACACTTCAGCTTAAAAGTATAACCCATAATTAGATGCAGACACTGTCCATATCGTTCCAGTGTTAAATCACATATTTTGCATTTGCCACATTTACTATGTTTGCCAGCATCCAGTGGTATATTTAAATTTAAACTATAATCTGCTGGACATATTTCTTTAATGTTGCAATTCCTACTATATGCTGTCCTCAAATCTTTCATTTGAAAAACCTCATGTATTTTCATAAGTTCCCAATGTCTTTTCAAAACTGACAGTTTTGCCAATGCCAGCAGTATATCTGAGGACACAAGTTGGTGTTCAATCTCATCCAGGAGCTGGAGGTTGGAACAAAAGACCTCTGTCAAGATACCTGGCTCTCTTAAAGGCATTTTTAACCACTCTCTCAGGATATTCCCTTTGCAACAGCCGAGATTTTAATGTGCAAGCCTGCAACTTGGAACTCCCTCATATCAGAACAGTTCCTCCTATAATGCAGGAATTGAGAAAAAGGTAGGCTCCGTTTTAACACTGGTGGTTGGAAACTATTGAAATCAAAAATGGTGTTCTGAACAGTCTCCTTTTCATAAATAGTGGTTTCAAAAGCTTCTCTGGATTTCTTAACTCCATTTTTTGAAATTTTTTCTGAAAGTTGTTCCTTGGAACTGCAGTGTTTGTATAGCACTTTCTATTTTACAGTTTGAAAGCTGGACTGGTGAAGTCTTGGTGGTTAATGGTATTTGTGGCTTCACAGCCCTTGATTTATTTCTAACTTCTCTATGTCCCTGTAAGCCTCCTCTGTATACCTGTCTGCCTCAGCTCCTCCAAGTCTACTACTCTAGCCTCCAGTTATCAGATCTGTTCCCTGAGTGCTAGGAGCTGTTTTCACCGAGTACCCACACAAGACCTCTCACCAACTGGGAGATAATGAAACATGTGACAGTGCAAAAGATTGGAGAATCCCCATCTCGCTGCTGGACTGCTGCATGTATCTTATTATTGGTGATTTGTTAATTAAGTTGCTAATAGAGTAGGTGTATGTAAACTGAAGTCTTGCATTCACTAGTTACTTGGTTTCCTATGATGTCCCCAGCCTTCCTATCCTTGAATTTGGCTTTTTATCAGCCAGAAATTGGAATCCCTTCCTAATTGGGAACTGCTTTGCTACATCCCACAATTTCTGCACTGATCTGGTATGGACACTAAGGAAGGAGAAATTTTCACCTGATTATTATTTTTTTTTCCTTTAGTCCTTACCAGACCAGTACAGTCCAGAAATCCTCCTTCAGTATGTGCTGCTTCTATTTTCTTATTTTTCATTTTGAACTACTTTTTACAATGTCGTTAATGTCTCAATGGATTTTTGGGCAACTCGTGACCCCGATGGAGAACTGTGGATCAGTTGAGTACAACAGTACCTTCTTGATTAATCTATGGCTGAGTGCATCTTTCGACCGAAACTGTGAATATGAGCACAAAAATACTGTGCATTCTAAGGCTGCACAGTACCTTTAAGGGAAATTACACAGAACTGCTTTGTTTCTCTGTCTCCATTCGCTGGTCGACGAACATAACCCACAAGTTCTGGATGGTCTGGTAGGACTAAAAGGAAATAAAGGCATAATTTCTCCTGCTAATTGCTAGTGCACAAAAGTAAGCCAAAAGGAGACAGCAGTTCAGGTGAGCTTGCTTTTTCTTAAATATGTCACTAACGGCCAGAGAAGAGGTATCCTGATACATAAGAAAATATTCTGCATGATCATTAAACCAGGTATACACCATAAATAGAAACTTCACAAAGTAGAAAATAGCCTGAAATCACAAAACGCCTAGCCACCCGCCTGGGGTTACCTCATGGCCACTTTAGAAGGTCTATCCCCAGCACAGCTCAGGTCCGCCTGCACCTGCTGTTTATGCTGTACACTAGCACCCTCCTCTCACCAACTGGGTCACAGCTGCCTCTGGGCAAGTCTCCCGCTCTCAAATTATCCCCAGTGATTTCTAGATTACTGGGACCACACTCCCAGTGGTCCCACAGTTCCCAGAAACCACTCACAGACCCAACACATATACCACCAGGATTCTTTATCAGTCCAGACAGGTAGAACAAAAGTGTTTATTCTCAGAACTTGGAACAGTGGACAAAAAATAAAGGTGAAAATAGCAAACAGTAACAAGTAACTGAAAAATGGATTAATTAGAAAACTAAACATTTGCATACTTCCTAGAAAGTACGTGGAGAGATCAGGACATATATCTGTTCACAGATCTTCAGCAAAAGAGATCTCTCTCTCTCCCAGGCCGAAACTGAATTCAAGACCAGTAAAGTCCAAATGAGATGAGCTCCTGGGCCATTCAGAGACAAGTCAACAAGATTTCAAATACATACTGCTTCTTGTTTGTGTCAAACCAAAGAAAAAAACACTTGGTTCTCTTTTACAGCAAAGAAACACCACCTGCTGGCCAAATAGGAGAAATACATGTCAGACCATAATCAATGCAGGAAAATGTCCAATACATTTTACAGGCTTAAAACACACTGTTTCTTCGCTATAAGAAAATATTCTGCATGATCACTAAACCAGGTATACACCATAAACAGAAACTTCACAAAATAGAAAATAGCCTGATTGCTAAGGTAATAATAGATGGTTAGCATAAATTTATAGAGACAAAATTTGATAGACAAAAACCCCAAAACTTTAATATGAGAGCCAAGGTTGTCATCTAACAAAAAGGATGCCCCTTTTAATGATATGGTCAGCTAAGGACGAATTTCCCCTACAGCAGTGGTTCCCAAACCTGGTCCTGGAGGCATCCCTGCCAGTCAGGTTTTCAGGATATCCACAATGAATATTCATGAAAGAGATTCACATGCACTACCTCCACTGCATGCAAATCTCTCTCATGAATACTCAATATCCTGAAAATCTGACTGGCTAGGGTGCTTCCAAGACCAGGTTTGAGAACCACTGCCCTACATTGATGATGTTCTCTGTGGATCAACATGACAAGTGTAACTGTATAAATTCTCTGTGTGTGTATATATATATATATGTATATATATATGTGTGTGTGTGTGTGTGTAATCAGACATATATACATTCTTTCTCTCCCCCCCCCCCTCAGCCCTAGTCAAATCAGTCATAACATTCTCCTCCTACCTGTCACTTCCCCCTCTGCGCACCTTCTCTAGGGGCTCAATGCCGGCAACACCGTAACATGTTTTTGTTCTCTTCTGGCAAATGTTTGGCTCTCAGTGAGTTTGAGCCACACATTACCTCAACTTTTGTGGTGTTCAGGCACTGCTTGGCTCAAACTCGCTAAACACTGCACATTCTAAAACAGCAGCAAAAAAGTCTCCGGAGAAGGTGGAGGGAGAGTATCTGTTAGGGGCAGAGTGTCAACAAGATGCAGGGTTGATAGGAGCTGCCATGGGCACTCATATAAGAACTTAATTGCCTGGATTTGGAAAATTAATAAAATTGCATGTGGGACACAGAGGTGCTATGTTCTTCTTTACTAGAAGTGATCAGATTATTAAAACACTTAGGACCCTGTTTACTAAAGTGCGGTAGTGTTTTTAGCACGTGCACAACAGCGCACGCTAACTGTGTAGGCGCCCATACTAACGCACCTCTAGCGCAGCTTAGTAAGCAGGGCCCTTAGTGGCATAAAGGAAATAGAACTTGAAAGTACACACATTAAGGGTTGGTTGTTAAATTCAAATTGGAAGTCTCCCTGATATCGTATATTCTAGGGTTTGTGAAGATTTTGTCAAAAGTATCTATCTCGGAACAGTTAACAATGAATTGTAAATGGGAAAGGCCTAGAAAACTGAACATATGTGATTTACGGTTTTAAAATTGCAAAACCTTCTTGTGTGCAAATGACTGTTTTCGAGCAATAATCATGAAAATACAAAAATAAAATCTAAACAGTCAACTTGACTATATTAATCTGGCAACACAGTGGAACAAATTATTGTATAAGTAGTTAGATAACAAGATTTTAAGAAAAAACATGAATTTGTGCAAAAAAATCATGCTAAACGTATTTATTGCGACAAAGTAATAACCTTGAAGATAGAAATAGAAGATGTCATAAACCTTGAGTTCGATAAGGCTGTTGCATGTCTCTCAGGAGACACATAAATGAACTAGAAATACATGGTTGAGAATTGAGATCCAACAAATATGAGAAAAAGCTGTCTACAAAACATTCTGAGTATAAACACTGGTTTAAGATTAAGTGGGATATACCATAAGGTTAATCTTAATAATTTAACAGTTTAGTGTATTCATTATTAATTTGGATGATGGATTAGAGAATACGCTTAAACGTCACCATGAAAAATGCAAGGTATTTTAATTAGCAAGGAAAGATCAAATTCATAAATATAAAAGGACTGACTGGGTATCAGTAATGTTGCAGAAAAAGATCTGGAGATTATAGACAAAACTGAATATGAATGAGCAATGAAGGGCATCTGTAAATAGATGAAAAAGTAAATACCTTTATTAAAGATTTTTAAGAGTTTGTTAGTGAAGCATCTGTCTTGGATTGTTTAGACAGTTGATCTTGTCTGAAAGGTTAGAGAGTTTCTTGAGGTCCCTTATCACCTTGTCTTCTCATTATCTATTATATGGGTACTTCTTTCAAGTTTGTATTGTGCTGAAAATACCAAGATAGCTGTGTGACAAACATTTGTTTCACTAATTAAATTTCTTCATTTTATTTTAGCTTCAGTTGGATCCTGTTGATTTCAAAGCTACTCATCTAATATTTCATACCATAACAAAATGTCTAATGTCAAGGGATAGATTCTTGAAAATGAGGGGTAAGATTTTCTGACCATTCTGTAGTACTTTTGTCAGTGTAAATGTCTTAGTAGTTTATTAAAATGAACTGTTTGTTTCTAGCCATGGAAATCTTGGGAAATCTGTGTAAAGCTGAAGATAACGGGGTATTAATTTGCGAGTATGTGGATCAGGAATCCTACAGGGAAATAATTTGTCATCTCACTTTACCTGATGTGCTGCTGGTAATCTCTACTCTTGAGGTGCTGTACATGCTTGCAGAGCTGGGAGATGTGACCTGCATGAAAATTGCTAATGTCGACAAAAGCATAGGTAAGATGGAGCAAAAAATAAAAGGCCAACTTTTATTTGCACAGAAGTAGTTCAGGTAAATTGTAAGATTTGATTTCATAATAAAAGTGATTTCCTTATCCTGATAGACCAGTCCAAATAAGCGGGTTATATCCCCCAGCCAGTAGATTGAGGCAGAGAAATTTGAGGTTTCAGTGACATTATCGCCTGGAACTTGCCAGTATTTCTTTGCCTACAGGATAGACTGCTGCTGCAGCTTTTGGGGATATAGGTCTGACTCACCGGGCCACAGTCTTCTGCCTGTGGTGTTGCAGTTGAATCTACTTGGCCAGTGGAATCTCATGGGGTTGGATCACATTCCTTCCCCCAGTAGTGACCAGTGGAGTCCATTCCCTTCCACAGCTGCAAGTTCTGGCCTACAGGCCTTTGCTCTGGGTGGCTGGCTGCTATAGGTTTGCTGGGCAGCTGCCAACAGGGATAAGTTAATGGCAGGAGTGTTCTTTTGGTTCCACAGATCTAATGGAGTAGTGGGAGGTTTGTGCCTCTCTGGTGTCTTGAGACCCAGTCTTAGCCCACAGGTTGTGGCTTCATATTTCTGGGCTAGCAATGGTCCCATGGGGCCTGTGCTTGTAGGATGAGTGTCCTTAATTCCCACCCTACCACCCTCTGGGTTTCGCAGCCAAGGGGAGAGGATTATATTGAATTTTGTGAGAGCTTCTCCATAGGAGTTTGCCTGGAGAGCTGTCAGTAAAATTCATTAAATGGTGGCGTGGAGAATTAAGCTAGTGTTTAGAGCACCAGTCTGAAAATAAAGAAAACCATGTTCAAATCCCACTGCTGCACCTTGTGACCCTAGGAAAGTCAGTTAATCATCCATTTCCTGAGGTACAGAGTTAGATTGCAGGCCCTCTGGGGGCAGGGAAATACCTACTGTACCTCAATATAAACTTACCTTAAGATATTACTGACAAAGATGTGAGCTAAAAAAAATCCAAGTAATTTAATTTAAAAAAGCAGAGAGTTACATGATACTGTGAGCAACGAAGGCTGTTTTTACCCCGAGTTGCTCAGTGGCTCCCCCCATCCACCACCACCTCCTTTTCTAATGCAGATTTTGAAACTGCTGACCCTTGTAGCAGCCATAAGACAAAAGCACTGAGAAGATTGCAAAGAAAAGTCAGAAAAAGGACAAGGACCGGGGGAAACAGATGACAAGATGGTGGAGTCATTACCAAGTACACTGTGGCCAACAGAATCACTAACAGCAGAACTTACCGCGTCTGTAGTACAGGCATTGGACTCTTGTTTCACACAGCTATCAGAGCAAATCGCTGGTATGCAACAGTTGATAATGGATATCTCTAAATGAACTGGAGAATTGGAAGGCAGAGTATTGGGCCTGGAAGATAGCGCACAGGCCTCCACAGAGGAGGTTGCCAACCTCACTAAGCTGGAGCGAATGCATGTGGACAAGCTGGAAGATTTGGAGAATCATTCGAAGAGGAAAAAACTTGTTTTTTGGGTTTTCTAGAGACAATCCTGGAACACCATCATCTCGCAATATTAGAAAATTGGATCTCAACTATTTTTAAGCAGGTTGTTGCCACGGATCCTATTTGCCTGGAGCAGACTCATCGTTTGGGCCGAAGGCATGAGGGAGATCCACATCCGTGGCCAATTATTGCAAATTTCTTAATTATCTGCAAAAACTGGAGTTAACTGTGGCAATACAAATGATGGGATGATGTGAAATATGATGATAGTCCCGTTCCCATCTTTCAGGCAGTGTTTGTGATGGAGCTGCAGAAGACCTTCACTACCTTATGCTTCAAACTGAGTGAATAAAAATGGATATAAAGCGGGGGAAAATAATCTGATTACACTTCCATTGGTACACTTCTGTCATATTAGTTTTGATGTTAAACACTTTAGGTCTTACTTGGCTTGTTCTGGTGATAGGTCTCAGATCATGGGGAAGATTTTCAGGTGACCTCTTGGAACATAACATTCAGGCCCATGTGAGGGCTGAGTACATGGGGATGTCCTTGAAAAGCAGATATTTTCTGCTTATATTTTTAGAACAAAAAGTGAGGAGAGTGAGTGAGGATACCAAAAAATATTTATTCACATGAAAAATAAAAATTAATTTTTAATTTTTATTTTTCATGTGAATAAATATTTTTTGGTATCCTCATTCACTCTCCTCACTTTTTGTTTTATATCTCACGGTTCCGTGAGGGTTTTTACCTCCTTTTTTGTTTTTATATTTTTAGAACCCCAGATCAGATGAGTATACATACTATTCAAATTCTTTCCTGGAATGTTTCTGAAATTGCATCTTCAGTCAAACGGAGTAAAATATTCAGATTGTTAAAACTTCACAGAGGTGATATTGCATGTCTACAAGAGATGAAATTGACAGACCCAGAGCACCAAAACTTTGTGAAGGTTGGTTGGGAGAGATTTATTACTCGTCCACCACCCATAGAAGAGGTGGTGTGGTGGTCTTGATCCATAAAAATTTGCCAGGTCAAATTAAACTTAAGACTCTTATGGCAGGTATTTATTGCTCAGAGTTAAACTGCAAGACAAAGAATTTTATCTTTTGGTGGTTTATGCATCTAATATATCTGAACATGCATTTTTCAAAAAAATAGTATAATTTTGTATGCCAGACATGTCAATTCCATTGTTAGAGATTTCAGTCAGGTTATGATTGCTGGTAACTTTAAACACAGAAAAGGACTTTGAGAAGGTGGACTGGCGTTACCTATTTCAAGTTCTACACTACATAAATCAATTTTTTACACTTTCAAAAAGACATAGAGTAAGGGACACTCAAGTTACATGGTACTACTTAAAAAATATTTCCTCCTGTTCATTTTAAAACAAGTAGTTAAGCTCTGGAACTCGTTGCCAGAGGATGTGGTATCAGTGGTTAGTGTATCTGAGTTAAAAAAAAAAAGGTTTGAATAAGTTCTTGGAGAAAAAGTCCATTGTCTGCTATTGAGGTAGACATGGGGAAAGCCATTGCTTATCTCAGGGATTAGTAGCATGAATCTTGCTACTATTTGGGATTTTGTCAGGTACTTGTGACCTGAATTGGTCACTGCTGGAAGCAAGATACTGGGCTAGATGGACTATTGGTCTGACCCAGTACAACTATTCTTATGTTTTATATACATTTGGGTTTTAGCAGGCTATCCAAGTATCTAATATAATAAAACGCACCGTGAACGTTCTAATGAGGACAACGTTCTGAAGCCATCTGACGTCACTCCCTGGCTGTAGGGTTCGTGGCGTTCGTGGTGTGAAGCCACCCAGCCGTCTCTGCTCCGCCCTCGCGTCAAACGTCATGATGTCGAGGGCGGAAACAAAAACAGACAAATCCGGCAGCGTCAGGGAAGGAGGCGGCGCTCCCATCGTCTCCAGCCTTCCCTTCGCTGTGTTCCGCCTTCTTCTGACGTCATCCTTGACGTCAGAAGAAGGCGGAACACAGCGAAGGAAAGGCTGGAGACGTCGGGAGCGCCGCCTCCTTCCCTGACGCTGCGCTGCCGGAACCGCCACGGAGGTAAATTTAGAAAGAAGAAGAAGAAAAAAAAATAGAAATAGGGGAGAGAGAAGAGAATGGGCAGTAAAGTTGAACAATGGGAGCGGGAGGGCAGGGGAGAAACGACAGCATGGATGCGAAGTGGGGGGGCATGGATGCGAAGGGGGGGAGAAGAGGGCGGGCCAGGCTGGGATATGGGAGAGAGAGGAGCATGGATGCGAGGGGGGGTCATGGAAGGGAGAGAGGGGACTTGCTGGAAAAGGATGAATGGAGGCGGCAGGGGACAGAGGAGAATGGATGGGCATGGATTGGGAGGGCAGGGCTCAGGGAGAGAGGGGAGTTGCTGGAAAGGGATGAATGGAGGGGGTAGGGGACAGAGGAGCATGGATGGGCATGGATTGGGAGGGCAGGGCTCAGGGAGAGAGGAATTGCTGGATAGGGATGAATGGAGGGGACAGATGGGCATGGATGGATATGGATTGCAGGGCAGGGCTCAGGGAGAGAGGGGATTGCTGGATAGGGATGAATGGAGGGGATGGATGGATATGGATTGCAGGGCAGGGCTCAGGGAGAGAGGGGAATTGCTGGATAGGGATGAATGGAGGGGACAGGTGACAGACGGGCATGGATTGGGAGGGCAGGGCTCACACTCTCTCATATACAATGTCTTTCTGACTCTGACTCTCACACACTCTGTCTCACACTGTATCACATTCACACTCTATGTGCCACACAGTCACTCACACACTCGCTTGGTCTCATACACTCACTCTCACAGAGAATCTGTGTCTCACACACACTCTCTCTCTCGCCCACACACACACACTCTCTCTCACACTGTGTCTAACATACACACTTGCACACACTCACATTCTCACACACACACTCTCTCACAAACACACTCACACCCAGACTCTCTCTCTCACACACACACACACTCACACTTTCACTCTGACTCTCAAACAGTCACTCTCACATACACTCTCCCAAACATACACACTCCGAGGAAAACCTTGCTAGCGCCCGTTTCATTTGTGTCAGAAACGGGCCTTTTTTACTAGTTGTTTAATAATCCTACAGTGGCAGTGATAGTTATTGGATACAAAATAGAACTGCTCCCAGTTTTGAGGGGCACCTTTATTGCAAATGATATTGAGGAATGAGGACATAGACAGTATCCAGGTTGATTCCTCCACATTGAAAGTTTTGGTTTTTGCTGATAACATTGTTTGGATTTTATCAACACCACAGGCCTCACTGAATAGATTGTGTTATAGATTAATTTTTGTTCAGGATTCACTCTCAATCTGCAAAAATTTGTAGTATTACCCATTCAAGCAGAGGTTAGAAGAGATTGGTTGGGAGAATTTTCCCTGACATGGGCGATTGGATCCATTAAATACTTGGACATAATTATTCCCCAGGATCTTACATTATTTTATTCTCAGAACATAAAACCACTTTTGTAGTCAACTAATAAAAAATTTTACTTTTCCCCTTTCACATTTAGGTAAAATAGCTCTGTACACATGATTATAGTATCTCAGTGGTTGTATATATTTCAGATATTGCCCCTTACACTTTTAATAAAAACTGACAGATATTTGACAAAGATATTACATGTATAATTCTGGAATGGGAAGAGGGCTAGACTTTCCTTGGCCCAAGTGACCTTGCCCAGGGAAAAGGGAGGATTGGGTTTGCTCAGTATTAAGTTGTTTTCCTTGGTGTGCAATATGCATCATTTCAGTGATTGCTGATGTATTATCTACTTGTGCCCATTTATGTGCCACTTGGGCTACAGCTTTATTTCAGTATTTCGGTATTCAACTTCCAGCTAATCCTAAAGATCTTTATCACTATAATATTACCTTTTCATTACAACGTACACAACAACTACAAGTTTGGACTTCCCTTCCAGTTTTCTTATACAGTAGAATTAGTCTTTATTGTATGGCCTTATTTTCAAGATGACTTTCAGACTATTTCGAAAGAGAAGGGCGCCCATCTTCTGACACAAATTGGGAGATGGGCATCCTTCTCTCAAGGTCGCCCAAATCGGCCTAATCGAAAGCTGATTTTGGGCGTCCTCACCTGCTTTCCATCACGGGGACGACCAAAGTTCACGGGGGCGTGTCGGCAGCGTAGCAAAGGTGGGACTGGGGTGTGCTTAAGAGATGGGCGTCCTCGGCCAATAATAGAAAAAAGAAGGGTGTCCCTGACGAGCACTTGGCTGACTTTACTTGGTCCATTTTTTTCTTGCGACCAAGCCGTAAAACGGTGCCCGAACTGACCAGATGACCACCAGAGGGAATCGGGAATGACCTCCCCCTACTCCCCCAGTGGTCACCAACCTCCTCCCATCCTTAAAAAAAAAACTTTAAAAGATTTTTTTGCCATCTTCTATGCCAGCCTCAAATGTCATACCCAGCTCCATGACAGCAGTATGCAGGTCCCTGGAGCAGTTTTAGTGGGTGCAATGCACTTCAGGCAGGTGGACCCTGGCCCATCCCCCCCCCCCCCCCCCCACCTGTTACACTTGTGGTGGTAAATGTGAGCCCTTCGAAACCCACCACAAATCCACTGTACCCACATGTAGGTGCCTCCCTTCACCCCTTAGGGCTATGGTAGTGGTGTACAGTTGTGGGGAGTGGGTTTGGGGGGGCTCAACATACAAAGTAAGTAAGCTATGCACCTGGGAGCAATTTGTGAAGTCTACTGCAGTGCCCCCTAGGGTGCCCGGTTGGTGCCCTGGCATGTGAGGGGGACCAGTGCACTACGAATGCTGGCTCCTCCCATGGCCAAATGGCTTGGATTTGGTTGTTTCTGAGATGGGCGTCCTCGGTTTCCATTATCGCTGAAAACCAGGGATGACCATCTCTAAGGTCGACCTAAATGTTGAGATTTGGGCGTCCCCGACTGTATTATCGAAACGAAAGATGGACGCCCATCTTGTTTCAATAATACGGGTTTCCCCCACCCCTTCACGGAGCCGTCATGTGAGGATGGCCC
Source organism: Microcaecilia unicolor (assembly GCF_901765095.1). Classification (NCBI taxonomy): domain Eukaryota; kingdom Metazoa; phylum Chordata; class Amphibia; order Gymnophiona; family Siphonopidae; genus Microcaecilia; species Microcaecilia unicolor. The sequence goes on from NC_044040.1 coordinate 71,181,524, forward strand.
CAGGAAAACTTGGGCGCCCCGTTTGATTATGCCCCTCTTTGTCTTGCCAACAGAACAAGAAATATAGATATCCTATTGTCTCTGGTATCTTGATATGTATATATCCGCTACTGGAACCAGGATCACTGCTACCTATACAAAAAATACTTCAATATCTCCTATTTTACTGCCATTCATTTTTCTATTTTTTTACAGAGTACATTCAGATTTACCCCCTCTCCTAGACAGTCAGATGTACTGCTGTCTGGTGGTATAGCACTTCTTTCATCGGGTTACTCTTTTAAGTTTTTTGTTTTTTTTTTGTATCCAAAACCACAAAAGTGCTATTAATATAGTATCTTTCTCGATACTTTATAGTGTTTCAACCAGCACCACAAATCATTAAATGTTACAAGAATGGCGTACTTATTCCAGTCACAATGCACTTATCTTTTCTTTTTGCTGCCTCGCTGGAAATGAGGGTATAATTGTGAATGTCCAACCGCCTTCCCCTGAAACCGCCCGACTCTGCGGGTTTCAAGTACTTTCTTCAGGGACTAGAGTTAAGGCTGTCTTTCACATCTTCTTCTCTTGTAAATAATACTGCGAGGCGCGCCTTACGTTTGTTATTATAGCTTATATAGGCGCCTGTCTTAAAGCCTCACACTGGAAGTGTCTTTAATGATGTCACTACAAGAAAAAACTTTATGTAAAAGGATTTTCTATACACACTTTATAAAAGCCTTTGAACTCAAACAAGTAAAAAAAAATTCCAAAAAACTCAAAAAACTTGTAAACTTTATACAAATGAATAGAAATCAAATAGTATTCCATTCAATGCTGTCATTTAGTCCTTTAGGGCTAATAGTTTGTAATTTAAAAATCCACCATTGTTCCTGACGGGCTAAAACTGCTGCCCAGTCGGTTCCCATGGGAGACTCTGGAACATGATCTATTATGAACCATCGTAGATCAATAAATCTGTGTTGAAATTGCTCACAATGAGCCACCATGGGAGCAGTGACACTGTTTGTTGCCAAGCGACTCTTATGTTCTGTCAATTGAATTTTCATCCGCCTGATGGTACGCCCTACATAATATAATGGCAAGGGCATATTATTATATAAACTACAAAAGATGACAAGCACGTAGTATTGTCGCGTAGTTTATATGTCTGTTGCGTTGCCCTATGTGTCCACTCTTTCATAGTTGTGGTTTGAATACAAAATTGGCATTCACCACAAGGCTGATGTGATCCTTCTCATGTGGAATGAATCTCCTGAACCATAGTGGTGTATACTAAATGGTCTCTTAATTGCGTCCCCGTGTGTAAGCAATACGTGGTTCCTGTGAAAAAATTGGATGAAAAGTAAGAACTTGCCAATGTCTATATATTAATCGAGCCACCTATGGGGCCAGAGTGGAAAATCCCAAAACACAGACCATTTTATTCATTTGTTCTTTGGGTTTATCTACTAACAGTAGAGAACATTGGGCGTACCCACGCATCCAAAGTAGCCTGTTGTTTAAATGCGCCATCTGTCGAACATATTCTACGTAAACGTAGAAATTGTCCAATGGGCAAAGACCATTTTAGTCTGTGAGGATGATGACTATTAAATAATAAGGTATTTCGGTCAGTAGGTTTGTGATATACAGTAGTGTGTAATCCTCCATTTTCTTTATAGATCCAATTGTCAAGAAAAGCAATTTGTTTTACATTCCTGGTCATAGTAAATCTTAAACATGGATCTCTACTATTTATCCAGTCCAAAAATTGGGATAATTGCTGTTCAGTTGATAGCCAAATAAAGAAAATATCATCTATAAACAGATACCAGTGGGCAATATCAGTAAACCAATGGGAATTATACAGGTGTTTTTCTTCAAACTCATTGACATATAAATTTGCCACACTGGGAGCAGCTGCTGTGCCCATTGCAACACCCTTCATTTGCAGGAAAAATAGAGAGTCAAACTTAAAGTAATTATTTTTCAACACTAACTGTGCTAACGCTGACAAAAAAGTTGATGGTATTCTCTCGTCTGTAGATCATTTTCCTAATGTCTGTTCCACAGTGGTCAAGGCTGATTTCTGGGGAATATTAGAATATAATGATTCAATATCTAAGGTAACCAACCATGCCTGTGGAGACACTTCCTCTATTTCCGACAGTTGCCTGAAAAAATGGGCCTTATCATTGATATATGATCTAGCTGTTTTCACAAACGGTTGCAAAAAATAATCAAAAAATTTGGATAATGGTTCCAATATCATGCCACTAAGATACACAATGGGATTCCCTGGGGGATTGTTATAGTCCTTGTGAATTTTGGGCACAGTATAAAATACTGGACTTCTTGCATTTATAGCTTTTAAAAAATGGGACTCTGCTTTTGTCAAATAACCCACTCTCACAGCTTCTTCCACAGTGTTCGCAGTAGTAGTCTGGAGCGCCTTACTCGGATCTTCAAATAATGGTTGATAATACCTATTATCTATTATTTGGCGATGCACCTCTGTGATGTGAGACTCCCTATCTTGGACTGCAATAGAACCTCCCTTGTCAGCTGAGCATATAACAATGGTTGGATCCTCAGACAGTACTTGCAAAGCATTACGTTCTCCTCTAGAAAAGTTAACATATTGTTTTTTGTGACCCCTGTTAATTCAGTAAGGTTCTAAATTGTTTAAGTCTCTCAATACTAAAGCTTTAAACATAGCTATATGGGGGTCCATAGGACCAGGAGGGACCCACCAGGATCTAGGGCGAAAAACAGATGTGTCCCCCGTATGTTCCTCTTGTTGGGAAAAAAATAGCTTGACTTGTAAATTCCGAAAAATACGTGCCAGATCTACCCTTGTGGAAAAAGCGTTGTGTTGTACTGTGGGTACAAAAGATAATCCCCATTCCAAAACTTGCATTTGAATGGAAGTAAGTTGTTTCTGTGAAATGTTTATTACATTTGATTTCGAAGATGACTGGACCTGGTTACTGGTCCCTGCCCTCCTAAAAAAGAAGTCACAACAGATGGTGTAATCAAACTATGTTGCGCAGGTTGAAAGGATCCCTGAACAATACTAGGGCTTATATGTGATGTCAGACCCTGAGGTAATAGCACTGATACTGATGCACCCAGACAAGGTTGAACAGGCATTGTTGAGGGAGCATATGATTGTTGTTGGTACTGCAAATATTGAGGGAAATGCTGCTGATATTCCTGAAAGCCTCTAAGCTGTCCCCCTCGGGTTCGGTAACGTCCACCTCTGCCTCTACACTGACCGCGTGTCTTCTGGCCACTGTCTGAGCTGTCATCCGAACTAGAGAAAGCCTCAGGAATTATGTTCTGTCCGACATCCTGAGAGGGGATCTGTTTGGCATTGAGCCAAGTATACGGACCAGCCGCATAATCCTGTTGTTCATGATGAAATGTTTTAAGTTTATTTTGTTTAAAGAATAGTAATTCTGGTATAACGAAGATAATTCCTCACTCAATTGTTCTTCTGGTTTAAATGTCTTATCAGGTGTTGAAGGTAACATCTGCAATTGGGTGATAACCCCGTCTGTTGTAACTTGTAATTCTTTTATTGTTTCCTGAGCAGTTTCTGCCTCTTTGTCTTGCAGCATGTTCCAGTCTGGTTGTTGCGTAAAGAACTGTAATTATTTTTTTAAATTTATTTATTTATTGATATTTTAACATTTTTTACAAGTTAAACACTTGCAAGAGTAAACACAGCTCGAATAGGAACTAAATCCAAAAAGGCATAATACAGAAATAATAACAGAAAAAAAGTTAGCTTCCTTAGACCACAAATAGTAGGGAGGCATGGCAGAATTTAGGGAGTCATCTTAAATATCATTAGAGCATATCACAAAAGAAAAAGGCTTACATGTGCTTATCCTCCCCAATTATCTAATATTAATCCAACTATATTACAACTTTTTCAAATCCAAGAATGCCCGTAATTGTTCAGGTGAATAAAACATATACTTTACATCCAAATATCTTATTATACATTTACATGGTTAGGCTAGAAAGAAGGTACCGCCCAGGTCCAAAACCTCTTTTTTCATGATCAAAAAGTTTTTTCTTCTCTCCTGAGTTGATTTTGAAACATCGGGGTATATCCAGATCTTATTCCCCCCAAAAGGGGATCTGGGATGTTTAAAGTAAAGTCTTAGAATTGCATTAAGATCCTGTTAAAAAAAAAAAAAAAAACATCACCAGGAGAGTAGCTCTTTCCGAAGAATTATCTAATGATTGTTCAAGAATATCTGAAATATTTTTCGCATCTAGACTGTCAGTTTTTATTAAAAGTGTAAGCTGAAAAGGTAAAAAACCTAAAATAAAGATTAAATATCTATGGAAATTGGAAGCTAGGAGGATTGGAGATTCCTGATTTTCAGATTTATTATTTAGCCTGCTTGTTAAAACTGGGTATTGGAGACAAAGGAATATACTCCCTGGGAGATAGAGAGGGATTTTGTTTTCACCTTTACTTCCACACTATTACATGCTTCTCGAAGTCAACTCCTGTCAGCTTTAAAACAAAATGTCTTATTGAAACCGTGTGGAAGGCTTGAAAGGCTATTTTTAGTTTGTGGAACCTGGGCTCAGGTAGCTCATTTTTGCCCCTGGGACTGAGTCAGGATTTTACTCCTGGTATGGAGAATATGGTTTTTCATAGGTGGGCACAGGGTCGTCTTAAGCACATGTCTCTAGTGAGCAGGGATTGTCTCTCTGTGTCAGGTGTTCAGCGCTGCATGCGTCTGGTAGTGCTATAAAATGCTAATAATAATAATAATGTCTGATATACTTTCTAAGGAGGGCACCTTATTACCATTTGAGGCTTGGGTACAAAACACTGGGGTTTTACGTAGTGATGTTTTTACCTATATGCAGGTTGCACGTTAAGTAGCAGATCTGTTGAGAAATAACTGCTTTGAGAATATCAGTTAAATTGTATGATTTCTTCACACAGTCTTCAGTATAGCTCAGTTTCTGCCTTTTATATAGTTCTTATTACTACTCTTCCTAGGAAAGCATACATAGATACACTGAACAAATGGAATATGGAGTTGGGTACTAGGCTCCAACCTTTAGATCTATCCAACAGATTTCTTTTACAGTACATAGTGCTTTATATAGAGAATGTCAATAAAAAGTACTTAACAAGAGCTTATTTTTCACAGACACAAGCCTCCTGTGCTGGTTATGTAAATTCTTCTATCTGCCTTAAATGTGGCATACAAGATGATAACATGCCTTTTGACATTGTACTCATGTACATCGATTTTGGTCACAGCTGACTACCTTTATAAGTACTCCTAGCTAAAGCTCTTATTCCTTCCCCTAATGGTCTCTTGTTTAGCCCTATGGGACTATTGTGGCCCCCTCTCTGTGGGAGAACAATTAATATTATCTAAGGCAAGCATAGTAGAGAAAAAATGTATTTTACAATGCTGCACTCAAGACTAGCCTCCATCCTTTTGGCATTGGCGGAATGTGGCCCATACTCTGGTGCTATGGGAAGCTAGGAATGCATGTTTTACAACTCGAAGGAAAAAATGTTTTTATTCTATATGGGAACCATTTATTAAAGCTCTACCTCCTTGTTTGAAGTTTGGTGCGCAAGGATTTACATTTGTAATTTTAATGTATGTATTTACTATCCTTGTCTTTATAATGGGTGGGGGAGTTGGTATCTTAGGCAAAAGGAGATAAACTATATGAGGACAGGAGGAAAAGGGGAACTGAGAGCCTGCTTATAATATATCTTTAAGTATATTACCATTGTATACTAACTGTAAAAACACGACCTATGCTTGTTAACTTTTTGGTTTGCTAATAATAAAAAAAGATTTGAACATAACTGTGATTTTGGCAATATTTAATGTGTTTTTCATACTAGTTTAAATGTTGGCAGGTGAAATATTGAGTTTAACCTTTTACTTTGTAGTTCTGCTGTTTTCAATTGGTTATCTTAGACTATTCCTGGCTCTCTTTTATTGTTTGCTTGTGGTTGGGAAACACAGTGTCACAGGAATGCAGAACATTTTTTGTTTTTTGAGCAATTTTAATGTTTTAATTTTTTTAAATGATGTGATTCAGCTAATTCAATGTTCCTTTATCAATTTAGTACACTTCTATCAAAGTTTTGAAAGCATTAGTGATTTTCAACATTTCTGACTACCACAGATGGTTTTTAAAACAGTTCATCAAGAATTAAGCATATTTTTGCAGTCCCTTATGAGGCTTGTCCACTTGAATTATGAGGTTTAGCAAGTTTTTAGATGAATTTTAGAAGTTAAGGTTTTTTAAGATTTGACTTCTATCCCCCTTGGCTTGAGACAAAAGCAGTGGTGAATCAATAGCAGTTTCACTACAGCAAGCTGCCATTCCATGCTGCTATTTCAAAGAGAGCAAGAAAGTAATACTCATCCTTTTTGCACAGTTTATCTTAGCAATTTTTACTTCTGACTGTGTGTACTTTTTAGCTTGTACTAAGTAGGTGGAGCCACCTGAATGCACCACTTGGGTAGGTTTGTCCCCGTTTTACCTCCAGCATTGTTTTACATGAGTTTCTTAATACTTGACTGTTTAACTGTATTTATCTACATATTCATTTCAGACGTATTTAAACACATACACTTTGTTTTATCAGTTTTTGTCACAATAAATTGAGTTCTTATGATTTCAACTTTTCATGTTTTTATTTGTGCAGTATTAGTTTAATTTGGTTTTTATGATTTCTACTAACATATGTGTTTATTAACAGTCCTTGCAGGCCGCTGACACAGTCCTTGCATGGGCGAAACACGGCCATGTCAGGCTTTTAGGGTTTTTTTAAACTGATTGTTGTGGTGAATAAATATCCTTACAGACTTTCTTCATGTGATCTGCTCTTTATTTGCGCTATATTGGATCTTGCAGATCGTCTCCAAGGAGCCCTTCAGGGATCATCTACCCTGGGTGGGATTGGGTTTGGTATCCAGGCTGGGATCTCCCCTAGTAGAGCTTTCTGATTCTAGCCTTAAGGGAGCCATGACTAGAGAAGTAGATGTCTTTCCTATTGGAGAGAGAGATATGGGGTGAAGGTATCATATAAGGTTTGCCACTCTAGTAGAAATCCTATACCGAGGGAAGCATGGTGTTCAGGGATTTCCATAGTAGAGGATAGGGTCACCATTTAACAAAACTCCCTTTTTGTAGTCTCCTTTCAGATGACTGTGAGTAGTTGCAGCATGACTTGGGTCCTCCTGTGTTGAGTCTTTGTTCGCTGAAAGGACTGTAAGATTACTCTTGCCAGAATCAATCTGCAGGGCAGGGATATCACATCCATCTCTACAGGATTTGGTAGTTTCTAGTAAAATCAGCAGTAGTTAATTCTTTCATGATGGAGATAAATGATGTGATCATCTTTTGTTTTGATGCTGTATCCTCATTTGTCCGGATTTGTCAGGACAGGGCCACATTATTGTCTCAATGCTGTGAACAGCACCCCAGCTCATCGTGCGTATCCTGTCTGAGATATAATCACTGATTCCTGAGACTAAGGTCATAGGAGCTGGCTGCATCTGTGTCAGGGGCCCCTCTCATCCCAGGTTCTGGTTCTAGTAGGCTCAATTCCAGGAACCTCTGACAGTGTTGCTCAGGCAGGGCCATCCCTTCTTCAGAAGGTTACTCAGTGGTTAGTTGACAGGATGGGTCATCCAATCGCACTTGGCTGTGTTCGGTGTATGCCTTCCTGGCAACTTTGGGGAGTCTTCTCCCTTGGTAGTTTTCACTCCTCATGGCAGTTGCCCTTCACCATTTGTATGGGCTTCAGGCAGTATGTTAGTCTGGTGCAATAAGCCATTAGTAGGCCCAGATGGTGGTGAGTCGTTCTGTTTAGGGAGTCCATGTAGGTGGTAGGCAACCGTCTTAGCTGGTTTCCGGCAGGGTCTTTAATCAGGATGTTCTCACTAATAATCCCAGATTCAGTGTTCTGAATTTCTTGTGGACAGTCAGCTCTTCCCCCCCCCCCCCCCCCCCCCCCCCCTCAATAACCTTCCTTTTTTTTTTTTTTTTTGCCTCTGCTATGGTATCGGTTCCCTGTTGGCCCAGGGGGTAGTAGTTCTGTTGTCTGGTGTTTTAGAGTCAGGCCAGTGCATGGGATTATGGCTGTAGCTGGGTTTGGAAAAGTGGAGCCATCACATTTGATCTTTGAAAATGAAAAAAGAGAGACATCTAGGCTGCCTTGTCCATTAAAGGGAAAATGGGCTTGGGCACTTGAGCAGCAAGTGCACAGGCCTTTTACCCCTTGATTCTCTCACAGTCTTTAAGAGAGTATTCTCATTCACAGGTTTTAGGCTCGGGATACTCTTGTATCTCTCCCAGGATGGTGTCTTTTGGGGAATCTTTCTCTACTCCTGTTGCTGAAGGATATCTGAGCAATTGAATTTTGATTTTCTTGTACAGGTACCTCTTAGGTTGGCAGGGATGTGGTGCTCTAGGACAGATCGGTGGCAGTGCTCCTGATGTTTCTCCGGGGGATCAAGTCTAGGCTTAGGGCAATCCCATGACCATCAGGTGTTTCACCAAGCCTGTCCATCAGTTTGAGAGTTGTCTGTCCAGCTGGCACCCCAAGTAGTTCACTGATGGATATAGGTGAGGGAATTGAGTAGCCCTGTTGTACCCTGATATGTGTGGCAGCTGGATGTGAGATGGGAGTTTTCCTGGAAGCCCTAGCAACAGCACTCTGGGATGCCCCTGTTTTTGTTTTGGTGGGACTTCTGGGGTCGTTACCTGTTGGGATACTGAAGTAGAATGACTGAAAGCAGGGCCAGTGGTTCATTGCCAGCTAAGTAGATGACCTTCTTATTGGCTCAGTGAAGTTGCAGGACATGTAAGTGCAGTGGCCTGGGGAAGGAAGACGAGAGCCAAACATGTTCTGGGAGATCTTGGATGGTTTGGCTCCAACATTAGAGCCTAGATACTCTTTGGTTTGGCACCAGGAAAGAGTAGCTTGGCATGCATGTTTAGTCTGCCACCATTCAGTTTTCTTTTTCACAGCTGGGATTCATTGTACTCATGGAAACTCATTGTAGGATGTTGGAGCTAGCCTAGTTGGATATCTTTGGTGAGCTTCTTGCATATTTCCGTGGGCCAGTTCCTCTTCCATGGAAGCTCAGGCTTAGCCTTTGTACTGTATTCCATGATGTTATAGACAGGTCTCGCATGCTTGTCTAGGATTATACTCACAGTCTTAGGAAGAAGTGGGTTCATTGACTTGTCTTATCAGTAACCCCTTCAGGAGTCTTCAGGTACCCCAAGGTAGTAATTTTCTGGCTATCTTAGTTGGGCTGTGGGTTTGGACCTATTCTTTTCTGTAGGTGGCATTGATGTAGACTTAGGTTGATGGTCTAGATCCCAAGGAGTTTGTGAGGCCATATACTTTGTCAGTTCACATCGTATGGGACTTTGTTGTAGCTTGAGCAGTTTTCTTGGCAAGCTCCAGGACAGAGGAGCTAAGGCTTGGGCTTGCTCACCTCCCTATTCCATTGCCTTTTCTCTTCTCTCTTTCGTTACAGATAGCAAGGTGGAATGTTGGGGGGCGGCACTGTAGGAGAGCCAGAGCTGGGAGTTCTTGTCTTCCACCCAGAGTCTTAATAAAGCTTTGGTGTGTCTCACTCGTCTGGACTGGTCTAGCAGAGTGATAAGGTGAAATTAATTATTCCCTGCTAAATTTCTTTCCTTGAGTCCTGCCAGACCAGTCCGGGACCCACCCTGCACTACTGCAGCTGGAGATGTATCCTGTCGATAATCTAGTTTCTGAGGACACCTTTCAGAATTACCAAGTTCAGGGGAAAAATCTCTCTGTCCATTGGAAGGCTGTGGTTCATCCATAGCATTGATTTATAATGTTGAACTGTGTAATGTTCTTTTTAAGGCTTGGTCCTTAATTTCTGCTTTGTCAATAATATACTGGTAGATTCCAGGACTGCATCGCCACAGGTAATGAACTCACTGAAATATCAGTGTTCTTTGCCTCCGTCTGCTTGGTATAACCCAATTGTATGGACTGGTCTAGCTTTACTTAAGGAAAGGATATTAGTAGTGTGAACAAGTTTAACCATGTTATAAAATATTTTTGTTATAGTTTAATATTTCCACTTGTTCAAGCCAGTATGTTTATTTCAGAGTTGTATATTATAGTTGGGAGTAATGGCTTGGAAGGAATATTTGAACATTATTCCAGCAGAAGTTAATTAGGAAAATACAAAATATATACTTGTTTAAAGACATCTTTTTATATTGGGGTCACATAGTCAGATGGGTTAAAACAAAAAGGGAAAATTGTGTTTATGATGAAGACTTTTTTTAAGTTACTGACGAGAAATTGAAGTGAATTGTCTTGATGTTTTCTGATAGCAAATTAAAGGTAAAAAAAAAAAACTAAAAAGAATCATTTATACATTTTAGAGAGATCCTTTGCATGCTGGAGCAGGTGTTTGCTGAGCATTTTTTTTAATGTGAAAGCAAACTATATAGGCTAAATATTGAGTGTGCTTATTTGACCTTTTGATTAAAAAAATTAAAATTATTTAGTACAAAAAGAAAGCAAAAATGAGCCTAAAGGCAATACCTCATATGAACAGACCTGGTAAAGCTATCAGTAATTTTAATTAAAAACAAAAAGAAAACAACAAATCAGTTAAATTATCAGGTTGATTTTATGCTGCTATGAATATCAGATTTGTTGAAATGTTTGTATTTAATATTTTAGATATGTTAGTCTGCTTAGTTTCTATGGACATCCAGATATTCGGACCTGATGCACTATCGGCAGTGAAACTAATTGAACATCAAAGTTCCAATCAAGTAGTTTCAGAAGTTCGAGCCCAGGTAGTGGAACATGTTCCTACACAGGTCCATGGTGCACCTGTATCAGGTTAGTAATAACTCTGTACTCTAATATAATATGTATATGGATGTGAGAAAATGTGTAATTCGGGTAATACAATTCCAGCACATTGCAGTGGAGCTGGTTTTACATAAATTGTTGGCGCAGTTTAACCATTAACCCAGGGGGTCTCAGGATAACCTAAAACAGTTACAGTTCAAAATGCCTCCTAATTGTCCACTAAGGGTATCTTGGTTAAACTCTCAGTATTGTGGTATACTTATCAAGGAGCTCTTCTGACTTTCGATCAAATCTTTTCCACCAGAATAAAGAGGTCGAGAATTATATTCCCATTGTAGACCAAAGGGCATTGTACAGATTTCTGGTTAAAGATGGTTTCTGTAGGCACCTTGATTCCTTTTTTTCAAAAAGGGAATGATTATGGTCTCTGGACTTAAAAAGAAGCTTACACCCACATAGAGAGAATCCTAGTCACAGGAAATATATCAGATGAATAATAGAGATTCTCCGAGGACAAGCAGGCTGCTTGTTCTCACGACTGGGTTGACGTCTACGGCAGCCCCCACCAACCGGAACAAAACTTTGCGGGCGGTCCCGCATGCAGGGCACGCCCACCGCGCATGCGCGGCCGTCTTCCCGCCCGTGCGTGACCGTTCCCGCTAAGTCTTCTCTTTTCCGCGCTGGAGAGAGCCGCGTTCGTCTCTCTCTCTCTGTCAGCCCCGGAAACCGGATTGCGCTTTCGCCGCAAGATTTTCTTCGTGTGTTTTTTCTTCGCTTCTTTGTTTTATTTTGTAAAAAAAAAAAAAAAACGAGGAGAACTTGTTTTCCCTCGTCTTTTTAGCGGGGGCATCTCGTTACGGCCTTGTGGCCGCGCGATCGATTTATTTTTCGAGGTGTGAAATTTACCGCCACCATCGACGACTTTGACTTCGCCGACGCGATTTTTCCATCGATGTCCTCGAAGGTCCCAAGTGGATTTAAGAAGTGTGGTCGGTGCGGCCGGCATATCTCGCAGACCGACACTCACGCTTGGTGCCTCCAGTGCCTTGGGCCGGAGCACGATACCAAGACGTGCACCTTGTGTCTCGGTTTACGGAAACGGACACAGGTGGCGAGGCAAGTTCTACGGGACCGTCTTTTTGGAACTTGCGCCGGCCCCTCGACTTCGACGGCATCGGTATCGACGGCCGGATCTTCGGTACCGGTACCGATGTCCACGAAATCGGCACTGACCCCAGGAGTACAGGTCCCGTCGGCCCGCCGGTCTTCCGGAGATTGCAGGGGTCGGCCCCGGTCACTCCCTCTACCCAGGGCCCTCGGGACCGAACCCTGTCGGACCCGATCCCTCGAGGTCGAGGGGGATCTACCTCCTCTTCAGCACCGTCATCGGTCGCCCACGGCGCATTTGGCTCCCGGCTCCAGAGACGATTCGACGCCGAGGAAGCGGCAGCGCCGAGAGGAGCGGTCTCCCTCTGTAGTAGAGGTATCGTCACGTCAGGGCGCTAGCACTTCGGTGCCGTCTCCTGGACCCGAACAGCTTCCGGCACCGACACCTCTACCGGCCCCCTCGTCTTTCCCAACAGCGGGCCTGGACGAGTGCCTCCGAGCCATCCTTCCGGGGATCCTGGAAGGGCTGATGCACCAGACTGTGCCGGCGTGGGGGGTGCTTGCGCCCTCGGCGCCGTTGATGGAGGCGCCGGCGTGCTCTAGCCCGGTGCCGAGGCCTTTGTCGCCACCGCCACTTGCGACGCCGGTCTCGACCGCCACGCAGGTGGAGTCGACGTCGATGGAGGGAGCTTCATCCCCGCCGGCGCGGGAGTCCACCGCTCGACGACGCCACCGAGGACTTGGTGCCTCGAAGTCGAGCCGGGCCCGGTTGAGGTCTGAGCTACAGGAGCTCATGTCCGACACCGAGGAAGAGGCCTCGTGGGGGGAGGAGGAGGACCCCAGATATTTCTCCTCAGAGGAGTCTGTGGGCCTTCCCTCCGACCCCACTCCTTCACCAGAGAGGAAGCTCTCGCCACCTGAGAGCCTCTCCTTTGCCTCCTTCGTCAGGGATATGTCGATCTGCATTCCCTTCCCCGTGGTCTCTGTGGATGAGCCGAGGGCTGAGATGCTCGAGGTCCTCGAATATCCATCACCACCTAGAGAGTCCACGGTACCGTTGCACAATGTCCTCAAAGAGACACTGCTTCAGAACTGGTTGAGACCGTTATCTAATCCCACCATCCCCAAGAAAGCGGAGTCCCAATACAGGATCCACTCAGACCCAGAGTTAATGCGGCCTCAATTGCCTCATGACTCGGCGGTCATGGACTCTGCTCTCAAGAGGGCACGGAGTTCGAGGGATACCGCCTCGGCGCCCCCGGGGCGGGAGTCTCGCACTCTGGACTCGTTTGGGAGGAAGGCCTACCAATCTTCAATGCTCATGACCTGCATTCAATCCTACCAGCTCTACACGAGCATACACATGCGGAATAATGTGAAGCAACTGGCGGACCTGGTCGACAAGCTCCCCCCGGAGCAGTCCAGGCCTTTTGAGGAGGTGGTCAGGCAGCTGAAGGCGTGCAGAAAGTTCCTGTCCAGGGGTATATATGACACCTGTGATGTGGCATCTCATGCTGCGGCCCAAGGTATAGTGATGCACAGGCTCTCATGGCTGCGTGCCTCTGACCTGGACAACCGCACCCAGCAGCGGCTGGCCGACGTCCCTTCCGGGGGGATAATATTTTTGGTGAGAAGGTCGAGCAGTTGGTGGACCAACTACATCAGCGGGAAACCGCCCTCGACAAGCTCTCCCACCGGGCGCCTTCAGCATCCACCTCAGCAGGTGGACGTTTTTCCCGGGCCAGGCAGGCTGCGCCCTACGCCAACAACAAGCGTAGGTACACCCAGCCGGCCCGAAGGCCTCATCAGGCACAGGGACAGTCCCAGCGCGCTCGTTCCCATCAACAGCATGTGCCTAAGCAGCCCCCGGCGCCTCCACAGCAAAAACCGGGGACGGGTTTTTGACTGGATCCATGGGGACATAGCCGCCATCAAAGTGTCCGTGCCGGACGATCTGCCAGTCGGGGGGAGGTTAAAACTTTTTCACCAAAGCTGGCCTCTAATAACCTCCGACCAGTGGGTTCTCCAAATAGTGCGGTGCGGATACGCCCTGAATTTGGCCTCCCCTCAACCAAATTGTCCTCCGGGAGCCCAATCCTTCAGCTCCCAGCACAAGCAGGTACTTGCAGAGGAACTCTCCGCCCTTCTCAGCGCCAATGCGGTCGAGCCCGTGCCACCCGGGCAGGAAGGGCAGGGATTCTATTCCAGGTACTTCCTTGTGGAAAAGAAAACGGGGGATGCGCCCCATCCTAGACCTGAGAGGCCTGAACAAATACCTGGTCAAAGAGAAGTTCAGGATGCTTTCCTTGGGCACCCTTCTACCAATGATTCAGAAAAACGATTGGCTATGTTCCCTGGATTTAAAGGACGCATACACTCACATCCCGATACTGCCAGCTCACAGACAGTATCTCAGATTCCGCCTGGGCACACGGCACTTTCAGTATTGTGTTACTGCCCTTTGGGCTCGCCTCTGCCCCACGGGTGTTCACGAAGTGCCTCGTGGTGGTAGCGTCGTATCTACGCAAGCTGGGAGTGCACGTGTTCCCATATCTCGATGATTGGCTGGTCAAGAACACCTCGGAGGCAGGAGCTCTCCGGTCCATGCAGTGCACTATTCACCTCCTGGAGCTGCTGGGGTTTGTGATAAATTACCCAAAGTCCCATCTCTAGCCAGTCCAATCTCTGGAATTCATAGGAGCTCTGCTGAATTCTCAGATAGCTCAGGCCTTTCTTCCCGAAGCGAGGGCCCACAACCTCCTGTCCCTCGCTTCCCAGACCAGAGCGTCTCAGCAGATCACAGCTCAGCAGATGTTGAGACTCCTAGGTCATATGGCCTCTACAGTTCATGTGACTCCCATGGCTCGTCTTCACATGAGATCTGCTCAATGGACCCTAGCCTCCCAGTGGTGCCAGGCCACAGGGAATCTAGAAGATGTCATCCGCCTCTCCACCAGTTGCCGCACTTCACTGCACTGGTGGACCATTCGGACCAATTTGACCCTGGGACGCCCATTCCAAATTCCACAGCCCACGAAAGTGCTAACGACGGATGCATCTCGCCTGGGGTGGGGAGCTCATGTCGATAGGCTTCACACCCAGGGACTGTGGTCCCTCCAGGAAAAAGATCTTCAGATCAACCTCCTGTAGCTCCGAGCGGTCTGGAACGCACTGAAGGCTTTCAGAGATCGGCTGTCCTGTCAAATTATCCAAATTTGGACAGACAATCAGGTTGCAATGTATTACATCAACAAGCAGGGGGGCACCGGATCTCGCCCCCTGTGCCAGGAAGCCGTCAGGATGTGGCGTTGGGCTTGCCAGTTCGGCATGCTTCTCCAAGCCACATACCTGGCAGGTGTAAACAACAGTCTGGCCGACAGACTGAGCAGAGTCATGCAACCGTACGAGTGGTCGCTCAATTCCAGAGTGGTACGCAAGATCTTCCGAGAGTGGGGCACTCCCTCGGTGGACCTTTTCGCCTCTCAGACCAACCACAAGCTGCCTCTGTTCTGTTTCAGACTACAGGCCCACGGCAGACTAGCGTCGGATGCCTTTCTCCTCCATTGGGGGACCGGCCTCCTGTATGCTTATCCTCCCATACCTTTGGTAGGAAAGACCTTACTGAAGCTCAAGCAAGACCACGGCACCATGATTCTGATAGCGCCCTTTTGGCCCCGCCAGATCTGGTTCCCTCTTCTTCTGGAGTTGTCCTCCGAAGAACCGTGGAGATTGGACTGTTTTCCGACTCTCATTTCGCAGAACGACGGAGCACTTCTGCACCCCAACCTTCAGTTTCTGGCTCTCACGGCCTGGATGTTGAGGGCGTAGACTTTGCTTCGTTGGGTCTGTCAGAGGGTGTCTCCCGTGTCTTGCTTGCCTCTAGGAAGGATTCCACTAAAAAGAGTTACTTTTTCAAGTGGAGGAGGTTTGTTGTTTGGTGTGAGAGCAAGGCCCTAGAACCTCGGTCTTGTCCTGCACAGAACCTGCTTGAATACCTTCTGCACTTATCAGAGTCTGGCCTCAAGACCAACTCAGTAAGGAATCACCTTAGTGCGATTAGTGCTTACCATCTTCGTGTGTTGGGTAAAGCCATCTCTGGAGAGCCTTTAGTCGTTCGATTCATGAGAGGCTTGCTTTTGTCAAAGCCCCCTGTCAAGCTTCCTGCAGTGTCATGGGATCTCAACGTCGTCCTCACCCAGCTGATGAAACCTCCTTTTGAGCCACTGAATTCATACCATCTGAAGTACTTAACCTGGAAGGTCATTTTCTTGGTGGCAGTTACTTCAGCTCGTAGGGTCAGTGAGCTTCAAGCCCTGGTAGCTCATGCTCCGTATACTAAATTTCATCATAACAGAGTAGTGCTCCGCACTCACCCTAAGTTCCAGCCAAAGGTGGTGTCGGAGTTCCATCTTAACCAGTCAATTGTCTTGCCAACATTCTTTCCCAGACCGCATACCCGCCCTGCTGAACGTCAGTTGCACACATTGGACTGCAAGCGAGCATTGGCCTTCTATTTGGAGCGGACACAGCCCCACAGACAGTCCGCCCAATTGTTTGTTTCTTTCGACCCCAACAGGAAAGGGGTCGCTGTCGGGAAACGCACCATCTCCAATTGGCTAGCAGATTGTATTTCCTTCACTTACGTTTAGGCTGGGCTGACTCTTGAGGGTCATGTCACGGCTCATAGTGTCAGAGCCATGGCAGCGTCGGTGGCTCACTTGAAGTCAGCCACTATTGAAGAGATTTGCAAGGCTGCGACGTGGTCATCTGTCCACACATTCACATCACATTACTGCCTCCAGCAGGATACCCGACGCGACAGTCGGTTCGGGCAGTCGGTGCTGCAGAATCTGTTTGGGGGTTTAAATCCAACTCCACCCTCCAGGACCCGAATTTATTCTGGTCAGGCTGCACTCTCAGTTAGTTGTTCTTCGTAGGTCAATTTCTGTTATGCCCTTGCCATTGCGAGGTTCAATTGACCTGAGTTCTTGTTTTGAGTGAGCCTGAGAGCTAGGGATACCCCAGTCGTGAGAACAAGCAGCCTGCTTGTCCTCGGAGAAAGCGAATGATACATACCTGTAGCAGGTGTTCTCTGAGGACAGCAGGCTGATTGTTCTCACCTACCCTCCCTCCTCCCCTTTGGAGTTGCGTTTTTTGATCATTTTGCTTGTCATTCAACTGAGCGGGAACGGTCGCGCACGGGCGGGAAGACGGCCGCGCATGCGCGGTGGGCGTGCCCTGCATGCGGGACCGCCCGCAAAGTTTTGCTCCGGTTGGTGGGGGCTGCCGTGGACGTCAACCCAGTCATGAGAACAATTAGCCTGCTGTCCTCAGAGAACACCTGTTACAGGTATGTATCATTCGCTACCACCACTATCAGTGTTGCATTCTGACATTTGGCTTGGCATTAGCTCTGTGTGTATTCAGAAAATGATTAGTCATTTAGCTTCTGCTACCATGACTAATCATAAACTAGGATTGCTCATATTTCCCATTCTGGACAGTTGGCTGGTCAGAAATTTCTCAGTTTAGCTCATTTATCAGTGAGCTACGTTTTATCTGGATGCTGGAGCTACTAGCATTGATCGTCAATTAACAAAAATCCCACAAGAGTCTTAGCCCACTAGCAACAATCATTCAGGAATTTGCTATCTCAGCGTATATTTATGCAAATGACTTTATCTGTTAAACTGACCCTGTTGGCCCTTCCCGAAATGATCTTCAATCCAGTTGTGATTCTGTAACATGTTGACTTTCTACCCATCACCTTGTTATTCAGATAGAACTGTAATGCACTGGTTTAGAAATTGTTCGCCATTTCAACCGCTTTTTCTGTTAGGCTTCTGTATTTCCCCAGTTAATTCCTTCTGTTATCTCAGAGTTTTGGACTCCCATCTTACTTTCAATTCTCACATTTCATCCCTTGTCAAATTCACTTTTTACACATTAAAACAGCTTCAAATATCGGACCATGTTTGAGTCACAACTCTTTTCACAGTCTTATTTTGTCACATATCTCGAAACTCGACTACTGTAACATCATTTACTCAGGTATTCCTCATGCCAGTGGTTCCCAAACCTGGTCCTGGAGGCACCCCAGCCAGTCAGGTTTTCAGGATACCCACAATGAGTATTCATGAAAGAGATTTGCATGCACTGTCTCCACTGCATTCAAATGTAATTCATAAATATTCATTGTGGGTATCCTGAAAACCTGACTGGTAGGGGTGCCTCCAGGACCAGGTTTAGGAGCCACTGCCTCATTCACTGGTTAAGAAACTTCAAGCAATACAGAATACTGCCATTCATCTTCTCTGTCATGAGAAAAAAATGTGATAGTCACACCGACTTAAAAATCACTCCTGGCTCCCAGTCTCTTTTTGGATGTAGTATAAGATCCTCCTTTTGTATTACAAAGCTCTTCATTTTGGATCCTTTTATATCTTTCCACATTAACTATTCCCTATAGCCCAACATGTGCTGTTCAATCTTTGAATAATCACCAATTGGTTCTGCTGGGCCCAAAACTTGCAGATCAAGAACAAACTAGATGTACATTTCTTTCTTTATGGCTTCAGCCTTTTGGATTAGTCTTCCTCTCTTTATTTGTAGTGAATCCTCCTTACCCAGATTTAAGTCCTTCATTAAAACTTGTCGTTTCTCTCAAGTTTTCGATGCCCTCCCTTGATGTGGTTTTGAGCTCTCTTTCCTCCTTTTCTGTTTCTTCTTTCCTTCTAGTTTCTTCAGTGTCTTTGTCTGGATGTTTGCTTAACTTTTCTACCCATGGTATTGTAGTTTCTTTCCATTCTGTGTTTTAGCCCGTACACCGCTTAGCAATGCATGTCAGATTTGAGCAGTATAGCAAATAAGAATAAAGAATATTTCCCCTCTCCCGCCTTTCTTCCAGAGTATACATATTGTTCTCCGAGGACAAGCAGGCTGCTTGTTCTCACGACTGGGTGACGTCCGCGGCAGCCCCCACCAACCGGAAAAAAGCTTCGCGGGACGGTCGGCACGCAGGGCACGCCCACCGCGCATGCGCGGCCGTCTTCCCGCCCGTGCGCGACCGCTCCCGCCAGTTCCTTTTTTTCCGCGTCTGGAGAGAGT
Source organism: Microcaecilia unicolor (assembly GCF_901765095.1). NCBI lineage: Eukaryota > Metazoa > Chordata > Amphibia > Gymnophiona > Siphonopidae > Microcaecilia > Microcaecilia unicolor. Next base: position 71,200,626 of record NC_044040.1, read on the forward strand.
CGTGCCCCGCCGCTCTCTCTCTGATTCAGCCGCCGGATTTTCGATCGCGTTTACGCCGATCGTGCTTTTTCTTTGTTTATTTAGGTTTAGTTACCGTCCGGTTTCTTTTTGAAAAAAAAAAAAAAAAAAGAAACCCTGCGCGTGTGGAGCACGCGCTCCCTTTTTTCCCTCGCTTCCAGCGGGGACGCTGCGTTGCGGCCTAGTGGCCGCACGGTCGTTTTCCTTTTCGTGGTGTGATTTCAGCCACCATTGACGACTTTGACTTCGCCGACGCGATTTTTCCGTCGATGTCCTCGAAGGTCCCGAGTGGATTTAAAAAGTGTGGTCGCTGCGGCCGGCCGATCTCGCAGACCGACACCCACGCTTGGTGCCTCCAGTGCCTCGGGCCGGAGCACAATATCAAGTCGTGTTCTCTGTGTCTTGGTCTCCGGAAACGGACTCAGGTTGCGAGGCAAGTTCTGCGGGACCGTCTTTTTGGAACTTGCGCCGGCCCCTTGACGTTGACCTCGAAGGCATCGGTATCGACGCCCGGCCCTTCGGTACCGGTATCGATGCCCGAGACATCGGCACCGATGGCAGCGACCCCAGGAGAACAGGTCCCGTCGGCCCGCCGGTCCTACTACTACTACTACTACTACTTAACATTTCTAGAGCGCTACTAGGGTTACGCAGCGCTGTGAGAGTGGGGGTGAGAGGCCGCGTGGGCAGTCGGCCCCGGTCACTCCCTCAGCTCGTGGGCCACGGGACCGAACCCTGTCTGACCCGGTACCTCGAGACCGAGGGGGATCGACCTCCTCCTCCTCCATGCCTTCCGGCGCCGGTGACGGGCATCGTAAGAAAGATAAGAAGCGTCGTCACCGGTCGCCCTCGGTGCATCCGGATATCGGAGAGGAGGCGACGCCGAAGCGTCATCGTCGAGAGGAGAGGTCTCCGTCGGTTGTGGAGGTACCGACGCATCGGGGTTCCGGCACCTCGGTGCCGTCTCCTGGCCCCCAGCAGCTTCTGGCGCCGACACCCCTACCGGCCCCACCGCCTTTCCCGGCAGCGGGCCTGGACGAGTGCCTCAGAGCCATCCTTCCGGGGATCCTGGAAGGGCTGATACGCCAGGCTGTGCCCCCTCGGCGCCGATGACTGTGGCGCCGGCGAGCTCTAGCCCGGCGCCGGGGCCGTCGACACCGCCGCCGCTGCTTGCGGTGCCGGTCTCGACCGCCACGCAGGTGGAGTCGACGTCGATGGAGGGAGCTCCGTCCCCGCCGGCGCGGGAGTCCACCGCTCGACGACACCGAGACCTTGGTGCCTCGACGTCGAGCCGGGCCCGGTTCAGGACTCAGCTACATGAGCTTATGTCCGACACCGAGGATGAGGACTCGTGGGGGGAAGAGGAGGACCCTAGATATTTCTCGTCAGAGGAGTCTACGGGCCTTCCCTCGGACCCCACGCCTTCACCGGAGAGGAAACTCTCACCTCCCGAGAGTCTCTCCTTTGCCTCCTTTGTGCGGGATATGTCTATTAGCATTCCCTTCCCCGTGGTCTCTGTGGAAGAGCCGAGGGCCGAGATGCTCGAGGTCCTCGACTATCCATCACCACCTAGAGAGTCCTCCACGGTGCCGCTGCACAATGTCCTTAAGGAGACGCTGCTTCGGAACTGGGTGCGACCATTAACTAACCCCACCATTCCCAAGAAAGCAGAGTCCCAGTACAGGATCCACTCCGACCCAGAGCTAATGCGGCCACAATTGCCCCATGACTCAGCGGTCATGGATTCTGCTCTCAAGAGGGCACGGAGTTCGAGGGATACCGCCTCGGCGCCCCCGGGGCGGGAGTCTCGCACTCTGGACTCGTTTGGGAGGAAGGCCTACCAATCCTCCATGCTCGTGACCCGCACCCAATCATACCTGCTCTATATGAGCATTCACATGCGGACCTATGTGCAGCAACTGGCGGACCTGGTCGAGAAGCTCCCGCCGGAGCAGTCCAGGCCTTATCAGGAGGTGGTCAGGCAGCTGAAGGCGTGCAGAAAGTTCCTGTCCAGGGGTATCTATGACACCTGTGACGTGGCATCTCGTGCTGCGGCCCAAGGTATAGTGATGCGCAGGCTCTCATGGCTGCGTGCCTCTGACCTGGACAACCGCACCCAGCAGAGACTGGCCGACGTCCCTTGCCGGGGGGATAACATTTTTGGTGAGAAGGTCGAGCAGATGGTGGACCAACTGCATCAGCGGGAAACCGCTCTCGACAAGCTCTCCCACCGGGCGCCTTCAGCATCCACCTCCACAGGTGGACGTTTTTCCCGGGCCCAGCAGGCTGCACCCTATTCTTTTGCGAAGCGTAGGTACAACCAGCCGGCCCGAAGGCCTCGTCAGGCACAGGGACAGCCCCAGCGCGCTCGTTCTCGTCAACAGCGTGCGCCTAAGCAGCCCCCTGCGCCTCCACAGCAAAAGCCGGGGACGGGCTTTTGACTGGATCCACGGGAACATAGCCGCCCTACAAGTGTCCATACCGGACGATCTGCCGGTCGGAGGGAGGTTAAAATTTTTTCACCAAAGGTGGCCTCTCATAACCTCCGACCAGTGGGTTCTCCAAATAGTGCGGTGCGGATACGCCCTGAATTTGGCCTCCCTGCCTCCAAATTGTCCTCCGGGAGCTCAGTCTTTCAGCTCCCATCACAAGCAGGTACTTGCAGAGGAACTCTCCGCCCTTCTCAGCGCCAATGCGGTCGAGCCCGTACCACCCGGGCAGGAAGGGCAGGGATTCTATTCCAGGTACTTCCTTGTGGAAAAGAAAACAGGGGGGATGCGTCCCATCCTAGACCTGAGAGGCCTGAACAAATTCCTGGTCAAAGAAAAGTTCAGGATGCTTTCCTTGGGCACCCTTCTGCCAATGATTCAGAAAAACGATTGGCTATGTTCCCTGGATTTAAAGGACGCATATACTCACATACCGATACTGCCAGCTCACAGACAGTATCTCAGATTCCGCCTGGGCGCACGGCACTTTCAGTATTGTGTGCTGCCCTTTGGGCTCGCCTCTGCCCCACGAGTGTTTACCAAGTGCCTCGTGGTGGTAGCGGCCTACCTACGCAAGCTGGGAGTGCACGTGTTCCCATATCTCGACGATTGGCTGGTCAAGAACACCTCGGAGGCAGGAGCCCTCCGGTCCATGCAGTGCACTATTCAGCTTCTGGAGCTGCTGGGGTTTGTGATAAATTACCCAAAGTCCCATCTCCAGCCAACCCAGTCTCTGGAATTCATAGGAGCTCTGCTGAATACCCAGACGGCTCAGGCCTACCTTCCCGAAGCGAGGGCCACCAATCTCCTGGCCCTGGCTTCGCAGACCAGAGCGTCTCAGCAGATCACAGCTCGGCAGATGTTGAGACTTCTGGGTCATATGGCCTCCACAGTTCATGTGACTCCCATGGCTCGTCTTCACATGAGATCTGCTCAATGGACCCTAGCTTCCCAGTGGTTCCAAGCCACCGGGAATCTAGAAGATGTCATCCGCCTCTCCACCAGTTGCCGCACTTCACTGCTCTGGTGGACCATCCGGACCAATTTGACACTGGGACGTCCATTTCAAATTCCACAGCCCACGAAAGTGTTGACGACGGATGCATCTCGCCTGGGGTGGGGAGCTCATGTCGATGGGCTTCACACCCAGGGTCTGTGGTCCCTCCAGGAAAAGGATCTGCAGATCAACCTCCTGGAGCTCCGAGCGATCTGGAACGCACTGAAGGCTTTCAGAGATCGGCTGTCCTGCCAAATTATCCAAATTCGGACAGACAATCAGGTTGCAATGTATTACGTCAACAAGCAGGGGGGCACCGGATCTCGCCCCCTGTGGCAGGAGGCCGTCGGGATGTGGCGTTGGGCGTGTCGGTTCGGCATGCTCCTCCAAGCCACGTACCTGGCAGGCGTAAACAACAGTCTGGCCGACAGACTGAGCAGAGTCATGCAACCGCACGAGTGGTCGCTCCACGCCAGAGTGGTACGCAAGATCTTCCGAGAGTGGGGCACCCCCTCGGTGGACCTTTTCGCCTCTCAGACCAACCACAAGCTGCCTCTGTTCTGTTCCAGACTTCAGGCACACGGCAAGCTAGCGTCGGACGCTTTTCTCCTCCATTGGGGGACCGGCCTCCTGTATGCTTATCCTCCCATACCTTTGGTGGGGAAGACCTTACTGAAGCTCAAGCAAGACCGCGGCACCATGATTCTGATAGCGCCCTTTTGGCCCCGTCAGATCTGGTTCCCTCTTCTTCTGGAGTTGTCCTCCGGGGAACCGTGGAGATTGGAGTGTTTTCCGACTCTCATCTCGCAGAACGACGGAGCGTTGCTGCACCCCAACCTTCAGTCCCTGGCTCTCACGGCCTGGATGTTGAGGGCGTAGACTTCACTGCGTTGGGTCTGTCTGAGGGTGTCTCCCGGGTCTTGCTTGCCTCTAGGAAGGATTCCACTAAAAAGAGTTACTTTTTCAAGTGGAGGAGGTTTGTCGTGTGGTGTGAGAGCAAGGCCCTAGAACCTCGTTCTTGCCCTGCACAGAACCTGCTTGAATACCTTCTGCACTTATCAGAGTCTGGCCTCAAGACCAACTCAGTAAGGAATCACCTTAGTGCGATTAGTGCTTACCATTATCGTGTGGAAGGTAAAGCCATCTCTGGAGAGCCTTTAGTCGTTCGATTCATGAGAGGCTTGCTTTTGTCAAAGCCCCCTATCAAGCCTCCTACTGTGTCATGGGATCTCAACGTCGTCCTCACCCAGCTGATGAAACCTCCTTTTGAGCCACTGAATACCTGCCATCTGAAGTACTTGACCTGGAAGGTCATTTTCTTGGTGGCAGTTACTTCCGCTCGTAGGGTCAGTGAGCTTCAAGCCCTAGTAGCTCATGCTCCATATACCAAATTTCATCACAACAGAGTAGTGCTCCATACCCACCCAAAGTTCCTGCCGAAGGTGGTGTCGGAGTTCCATCTTAACCAGTCAATTGTCTTGCCAACATTCTTTCCCAGGCCGCATACCCGCCCTGCTGAACGTCAGTTGCACACATTGGACTGCAAGAGAGCATTGGCCTTCTACTTGGAGCGGACACAGCCCAACAGACAGTCCGCCCAATTGTTTATTTCTTTCGACCCTAACAGGCTAGGGGTCGCTGTCGGGAAACGCACCATCTCCAATTGGCTAGCAGATTGCATTTCCTTCACTTACGCCCAGGCTGGGCTGACTCTTGAGGGTCATGTCACGGCTCATAGTGTCAGAGCCATGGCAGCGTCGGTGGCCCACTTGAAGTCAGCCACTATTGAAGAGATCTGCAAGGCTGCGACGTGGTCATCTGTCCACACATTCACATCTCATTACTGCCTCCAGCAGGATACCCGACGCGACAGTCGGTTCGGGCAGTCGGTGCTGCAGAATCTGTTTGGGGTGTAAATCCAACTCCACCCTCCAGGACCCGAATTTATGCTGGTCAGGCTGCACTCTCAGTTAGTTGTTCTTCGTAGGTCAATTTCTGTTGTACCCTCGCCGTTGCGAGGTTCAATTGACCTGGGTTCTTGTTTTGAGTGAGCCTGAGAGCTAGGGATACCCCAGTCGTGAGAACAAGCAGCCTGCTTGTCCTCGGAGAAAGTGAATGATACATACCTGTAGCAGGTGTTCTCCGAGGACAGCAGGCTGATTGTTCTCACCTACCCTCCCTCCTCCCCTTTGGAGTTGTGTGTTTCATCTTTTGCTAGTCATTCAACTGGCGGGAGCGGTCGCGCACGGGCGGGAAGACGGCCGCGCATGCGCGGTGAGCGTGCCCTGCGTGCCGACCGTCCCGCGAAGCTTTTTTCCGGTTGGTGGGGGCTGCCGCGGACGTCACCCAGTCGTGAGAACAATCAGCCTGCTGTCCTCGGAGAACACCTGCTACAGGTATGTATCATTCACTATATCTTTGTCTGTCACCATATACTTTATGATAAAGACCACTGACCATTTTTGTAGCCGCCCTCTGACCAAGTCCATCCTGTTTATATCTTTTTGAAGATGCTTTCTGCAGAGTTGTACACAGTATTTTAAATGAGGTCTCACCAGGAGCATCATCACCTCCTTTTTTTTCTACTGGCTATTCCTCTCCCTATGCACCCAAGCATCCTTTCACTGCCAACTTTTCTACCTGTTTGGTCACCTTAAGGTCATCGCATGTGATCACATCCAAGTCCCACTCCCCTTTCATGCCCAAAAGTTCTTTACTCCCTAAACTATACCGCTCCCTTGGGGTTTTTGCATCCCAAATGCATGACCTTGCATTTAATCTTAGCTGCCTAGCTTTGCTAGGTCCTTCTTCATGTTATCCACACCATCAAGGGTGTCGACTTCATTGCAGATTTTGGTATTATCTACAAAGAAAAGCAACCAAGGGGCCCTTTTACTAAGGCGCGCCCAAAAGTGGCCTGCGCTGGTGTACGTGTGTGTTTTGGATGCACGCTGGTCCATTTACTCTGCATGCCTGGGGAAAGGCATTATTTCAGTGTGCTGGAAAATGGACGTGCGGCAAAATGAAAACCAGCACGCATCCATTTTCGGCCTTAGACCTTACCGCCACCCATTGACTTAGTGGTAATGTTACACGCGCTAACTGGGCAGCTTGGTGACCAAACAGCTTACGGAATACCTGGACAAGTACTCAATACTACATGACTCACAATCAGGATTCCGCTCCCACCATAGTACCAAAACTGTCCTAGTCACTCTCCTGGCCAAATTCAAACAGGAAATAGCCATAGGTAAAAGCATACTTCTTCAATTCGACATGTTGATCGCATTCGACATGGTAAACCATAATATACTACTAAGACTCCTTGGCCACTTTGGGATTGTTGGTAACGTACTCAATTGGATCAAGGGCTTTCTCACCACCAGAACATACCAAGTAAAATCAAATTCAAATATATCACCCCCGTGGAAAGCAGCCTGTGGAGTACCTCAGGGATCACCATTATCACCAATACTCTTCAACATGATGATGATCCCACTGGCAAAATCCTTATCCAATCTAGGCCTTAACCCATTCATCTATGCAGATGATGTTACAATCTACATTCCCTTCAGACATGCTTTGACTGAAATAACCAATGAAATCAATGATGGCCTGAACATCATGGACTCTTGAGCAAACTCATTCCAACTGAAACTGAACACTGAAAAAACACACTGCCTTATCCTCTCTTCTCAACATAATAAATAGAAACCCGCAACCATAAACACCCCATCACACACACTCCCTATTTCAGACAGCCTAAAAATACTTGGAGTCACAATCGACCGCAACCTCACTCTCAAGAGCCAAGTAAAAACAGTAATAAAGAAAATGTTCTACTCAATGTGGAAGCTCAAACGAATAAAACCTTTCTTCCCGAGGGATACCTTTCGTAAACTAATACAATCAATGGTCCTAAGCCATGCAGATTACTGCAACGGAATCTATTCGGGATGTAAAGAACAACTCACAAAAAAACTCCAGACCGCCGAAAACACAGCAGCCAGACTGATATATGGTAAAACACGATTCGAAAGCGCTAAACCCCTTCGAGAGAAGCTGCACTGGCTCCCAGTCAAAGAACGGATCATCTTCAAAATCTGCACTTTGGTCCACAAAATCATCTACGGCTCCCAGGGTACGTGATAGACCTCATAGATCTACCAACTAGAAACAGACTTGGATCAGCACAATCATACCTAAACCTACATTACCCAAACTGTAAAGGGCTAAAATACAAAACAACTTATGCATCTAGCATCTCCTACATAAGCACACAACTATGGAATGGACTCCCATATGCAGTGAAAACAATACATGCCCACCTAAACTTCAGGAAATCATTAAAAACCCACCTCTTCAAAAAGCTTATCCCACCAATCCAACATAAATCCTCACACCCAGCAACACAATATACTGGACAATTTACTTTCCTCTTTCCCCTCGACCCCATGACACCTGATTCACTTCTACCTCATCTGACCTCAACACAATCTTGTATTTGTTATCAACCAAAATGACAAACACCTTTATGGTACTTTGTAAGCCACATTGAGCCTGCAAATAGGTGGGAAAATGTGGGATATAAATATAACAAATAAAAATAAAATAAATAAGTGTCCAGCGTGCGTCAACTGACGATTACCGCTGGGTAAACGCCACATGGTAAAAAATAGAAAATATTTTCTACATCATGTTTTCGGAGCGTGCCAAAAATGGAATTACTGCTGGGGCATACCGTAGCCAGGTGGCAGTACCAATTTGACGCTCGTTGGGCGCATGTAGGCGCCTATGCACCTTTGTAAAAGGGCCCCCAAATGTGGAACAGTAGCAGTGGTGTAGACCATAGATGGCGCGATAAGGTGGAGCCAAAGAATGGAGGAAGTAAACTTCATTGAAGGATCCGACACAGCCCATGTTTCAACAAACGCCTGCATCAGGGGTCTGTACACATAAAAATACAATATCAGTTACTCAAATTAAATACTTTTACAGAAAATTAGATAAATGTTAATAAATCAGCGTTACATCAAATCAAACGTATAAATGGCAAGTGACCGACTCACCTGCAAATGCGCAGTAGAGTCGGAGCGCTGAGAGTGTAGAAGTCCAAGCCCCTCCTCCACCAGCAGTACAGCCCAATAGGGAGGAGGGCTTGGACATGGGCGTGGAAATCAGAGGGGAAAGGAGGGGGCGGAACTGAGGGAAACAGACGCTGGGGGGAGAGCAGGGGAGAGAGCAGGGTTGATGGACGGGGGGGAGACTATAGGAAAACAAAAAACTAGCCCGTTGTTACGGGCTTAACGGCTAGTATAAAATAAAACATAAATACCAAGATAGTTCTTTCCTGTGATGTGATGCTTCTTATGTGACTTAAAAATCATAATATTACAATTTCTAATACACTGTAAAAAGACAATTTTAACATAAAATTAAAGCGCATGTTAGTAAATATACTGCATAAAACATTTTAAACAGGTATTTATTTTATAGTTGTAGGTCTAGCAAACAATCATTCATTGTTGTTTTAGTAATGAATTGATAATGAGTTGGACAGTCTGGATGGACTGTTCAGGTGTTTGGTTCTTTTTAACAATTTTGTAAACGATATTGTAGAAGGGCTATCTGGTAAGGTTTGCCTCTTTGTAACATAGTAAGAGAACTATGTTACAAAGAGGCAAACCTTACCAGATAGCCCTTCTACAATATTGTTTACAAAATTGTTTAAAAAGAACCAAACCTTGCGGCACACCACTGGTAACTCCCTTTCCTCAGAATAAGCTCCATTTACCATTACCCTCTGTCACCTTCCACTCAACCAGTTCCTCACCCAGGTAGTCACTCTAAAGCCCAATACCAAGGGCACTCAGTTTATTTATTAGTCGTCTATGCGGAACTGTGTCAAAGGCTTTTCTAAAATCTAAATACACCACATCTAATGTCCCTCTTCGATCCAATTCTCTGGTCACCCAATCAAAGAAATTAATTTGATTTGTTTGACAAGACCTGCCTCTAGTGAAACCATGTTGCCTCACGTTGTATAATCCATTGGATTCCAGAAACATCACTATTCTCCATTTTAAAAGCATTCCCGTTAATTTATGTACCACAGAAGTTAGACTAACCAGCCTGTAGTTCCCAGTCTCTTCCTTTCTTCTGCTGTTGTAGATTGGGACCAGCCAGTGTAGCTACCAGAACTTCCCTAAGTTCCTTTAGTACCCTCAGATGTATGCCATCTAACCCCATCGCTTTGTCCACCTTTAGCTTGCTCATCATGAAATTAGTCCTGTGAAAATTGTTCAGAGTTTACCACACCTCCATTCCTATTTGTGTTTGTTTTTTGTAGTCCTGCTCCTGGCCCTTCAGCTGTGTATTTGTTGAGCAATTCTGCCTTATCTTTATCAGCTTCTACATGTTCCTCCCCTTCATTCTTGAGCCTCACAGTGCCACCTTGCACTTCCTCTTAACAGTAACATATCCTCCCTCCTCCCCTCCCCATTTTATTATATAGGCTATTTGTTTTCTTCCATTTTCATCTTTGCTTTCCTGATTGCTCTACCAGCTTCGCTTAGCTTTTCCAGTTATTGTCATCTGTCTTCCTCTTTCTGTGATCTCTTGTGGTTTATGAAGCCTAACCTCTTTTTCCTTTTCTTTTCAACTACTACTTTTCAGAACCAAAGTGGTGTTCTTTTCCCCTTAATTTTATTGCTTTCCTTACAAAAAAGGTTTATTGCCCTTACAATAGCTCCTTTCAATTTTGCTCACTTCTTCAGATGATCCCATCCAGACAATTCCTTGAGATAATCCCCCCTTCTGAACAAACTTAAGGGTTTTTTTTAGTGTTTTTTTTTTTTTTTTTTGAAGTGTAAAACCTTCACTTTTTAATGGACTCTTTCCACACATCTTAATGTTAAATCACACCATCTAGTAATTAGTAGATGCTAGATGATCATCTACTGTATATGTATGGAAGACTGGGACCAATTCTCAGAAGATTGTGTTCGTGAGGAGCTAGCTAAACTAAAAGTAGACAAAGCGATGGGGCCTGATGAGATACATCCGAGGGTGCTCAAGGAACTCGGAGAGGTTTTGGTGGCTCTGCTGTCTGACATATTTAATGCTTCCTTAGAGTCTGGAGTGGTCCCAGAAGACTGAAGAGGGGGGATGTGGTCCCTCTGCACAAGAGTGGAAGTAACGAGGAGGTTGGAAATTATAGACCTGTCAGTCTGACTTAAGTGGTGATCAAACTTATGGAAACACTTCTAAAGCAGAGAATTGTAAGGTTTCTCAAATCGAATGAACTTCAGGACCTGAGGGCAGCATGGCTTCAGTAGCGGCAGGTCGTGTCAGACAAGTCTTGACTGATTTCTTTGATTGGGTGACCAAACAGTTGGACTTGGGAGGTGCGCTAGATGTGATGTACTTGTATTTTAGCAAAGCCTTTGACTCGGTTCTGCACAGGCAATTGATTGAGTTCCCTTGGTATGGGACCTAAAGTGACTGGGTTAAAAATTGGTGAAATGGAAGGAGACAGGGGTTAGTGGTAAATGGAGCTTGCTCTGAAGAAAGGGATGTTATCAGTGGTGTACCGCAGGGGTCGGTCCTCGGGCTGACTCTCTTTAACATCTTTGTGAAGGGCTATCTGATAAGGTTTGTCTCTTTGCGGATAATACCAAACTCTGTAATAGGGTGGACACCCCAGAGGGTGTGGATAGCATGAAGAAGGATCTAGTGAAGCTTGAAGAATGGTCCGATAATTGGCAACTATGATTTAATGCTAACAAATGCAGGGTCATGCACTTGGGTTATAAGAATCCAGGCGAACAGTACAATATAGGAGGTGAAGTGCTTCTGTGTTCAAAAGAAGAAGCAGGACTTGGGGGTACTTGTGTCTGATGACCTTAAAGTCTCCAAACAGGTAGAAAAAACGATGGTCAAAGCCAGAAGGATGCTTGGCTGCATAAGGAGAGGGATGACCAGCAGGAAAAAAAGAGGTGATAGTGCCCTTGTATAAGTCTGCTGAGGCCCCATTTAGAGTACTGTGTGCAATTCTGGAGATCGCACCTACAGAAGGATATAAACAGGATGGAGTCGGTCCAGAGGGCGGCTACAAAATTCGTAAGTAGTTTCTGTCATAAAACATATAAGGACATGCTTATGAACCTCAGCATATCTGGAAGAGAGATGGGAGAGAGGGGATATGATAGAGACGTTTAAATACCTCAGTGGCGTTAATGTACAGGAGGTGAGCCTTTTTCAAATGAAGGAAAACTGTGGAATGAGGGGCCATACGATGAAGTTGAGGAAATAGGCTTAGGAGGAATCTAAGAAAATACTCTTTCACAGAAAGGGTGGTGGGGTGATGGATGCATGGAATGGCCTCCTGGTGGAGATGGGGACTGTGTATCAGAGTTCAAGAAAGCATGGAACAGGCATGTGGGATCCCTCAGGAAAGAAAGAGTGGTTCTCCGAGGACAAGCAGGCTCAATATATTCTAACTTATGGGTCGTCGTCCACGACGGCCCAGGAGACCGGAAGAAACTTCAAAAGCAAAGGAATCCTCTGGAACGTTAAGTCGTGCGGACTGATTCACTGCACATGCGCGAATGGCTTCCCGTAACGCGAACGTGCACTGCTCAGTATTTTTCAATCCGCGATAGAGAAAGTTGTTTTTCTTCAAGTTCCTTTTTTCGGCTCTGGAGAACTGTTTTTTGGCATTCATCACCCAATTTACCCCCTTTTCTCGTTCTATTCAATTTCATTTAGTCAAAAACAAAACTGCCTTTTTTCCTTTATTTTATTAGTTTTCTTCTTCCCCTTTAAAGTTTCATTACTTTTTCGACGCGGCCGCCTTTAGGCAGCTCGGTCGGGCTCTTTTTTTCTTTTTCTGCCCCCTCTTTCTTGGCACCATCGAGCCTTTTGATTTTGCGACCGCCGTTTTTCCCTCCATGTCATCGAGGATACCCAGCGGGTTCAAGCGTTGTACTCGGTACAACCGGACCATCTCCAGTACCGACCCCCACACGTGGTGTCTCCAGTGTCTTGGGCCCGACCATCTCCCAGCTGCTTGTAAGCTGTGTAAATTGATGAAAAAACAGACCCAAGTGGCTTGAGAGGCTCAGCATGAGAAACTCTTTTCGGATCAGTCCGGTCCTTTGACATTGGTATCGAGGTAGGCATCAACATCGGGAGTCCAGGTAATGGCTGCCGAAAGACCGCATCGAGCTGGGAACAGCGAGGCATCGAGTGGGTCTCCACCTGTCTCGAGGCCTACTGCTATGCAGGCCCCCCCGGGACCGACCTGATTCAGACCGGGCCCCGAGGAGGCATGAGGGTTCCACGTCCTCCTCTTCGGTTCCAAGGAGTCTCGATGACGGGCGGCGAGCGAAGGCTAAGAAGCAACCTCATCATTCTCCTGTGCACTGTACTGAGAGCTCCGTGGAGCTGAGGAAATCGGCACCCGAGAAGCGTCAGTGCCGGGAGGACCGCTCACCCTCCATTTAGGAGGTGCTGATGCGTCGGTCATCTGGCAGCCTGGTACCGGCTCCTGAGCCCCTTCAGTCTCTGCAACCGACTCCTGCACCGGCCCCCCCAGCCTTTACCGATGGCAGCTTTCGACGAGCGTATCAGGGCCCTTCTTCCGGAGCTTCTGGAAGGGTTGCTTCGCCAGTCGGCATCGGTTTCAGGGGTGCTTGCGCCTTCCGTACAGACTGCCGAGGCAGCATCTGTGCCATCGCCTTTGAGGAGGTCCCCGTCCGGCGTCGGCTGCCACCCGGGTTGATTCCCCCTCAATGTCGGTGGAGGAAGCTTCGCTGGAGTCCAGGCAGGGATCAACTTGAGGCAGGCTCGGGTTCGAGTTGCTCTTAGGGAGCTCTTGTCCGATACCAATGAGTGCTCGTGGGAAGATGAGGAAGACCCCAGATACTTTTCTGAGGAAGAGTCGTGTGGGGTTCCCTCTGATCCTACTCCGCCAGTTGAGAGTAGAATGCTTCCACCTGAGAGTCTCTCTTTCTCATCTTTTGTGAGGGAAATGTCTAAGGACATTCCATTCCCTAAGGAGGATGTGGATGAGCCCAGGGCCGAGATGCTCAAGGTCTTGGATTATCCTTCTCTGTCCGCTGAGGTTGCTACGGCCCCCTTGCATAATACTCTGAGGGAAGTGCTTATTCGAAATTGGTCGTGCCCTCTTTCTAATCCGGTTGTCCCCAAAAATCTGAGTCCCAGTACAGAGACCATGGAGAGCCTGTAATGGTGAAGGCCCAACTTCCTCACGATTCCATGGTGGTGGACTCTGCTCTCAGAAGAACGAAGAGTACTAGAGACTATGCCTCGGTGCCCCAGGCAGAGAGTCTAGGACCTTGGAATCTTTTGGGAGGAGAACGTATCAGGCCGATATGCTCACCGCCAAAATTCAAACGTACCAGCTCTACACGAGCATCCACTTGCGGAACTCAGTGAGGCACCTGTCCAGTTTAGTTGAAGTACTTCCTCCGGAGCTTGCTGAACCTTTTCACCAGGTGGTCGGGCAGCAAAAGGCGTGTCGCAAATTCCTGGCCAGAGGGTCTTACAACACTTTTGATGTAGCATCCCGAGTAGCTGCTCAAGGTATAGTGATGCGCAGACTCTCATGGCTGCGTGTCTCTGACCTGGATCAGAAGACCCAGCAGTGAATGGCAGATGTTCCTTGCTGGGGAGGGGGGGGATAATCTTTTTGGAGAAAAAGTAGAGGACATGGTCGATCAGATAAAAAAGCATCATGACGCCATGGATTCTCTCTCCCACCGGACGTCTTCTGCTACCGCCTCCTCTTCTAGGAGGTTTTTTGGAGGGAAGAGGAGTGTTCCCTATTCCTATAACAGGCAAAGGTATACTCCTGCTTCTCATCAGCCGGTTCAGGCTCAGCCCCAGCATGCATGTTCCCGTCAACGCCATGCACCTAAGGCCCCTAGGGTTCCCCAGCAAAAGCAAGGGACGGGCTTCTGACTGTCTCCAGTGCAGCATAGCCTCGATAAATGTCCGTGCCGGACGGCTTGCCTGTCGGGGGGAGGTTGATATTTTTTCACCAAAGGTGGCCTCTCATAACCTCTGACAGGTGGGTTCTTCAAATAGTCAGGTTAGGATACACTCTCAATATGGTATCCAAGCCTCCAAATTGCCCACCGGGAGCTCAGTCCTTCCGCTCCCAGCAAAAGCAGGTACTTGTAGAGGAACTCTCTGCCCTTCTAAAGGCCAATGCGGTTGAACCCGTTCCACCAGGGGAAGAAGGGCTGGGATTCCATTCCAGGTACTTCCTTGTGCAAAAGAAAACGGGGGATGCGTCCCATCCTAGACCTAAGGGCCCTGAACAAATTCCTAGTCTGAGAAAAGTTCAGGATGGTTTCCCTGGGCACCGTTCTTCCCATGAGTCAAGAAAACGATTGGCTATGCTCTCTGGATTTAAAGGATGCTTATACTCACATCTCTATACTCCCAGCTCACAGGAAGTAGCTTCGATTCCGATTGGGAACTCAGCACTTTCTGTGTACTGCCCTTTGGCCTAGCATCTGCAGCCAAAGTGCTTGGCAGTTGTCGCAGCATCGCTACGCAGACTGAGAGTGAATGTGTTCCCTTATTTCGACGATTGGCTGGTGAAGAGCACCTTGGAGGCAGGGGCTCTACAGTCCATGTGGATGACTATTTGACTACTGGAGCTACTGGGGTTTGTAATCAGTTATCCCAAGTCCCACCTTGTCCCGGTACAGAAAGTGGAGTTCATTGGAGCTCTGTTGGACACACAGACGTCTCGCGCTTATCTCCCCCAGGCAAGGGCAGACAATCTCCTGGCCCTATTGTCCTTGGCTCAAGCGTCTCAACAGATCTCGCCCTCTGTTTCAGAAAGCCGTCCAGATGTAGCTTTGGGCCCACCACCACGGCATGTTTCTCCAGGCCATGTATCTGGCAGACGTCAAAAATAGTCTGGCCGACAGGTTGAGCAGGATCATGCAACCCCACGAGTGGTCTCTGAACATGCCCACAAGATCTTCTGAGAGTGGGGCACGCCCTCGATGGATCTTTTTGCCACTCAGATCAATCACAAAGTCCCTCAATTCTATTCCAGACTTCAGGCCCACAACAGACTAGCATCAGATGCTTTTCTCCTGTATTGGGGGACAGGCAATCTGTATGCGTATCCTCCCATACCTCTAGTAGGGAAGACTTTGCTGAAACTAAAGCAAGACCATGGAACCATGATTCTGATTGCACCTTTTTGGCCCCATCAGATCTGGTTCCCTCTTCTGGAGTTGTCCTCCGAAGAACCGTGGAGATTGGAGTGTTTTCCGACCCACATCACACAGAACGAGGGGTTGCTTCTACATCCCAACTTCCAGTCTCTGGCTCTCACGGCCTGGATGTTGAGAGCTTAGAGGTTGCTTTTTGGGGCTGTTGGAGGGTGTCTCCCGAGTCTTGCTTGCTTCCAGGAAAGATTCCACGAAAAAGTGTTACTCTTTCAAATGGAGGAGGTTTGCCATTTGGTGTGACAGCAAGGCCCTAGATCCTTTTTCTTGTCCTACACGGACCCTGCTTGAATACCTTCTACACTTATCAGAGTTTGCTCTTAAGACCAACTCCGTAAAGATTCATCTTAGTGCAGTCAGTGCTTTCCATCAATGTGTAGAAGGTCAGCCTATCTCTGGACAGCCTTTAGTTGTTCACTTCATGAGAGGTTTGCTTTTGTCAAAGCCCCCTGTCAAACCTCCACCAGTGTCATGGGATCTCAACGTTCTCACCCAGCTGATGAAAGCTCCTTTTGAGCCATTGAATTCCTGCCATCTGAAGTACTTGACCTGGAAGGTCATTTTCTTGGTGGCTGTTACTTCATCTCGCAGAATCAGTGAGCTCCAAGCCCTGGTAGTCCATGCTCCTTATTTCAAGTTTCACCATAACAGAGTAGTCCTCCACACTCACCCAAAGTTCTTGTCGAAGGTGGTGTCGGAGTTCCATCTGAACCAGTCAGTTGTCTTACCAACATTTTTTCCCCATCCACATACCCGCCCTGGTGAGGACATGTTGCACACCTTGGACTGTAAGAGAGCATTGGCCTTTTACGTAGAGCGGACTAAGCCCTTCAGACAGTGCGCCCAATTGTTTCTTTCAATCCCAACAGGAAAGGAGTCGCCATTGGTAAACGCGCCATCTCCAGTTGGCTAGCAGATTGCATTTCCTTCACTTATGCCCAAGCTGGGCTGACTCTAGAGGGTCATGTCACGGCTCATAATGTCAGATCCATGGCTGCGTCAGTGGCTCACTTGAAGTCAGCCTCCATTGAAGAGATTTGCAAGGCTGCAACGTGGTCATCAGTCCACACATTCACATCTCACTACTGCCTTCAGCAGGATAACCGACGCGACAGTCGTTTTGGGCAATCGGTGCTGCAGAATCTGTTTGGGGTTTAGAATCCAAATCCACCCTCCTAGGCCCGTTTCTGTTTTGTTCCAGGCTACAATCTCACCTAGTTGAATTTATTTTCAGGTCAATCTCTGTTACGTCCTCGCCGTTGCGAGGTCCAGTTGACCAAGGTTTATTATTTTGAGTGAGCCTGGTGGCTAGGGATACCCCATCAGTTAGAATATTGAGCCTGCTTGTCCTTGGAGAAAATGAAGGTACATACCTGTAGCAGGTATTCTCTGAGGACAGCAGGCTCAATATTCTGACAACCCTCCCTCCTCCCCTTTGGAGTTGTTCCTGTTATATATATTTTGTTTTTTATTAAACTGAGCAGCGCATGTTCGCGTCGCAGGCGGGAAGCCGTCCGCGAATGAGCGGTGAATCGCCCACACGACGGAACGTTCTAGAGGATTGCTTTGCTTTTGAAGTTTCTTCCGGTATCCTGGGTCGTCGTGGACGATGACCCATCAGAATATTGAGCCTGCTGTCCTTGGAGAATGCCTGCTACAGGTATGTATCTTCATTTTACTGAGGATGGGCAGACTGGATGGGCCTTTTGTCCCTTACCTACCGTCATGTTTCTATGTTTTTCTGTGTTTCAGAAACACCCTCCCCCTGTTCATAAGCACTAAGTCCAGTATGGCCCCTTCCCATGTGGGTTCCATTACCAAGCACTGGAACAGTTCTCCCAGTAGAGAATCCAGGATCTCCTTACTTCTAGAAGATGCCACAGATAAGGATACCCTAGGGATGTAGCCATGGTTGGCCCTGGGCCCACCTTGTTTGGCTCAGGCCCTCCCAGTAGCGGTGCACCCTTGTTGGTGCCGGAGCTCCCGTTCAAAGGGTTGCTGGCAGCATGTAAGAATCGCTGTTGCCAACTAACCCAGAAGCCATCCCTCTTCTGCTGCACCTGTTCAAAGGGTTTACAGCAGTGTGTAAGAATTGCTGCTGCTGATTAACCCAGAAACCTTTCCTCTGCCGTGTCTTCCCTTTAACTGTGACGTAATTTCCTGGGAGGAATGCAGCAGAGGGAAGGCTTCTGGGTCAGCCGGCAGCAGCACAGCGATTCTTTCTTACATGCTGCCAGCAACCCATTGAAAGGTGCTGTGATGCTCCTGATGCTGCACGGGGGTGGGGGGGGGGGGGAGGAGAGGTTTGGAGAGAGGGAAAGTTGTTGGGCAGCTTGGGAATGGGAATGAAGGGGGATTTGGAGAGAAGGAAAATTGTTGGGTATGGGAATGGAGAGAGAGAAGAGAGATGCTGCACAGGGAGTGTAGGAGAGAGGGAAAATTGATGGGGAGAGGAAATAAAGATGCAGGGGGGTTGTCGGAGAGAGGGAAGATTGTTCGGCATGTATAAGTACATAAGTATTGTCATACTGGGACAGACAGAAGGTCCGTCAAGCCCAGTATCCTGTTTCCAACAGTGGCCAATCCAGGTCACAAATACCTGGCAAGACCCTGGACGGGTAAAGAGAGGTATCATTGTTGGGGCATGGGGGGAGAGAGGGAGAGATGCTGCAAGGCGGGGGGAGAGAGAGGGATAATTGTTAGATGTAGGGTGGGAAGCAGGGGTGAAGGACAAGAGAAGAAGAAATATTGGACCTGGGAGGGATGAGGGAGAAATGTTGGACATTGTGGTGGAGGGAAGGGAGAGATGCTGCAAGGGGGAAAGAGATATTAGACTTGGGATGCAAGGGCGAGAGAGAGAGATGGTGGACAATGGAGAGATGGATGAGGAAAAAGAGAGGGAACGATGTAGGGTGGAGGAAGAGGGAAGGAGAGATGCTGCACAGGAGTGGGGAAGGAGGGGGGGAGATGTTTGATCCAGGGGTTAGAAGGGAGTGAGGGAGAAATGCTGGACTATGGATGGGAGAGAAGAGAGGGAGACATGCTGGTCCGTGGGGGAAGGTGCAAGAGGAAAAAGAAGGGACAGGAATATGCTATGAAGGGGGTAGAGGGCGAAAAGAGGATAAAGAGGGAGCAGATGCTGGGCTGTAAGGGTTGGAAGGAGGGAGACACTCATATGGTGGAACCATGTGGGAGAGGCCAAGGGGAGTGGTAAGGAAATGAACAAGATGAGGATATTGATTACAGGGGGAGTAGATTGAAGATGGAAGGCTGGAGAAGGAATGAGATGGGGAATAGGAGAGCTAGTGGGTGAAAGAAGGATATGGAAATCTGATAGGTATCTGAAAAGTAAAAAGAAAGAGGGGTTAGAGGATGAAATTTGAGTGGACAGAGAGCAGGAAAGAAAGAGCTTAAATGAAAGATCAATATGTCAGAGGCAAGTGTAGTGAGGGAATGGGTGGAGAAAAACAAATGAACAGCAGCTGCTTGAAGAATTAACAGAAAGACAGGAAAGTGGAAAAGAGAAACTGGAACCAACATGATGGAAAAATAAAATGACCAGACAACAAAGGTAGAAAAAGCATTTTATTTTGAATGTATTAATTTAAATTTGTTATCTTGAGTAATGTGCATAGCGGATGTCATTTTATTGTGTTCAGTAGAAAGAGAAATACACTTCTGTTTTTGTTTCTCCACTGTAGCAGTACATGCCGAGGTTCCGAGTTCAGTTTTTGTCAACGTATTTTTATTTCTAATTTATGATCCATTGTTCTGTATTTGGTGAGAGTCTGTCAGTGTGATTGTAATGGTAGGTGGGAAAATTTGAGGGAAGGCAGTGAAAAGAGGGAATTGGGGCTTCTTTATTTTCTGCCTCGGGCCCTTCCATGTCTAACACTTTTCCTGACCCTTGCTGTAGCTGTTGGGGATCCCCAAACTACATTAGCTGAGGTTCTCCTCTTAAGGCAGGCAAAACTCCCTTCAACTAAGCTTGGCAGATGGCGGCAACATCCTTGAGCCATCGATAACTAAGCATGCATGGGGTACCAGCATTGTTGACTCAAGGAGTTGTTGCTACTGCTGCCTGCAAAGCTTGGTAAAAGAGATTTCTAGCTGTCTTTGAAGGAAGTTTTCAGCTGACAGGACTTGGGGATCTTTATTTGCTAAAGTTTATTTTGAGTTGGGGAGGGGTGGAGGAAGGGAGCAGGGCAGAGAGAAAATTTTGTGCCTACCAAAATTGGCTGTCTGGCTATACCACTGGGATACTCCAGTCAACATCTGGCATAAAAGACATACAATGCCTGTTAGCAAGAAAACCTGAAATGTACAGGCTTATAGGAGAGTATGTCTTCTTTCTACCACTTTGTTGGCTTAAATCTGTTAGGGCAGTAATAGGGATATGCACTGCAAAAATATGATTCATCTTCATATGCCTTTTGGCACAAGCCCCATATTTTTGTTGCCTTCCTCTGTACTGCCTCAAGTCTTTCGATGTCCTTATCGAGATATGACCTTCAAAATTGAACACAGTAGTCCAAATGGGGCCCCATCAACGCATAGACAGTCATTAACACCCACTTTCTTCTACTGGATATGCCTCTCTTATTCAGCCTAACATCCTTCTGGCTACCATCACCTCATTGTCACATTGGTTTGCTGCCTTAAGATCCTCTGGCACTATCACCCCAAGATCCCTCTCTCGATCTGTGCTTAGCCTCTCACCCTCTAGCAAATACAACTCTTTTGGGTGTCTGCGTGTTCTTTCCTTCCCCTCTTCTTCATCAGTCCAGCAGCCCCCCACCTGCCTAGCTTCACTAGCCGGCATTACTTCCGGACAAAGAGAATATGTAGTATAAAGAGGAAGAACTGCTCTGTAGACTGCACTGCTAATGACTCTGCCAGTCCCACTCCTTTTGAAGTGGACTTCTGTTTCTGTGGGGTAGAACTGGGAGAGCCATGAGTGGCACGGACTAGACAGCTGCTCAGAGCCTTTATGCCAGATTTGTTTATGGTGGTGGTAACTTCACCTTGCACAGTGAGTAAGCTCCATGCCATAGTAACTGATTCATCATATACAAGATTTTCAATAGAATCGTTTTGTGCACTCTTCAAAGTTCCTCCCTGTCTGTCCTACTAATATTTTCCTAAACCTCGTGCCCACAAAGATGAAAGCACACTGTACACATTGAATTGCAAGAGAGCATTAGCCATCTATCTGCAGCAGGCTAAAAGACCACCTAGCTTTTTCTTTCTTTTGGCTCAAACAGAATGGCAAATGCACTCTCTAATTGGCTGGCAGACTGCATCTCCTTCACTTAGGCCCAGGCAGACTCTTGAAGGTAATGCCACAATTCATAATGTCAGAGCTGCGGCAGTGTTGGTAGCCCACTTGAGGTCGGCCTCTGTGGAAGAGAATGGAAAAATTATATCTTACCTGCTAATTTGCTTTCCTTTAGTCCCTCCATAAGTACATAAGTATTGCCATACTGGGAAAGACCAAAGGTCCATTAAGCCCAGCATCCTGTTTCCAACAGTGGCCAATCCAGGTCATCTTCATCATCAGGCTCTTCATGCTGGTACATAGTCTTAGATAGGGTTGCATCAAGTAGTCTTTGGAGTAGGCTGCGAATACATGGAATGCAACAACATCTGCATGTTACCAATATGGCTGCAGCCACAGCAACCATGGGTGAATACTGAAGTAATCAGGCCACTCCGATACCCAAACCAATCTTCCATCCATTTGGTGAATGGGTCATCAAAGCCTGAATTTTCCGCCAGTTCTTTTGGCAAGGCTGTCTGTCCAGCCAATGCCTTGGTAGTACTTTATTTATTTATTGCATTTGTATCCCACATTTTCCCACCTATTTGCAGGCTCAATGTGGCTTACATAGTTTTATTAACATTGTCATTCTAGGGTATCAGATTCAGTTAGTATTGTGCCGGGATTAAGTAGGAAAGAGGAAGGGAGTGATTTAGGGTAGTTATAGAAGGTGGGTTTCCATAACTGAGTAGATTGATGAGGTGGATTAGTGAGGTTATCGGTTCACGTTGTAGGCTTTGTTGAAGAAGTATGTCTTCAGGCTTTGCGAAAGATGGTTATTTCGCGTTTTCGGGTTTGTAGGTAGTGCATTCCATAATTGCGTGCTCATGTAAGAGAAGGTAGTGGCATGCATCAGCTTGTATTTTAGTCCTTTACAGCTGGGGAAGTGCAGGTTGAGAAATTTGCAGGATGATCTTGTGGCGTTTCTGGGAGGTAGGTCCACGAGGTTTAGCATGTATATTGGAGCGTCTGCGTGAATGATTTTGTGTACAATCGTGCAGATCTTGAATGCAATTCGTTCCTTAAGTGAGAGCCAGTGAAGTTTCTCTGTTAAGGGTTTTGCACTTTCATATTTGGTTTTTCCAAATATGAGTCTGGCGGCAGTATTCTGGGCAGTTTGAAGTTTTTTTGCTAGTCTGTTATTTACAGCCAGCATACAGTGCATTGCAGTAGTCCAGATGACTTATTACCATTGACTGTACCAGGGTACGGAAGATGTGTCTCGGGAAGAACGTTTTTACTCTTTTGAGTTTCCACATGGAGTAGAACATCTTTTTCGTCGTGTTTTTCACGTGGGCATCAAGAGTGAGGTTTCGATCAATGGTGACTCCAAGAATTTTCAAGTTTTGTGAGACAGGAAGAGAACAGTATGGTGTGATTATGGTGGAGAAATATTTTGTGTTATATTGTGAGGTGAGTACAAGACATTGTGTTTTTTCTGCGTTAAGTTTTAGTTGGAATGCACCTGCCCATGTGTGCATTGTTTGGAGGCTTTGGTTGATCTCGTTGGTGATTTCATTTAGATCATGTTTGAACGGGATGTAGATTGTGACATCATCTGCATATATGTAGGGGTTGAGGTTTTGGTTGGCTAGAAGTTTGGCTAAAGGTATCATCATTAGGTTGAATAAAGTTGGTGAGAGGGGGGATCCTTGGGGAACTCCACATTCAGGTGTCCATGGGAGTGATCTGTCTGCGTTCGCTGTTGGTATGATCTTGTGGTCAGGAATCCTTTGAATCATTTGAGAACTGTGCCTCCTACTCCGAAATATTCTAGTATATGTAATAGTATTTCATGATTAACCATGTCAGAGGCACTGGATATGTCAAATTGTAGGAGGAGTATGTTGTTACCAGTTGCAATTGCTTGTTTGAATAAGTTCATTGCGGACACTAGAACAGTTTCGGTGCTATGATTTGACCGAAATCCAGATTGAGATTCGTGCAGAATTGAGTGTTTATTTAGGTATTCAGTGAGTTGTTTCGTCACTATGCCTTCTATGAGTTTGGTTATAAGTGGAATAGATGCTACTGGGCGATAGTTGGTTAGGTCCATTGTGCTTTTCTTCGCATCTTTCGGTAGTGGAGTAAGTAGGATGTTTCCTTTATCCGTGGGAAAGAGCCCATTTTGAAGCCTGTGATTTACGTGGTTCGTGAGGTCTATTTTGAATTGTTTGGGTGCAGCTCTTATTAGACTATTAGGCAAATGTTTAATTTGCATTGTGATTTGGCGTATTTTCCGAGCCAATGTGAGATTTCATTTGATGAGAGGGTGTCGAAGTTAGTCCATGATCGATCTGCTGGGTATTCCCTGGGTTTTGGGTCTAGATATTCAAATATGTTTGTGTAGTCCGTTATATTGGTCGGTATCATGAGTCTGAGCTTTATGATTTTTTCCTTGAAGTAATTAGCAAGATTGGTTGCTGATGGGGTATCTGTGTTGTTGGAGCTAGCCGTAGTAGTGTTTAGGAGACTGTTTACAAGTGAGAAGAGTTTGTGTGTATCCTTGTAGTTTGGTCCTATTTTGGTTTTGTAATATGTCCTTTTACTTCTATCGGGAGCTGTATTCAGAATATATGTACAACAAAACTCTCCAAACATCTGGCAGACTCCGCCTTTCTCCGCCAGTAGCATGTCTAGTGCCAGTCGATTCTGCCACGCCATCATTGAAATGGCATCCAGCTGCTCAGCAATTCCTTTCACAGCATCTCGAGTGTAGTTAACAAACCTCTGTTGGTTGTAATAGATATAGTTGATCCAATCCACATTTTTATTAATTATTACCCACCAAAAGAGGAAGGACTCAAATCCTGCAGTAACCTGGTTCCTTGCCTTTAGGGCTTTAGGAAAGGCCATAGCACAGAGACTATCCTGACCGCTGTTAAGTGAGATTCATGCAAAATTAGAGCATGGCTATATTGCCTTGGTTGTTTCACTTGATCTATCTGCAGATTTTGATTTAATTAATCATAAACTACTTCTTGACAGATTAGGTGAGATTGGTCTTTCAGGGACAATTATGAAATGGTTTATATCTTTTCTTACCGAACGTTCATTTAAAGTAGTTCAGCAGCAATCGTCCTCTACAATATACAATCTACCATGTGGGGTTCCACAGGGATCGGTCCTGTCCCCATTACTGTTTAATCTATATGTCAGTCCCTTGGCACTTCTCATTCAAACAATGGGTATTAGTTTTTATTCTTATGCGGACGATTTTCTTCTTATTCATTATGTTAAACCATCTAATATGGATCTTACACCGCTACAAATCTGTCTGGATAAAGTGGCAGATTGGCTCACAACATATCAATTAGTATTAAATCCAGATAAGACTAACATTTTGGATAGTAGGACAGGGCACATGTCCAGCAGTGGTACCTATGCTATTTGGCCAGAACATCCCTACAGTTAAATCCTTTAGATACCTTGGGGTTATAATTGATTCTGCTCTGACTTTTGAGGGACAAATATCCGACGTACTGAAAAAATCTTTTTTCCATCTTAGGAGACTTCGGTCAGTTAGGAATTCAATTAGTAAGGATTCCCTTAAAACGTTGGCATCTGCCTATATTACCTCACGCTTAGATTATTGTAATATCATATATGCAGGGATCAATCAAGCTAGCTTGAAACGACTACAAAGAATACAGAATACTGCAGCACGTATGATTTGTAGGGCCCGGATGGAAGACAGAGTTACACCTTTACTACATCAACTGCATTGGCTTCCGGTTGAAGCAAGAGTTAAGTTTAAAGCCTTAGTTTTGACCCATAAGGCTTTTTATACACTAAATCCTGACTATCTGTCAAATCTAACTATTCCTTACACTGCCACACGAACCCTTAGATCCCTGACTGACAACAGGTTAGTGATTCCTCCTCTCACTAGGGCTAGATGGGAATCTACATGGAATGCGGCTTTTTTCTATTTGTCTCCCTCTCTTTGGAATGGCCTTCCAAAAGAGATCAGACTTGAGAAA
Organism: Microcaecilia unicolor; assembly: GCF_901765095.1. Classification (NCBI taxonomy): domain Eukaryota; kingdom Metazoa; phylum Chordata; class Amphibia; order Gymnophiona; family Siphonopidae; genus Microcaecilia; species Microcaecilia unicolor. The sequence goes on from NC_044040.1 coordinate 71,225,711, forward strand.
TCTTACTTTCATTTTCGGAAACTTTTTAAAACCTTCTACTTTATCAATTATGTAGAACAGAATTTAGAATAATGGAAGAAAGGTTATAGATGGGCATCTGTAATATATATTAAATCAAAACTGTATTGTTTGTGTAGATTATATTATGTATTTAATTTTGTATTTGCGGTGTTCTCCTGTATACTAAATCATGAGTTATACTGTTTTTCATCTTATGTAGCTAGTTTGTGGTTTTGCTGTGCTTTCCTGTAATGACTGGAGTTCTAATGTTTGTCCAACCTGTACATATTGTATTGCTTCTTTTTTATAAATTGTAAACCGTTCTGTCTTGCAGTAGCAATAAGATACGGTATATAAATTGACGTAAATAAATAAAAACTCATTGGGTACCCCTCGAGGCACCCCAATGTCATCCACATACACATGTGGGTTGAATGATCCGCCAGGTGTCTCAGCCCTCTTTATTCTGTGTGGAATTGATTTTGGCACTTCCAGTGTTCCTGTGGGTAACATATAAAATGGCATGACAACTTGTTTTAATGCACACTCCCCGTGCCACATCTGTGGGAGATGGGGTCTAAGATGGAGATCCCCACACATCCACCAGACATCAGCTTGCAATATGAGTCTGGTAGCGGCTTCAGATTCTGTCGCTTTCCGTGTTCTTCTATAGAAAAGCAAGTGTAGTTACCTGGGTATGAGGTTATCATGGGCGGTCTAATTCTTCCTTTAGTGGGGGGAAAAAGGTGTGACATTATAAGGCAGGCGCCACTGGGTTGATAACTGCTGTTATATAGCTGGACCATGTACTGCAATTCCTCAGGACCATCAGGACTCATTCTGAAGGGTATGGTCCCCAAGGAAAGTCTTGCCTTAGCACACGCCACACAGTCAGACTTGTTTATTTTTCCAGTAGTATAGATTGCCCATGCCATCCATTCATTTTTTCCCCCCCTGGTAACCTGTTTCAAGTTCCAGTTTTCCTTCAGTGGTCAGATTTTCAAATCTGATCATTTTAGGCAGGGAAAGTTCAAAGTTCTCTCGAGAAATATTTCTCTCCAATATTTGGATAAAGAAATGTCCAATGGGATCAGTCCCGGAGACGTATGTTCCCACAGCATATAAACGTTCATCTGCCTTCCAGGGTGTTTGTAAAGTAATTAGTAGTTTATTGTAGTTTGTTTCATTAGTACATTCGGACACTGCTTTTTTTATGATGGAAAATCTGCTTTGGATCTCAGTATCCTTTGAGGTAGTGCTCGAGCTGCCTCAACAAGGTGTCTTTCTTGAATAAATTCCCCCTGCATCCAATCAAATTGGTCTTGGGAATTATTCCCTTTCTGGTCTCCAGATGGCAGACGATGATAATCTGACAGCCTGAGACAACACGAAGAGTTCCCCTTGAGAAAGCCAGGAGGGCGAAACAGGCTCCTGTTGGGGAATGCTGATCTATCGGCATACAGATAAGTCATAAATACCTTAAGCCATCTGTAGCAAGCATACAATGTGAGAGCTAAAGGGCACGCTTTGTAAATTCCTAAAATTATAAGAAAAAAGAAAAAAAGAGTTAGATAATAATCGTGCTAGTCAGCTCTGCTTTTGGTAGGAGGGTGGGTAAAAGTCTATGATTATAACGTAAGCAGCATAAAAGAAATCCAAGAATAATTGCTGCATGTTTATGAGACTTTACCCATAATCTCCACCATTGGATTCTCCCTTAGCACTCTGCTTATTTTTCTTCTGTTGCTGTCAGCTATATTGAGTAGAGTTGAGCTACTTTGTTTGGCGGTATTATATGCATAGGCAGTATATCCAATTTTTTCCGGTTTCTGCCATTATCTTTCTCAGTCTGCTTTTGAAGATTCCATTGTGTCTTTCCACCAGTCCTGCTGACTGGGGGTGATAGGCACAATGGTTTCTCAGGTCAATGGCCAATTGTTTCCCTAACAGAGAAATGATGGAGTTCACAAAATGGGGGCCATTGTCACTATAAATTCTTTCTGGAATGCCATACCTTGGTATGACTTCTTTTACCAAGGCCTTAGCCACTGTCAGGGCGTCAGCTGTCTTTCTTAGGAACGTCTCTACCCGTTTTGAAAACATATAAGCAATATTTCTTTTTTTCCACATTTATTCAGTTCAATAAAATCCAGTCTTCCCTGAAAATTGTGCTTAGCACAAAGCCATACATTGTGAACAGAAAAATTTTAAAGTATTGTGAAAACCCGTATGCTGTGAATATTCTGTATGCTGTGAATATTCTTGTTACCATCCCTCCTGTTGAGACATGGCTTAGCCCATGGCTCACTATTGCAACATAATATTTTCTTAAGACAGCGTCTAGTAATGGAAGGATGAGATTAGAAACAAAACCATTTTCTGGTAACAGCATTTTTTAAATTCTGTGGTAATTTATACAGGTCTTATAATTTCTTTGCTATAAACAGACCATTAACAGTTAAAATAAAACAGCACGTATCTTATTATGTGAACAGAAACATTATGAAACAGGAAGCAATCAGTTGCTTTAGTAAGGTTGATGAACTGAGTAAATGAACTAACGTATGAGTTTACCCCTAGCAAGCAGAAAGATATCATTATAATTCAAAATGCAACATAATTTAAGATTGTACAAAAAGCAATACTCCTGCAATCAGACCAACAGTTTAAATGCCGGAGTAGAATTTAACAGTTCATCCAGTAAATGGAAATTTCACAAATAAGTAACGAAAGTCTCCTTCCAGCGATGCAGCTGTAAGTATCACTGTTTGGATACTATATGGTCCTGTATAGATTTGGGTGAAATTCTTCTTATATACCAGCTGGTCAGGCTGATATTTGTAAATTTGTAATTAGAGTGTCACATAGGAAGTAACATCATGCTTCTGAAAGGTGCCAGAGTGAAAACAATAAATCAAGTAAGCAGAGCAGTGAGGACTTCATAGTTGTTTATAGGCCTGAGGTCATAATGGTCACAGTTTCCAACAAGTGAATCAATCTATTTAATGTCTGGCCTGTTCTTGAACAAAATGGCATCAGCTGAGTGCTGTTCTCAGGTTTATACTTTATTCAATTCTGGTTAAAGTTAAAATCAATTGTTATTCTAGCCTCTCGCAAAAGAGTATATCATAATTCATATACATTTCCCTGTTCAAACACTTTAACTTACACATACCGTCTGACCTACGTACAGTGTACTTTCTAGGAATGCTGCTTAGTAAAGTAGCATGCAGTCCTGTCATGTGATTTTTCACAAGATGCACTGTCAAATAGTGCACCCAACTTACACATTAACAGCTATCATGTCTCATTACAAATCATTTAGTTGAACATCTCTGTAACCTTTCACATAGGATTACCCAAGAATGACTTGGAGATTTCATCCAACTGCTTCTCAATTTGACGCCATACAAATCAAAACATAAATGTAAATCTTTATCATGGTAGATTTCACCTCTTCTGGATAACCAGGTGTGAGCATCTGCTTAAAATCATGATAGGCACATTTCAGTTATAAAAAAAAAAAAACATATTAAAGTCCTAAGTACTTGTCCTAAGAAAACTAATTAACAAAGAAGATTAGGGCAGTTTCCTAAAAAGGCACTTTCCTTTTTTCTAGAGCTGCACACAACAGTTTCAGGCAATGCACATAATCTAAAAGCTCATCTAGATACACTCTTCCTGGGCGGTATCTCTCCGAAATCTCAGTTACCCGGGGTACAGAGCATACATATATCTATCATGAGACCTAAGAATTAAACACATTTAATATTTAACTAAATTTAAAAGTAAAATCAGTTGCATATAATCTTATTAGGGCAACAGTCCAGCAGGACCGTGAAATCCTGTTATAACCCTCACAGTCAAGCTACAACAGATATGGTCCCTTTTGTTTATTAGGGAGGAATGCAACCAGCTGGAAATAAGAAAACTGCATTACAAAAATTAAACTCTTTCAGGTGTACTGTGAGCAGCACCACCGTGGTCCATGATATCAACTTCGACCAGGAACCCACTATGGGGTTAAATTAGAGTCCAGATCCTGTGTCACGAGCCTTCCTCAATTCTGTAAGCCTCTAACCCCCTTTCGATTGGTGTACAATTAATTGGCACATACTGCGTTTACCACTTTCAGGCTGAAAACTTCTATTAATTTAGACAGTGGTTCCTTTATTATGCCACCACCTGCATTCTTTACTATGATATTTTCAGGGGATAAAAGAATTAATTTTGCGTCATCAAATTTTACAACTGTGCGTCCAGCTCCAGTATCACATAGGAAAGTAATTTCTTTATTCCCTACCATAAGGGTTATCTGAGGCAACACATGGCTTTCAAGGCAATCATAAACTCTTTCTAGTCCAAACCCAATCATACAATGACTACAACTTGCATAAACTGTAAAGATTTTTTTTTAAAGGCAGACCTTGGGAACATTGGTCTTTAGCCTTGAAAACTAGGAAAAATAATGCTAGCATTAGCCTATCAGGAAATTATCTAGCAAAGAAACATACCACAGAGAATTCAGAAGAATTAATGGTAAACTTTGAACCCAATCTAATAGGAAAATCTCCCTGAAAGAAAGCATAAACTGGACTGGACTTACGCCCACACATACTTATTAAGGATAGCAAAAGGCAAGTTATGACATGTCACATTGTACAATTTAATATCCTGAGCCGTTAAAGGAAGAACATTACATACGCAAACTTCAGAGACTGATTTTTTTTATCATGCTCCCGCTTCCACAAACCATTTACAAGTTCTTCCTCCAATAAAGAGTGTCATGCACCTTTCAGTAAATTGCAGAATTAAAATTCAAATGTAATGCAACAAAATCAGCTGTAAGAAGAAAAATCCTAATGAGGCAGACAAAGGCTGCATTTTTGACTGACCTTTACAAAGATTAGATCAGGCAAGAAATATCTTTAAGGAAAGTTTTTTCCTAAAGAAAAACAAACTCTAATTGTGGAATGTGAAGTATTTAAGCTTAGTAATAATTCAATTCTACTTTTTCCATAAAAATATTCATTAGAAGGGAATCCTCTAGTATTCCCGGTAAAAAAACAAAATTTAAAATGACCAAAAACTCTCAAGTACAATGCATTGTTTGCTATAGAATATATAGTTCTTATGTAGAAAAAACAAAAATGACATTTCAATTCAATTTTTTCCCCCTTTTACAAGATTCTAGGAAACAGTCTTGGGCTTCTTAGGATTATAGTGATCTCATAATTTCCTATATGTTGTAGTAACTTCTAACATGATGCAACAGTTAATTTACCATCAAATGCAAACTTCTTTTTCCATTTATTTAAATACAACATAGTATCTGGATTACATTTATGCATAAACTTAGGGTCTCCACAATGGATCTCTTGCTGTGGACTCCTCGTAAAACACAGCACAGACATGCACACATAACAAGCTTACAACATAAATTTCTCATAGCTATTAAACTGTCGGTTTCAGGAATTCCAAATTCCTACCAACTCACTCTTGTCTTGAAGAGTTATGCTAGCCCTTGCTCTCAGTGAAATACAGGCCAATGGCTCATAATAAGAGCTAGGCCTCTCTTAGAAATCAAAATCATCTCTGATACAAAAGAGAGCTAGTTTGTAAAAATCAGTGATCACCTTTGACACAGTTACATTTTACTGTGGCAAGTACTGAGATGAGGTAATTGAGAGCTGGCAAGGGTGGGGGCAATCTTCTCTATAAACAATCCTGAGACTGGCACCTGCAAGACGTCATGAGCAAGAGTTGCTGTGGTTATGTAGAGATAGTACTGGGTCAGCTGCACCCCGGGTGAGAACATCCAAAGGGGGAGCTAGAGGAAGGTTTGGGAACATATGAAGTCATTCTGATCAACTGATAAGAACCAAGAGCCCTGGTGAGAGAGACTGGGGTCCATTGAAATGAATAGGGCCAAAATTGTATATAAGCAGCAGTTTGAGGGGTATTAAATTAGACAAGAGGAGAAGAAGAACAGAGAAAGAAGACTCCAGAAGGCTAGAGAGAGAGAGAGGACGTACCATGATATGCGGTTCCATTATGTGAATGCTTGACTTGCCTGTACTGCTATTGGTAAGATTGTAATAAACTATCTTATTATATCTACTACATACTGGGTTCCTTTCTAATTACTAGGGTCTAAACTGCCTTGACCGAGTAACACTGTCATGAGCAGATACCAGGTTGGGGTAATTAAGGATCTAGAGGGGATTTGCAGTTCTCTCTAGGATAGTACAGAGAGCCCATGGCTTCCGCTGCCCAAATGGGTGAGCCAGATCTAATAATATACAGTCTTTAACTTGCACACAGAGTTTGTTTATTCCAGTAGCCCTCTCACACCAGCTATGGCTGAGCAGATCCCAGACTTGTTTTCACACTAAGCCAAAAAAGAAAGAGTCCGCACTCCTTTGCGAGCGGGTTCCAAACGTTGGACTTCTTTCTTTTATATTATAGCAATCACAGATTGAAAGGAAGAAAAATCCTTGCTCCAAATCTCAGTCACTAATTTAAATGACACACTAATTTAAAAGACAAACAAGACACAACATTACCTAAGTTGGTCCCATGAGATTTCTGATGCACAGAAAGAAAACCGTCACTCTTCCAAGTGTCAGAAGAACCGGCCCCTTTTTACAGGATTGCCCTGGGGGACTTTTAATTCAAGGATTTATTCAAAATCCATGTGCACAACAGTTCCGATCCTGACAGAAGGAAAAGTTATTGGTTTCGGCTCGAAGCACCAAGCTGTTAGAAGAATTTTAATTAACATACTCACGAATCTCAAGACACCAAACCGGCTTAGACACAAACAGGTTTATTTCTTGCAAGAAAGACAAAAATCCAACATCAGTCCGGAGGTTGTCTGACTCAGAAACCCCACCTCTGCTCTTATAAACCTTTCTCCTAAAATGCCTACGTGCATTTCCAAAGTGTCTTGTGTGTCTGTCATCACAAAAACATTTTAACATGTCACAGTTCTAGACTGTTAGTAAGGTGGCCGGCCAAAAGCATATCTAAGAACATTCAGTTCTACTTGCAATGCACAAGGTCAGAGCTGAATCTACATTTACTTAGAAATTGTAAGAATGATTAATCCTATATTAACAATATCTGTATTTGATTTCCTATGTATACTTCAAGGCTAATATCAAATCCGATCATATTATGATCACTGTTATCAAGCAGCCCCAGAACCATTACCTCTCGCACCAGATCATGCGCTCCACTAAGGACTAGGTCTAGAATTTTTTCCTTCTCTTGTCGGCTTCTGTACCAGCTGCTCCATGAAGCTGTCCTTGATTTCATCAAGGAATTTTACCTCCCTAGCATGCCCCGATGTTACATTTACCCAGTCAATATCGGGTTAATTGAAATCACCCATTATTATTGTGTTGCCCAGTTTGTTTGCGTCCCTAATTTCCTTTAACATTTCTGCATCCGTCTGTTCATCCTGGCCAGGCAGACGGTAGTACACTCCTATCACTATTCTTTTCCCCTTTACACATGGAATTTCAATCCACAGTGATTCCAAGAAGTGTTTTGTTTCCTGCAGAATTTGATTCAAGGCTCTCCGTTAATATACAGTGCTACCCCTCCAATTCGATCCACCCTATCACTATGATATAATTTGTACCTCGGTATTACAGTGTCCCACTGGTTATCCTCCTTCCACCAGGTCTCAGAGATGCCTATTATATCTAATTTTTCATTTAGTGCAATATATTCTAATTCTCCCATCTTATTTCTTAGGTTCCTGGCATTCGTATATAGACATTTCAAAGTATGTTTGTTGTTCCTATTTTCATCATGCTTAGTACTTGACAGTGTTAATTTGCAATCTTTTGTTTGATTTTTATTTAAGGACACCTGATCTACTACGGTCTCTTTTGCAACCTCACTATCAGGATACCCTATCTTCCCTGTTTTGGTGATATCTTTGAAAGATACCTTATCCCGATCCATGTGCTTTTGAACGACTGTCGGCCTTCCCCCCCATTTCTAGTTTAAAAGCTGCTCTATCTCCTTTTTAAATGCCGATGCCAGCAGCCTGGTCCCACCCTGGTTAAGGTGGAGCCCATCCTTTCGGAATAGGCTCCCCCTTCCCCAGACTGTTGCCCAGTTCCTAACAAATCTAAAAACCCCTCCCTGCACCATCGTCTCATCCACACATTGAGACTCCGGAGCTCTGCCTGTCTCTTGGGCCCTGCGCGTGTAACGGGTAGCATTTCAGAAAATGCTACCCTAGAGGATCTGGATTTGAGCTTTCTACCTAAGAGCCTAAATTTGGCTTCCAGAACCTCTCTCCAACATTTTCCTATGTCATTGGTACCCACATGTACCAAGACAGCCTACTCCTTCCCAGCACTATCTAATATCCTATCTAGGTGACGCGTGAGGTCCGCCACCTTCACACCAAGCAGGCAAGTCACCAGGCGATCCTCACGCCCACCAGCCACCCAGCTATCTGTATGCTGGGTGGCAGGTGTTGTGTCAGAAAGACACTGATGGATTGTGCACTCCTTCCACAGGTGGAGACTGAGAATTCTGATTCTTGTGAGTACCAAAAAGTGCCCTGGCTAGCTATAGGTTAAAAAGAACTGTAGCTGAATAGGCTATCAATCTCCACCCTTGCTCAGGCTTAGTGACACTGGATCAAATTGGTGCAGAATTTATCAAATTTTTTCCTATATGATCAACAAAAGGATCTATTCCCAACCGCTGTTCAAGTTATTCAGTCACATTGCTGGCATCAATATGACATCACGTTTTGCCAATAATGGCGTCCTCAGGAAACTATAGCAAGAAGGCTAATAAATAACATTCGGTCAGTACCGAAGAAGAAAGTTCTCATCACGGGGAACCGCTAACACGCAGGGGGAAATGCCACAGGGGTAGCCTGAGTGTTAGTGGCTTCTCATGATGTCTCTGTGAGATTCTGTCCTAGTGGCTGAGACAAATGTTGTTCCCTCTTCTGTTGGACCTTTCCTTCGGAAGCCTTATGAGACTGAAGTGTTTTCCAACACTGGTCATGCAAGAGCAGGGCACTTTGTTGCATTCCAACATAGAATTCTTTGCCCTTATAGCTTGAATGTGGAGAAGTTAGCATTAACTTGCCTGACAATATTTTGTAAGCCAGCTACCTGAAAGAATTCCACCTGATTCTGACCTGAAGAAGAAGGTTCTGCGTTCAAACCTAGCCAAAACATTTGTTGATTAATAAAAAAGATATCTTTTTTTTGTTGTTGTTTTAAATTTATCTTCATTACTTTTAAAGTGGACTAATATGGCAACCACGCTATTTTATCCAAGAAAGGATTTCACCAAGAGGGTTTAAATGGAGGAGGTATGCTGTCTGGTGTGAGATTAAAGCCACAGATCTCTTCACTTGCTCTGCACAAAAACTGCTTGAATATCTTCTGCATCTGTCAGAAGTGGATCTCAGGAACAACTTTGTAAGGGTTCATCTTAGTGTAATTGGAGCTTTTCAGGTGATAGAGGGATAAACCCAGTTCTGTACAATCTTTAGTTGTTCGCTTCATGCAAGATTTGATGCTTATGAAAATTCTCCATCAAGCTTCCCACGTGGGACCTCAGTGTTGTTCTTACCCAGTTGAAGACTCCAGTTAGGCCCCTGAGGTTGGCGGGGATTTGTATACTATTCTAGCTTTGAGAAAAATTCATTTTGAAGATACAAGGCAAAAGACTTTCTCTATTGCGGGTCCAATGCTATGAAATTCCTTGCCTGTGCAGATTAGGATAATGAAATAGTTCAGTTTAAGAAATTGTTGAAAACGTATCTCTTTTCTGAAGCATCTCAGAAGTGATAGAAATTGTTGTTTTTTTCAGCTGGTTGAAGGGATAAATTAAGGAGCAGAAGATTTTATGGACAACTGTTTTTAGTATATAATTTGTATAGATAAGTGACTTTTTTGTTCTTATGTGTTTTAGTGTATTAATTGGTTTATGATTATGATAGTAATTTTTGTTATCTATATAGTTAATTATGCAGAATATAAATCAATAAACTAATCTAGATACTTGACACTTGAAGTGTCTAACCTGTGACCTCTTATACAAATACCTTTATTGAAAAGCCTCCATTGGCTTCCACTGGACGCTTTCTGCAGGTTCAAGCTGTGCACTTTAGTACTTAAGATATTTTATGGTTTAGCTCCAGACTACATGGTAGATATTACTTTTGGGAAGTCGGATTGGTCTTTTAGGTTGCAGGATCAAGGTTTATTTTTGTTTAAAGAACATAAGCATTGCCATACTGGGACAGACCGTAGGTCCATCAAGAACATGAGTAGCCACACTGGTCCATCTAGCCCTGTATTCTGTTTCTAACAATGGCCAAGCCAGGTCACAAGTACCTGGCAGAAACCCAAATTGCGGCAACATGCCATGCTACAAAACCTAGGGTAAGCAGTTGCTTCCCCATGTCTGTCTCAATAGCAGACTATGGACTTTTCCTCCAGTAACTTTGTCCAAACCTATTTTAAACCCAGATTTTCTAACAGCTGTTATCACATCCTCCGGCAAAGAGTTCCAGAGCTTAACTATTCTTCGAGTGAAAAAAATATTTCCTCCTATTTGTATTTCCATGTAACTTTCTTGAATGTCCCCTAGTTTTTGTATTTTTGGAACGAGTAAAAAATCGATTTACTTCTACTCGTACACCACTCAGGATTTTGTAGACCTCAATTGTATCTCCCCTCATCCGTCTCTTTTCCAAGCTGAAAAGCCCTATCCTCTTTAGTCTTTCCTCATACAAGAGGAGTTCCATCCCCTTTATCATTTTGGTCGCTCTTCTTTGAGCCTTTTCTAATTCTGCTATATATTTTTTGAGATATGGCGACCAGAGTTGAACTCAATACTCAAGGTGCGGTCGCACCATGGAGCAATACAGAGGCATTATAGTATTTTCGGTCTTATTCACCATCCCTTTCCTAATAATTCCTAGCATCGTGTTTGCTTTTTTGGCTGCCGCCGCACACTGAGCAGAAGATTTCAGCGTATTATCTCCAAAAATGCCTAGATCTTTTCCTTGAGTGCTGACCCTCAAGGTGGACCCTAGCATCAGGTAACTATGATTCAGATTATTCTTTCCAATGTGCATCACTTTGCATTTGTCCACATTAAATTTCATCTGTCATTTGGATGCCCTGTCTTCCAATTTTCTAAGGTCTTCCTGCAATATTTCACAGTCCGCATGTGTTTTAACAACCTTGAATAGTTTGTGTCATTTTCAAATTTAATCACCTCACTCGTTCCAATTTCCATATAACTTATGAATATGTTAAATAGTACTGTGGCACTGCACTGTTCCCCCTCCTCCACTGTTCCCAAAAGTGGCCAATCCAGGTCACAAGTACATGGCAAGATCCCAAAACAGTGCAAATACATTTTCTCCGAGGACAAGCAGGCTGCTTGTTCTCACTGATGGGTGACGTCCACGGCAGCCCCACCAATCGGAATCTTCACTAGCAAAGTCCTTTGCTAGCCCTCGCGCGCACCGCGCATGCGCGGCCATCTTCCCGCCCGAAACCGGCTCGAACCGGCCAGTCTTCTTTTGTCCGCACTCGGTACGGTCGTATTTTCGCCGTGTCGAGCCCCGGAAAGTCGACCTCGCGCGTCCTTTGTCTTCGACGTGTTGTTTTTTGTTAGGAAAATCTTTCAAAATTGTTGGGAAGTGTTCCGGAAGGCCCTTCGGGTTTCGTTTGCCCCTTCCCGTATTTTCAGACTTTTCCACCGGTAAGTTTTCTTTCGTCGTCGGGGTAGGCCTCTTTTCGGCCTCGGTCGAGATTTTTCTCCCTCAAAGTTTTGGTGCTCATTTTCGTCATTTCGGATTTTGATTTCGCCGGCGTGATTTTTCCGCCCATGACATCGAAGCCTTCCAGCGGCTTCAAGAAGTGCACCCAGTGCGCCCGGGTTATCTCGCTCACTGACAGGCACGCGTCGTGTCTTCAGTGTCTGGGGGCCGAGCACCGCCCTCAGGCCTGTAGTCTGTGTTCCCTTTTGCAAAGGCGGACTCAGGTAGCGAGATTGGCCCAGTGGAACGTTTTGTTCTCGGGCTTTTCGTCGGCATCGGCACCGGGGGTATCGAGTGCATCGACGTCTTCAGCGTCCAGAGCTTCATCCTCGGCTGCCAGTGCATCGAGGCATCGGCCCTCTGCATCGGCGCCGAGACATCGGATAGCTGCATCGACGTCGGTGGTACCGGGACCTCGTCTGCTGATGTCGTCGGACGGTGGTGCATCGTCAGGAGTGCAGGTGAGGGCTGTCCATTCCCCTGCTGGTGGCGGTGAGCCTTCGGGTGGGTCTCCCCCTACCCTGAGGGCTCCTGCGGTACAGCCCCCCCGAGACCGACCTTCTTCGGCCTCGGCCCCGAGGAAGCGACGGCTGGATTCTACGTCCTCCTCGTCGGTACCGGGAAGCTCCGGTGACATGCTTCGTTCTAAGAAATCGAAGAAGCATCGTCACCGGTCCCCTTCCCGTGTCGGTACCGAGAGCTCTGGGTCGCCGAGGGAGTCGGCAACCAGTAGGCATCGGCACCGAGAGGACCGCTCACCCTCTGTTCAGGAGGTGTCGAAGCGCTCCACTCTGGACAGCCCGGAACAGCCTCCATGCCCGGAACAGGTTCTGACGTCGACGCCTGCATCGACTTCCATGCCTTTCTCCGCAGCCGCTCTGAACGAGAGCCTCCGGGCCGTTCTCCCAGAGATCCTGGGAGAGCTGTTGCGCCCTACCCCTCCGGTACCGGCGGTGCTTGCGCCACCGGTACCGTCGAGCGTGGCGCCGGCTGGTCCATCGCCCGAGGTGAGGTCTCCGGCGTCGGTGCCGCGTGCGGTGCCGGCTGCTGTCGCCTCCCAAGAAGGCTCCCCGACTACGTCGGCGGAGGGAGCTTCGCCGATGCGGGCGAGGGAGTCTACCTCTCGACGCCCCCATCGTGGACGTGGCTCCACGGAGTCGAGTCGGGCACGGTTGCAGACACAGGTCCGTGAACTTGTGTCTGACACCGAGGGTGAGGCCTCGTGGGAAGAGGAAGAAGACCCCAGATATTTCTCTGACGAGGAGTCTGAGGGTCTTCCTTCCGATCCCACTCCCTCTCCTGAAAGACAGCTTTCTCCTCCTGAGAGTCTGTCTTTCGCTTCCTTTGTCCGGGAGATGTCTACGGCCATCCCCTTCCCGATGGTTGTGGAGGACGAGCCCAGGGCTGAAATGTTTGAGCTCCTGGACTATCCTTCTCCACCTAAGGAAGCGTCCACTGTTCCCTTGCACCATGTCCTAAAAAAGACATTGCTTGCGAACTGGACAAAACCCTTAACTAATCCCCACATCCCCAAGAAGATCGAGTCCCAGTACCGGATCCATGGGGACCCAGATCTGATGCGCACTCAGTTGCCTCATGATTCTGGAGTTGTGGATCTGGCCCTAAAGAAGGCTAAGAGTTCTAGGGAGCATGCTTCGGCGCCCCCGGGCAAGGACTCTAGAACCTTAGACTCCTTTGGGAGGAAGGCCTACCATTCTTCTATTCTCGTGGCAAAAATTCAGTCTTACCAGCTCTACACGAGCATACACATGCGGAACAATGTGCGGCAGTTGGCGGGCTTGGTTGATGCTCTCCCCCCTGAGCAAGCCAAGCCTTTTCAGGAGGTGGTCAGGCAGCTGAAGGCGTGCAGAAAATTCCTGGCCAGAGGGGTGTATGACACCTTTGATGTTGCGTCCAGGGCCGCTGCTCAAGGTGTGGTGATGCGCAGGCTCTCATGGCTGCATGCCTCCGACCTGGAGAATAGAATCCAGCAGCGGATTGCGGACTCGCCTTGCGGATAATATTTTTGGAGAGAAAGTCGAACAGGTGGTAGAGCACCTCCACCAGCGGGACACCGCATTCGACAAGTTCTCCCGCCGGCAGCCTTCAGCTTCTACCTCTACAGGTAGACGATTTTTCGGGGGAAGGAAGACTGTTCCCTACTCTTCTGGCAAGCGTAGGTACAATCCTCCTTCTCGACAGCCTGCGGCCGAGGCTAAGCCCCAGCGCGCTCGCTCTCGTCAGCAGCGTGCGACTCAGCAAGGCCCCTCGGCTCCCCAGCAAAAGCAAGGGGCGAGCTTTTGACTGGCTCCAGCAGAGCATAGCCGACATCCAAGTGTCAGTGCCGGGCGACCTGCCAGTCGGAGGGAGGTTGAAAGCTTTTCACCAAAGGTGGCCTCTCATAACCTCCGATCAGTGGGTTCTCCAAATAGTCCGGCAAGGATACACCCTCAATTTTGCCTCAAAACCTCCAAATTGTCCACCGGGAGCTCAGTCTTACAGCTTCCAGCACAAGCAGGTACTTGCAGAGGAACTCTCCGCCCTTCTCAGCGCCAATGCGGTCGAGCCCGTGCCATCCGGGCAAGAAGGGCTGGGATTCTATTCCAGGTACTTCCTTGTGGAAAAGAAAACAGGGGGGATGCGTCCCATCCTAGACCTAAGGGCCCTGAACAAATATCTGGTCAAAGAAAAGTTCAGGATGCTTTCCCTAGGCACCCTACTTCCCATGATTCAGGAAAACGATTGGCTATGCTCTCTGGACTTGAAGGATGCCTACACACACATCCCGATACTGCCAGCTCACAGACAGTATCTGCGATTTCAGCTGGGCACACGACACTTCCAGTACTGTGTGCTACCCTTTGGGCTCGCCTCTGCGCCCAGGGTGTTCACAAAGTGCTTGGCTGTAGTAGCAGCAGCACTTCGCAGGCTGGGGGTGCACGTGTTCCCATATCTCGACGATTGGCTGGTGAAGAACACGTCCGAGGCAGGAGCCCTGCAGTCCATGCAGATGACTATTCGCCTCCTGGAGCTACTGGGGTTTGTGATAAATTACCCAAAGTCCCATCTTCTCCCGGCGCAGAGACTCGAATTCATAGGAGCTCTGCTGGATTCTCGGACGGCTCGCGCCTATCTCCCAGAGGCGAGGGCCAACAACTTGTTGTCCCTCGTCTCGCGGGTGCGAGCGTCCCAGCAGATCACAGCTCGGCAGATGTTGAGATTGCTGGGCCATATGGCCTCCACAGTTCATGTGACTCCCATGGCCCGCCTTCACATGAGATCTGCTCAATGGACCCTAGCTTCCCAGTGGTTTCAGGCTGCTGGGGATCTAGAAGACGTGATTCACCTGTCCACGAGTTTTCTCAAATCCCTGTATTGGTGGACGATTTGGTCCAATTTGACTCTGGGACGTCCTTTCCAAATTCCTCAGCCACAAAAAGTGCTGACCACGGATGCGTCTCTCCTGGGCTGGGGAGCTCATGTCGATGGGCTTCACACCCAAGGAAGCTGGTCCCTCCAGGAACGCGATCTACAGATCAATCTCCTGGAGTTGCGAGCGATCTGGAACGCTCTGAAGGCTTTCAGAGATCGGCTGTCCCACCAAATTATCCAAATTCAGACAGACAACCAGGTTGCCATGTACTACGTCAACAAGCAGGGGGGCACCGGATCTCGCCCCCTGTGTCAGGAAGCCGTCAGCATGTGGCTCTGGGCTCGCCGTCACGGCATGGTGCTCCAAGCCACATATCTGGCAGGCGTAAACAACAGTCTGGCCGACAGGTTGAGCAGGATTATGCAACCCCACGAGTGGTCGCTCAATTCCCGAGTGGTGCGCCAGATCTTCCAAGCGTGGGGCACCCCCTTGGTGGATCTCTTCGCATCTCGAGCAAACCACAAAGTCCCTCAGTTCTGTTCCAGGCTTCAGGCCCACGGCAGACTGGCATCGGATGCCTTCCTCCTGGACTGGGGGGAGGGTCTGCTGTATGCTTATCCTCCCATACCTCTGGTGGGGAAGACTTTGTTGAAACTCAAGCAAGACCGAGGCACCATGATTCTGATTGCTCCTTTTTGGCCGCGTCAGATCTGGTTCCCTCTTCTTCTGGAGTTATCCTCCGAAGAACCGTGGAGATTGGAGTGTTTTCCGACCCTCATCACGCAGGACGAAGGGGCTCTTCTGCATCCCAGCCTCCGGTCCCTGGCTCTCACGGCCTGGATGTTGAGAGCGTAGACTTTGCCTCTTTGGGTCTGTCAGAGGGTGTCTCCCGCATCTTGCTTGCTTCCAGGAAAGAGTCCACTAAGAGGAGTTACTTCTTTTTATGGAGGAGGTTTGCCGTCTGGTGTGACAGCAAGGCCCTAGATCCTCGCTCTTGTCCTACACAGACCCTGCTTGAATACCTTCTGCACTTGTCTGAGTCTGGTCTCAAGACCAACTCTGTAAGGGTTCACCTTAGTGCGATTAGTGCATACCATTACCATGTGGAAGGTAAGCCGATCTCGGGACAGCCTTTAGTTGTTCGCTTCATGAGAGGTTTGCTTTTGTCAAAGCCCCCTGTCAAGCCTCCTACAGTGTCATGGGATCTCAATGTCGTTCTCACCCAGCTGACGAAACCTCCTTTTGAGCCACTGAACTCCTGCCATCTGAAGTACTTGACCTGGAAGGTCATTTTCTTGGTGGCAGTTACTTCAGCTCGTAGAGTCAGTGAGCTTCAGGCCCTGGTAGCCCAGGCCCCTTACACCAAATTTCATCATAACAGAGTAGTCCTCCGCACTCACCCTAAGTTCTTGTCAAAGGTTGTGTCGGAGTTCCATCTGAACCAGTCAATTGTCTTGCCAACATTCTTTCCCCGTCCTCATTCCTGCCCTGCTGAACGTCAGCTGCACACATTGGACTGCAAGAGAGCATTGGCCTTCTATCTGGAGCGGACACAGCCCAACAGACAGTCCGCCCAATTGTTTGTTTCTTTTGATCCCAATAGGAGGGGAGTGGCTGTGGGGAAACGCACCATTTCCAATTGGCTAGCAGATTGCATTTCCTTCACTTACGCCCAGGCGGGGCTGGCTCTTGAGGGTCATGTCACGGCTCATAATGTTAGAGCCATGGCTGCGTCGGTAGCCCACTTGAAGTCAGCCTCCATTGAAGAAATTTGCAAAGCTGCGACGTGGTCATCTGTCCACACATTCACATCTCATTACTGCCTGCAGCAGGATTCCCGACGCGACAGTCGGTTCGGGCAGTCAGTTCTTCAGAACCTGTTTGGGCTTTAGGATCCAACTCCACCCCCTGAGGGCCCTGTTTGTTCTGTTCCAGGCTGCACTCTCAGTTAGTTGGTAAATTTTTTAGGTCAATCTCAGTTATGTCCTCGCCGTTGCGAGGCCCAATTGACCATGGTTGTTGTTTTGAGTGAGCCTGGGGGCTAGGGATACCCCATCAGTGAGAACAAGCAGCCTGCTTGTCCTCGGAGAAAGCGAATGCTACATACCTGTAGAAGGTATTCTCCGAGGACAGCAGGCTAGTGAAGATTCCGATTGGAGGGGCTGTCGTGGACGTCACCCATCAGTGAGAACAATCAGCCTGCTGTCCTCGGAGAATACCTTCTACAGGTATGTAGCATTCGCTTTATGTTGTGTATCCTAGAAATAAGCATTGGATTTTCCCAAGTCCATCTTAATAGTTTATGGACTTTTCTTTTAGGAAGCTATGGAAACCTTTTTTTAAGCCCTGCTAAGCTGCTTTTACCATGTTCTCTGGGAACACCTTCCAGAGTTTAATTGCACGTTGATTGAAGAGAGATTTTCTCCAATTTATTTTTCTTTTCCTTCTTTTTATTTCTTTATTGGGATTTATTAACCACCTTTATGCACAGATTCAGCCAAGGTGGTGTACAGCAGGTCCAATTTATTTTACAACATTTTTATTAGCGACACTTCAATAAAATACACGCTTGTCCATATATATACAACCTCACAGATTCAAATGTTCATAAAGAAAGTTTTTGTTAACCTAGTACAGAGTGCCAACCTTTCCCCCCCCCCCCCCCCACACATTTTATCCCCCCTCCCCCTCTTTGATATGAGGGATTCCCCCATGTCATTTACGCATTGCTTTAGTAGTGATTGTACATGGAATTCTCATACGCATTATAGATTTAAATCTCAGGTAAATATTTGAAATTTCGTGCAGTCAATACAAGAAGCTCCATATAATCATCAATTGTGTGGCTATTATCCTCATCTGCTCGCTGTTACATGGACATTATATAAACCATATTCCCTGCTAACTATTAAACTGTGTCCTATATAGTCTTTAAACCTTTATTTAGTAAATCTATTGCTAACCTATGACTAAGCAAACAGGTTTTCTAACAGCCAGTTTTTCATCAGTCTGTGCCTTATATTGTATCTACCTGTATTCCAGCAGATTACATGCAGTTTGAGTATACATGAACCTTTGGCCTTATTGAGTTTGACAAACAAAAATTATCGGCCATATTGAACATGGTACACAACCCGCATCTTAGTGTTTCCACCTTCCACTTAAACCAACGCTCAAAGGAACTTTTATAACAAATTAGCAAGTGAACACTCCTTATAATGCTCTTCCCCCCCCCCCCCCCATCCCTTTCTCCCCCCCCATTACCCTCTCCCTCCTTGATTCCCATCGAATGTGTGTTAAAAAAAAAAAAATAAGATCATAAATATGTATCTTTGACTGCTTCTCGGTTATAACGTGTTAAGTATAAGACTCCGTCCTCTTTGGGTTAATGTGTCTAACAATGTCCCCCAAAGCTTCAGAAAACGCGCCTTACGGCGGCATGAACCTTTAGCCTCCCTTGCTTCCCATGTCATCAATTGATGTGTCTGGTTTCGCCAGTGCCAATAGTCAGGAGGTTTATCTGAAGTCCAAGATTGTAATATGCATTTTCTTGCCACCAGACATAACTTTCAACATAGAAGTGTCTCATCTGCTGTTAAGCCCCGAAATGCACCTGGGCAGTCCAATACCAATTGCAGAGGAGTACCCACTAATCTACGTGATATCAGTGAAAGTTATAAAATTTACTATCTTCCGCCAATAGTTCTGAATCATTAAACATTCCCAAAATGCATGGTAAAAAGTGTTCTCCACAAGATTACATTTCAAGCATTTTGGTGTAAGGATTCCTCCCATTCGGGACAATTGAGCTTGTGTGATATAGGCTCTGTTTAACACCCTGAATGCACATTCCCTGTAATTGGCTCCACTGATTAGTCGGGGAATACTTTTAATGTAGGCTTCAACATCCCAGTTAGATAAATCCGCTCCTGTATCTGCCTCCCACCGCCGACGAAGCTGAATCAGCCCTACTCGCGGTGTCAGGGTCCACAATGTCCTCTGAAGCTGCGAGATTGATGGGGCTTCATCAGAGATATCATCAAAAAAATTTCGGATTTTCTCCCCTAAATGAAGTTTTAGCGCCTTCCCATCCAAGGATTGAATATAATGCTTCATCTGACCATAGCTAAAAATGTGCCTCCAGTTTCCCTCTAGTGTGAGTTGTTCTAAGGGTTTTAATCTCCCTTCTCCATCTAATATTGTTTCCAAACGTACAAGGCCTTTTTCCTCCCATTGTATAAAGACCGGGTTTTCCAACCCTGGTGGGAACATCGGATTTCCCCTTATAGACAACAGTTCTGATACACTCGGGTTGCCCCCCAGCTTTTTTGCCAAGCCTCTCCAAGCTGCTTGTAGAGGCAATAAAAGTATACAATGTTTCAACCTCTGTGGCAGTGAAATGTTTTCTATATGTAGTAAGGTGATTAAGTCATAGGGGCTAAAATAAGCTTTCTCCAACTCCAGAGGTGTATGTGAGTGTGAAGAGAAAACCCAATCTCTCACCACCCACATTAAACTAGCAAGGTTGTAATATTGCAAATTGGGGAGACCCAATCCTCCGTGTTGCCAGGCTCCCAGCAAAAAGTGCATCTTGAGCTTAGCTTTCTTTCTTGCCCAACAGAACCGCCCCACTAATTGATAGAATTGTTTAATGTCTTTTTGAAGTAATTTCAACGGCAAAACCTGCAGGACATATAACCACCTGGGTAAAATTACCATTCGAATAAGGCTAACCCGACCTATCAACGGCAGCGGTAAAGCCCTCCAGGTTCCCAGCTGTTGCGCAGTCTGATTAAGCAACCGAGTGACATTCAACTTGTATATGTCCTCCATCTGAAGAACTGTCAGAAGAACTCCCAGATACCGAAACGAGCCTTCTGCCCATCTCAAGGGAAAATCCTCTTTCCAAAAAAATCGGGTAGTCATAGGAATAGCCAAAGCCTCCGATTTCTCTAGATTAAGCTTAAAACCGGAGTAATCTCCAAATTTTGCAAAAACTTCTAAAACATCCGCAAGAGACTTACGAGGACTAGTAAGAGTCATTAATAAATCGTTGCGCGATTTTAAATTCCGCCTGTCCTATCGTTATTCCTCTAATAGTCCTACTTGAAATTACATCCCGGATTAAAGGATCTAGATAAAGAGCAAAGAGTAACGGTGACAGTGGGCACCCTTGTCTGGTTCCTCGACTAATCTCAAAATTCTCTGACCATGTTCCATTTACCAAGACCCGTGCTCGAGGAGAGGTATACAAGGTTTGGATTGCTTGCACAAACCAACCAGTAAATCCGTATTTAGTGAGGACAGAAAATAAAAAGGGTCATTCTACACGATCGAACGCCTTTTCAGCGTCGAAACTGATCAATAATGCATGCTCCACAGAGTTCCTTAACGTTTCCAATGCCATCAAGATACTACGCAAATTTTTAGTAACCGAATGGCCTTGAACAAAGCCCACCTGTGCTTCATGAACGAGATTTGGTAATACTCTTCCCAACCTGTTAGCCAGTATTTTTGCACACAATTTTACCTCTAAGTTTAACAGGGATACAGGTCGGTAGGAAGATAACAACATTCCATCTCTGTTCGGTTTAGGTAATACCACTATCTGGGCTAAATTGAGGCCGTCCGGCTGCTCTCCCTTTGCCACCCATTCATTAAATACCTTGGTCAGTGTGGGGACAATTTGATCGCCCATCAATTTATAGAATTCAGGTTTGAAGCCATCTGCCCCGGGTGTCTTTCCTAATCTACTTTGACTGATTGCCCAAGCCACTTCGTCACAATTTATAGGGTCATTCAAATATTGAATTTCTGCTTGTGTTAACAGGGGGGCTTCTATATTTTGTAAATACATATCGCTTTGCAGACCCTGGCTGCCTGCTGCTCTATAAAGTTGTTTAAAATAACTGTGAAAGGCTTTCCTTATCTCCCCATCTGTATGCAGTACCTTCCCATCTGTATCTTTAACATCCACTATATGCCTAGAAGCATACTGTGAGGCTATTACTTTAGCTAGCAGTTTACCCCCCTTACTGCCATGTTTATACAGCTGGAACCGATAATACACCTGTGATTTTACCGCCCTCTCGTGTATCAGGGAGTTCACTGCTGCTTGAACTGACATCCACTCTTTTCGCACCCCAGGGGACGGAGTCTTACCATATTGTTTTCTCAAACCTATTAATTGCTTTTCCAAGCGCAGTAGTTCTTGGTCTCGAGCTTTTTTATAGTGACTGACATAGCTAATAATCTCCCCTCTTAGGACTGCCTTTGCTGCTTCCCAGAATATCGCCGAGTCTTCCACTGACTCTTCATTGAGATGTCTGTATTCTTCCCATTTAGCAATAAGAAATTCCTGAAATTTAGAGTCTTTATAAAGATAACTGGGAAACGCCCAACCCCTATTTTTTTGCGTGGTATTATCTCCCACTTGCCAAGTCATCCAAACTGCGGAGTGATCTGAGATCACACAGGGGCCAATAACAGCGTCAGTAATGTCTGTAAAAGTCTGACGTGATATCAGCAAATAATCCTTGACTGGGTTTGATGGGCCCTAGACAGGTGAGTATATTCCCTTTCTGTCGGGTGTAATGTTCGCCAAACATCTATAAGGTCTAATGTATCACACATATCGGGCAGTCCTCTAGTGCTGATTGCCCCCTTTTTCAGATGTGGATGGGATTTATCAATTTGCGGGTCCCACGTCATATTAAAATCACCCCCCTGTATATGTACTGTTCTGCTTGAGGGCAAACAATTTCAATTTGTAGACCCTAAACAGCTTAAAGACTTTCTAGATGCTAGAGTTGAAGTGACTGTTACATGCCCTCCTACACAGCAGGCTGGAGTCTGAATTTAGAGGTAGTAAGTGTGTAATAATAACTTAATGCTTTTTTCTTTTTCTTTTCCTTTTCTTGGAATCGCTTTTCTTTAGTTGTGGACGGAAAAAAAAAGTGTTTATTGTTTCCTTATATTACTTTTTGTAAAGAATCTCTTTTGTTATTTCAATGTGAATTGTATAATCACATAGCTGTGTGAATCATTAAATGATTAATAAAGGGGAAAAAAAAAAAAAAAAAAAAATCACCCCCCAGCATCATAGGGAGTGGTGCCATCTTAGTGAGGATTTGGAGTAGTCGTTTATAAAATTTAAGGTCTAGCGTGTTTGGGGCATATATACTACCTAAAATTATCTGCCGCCTAGCAATGATAACATTACAGAAAATAAAGCACCCTTCTGGATCTTTGTGCACATTTTGAATTTGGGACGCCACCCCTTTCCTGAGAAGAATAGCTACTCCTCCTTTATTGCCCACCGCAGATGAAGCAATACAGTCTCCCACCCACCATTTAGCTAACTTTGTGTGTTCCTGAACACTGAGATGTGTCTTCTGCAAAAGGGCCACATCAGCTCCTATTCTTTGGAGGTACTGCAGATCTTTTAATAGGTGAATGTATACCTCCCACGTTCCATGTTACTAACTTAATCATCTTTCTTAAGAGAAGCAGTCAAGATCAACCAATAGTGAGTCATACTAATTGAGAGATGCCATCCCAGCCTTTGGCACCCCCCTTTCTTACCAAGCATCTGTTTTATTGGCAAAAATAAAAAATGCAGTCTGAAATACCAGTCACATTCAGCGCCATCATCCACACACATTCCATTTGTCCTCGCAGTTTTCCTTTGTTTTCCTTCCTTTCCCTTAAACCTTCCCCTAATCCCTCCCCCCTTCCTCTCCCCCCTCCCCCCTTTGCTTTCCCTTCTATACCCACCCGACATGTGCTTCCCCTTAGGAAACCGTCACTTTTTAACGCTTACCCATCTACTCTTCTATCATACAGTTCTACATTCCCCTATATTCCCCAATGTCCTTTTATCTCCCCATAACTACAATTAAACTCTCTAGAATCCTTGTCTCCTTTCACTCTGCAGGATCTTCACCATAACATACTTTATTTTATATGTCTGGAATCCCCATCAATAACTCACCCACAGTGCTCCCAAAACAGAATTCTTAACAGTGTCCATAACATACGTGAACGTTCATCAGTAACTTTAAAGATTTCTTCCTTGTTCCGGTAACTGTTCAAGTTATCCTTAACTTGTTCTTCCCCAATTCACACGCTGTGTTGCCTGAAGTGTAGCTCTTTTAAGAAGTATTGAGAGAAACTCTGTCAGATCTTTTTTAGTTCCTCGCTGGTTCATGCAGGCACTGTATCCACTGATGTGGATGGCTCTAGCTGTTCCAGTCCGTCCACAAAATTTTTTGCTTCCTTTTCAGACGTGAAGGATCTCATTTTGCCCTGATGTGTTATTCTCAAGGTAGCTGGATATTGTAGGGTAAAACGAATTTTCAGATCAAAGAGTTTTGAGCATACTGGTGAAAATGCCCTCCTTTTTGCTGCTATTCCCGCAGAATAATCTTGAAAACAGAGAACCTTTTTATTCTCATAAGTCAAGGAATTAGTGGACCGTGCTGCTTGTAATATATGCTGCTTGTGCATGAAATTTAACACCCGGCATATTATCACCCGTGGTTTAGCATTTCCCATCTGTCTTACCCCCAGCCGGTGGGCTCGCTCTATTCTTAGAGGGCCGAGTGCTGCAGGGAACTCAATGCTGTCAGCCATTGTTCAAGGAATCTCTCCAACTGCCTTCCCCCCAGGGCTTCAGGCAGACCCACCAGACGGATATTATTCCGTCTGGAGCGATTCTCCAAATCTTCAAGCTTGGATTCCAGGTCAGACAGTTGTTTCTGCAAGTCCTGTTGATTGTTTTCTACTCCCGCCATTCTTTCTTCCACCTCGCTAGTTTTATTCTGGAACGCTACACATTCTTTAGTTAAATCTTCTAACTTAGCGTTTAGCTGTTTTAGCTTTTGATCAAGTTTTTGATCCAGAGGGGCAAGGCGCCGGTCTAAAAGTTCTTCCATTACCACTGTCAGCTCGGATGTTATCTCCGCTACCCAAGCCGACGATACAGAGGAAGCTGTATCGGGAGGAGACGCCGCCATCTTGTACTCCGGCGTCTTTCCCCGTTGTTGTTCTTTCTGAGCCGATTTTGTTGCCATGATCGGGGTTCCCGTCGTTCCAGCTCACCGGGTACACTCGCGCAGTCTTCCACTATAATTTTTTGCAGTATGGGGAGATTGATTCTTCTGCAGACACTAAAAAGAGCAGGCAGGCAGCGGAGAGAAGATCACTCACGTCCTCTCTCCACCATAGCGTCACGTGACTCCTCTCCAGTTTATTTTAATTTTACTACTTTGTAGCTTCATTGTGTGTCCCTAGTCCTAGTTTTTCTGGAAAGAGTAAACAAGCGATTCATGTCTACCCATTCCACTCCACTCATTTTATAGACCTCTATCATATGTCCCCTCAGCTGTCTTTTCTCCAAGCTGAAGAGCCCTAGCCGCTTCAACCTTTCCTCATAGGGAAGTCATCCCATCCCCTTTTTATTGCCCTTCTCTCTGCCTTTTCTAATTCCACTATATCTTTTTTGAGATGCGATGACCAGAATTGCACACAGTGTTCAAGGTGCGGCCGCAGCATGGAGCAATACAAAGGCAATATAACGGCCTCATTTTTGTTTCTCTTGGGCCCTGCACGTGGAACGGTGGAGCATTTCTGAAAATGCTACCCTGGAGGATCTGATTTTTCAGCTTTCTACCTGGGAGCCTAAATTTGGGGCCGCATAACATCAGTGGGGTGATCTCTCCTCATCACACGCAGGTGTGGTGGGGATTTTCAAAGGAGGTTTGGGAATGGGATGTCGGGAGATAGGGGTGGGGGGTGCGGGCGGGGATTTAGAGGGGATAGAAGGGGGTGGGCAGCGAAGGGAGGTTGCTGTGTGGAGGGGTAGGGTTGGGTGAGTGTTATGCAAGCAAATGATTGGAGGGGGGTTGCGAGTGCCGCTGGGCATCTGGCGGTAGACTATAACCAGTTGGTGATGAGAGAGATGTGGGTTAGACTTGGAAAGGAATGAATGTCACCCAAGGGCGTCCGCGACCTCTTAGATTTATATCGTGGAATGTCTGTGGGGTTACTTCCCCGGTAAAATGCACAAAGATTTTGGGGGCCCTTAAACGCCACAAAGCAGACGTGGTGTGTCTGCAAGAGACTAGATTGTCGCAAGTAGAACATCTAAAATTGAAGCGCCAGTGGGTCGGCCAGGTCTCTTCCTCACAGGGCCGTCGGGGGGGGGGGGGGGGCGTAGCCATTCTCCTGCACAAATCGCTTTCCTGTACAGCTCGACAACTATTTCAGGACACTCGGGCACTACGTAGGAGTCTTATTGAATATACAGGGTAAAGACTTAGTTGTGGTGGGGGAATATGGCCCCGCCCCGAAAGATTCCTCCTTTTTTCTTTTTAATTGCAAACTTTTCCAACAAGTACAATACTTGATTTTTTTTTGTTTTTGTTACATTTGTACCCTGCGCTTTCCCACTCATGGCAGGCTCAATGCGGCTTACATGGGGCAATGGAGGGTTAAGTGACTTGCCCAGAGTCACAAGGAGCTGCCTGTGCCTGAAGTGGGAATCAAACTCAGTTCCCCAGGACCAAAGTCCACCACCCTAACCACTAGGCCACTCCTCTTTAGACCACAACTGTAGAGTGAGGAGCATCGTTTTCAGGAGAGAACTTAAAGAAAAGGAGTAAATGTTCACTTGTATATAGTTTAGCACACATAAAGCCTATTTGTTCTATATAATCAATCTTACTTAGATATTACATGAAACTGTTCCCAACTTTTTTTGGTTAACAAAAACATTTAGTTGGTCAGGTTGAAAGAAAATATATTTAATCCCTAGGTATTTAATCACACATTTGCAAGGATAGTTTAAATAAAAGGAAGCTCCTATTGCTAATGTCTCTTTCTTAAGGGCTAGAAAAGCTCTTCTCCTTTCCTGGGTTTGCCTGGTGACATCCAGATACATCCATATCTTTTTCCCATAGAATAAAGATTGTGATTTTCTAAAGAATAAATGTTTTACTACGTCCAGATCTTGTTCAAATACAAAAGATACTAACAAAGTCATTCTTTCAGATTTTTCTGATAAGGATGATTCTAATATCTCAGTTAAATTTAAATTCAATTCTCTTTCATTATTATGTAGTGCTTGTTGAGTTTCCATTTCCAAATCTCCTTCTGGGCTCTCTTTAATTGGAGCATAAAATATTCAGTTATTTGGAGGAATAAGGTCAGGGGAATATCCCAGAACTTCTATTAGGTATTTTTTAAACACTTCTAAGGGACTAATCCCTAATGTTTGAGGGGGACTAATCCCAAATGTTTGAGGAAAATTCAAGAAGCGAAGGTTCAATCTATGATTATAGTTTTCAGTTTGTTCAGTTTTTCTATGAATCAGGTTCTTATCTTTAATAGTCATTGTTGAAAAGTCTTGAAGTTTTTTCCTCTTCATTTAAAACAGATACAGTGGGGGAAATAAGTATTTGATCCCTTGCTGATTTTGTAAGTTTGCCCACTGACAAAGACATGAGCAGCCCATAATTGAAGGGTAGGTTATTGGTAACAGTGAGAGATAGCACATCACAAATTAAATCCGGAAAATCACATTGTGGAAAGTATATGAATTTATTTGCATTCTGCAGAGGGAAATAAGTATTTAATCCCTCTGGCAAACAAGACCTAATACTTGGTGGCAAAACCCTTGTTGGCAAGCACAGCGGTCAGACGTCTTCTGTAGTTGATGATGAGGTTTGCACACATGTCAGGAGGAATTTTGGTCCACTCCTCTTTGCAGATCATCTCTAAATCATTAAGAGTTCTGGGCTGTCGCTTGGCAACTCGCAGCTTCAGCTCCCTCCATAAGTTTTCAATGGGATTAAGGTCTGGTGACTGGCTAGGCCACTCCATGACCCTAATGTGCTTCTTCCTGAGCCACTCCTTTGTTGCCTTGGCTGTATGTTTTGGGTCATTGTCGTGCTGGAAGACCCAGCCACGACCCATTTTTAAGGCCCTGGCGGAGGGAAGGAGGTTGTCACTCAGAATTGTACGGTACATGGCCCCATCCATTCTCCCATTGATGCGGTGAAGTAGTCCTGTGCCCTTAGCAGAGAAACACCCCCAAAACATAACATTTCCACCTCCATGCTTGACAGTGGGGACGGTGTTCTTTGGGTCATAGGCAGCATTTCTCTTCCTCCAAACACGGCGAGTTGAGTTCATGCCAAAGAGCTCAATTTTTGTCTCATCTGACCACAGCACCTTCTCCCAATCACTCTCGGCATCATCCAGGTGTTCACTGGCAAACTTCAGACGGGCCGTCACATGTGCCTTCCGGAGCAGGGGGACCTTGCGGGCACTGCAGGATTGCAATCCGTTATGTCGTAATGTGTTACCAATGGTTTTCGTGGTGACAGTGGTCCCAGCTGCCTTGAGATCATTGACAAGTTCCCCCCTTGTAGTTGTAGGCTGATTTCTAACCTTCCTCATGATCAAGGATACCCCACGAGGTGAGATTTTGCGTGGAGCCCCAGATCTTTGTCGATTGACAGTCATTTTGTACTTCTTCCATTTTCTTACTATGGCACCAACAGTTGTCTCCTTCTCGCCCAGCGTCTTACTGATGGTTTTGTAGCCCATTCCAGCCTTGTGCAGGTGTATGATCTTGTCCCTGACATCCTTAGACAGCTCCTTGCTCTTGGCCATTTTGTAGAGGTTAGAGTCTGACTGATTCACTGAGTCTGTGGACAGGTGTCTTTCATACAGGTGACCATTGCCGACAGCTGTCTGTCATGCAGGTAACGAGTTGATTTGGAGCATCTACCTGGTCTGTAGGGGCCAGATCTCTTACTGGTTGGTGGGGGATCAAATACTTATTTCCCTCTGCAGAATGCAAATAAATTCATATACTTTCCACAATGTGATTTTACGGATTTAATTTGTGATGTGCTATCTCTCACTGTTACCAATAACCTACCCTTCAATTATGGGCTGCTCATGTCTTTGTCAGTGGGCAAACTTACAAAATCAGCAAGGGATCAAATACTTATTTCCCCCACTGTATTTGGTTTGTGGAATCTAACTTGAAAGTTTCAAGGGACTTGGAGAGTGTTTCAACTGTACTTACTAATGTTGAAATTTCTGCGGTGGTGTTGGACAGTTTAACATCTAAGTTTTAGAGAGCTTCCCAGATGTTCTCCAAAGTTACCATCTCCAGTCTAGTTGTCTAAGTTCTTCTCATTGTCTGTAGGCTCGTAGGCGTCAGACCTCCATTGGCTGTATTCTCTCCCGAGCCTCGAGATCGTTCTTCACCGACTTCCGGTTTTGTCGATCTCAGCACAGAGAAAGAACCCTTCGGGTGGAGGCAGTGGATTACGCTCCCGGGGGGGGGGGGGGGGGGATAAGGTAGTATCAAGGCCCAAGTCACAGGGGTCTCCTCCTCCTGGGACAACGGGACTCCTCTCGGCTTTCTGGTCAGGCATTCTCACGGCGAACTTCTCTATTGTGAGTTGCGAAGGTGAAGTTCTGGTCGCCGAGGCTCCAGCTTTTACCAGGCCTTTCCTTTTAGTATGAGGCATTATTTGCTGGGGGAATACTTCGATTATCCAGACTCAGCTCGAGAAGTCTCAGCTGCGATCTCTGCGTGCCGCCATCTTGGCTCCACCCCCCAAACATTTTCAGATTCCTCCTTTTTTAGATCTTTGCTGAAAGAATGCATTAACTACGCTTCTTACCCTTTGATAGCGGGCGGGAGACATGAATGTGGTTATGGACCATGAGTTGGACCGTTCGGGTCCGGGACCGCGGTGAGGGGCAGGGGAGATACCGAGTTACAGTCCATATGTAGGGCCCTAGATTTGTTAGATTCCTGGTGCCTTTTGCAATCCAAAGAAAAAGATTACATGTATACCTCTAGTGCCCATCACTCCCTATCTCATTTGGATTATATCCTGGTACACAGTAAATTGTTTTCTCAAGTGTTGTCAGTGGTTATTGGACCGGAAGAGGTTTCAGATCACACTCTGATATGGATAGACATCGAGATTGGCCCTCTTGCACACCAGGGCTTGGGGTGGCGCTTTCCCAACTACCTGTATCAGAGGAAGTGGCAGGGTTTTTTTTTACAGGATAACAGGCACCATGCAGAAGAGCCAAAGCTCTTTTGGCCCACCAGGAAGGCAGTGATCAGAGGACATACCGCAAATGTGAGTGCTAGCAAAAAGCGCCTAGCACAAGACGTGGAGGGGCATAATCGAACGAAAACGTCTATCTCCATGGGCATTTACAGTGGGGGAAATAAGTATTTGATCCCTTGCTGATTTTGTAAGTTTGCCCACTGACAAAGACATGAGCAGCCCATAATTGAAGGGTAGGTTATTGGTAACAGTGAGAGATAGCACATCACAAATTAAATCCGGAAAATCACATTGTGGAAAGTATATGAATTTATTTGCATTCTGCAGAGGGAAATAAGTATTTGATCCCCCACCAACCAGTAAGAGATCTGGCCCCTACAGACCAGGTAGATGCTCCAAATCAACTCGTTACCTGCATGACAGACAGCTGTCGGCAATGGTCACCTGTATGAAAGACACCTGTCCACAGACTCAGTGAATCAGTCAGACTCTAACCTCTACAAAATGGCCAAGAGCAAGGAGCTGTCTAAGGATGTCAGGGACAAGATCATACACCTGCACAAGGCTGGAATGGGCTACAAAACCATCAGTAAGACGCTGGGCAAGAAGGAGACAACTGTTGGTGCCATAGTAAGAAAATGGAAGAAGTACAAAATGACTGTCAATCGACAAAGATCTGGGGCTCCACGCAAAATCTCACCTCGTGGGGTATCCTTGATCATGAGGAAGGTTAGAAATCAGCCTACAACTACAAGGGGGGAACTTGTCAATGATCTCAAGGCAGCTGGGACCACTGTCACCACGAAAACCATTGGTAACACATTACGACATAACGGATTGCAATCCTGCAGTGCCCGCAAGGTCCCCCTGCTCCGGAAGGCACATGTGACGGCCCGTCTGAAGTTTGCCAGTGAACACCTGGATGATGCCAAGAGTGATTGGGAGAAGGTGCTGTGGTCAGATGAGACAAAAATTGAGCTCTTTGGCATGAACTCAACTCGCCGTGTTTGGAGGAAGAGAAATGCTGCCTATGACCCAAAGAACACCGTCCCCACTGTCAAGCATGGAGACGGAAATGTTATGTTTTGGGGGTGTTTCTCTGCTAAGGGCACAGGACTACTTCACCGCATCAATGGGAGAATGGATGGGGCCATGTACCGTACAATTCTGAGTGACAACCTCCTTCCCTCCGCCAGGGCCTTAAAAATGGGTCGTGGCTGGGTCTTCCAGCACGACAATGACCCAAAACATACAGCCAAGGCAACAAAGGAGTGGCTCAGGAAGAAGCACATTAGGGTCATGGAGTGGCCTAGCCAGTCACCAGACCTTAATCCCATTGAAAACTTATGGAGGGAGCTGAAGCTGCGAGTTGCCAAGCGACAGCCCAGAACTCTTAATGATTTAGAGATGATCTGCAAAGAGGAGTGGACCAAAATTCCTCCTGACATGTGTGCAAACCTCATCATCAACTACAGAAGACGTATGACCGCTGTGCTTGCCAACAAGGGTTTTGCCACCAAGTATTAGGTCTTGTTTGCCAGAGGGATCAAATACTTATTTCCCTCTGCAGAATGCAAATAAATTCATATACTTTCCACAATGTGATTTTCCGGATTTAATTTGTGATGTGCTATCTCTCACTGTTACCAATAACCTACCCTTCAATTATGGGCTGCTCATGTCTTTGTCAGTGGGCAAACTTACAAAATCAGCAAGGGATCAAATACTTATTTCCCCCACTGTATCTCCAAGAACGGGTCCGTGAAGGGGCGGACCGAACCGTATTTTCGCAAAAAATAGACGTCCATGTTTTATTCGACAATTTGTGAGCTGGGCATTTTTGTTTTTCAGCGATAATGGAAAATGAAAGCGCCCAGCTCAAAAACGAATAAATCCAAGGCATTTGTTCGTGGGATGGGCCAGGATTCGTAGTGCACTGGTCCCCCTCACATGCCAGGACACCAACCGGGCACCCTAGGGGGCACTTTTACAAAAACAAAAAAAAAAGGTAAAAAAGCTCCCAGGTGCATAGCACCCTTCCCTTGTGTGTTGAGCCCCCCAAATCCCCCTCAAAACCCACTGCCCACAAGTCTACACCATTATTATAGCCCTAAGGGGTGAAGGGGGGCACCTACATGTGGGTACAGTGGGTTTGGGGGGGTTGGACGACTAATAAGCATTAAGCAGCACAATTGTAACAGGTATGGGGGGATGGGCCTGGGTCCACCTGCCTGAAGTCCACTGCACCCCCTAACAACTGCTCCAGGGACCTGCATACTGCTGCCAGGGAGGTGGGTATGACATTTGATGGTGAAAATAAAAAGTTGTGAAACATCATTTTTTGTGGTGGGAGGGGGTTAGTGACCACTGGGGGAGTCAGGGGAGGTCATCCCCGATTCCCTCCGATGGTCATTTAGAGCACTTTTTTGGGACCTGTTCGTGTGAAAAAAGGGTCCAACAAAAGTGTCCTAAATGTTCGCTACAAATGCCTTTATTTTTTCGATTATCGCCCTAACGCGTACATCTCTCCTCGGTCGATAACCACGCCTCGGTTCCACCTTTGCCACACCTCTGACACACCCCCATCAACTTTGTCCGCATCCGCGACGGAGTGCAGTTGAAAACGTCCAAAATCGGCTTTCGATTATACCGATTTATTCGTTTTTGTGAGATAAACGTCTATCTCCCGATTTGGGTTGAAATCTAGGCGTTTTTCTCTTTCGATTATAAGGTGGATTGTCACTTTAGAGCGGAAACTAAGGGCAGCGAAGCGCTCCTTTATAGCACAACCATCCCCTCAGACTTTTGACGTCTTAAAAGCCAAGCGAGTAACCCTAAACACATGTATACATGAACACACTTTGCGATCGCTTTTGCACACACAGCGGAAATTTTTCAGATTTGGGGATAAAACAGGGAAACTTCTATCCCAGGTAGTGAAGACGTGGGATTGACCCCGGTACATACCAGCCATCAAAACCCCAACAGGCCACACCACTTCGCAGACGGAAGAAATTGCTGACATTTTTGAAGCGCACTTTAGAGAACTGTATGCCTGCCCAGAGGATCCCCTGGACGTGGTAGCTTCCATCCGAACTTACTTAGAACATTCAGGGATCGGTCAGTTCACAGAGGACTTTAAAACAGCACTAGATAGACCACTTGCAGCTAAAGAGATACAGTGTGTGATAAATGGCCTTAAATTTAATTTTGCTCCGGGCCCAGATGGATACACAGGGGAATTCTATAAAATGATGCAGCCGCAGTTATTAGGCCCGCTGATGGATTATCTAGATGAGGTTATTGAGACACAGGGGTTTTCAACTAACGAAAATTCAGCTTTGATATGCTTGATACCTAAACCAGGTCGCCCTAGTGAGTTACCAGGGTCATATCATCCTATTTCGCTTCTCAATGTTGACATAAAAATATTGGTTTAGGTTTTGGCTAATAGGTTGGCAGAAGGGTTACCTGGGTATATTCACACTGATCAGGTGGGCTTTGTAAAGGGACGTCAGACGGTTCTTAATGTACGTAGACTGTTGCTTGCTATCCTCCATTGTCAAGGGAAGGGGGTGCCCCTGGTAGCTGTTAGCTTAGACACGGAGCGTGCCTTTGATAGAGTACATTGGAGTTTTTTTGTTTGCTACTCTCTCCCACTTAGCGGTTTCGGGGTGGTTTCTCAATGCAATCAAGGGTTTATGTGCGGAGCCTAGAGCGGCCTCGTTGGTAAATGTGGTTCAGACTAGACAGTTTCCCATTCTTCTTGGCACACGGCAGGGCTGCCCTTTATCCCCGTTATTGTTTGTTCTCACTCTTGAGCCCTTGCTCTGCTCACTGAGGGCGTCTGAGTCTTTGGAGGGGGTGAAGATGGGGCACCAAATGATTAAAGTTATGGCCTTTGCAGATGATTTGCTTTTGACTCTCACTAATCCCCAGGCATCTGTCCCGCAATTGGTTTCTTTGATCTCAGCTTATGGGACCTTTTCGGGGTTCAAACTGAATATGGTGAAATCTATGGCCCTAGCCTTCCCATCTACACTGACTGACACATGGAGAGGGAAATTCCCATTTAGCTGGGCAAATGGTGGGATTAAATACCTGGGGGTCCTTATCCCTGCCAATCTCGCAAATTTATACACCCAGAACATACGACCTATGTGATCACCTATAAGACAGACTCTTTGTGGCGAGCATACCCTCTATCTTTAATAGGGTGTATAGCACTGTATAATATGATTCTAGTCCTGAAATGGCTATATATTTTTCAGATGCTCCCTTTGTATTTACAGGGAAAAGATGAACGTGATTTACATAAAATGTTATAGGCATACCTATGGCGAGTGGAGGAGTGGCCTAGTGGTTAGGGTGGTGGACTTTGGTCCTGGGGAACTGAGGAACTGAGTTTGATTCCTGGCACAGGCAGCTCCTTGTGACTCTGGGCAAGTCACTTAACCCTCCATTGCCCCATGTAAGCCGCATTGAGCCTGCCATGAGTGGGAAAGCGCGGGGTACAAATGTAACAAAAAAAAAAAAAAAAAAGGGAAGAGGGCCCGTCTGCCGATAGTGATATTATGTAAACCCAAGCGATGTGGGGCGTTGGGTTTGATCAATGTGAGATATCTTACTGTGGCATGCACCATGAGGCACATTAATGATTATTACCGGAATGTATCAGATTTCTCTGTGTCTAGCCTGGAACCTTTTTTCTTTTTTGTAACTATCACTTTAGTTGGCAACTCCACACCATACCAAAGCGCCCCCCCCCCCCCCCCCCCCCCCCCCACCAAATCTCAGAGCTAACTGCTTTATTCGAGTGGCACGAGCGGTCTGGAGATGGCTGTGCAGGAGACATCACGTTTCAGCAGCGACGTCCCCCTTCTTGGCATTGCAACATAACCCAGATTTTCCTGCAGGCACGGAGTCTCCAGTGTTTTCTCGTTGGGGCACACTGGGGATACATTATCTGTTACAAGTGCTGACAGAGGAAGGCCGCCTACAGTCTTTTGAAGACCTCAGGGTCCGGTACAGTTTACCTCCCACAGACTATTTTGCATACTACCAACTGCCACACTATGTTAGGAGCCTGCCGTGGGAAGACCTATGTGAGGATGTGCAGGATACTATGAATGAAGCGCTCACGTTGGGTGCGCAGAATCATGTGCCGCTGGCCTTCCACCACAAGTATTTACAAGACTCTACCACAGACATTGACTTTGCATGTTTGGCGTGCCACTGGTCTGCAGATCTGCTGACACAGTTGTCAGCTCAACACATACAAACTTGTTTGCAGCAAATTTACAGAAACACTTGTGCGGCCCAGTTATAGGAGATGCAGTATAAGTTCCTCCTACGCCTCTACATTTCTCCACACCGTACAAATAGGGCGCAGTTTGCGGAAAAGGCGAAATGCCCAGACCCATGTGCAGCGTTGGGACATATGTTTTGGACATGCCCAAAAGTA
The DNA here is from genome assembly GCF_901765095.1 of Microcaecilia unicolor. NCBI lineage: Eukaryota > Metazoa > Chordata > Amphibia > Gymnophiona > Siphonopidae > Microcaecilia > Microcaecilia unicolor. The sequence goes on from NC_044040.1 coordinate 71,260,483, forward strand.
TACCAGTTTTGGGGACAGATGCTGCAGGTGACGGGGCACCAGTGGTCGTGTATTTTACCCAATGACCCTCTGTTTATGTTTGAGGTTTACCATCTGCCTCCACCAATATCTCCAGGCTCGACGGCTGGTGATGATAGCGAAGAAATGTATTTTACAATATTGGAGAGTACCTGCAGTGCCGACACTTTTGGATTGGAGATCCCCAGTGATAACTTTGATGGTTCTGGAACGCCAGTGTGAAAAAGTACCATCTTCATCCCTGAGAGAGAAATTTAAAAGGTGTTGGGGGCGCTTTGCAACCAAGTGTCAAGGGACGTTTACTAACTTGATTTATGGACTGGGTGCTCCTCTACACGGCAAATGGCGGGGGGAGGGTTGGGATAGGATCGGAGGGGGTGTTTGGGTGCAGGGGATAATATATCTATGTCGCATGTGTACCTTTGAAATTGTCTTGTTCAATAAAAATTAGTTTGAATAAAATTCTATATTTATCAATAACCTACAATTCCTCCTTTAAACCCCAGTCTTTGTTACCAAAACAGAGCAAAATAATGTTCACTCACACAGAGAAATGTCCTCTTCTCTCAGAACGTCTCAGAAAGGGACCTTTCCTCTCTACATAGTTTTGATTCTAAGGGAACTGCTTCAAACAGACCCTTTGAAGGTAACCCAGTAATCAGATTGCCCTTAGTAACCTTTGCAACTATGCTACTTCCTCACATCTTAATTAACACCTAATTCAGATCGGTGGCAGTGCTACCTCTCCAATAGCCAAAGAACAAAAAATAACTTTATTTTAGGACAAAGTTGAGCCTTGCTACTATCCTCTTTAATGCTCTTAGCTGTTAATTTTCTACCTCTAGAGAAAGTTTTGTTTTAAAACTAGGGGGAAAATGAATTGTACACTGAAACTAGTTAATACTGAGTTCTTTTTTTATTTCTTTTTTTTTTCTAAGAGTGAACTAAAGCCTGCTGTGCCTTCTACAGGCTATCTGTAAATGCTGTGTCAGAAAGTTGAAGTTTTAATACTATGAGGAAAAGGGTATGGAAACTAGTTAATACAGTTTGCTTTTTTTCTTTTTTAAATTCTGTATCAATAACCTACAACTCCTCTTTTAAACCCCAGTCTTTAAGTTATCAAAACACAGAGCAAAGTAATGTTCACTTACCCAGAGAAATTCCTCTTCTCTCAGAACGTCTCAGAAAGTTTCCTACTCCCAAAAACATCAGGTACAGATCAATTCATGCAGTGGGTTTTGCTTATACCTCAGAACAATGCTGAAACTAAGACTACTTTGTAATCATCTATGTTTTCGTGAGCTGTTAAAACCTATTTGGTTTATATCTGCAATGACATGAATGAGGTATCTATATAGTAGTATTGGCCGTTTGTTTAGAATGATGTTACTTCCTAGGGTTGCCTAGTCTCATTTATTTATTTATTTATTACTTATCCAGTAATGGTATGTAGTGTAAAATTTAATTTGTTTGGGATTTTTTTTTATTGTTTTTTCAGCTAGCTTAAGGAATAATTAAGGAGCAGAAGATTTTATGGACAATTATTTTTAGCATATAATTTGTATAGAGGAGTGATTTTTGTTTTTATATGTTTGTGTATTGGTTTATGATTATGATTGTAATTTTTGTTATCCGCTTAGTTGTTTATGTGGAATATAAATCACTAAACTAGATACCTACCACTTGAAGTATCTAACTTGTGACCTCTTATGTTTGGTGACAGTTACTTCAGCATGTACAATTAGTGAGTGCTAGGTCCTAGTAACTTATCCACCTTATACTACATTTTTCAATAGTAGTGTGGTTTTACACACCCTTCTAAAGTTCCTTAAATTTGTGTCCGAGTTCCACCTTAACTGTTCTGTAGTCCTTTTGACCTTTTTGCAGGTTTATTAAGGTGAAACCTCACTGTTCATTTTGGGCTACAGGAGAGCCTTGGGTCTTCTATCTAGAGTGGACAAAAGCCTATAGAAAGTCCACTTAGCTTTTTTTCTTTGACCCAAAGAAGATGAGGGCTGTCATTGGCAAATGCACACTTTCCAATTGGCTAACAGAGTACATCTCTTTCACATATACCCAGGCTGGGTTGACTCTAGAAGGTCATATCACAGCTCATAATGTCAGAGCTATGGCTGCTTCAGTAGCACGTTTGAGGTCAACCTCCATAGAAGGGACTTGCAGAGCAGTGACATGGGCATCTGACCATACACTCACATCCCACTACTACCTAGATGCCCTGTGTGACAGTAGGTTTTGCAAGACAGTCCTCCAGAATCAGTTTGGGGTTTAGAATCTGATTCTATCCCTCTTAGGCACTTCTCTTTCAGTACCAGTCTGCTTTCCTAGTTGCACTACTGTTTATTGCATTCTTCTCCTTTTTTTGTGAGTGAGCATTTGCAGTCCTACTTGTCCTCAGATAAAATGAAGTTACTTTCCTGTAACAGGTGTTTTCTGAGGACACCGGGACTTGAATCTTCATAGCCCTCCCACTTCCCCCAGGAGTTGTAATCTGCTAACCAGTAATGTATTAAGGAGATTCTGTTTGACAGCGGCAGTCAGGAATAGGGACACGTGTGGTAAGATGTATCAAAATCTTCTGGAAAAGTTCCTGGGAGTACCATTTTCCACACCAGGTTCCATTGGTGATGTCACCCAAGCATGCGGACTCAAGTCCTGCTGTTTTTGGAGAACACCTGCTACAGGTAAGTAAACTTGTTTTCTCATGGCTACTACTTGTTTTAGTAACCTCTTTATATTTCATTAGACCAAATAATGTTTATTGGATCTTGGTAGTGATTCTTTCTGAAGTAAGAACTTAGGATAGGAGATGTCCTTGCGCAGTGCAGTACTCCTAGGTGGTGTGAACCTTCCTAAATTGTATGAGCCTTCTGGGGTCCTCATAAACAGTGTTCCTGATGATCTTTGTGCTTCTGATTTGAAGTTGCTAAGTAAAAGTAAAGACACTACCTGGTCCCTCTTATGACTTCTTCCAATTCAGACTTACTCCTTTTCTCCCTTGGAGGTCCACTTCTTCTACTTCTTCATGCCACTAACAAAGTACAAAGCGATGTCAGGAAGATTTTCTGTACTGGTATATTTTTCAAGTAGTTATTTAGAAAGCCTTCTAAGGTTTTCATCAGACCCTGGTGTCTGTGTTCCACAGAGAATGTTTGGGCTGTGATGTTGGAAAATCTGCAGCACTGACACACACCAATTGTTTTTTTGGTGCTGTGCATTTGGCTGCACAGCAGTAGACCTGTGATTTGATGTTTCTGTTGTGTTTCTAGGGACACACTGCTGATATTTTTGCAATTTCAGTACCTTAGTAAGATTCTGATAATGAGAGTTGATGCAGATGTATTACGTGCTTATTTATCTTAGTGCTGACATCTTAGTATCATTTATTGCAGCCTTCCTGGTGCTTATGGTAGTGCCATTGCCTGATCGGTGCTGTGGCACTTAAAGCTCACTGGCTTCAGATTCTCAGCTTTTTATCATTGCTTCTTGCTTGGGCCTTCCCCCAAATAGATCTTGGGCTGTAAAATTGCTCAGTCCAGGGATTCTGTATGTCCCAGCTGGGATCAAGACTTTTATCATGGACTTCTTCATCCTCATGTCTCTGTGCTCAATGCCAGAAATATGGCAAGTGAAAGGAAAGCAAAAGATGATGGGACTTGATATACCACCTTTCTGTGGTTAAAATCAAAACGGTTTTCTTGGGGCAGTGGAGGACTAAGTGACTTGCCCAGAGTCACAAGCTGCTGCAGTGAGAATCGAAACTGGTTCTCAGGCCAGTGCACTAACCATTAGGCTACTCCTGTTTGTGTTGCAGCTCCTTAGGGCCATTATTGATATCTGTCCACAATTGTAATAGTTCTCCAAGTTATGGAAAGGGCCCAGGCAAGGGACCACATACCTTGTGTCTTTTGGATAGCCCCATTTTCCTGTCACAGGATGGCAGACAAATTTGAGTCTTTGCAAATGCCCAATACTGTGAAGAGGCAACAATACAAAAACAAAGTGCTGGGGAAGTTCTGCATATCACTCCCAGCATCCTCCAGATCGGCCCCAAACCACCCAGGCTCCTGCTACCCCTACCCCTTGCTCTTTCCAGCAGCATTCAAGGTGCTTGGGAGGTTTTGCAGCCCATCTGCATATTCTTCTCAGCATCCTCTGAGGTAACTCCTAGCTTGACCCTGAACCACTGGGGCCTCTGCTGCTGCTACTACATGCTACTTCTGACCGTCTGCCAGATGGCATACGTCATACTTTGTCTCCACAGGTTTGTATTTTCCCTTTTCTCCGAGGACAAGCAAGCTGCTTGTTCTCACGATTGGGTGACGTCCGACGGCAGCCCCAGATCGGAAGATCTTCTTAGCAACAAAGTTTGCTAGCCCTCGCATGCACATGCGAGAACTGCACGTACGCGACCGTCTTCCCGCCCGTAGCGCGAGCGTGCTCCTCAGTCTCTTTTTTTCTGCAGCTCAGGATGGCTGTTTTTTGGCAGTTCTGTGTCCCAGAGAGGCCCTCGCTACGTTTTCGCCGCTTTTTCGGTGTGTTTCTCGAGTTCGCTCGAGTTATCCATTTAAAAAAAAAAGTTTCCTCTATTTCTTTAGTTTTGCCCGTAAGTTTCCTTTCTTTGTCGTCAGCGACCATTTTGGCTGCCCGTGCGGGGTTTTTTCCCCTGTTTTTGGTGTCTTTTCAGCACCATCGCGAATTTTGACCTCACTGGCGTGATTTTTTCGCCCATGTCCTCAAAGCCTGCCAGCGGCTTCAAGAAGTGCAACCAGACTATCTCGCTCACTGATAGGCACGTCTCGTGTCTTCAGTGTTTGGGAGCTGGTCATCTTTCCAACGCCTGCATGCTGTGTCGTCAGCTAAAAAAAGAGGACCCAGGCGGCGAGATCGGCTCAGTGGAACCTGTTGTTCGGAGCCCAGTCCAGTCCTTCGATGTCGACGGACCCAGCAGTACCGAGGTCATCGACGGTATCGATGTCGGCATCGGAGGGTGCATCGACGTCCGGAGCGCAGGTGATGGCTGTCCAGAGATCCCACTCTGGTAGCAGTGAGCCATCGAGTGGATCTCCAACTGCCTCGAGGGCTCCTGCGGTACAGGCCCCCTGGGACCGACCTCCTTCAGACCCGGCCCCGAGGAGATGTATGGATTCCACGTTTTCCTCGTCGGTACCGGGAGGTACCGCTGACGTGCTTCGAGCGAAGAAGAAGAAGCACCGTCATCGGTCACCTTACCGTCACGGTACCGAGAGCTCCGGGGCGCCGAAGGAATTGGCACCCGGAAAGCGTCGACGCCGGGAGGACAGCTCACCCTCCATTCAGGAGGTGTTAATGCGCTCTTCTCCGGACAGCCCGGTACCGCCTCCGAGCCCTAGGCAGAATCTGTCCTCGTCGCCTCCTTGCTCGACGGACACTTTAGTCGAGCGCCTCCGAACCATACGTCCAGGGATTCTGGAAGGACTGCTGCGACCATCTGTTCCGGTACCGCCGGTGCTTGGGCCGTCGGTACCATCGAGAGATGCGGTGGTTGGCTCCCCGCCCGTGGTGAGGACTGCGACGCCGGTACCGCTTGCGGCATCGGCGTCCGCTGCCACCCAAGTTGACTCCCCATTGACGTCGCTGGAGGGAGCTTCGTCGCCAGCAGCGAGGGAGTCTTTTTCTCGACATCGCCATAGAGGACTTAGTTCCTCGGCGTCGAGGCAGGCTCGGCTTCGGACCGAGGTACGAGAACTGGTGTCCGATACCGACGGTGAGGCCTCGTGGGAGGCAGAGGAAGACCCCAGATATTTCTCTGATGAGGAGTCTTGTGGTCTTCCTTCTGATCCCACTCCTTCGCCAGAGAGAAAGCTTGCTCCCCCTGAGGGTCTGTCTTTCTCGTCATTTGTCCGGGAAATGTCTACGGCCATTCCCTTCCCAGTGCTGAGGATGAGCCCAGGGCTGAGATGTTCGAGGTCCTCGACTATCCTTCGCCACCTAAGGAGTTGTCCACTGTTCCTCTTCATAATGTCCTGAAGAAGACATTGATGGCGAACTGGACGAAACCCTTAAGTAATCCCACTATTCCTAAAAAGATTGAGTCCCAGTATCGGATCCACGGGGACCCAGAGTTGATGAAGACCGAGTTGCCACATGACTCTGGAGTTGTGGATCTGGCTCTCAAGAAAGTCAAGAGATTACGTCTCGGCACCCCCGGGGTGGGAGTCTAGGACTCTGGACTCTTTTGGGAGGAAGGCCTACCGTTCTGCTATGCTCGTGTCCAAGATCTAATCCTACCAGCTCTACACAAGCATCCACATGCGGAACAATGTGCGACAGCTGACGGACTTGGTCGATAAGCTCCCGTTGGAGCAGGCCAAGCCTTTTCAGGAGGTGGTCAGGCAGCTGAAGGCGTGTCGCAAATTCCTGTCCAGGGGTGTTTACGACACTTTTGATGTTGCGTCCAGGGCCGCTGCTCAAGGTATAGTGATGCGCAGACACTCATGGCTTCGTGCCTCTGACCTGGAGAATAGAGTCCTGCAACGGATTGCGGATGCTCCTTGCCGTGGGGGGGGGGGGGGGGATAACATTTTTGGTGACCGGGTCAAACAGGTGGTAGAACAGCTCCACCAGCGGGACACCGCATTCGACAAACTCTCCCACCGGACGCCTTCAGCATCTACCTCATCAGGTAGACGTTTTTATGGGGGGAGGAGGAATGCTCCTTATGCTTATAATAAGCGTAGGTACAATCCACTTGCCCACCAGCCTGCTCAGGCTAAGCCCCAGCGCGCTTGTTCACGTCAACAGCGAGCGCCTCAACAGGCCCCTGCACAGCTCCCCAGCAAAAGCAAGGGACGGGCTTTTGACTGGCTCCAGGCGAGCATAGCCGATATAAAAGTGCCGGACGATCTGCCGGTAGGAGGGAGGTTAAAGTTTTTTCACCAAAGGTGGCCTCTTGTAACCTCCAACCGGTGGGTTCTCCAAATAGTCCGGCTAGGATACTCCCTCAGTTTGAGCGTCTCAGCAGATCACAGCTCGGCAGATATTGAGATTGCTTGGCCACATGGCCTCCACAGTTCATGTGACTCCCATGGCCCGTCTTCACATGAGATCAGCTCAATGGACCCTAGCTTCCAGTGGTTTCAAGCTGCGGGGAATCTAGAGGACCTGATCCAACTGTCCACAAGTTTTCTCAACTCCCTACATTGGTGGACAATTCGCTCCAACTTGACCCTGGGACGTCCCTTTCAAATTCCTCAGCCGCAAAAAGTGCTGACGATGGATGCATCTCTCCTGGGGTGGGGAGCTCATGTCGATGGGCTTCACACTCAAGGAAGCTGGTCCCTCCAGGAAACAGGTTTTCAGATCAATCTCCTGGAGTTACGAGCGGTCTGGAACGCGCTAAAGGCTTTCAGAGATCGGCTGTCTCATCAAATTATTCAAATTCAGACAGACAATCAGGTTGCTATGTACTACATCAACAAGCAGGGGGCACCGGATCTCGCCCCCTGTGTCAGGAAGCCGTCAGAATGTGGCTTTGGGCTCACCAGTACGGCATGTTTCTCCAAGTCACCTATGTGGCAGGCATAAACAACAGTCTGGCCGACAGGTTGAGCAGGATAATGCAACCTCACGAGTTGTCTCTCAACTCGAGAGTAGTACACAAGATCTTTCAAGCCTGGGGCACCCCCTTGGTAGATCTTTTTGCCATAAGGTCCCTCAGTTCTGTTCCAGACTCCAGGCCCACGGCAGACTAGCGTCAGGTGCCTTTCTCATTCATTGGGGGAAGGGCCTCCTGTATGCGTATCCTCCCATACCCTTGGTAGGGAAGACTTTGCTGAAACTCAAGCAGGATCGTGGAACTATGATTCTGATCGCTCCCTTCTGGCCGCATCAGATCTGGTTCCCTCTTCTTCTGGAGTTGTCCTCCGAAGAACCGTGGAGATTGGAGTGTTTTCCAACCCTCATCACTCAGAACGAGGGGGCGCTTCTGCATCCCAACCTCCAGTCCCTGGCTCTCACGGCCTGGATGTTGAGAGCGTAGACTTTGCCTCCTTGGGTCTTTCTGAGGGTGTCTCCCGAGTCTTGCTTGCTTCCAGGAAAGATTCCACGAAGAGGTGTAATTCTTTCAAGTGGAAGAGGTTTGCCATCTGGTGTGACAGCAAGGCCCTAGATCCTCGTTCTTGTCCTACGCAGACCATGCTTGAATACCTGGAGAGGAAAACGGTAACAGAATTCAAACATGCGTGGGATAAACATAAAGGAATCCTGTTCCCAGGGAATGGATCCTCAGAAGCTTAGCTGAGATTAGGTGGCAGAGCCGGTGGTGGGAGGCGGGGCTGGTGGTTGGGAGGCGAGGATATTGCTGGGCAGACTTATACGGTCTGTGCCAGAGCCGGTGGTTGGGAGGCAGGGATAGTGCTGGGCAGACTTATATGGTCTGTGCCCTGAAAATGACAGATACAAATCAGGGTAAGGTATACACAAAATGTAGCACATATGAGTTTATCTTGTTGGGCAGACTGGATAGACTGTGCAGGTCTTTTTCTGCCATCATCTACTATGTTACTTGTCCGAGTCTGGTCTCAAGACCAACTCTGTAAGGGTTCGCCTTAGCGCAATTAGTGCTTTTCATTATTGTGTAGAGGGTAAGCCTAACTCGGGACAGCCTTTAGTTGTTCGCTTCATGAGAGGTTTGCTTTTGTCAAAGCCCCCTATCAAGCCTCCTCCTGTATCATGGGATCTCAATGTCGTTCTCACCCAGCTGATGAAACCTCCTTTTGAGCCACTGAATTCCTGCCATCTGAATTACTTGACTTGGAAGGTCATTTTCTTGGTGGCAGTCACTTCTGTTCATACAGTCAGTGAGCTTCAAGCCTTGGTAGCTCATGCTCCTTATACTAAATTTCATCATAACAGAGTAGTCCTCCGCACTCACCTTAAGTTCTTGCCAAAGGTGGTGTCAGAGTTCCATCTGAACCAGTCAATTGTCTTGCCAACATTTTTCCCCCGTCTTCATACCCACCCTGCTGAACGTCAGTTGCACACATTGGATTGCAAGAGAGCATTGCCTTCTATCTGGAGCAGACATGCCTATTCAGACAGCCCGCCCAAATGTTTGTTTCTTTTGATCCCAACAGAAGGGGAGTGTCTGTCGGGAAACGCACCATCTCCAATTGGCTAGCAGATTGCATTTCCTTCACTTACGCCCAGGCTGGGCTGACTTTTGAGGGTCATATCACGGCTCATAGTGTTAGAGCCATGGCAGCGTCGGTGACCCACTTGAAGTTAGCCATGATTGAAGAGATTTGCAAGGCTGCAACGTGGTCATCTGTCCACACATTCACATCTCATTACTGCCTGCAGCAGGATACCTGACGCGACAGTCGGTTCGGGCAGTCGGTGCTGCAGAATCTGTTTGGGGTTTAGAATCCAACTCCACCCCCCTAGGCCCAGTTTTATTCTGTTCCAGGCTGCACTCTGTTAGTTGGTTGTATTTAGGTCAATCTTAGTTATCTCCTCGCTGTTGCGAGGCCCAATTGACCACTGTTTGTTGTGTTGAGTGAGCCTGGGTGCTAGGGATACCCCAATCGTGAGAACAAGCAGCCTGCTTGTCCTCGGAGAAAGTGAAGTTACTTACCTGTAGCAGGTATTCTCCGAGGACAGCAGGCTGATTGTTCTCACAAACCCGCCGTCCTCCCCTTTGGAGTTGCATGTGCACGCGAGGGCTAGAAACTTTGTTGCTAGTAAGATTTTCCGATCTGGGGCTACCGTCGGACGTCATCCAATCGTGAGAACAATCAGCCTGTTGCCCTCGGAGAATACCCGCTACAGGTAAGTAACTTCGCTTTCCTTCTATTTCCTATGACTCTACTACACTTTCTCTTCCTGATTGTAACTTCCTTCCCCATCTCAAACCCCTATATACCTCAAGACCACACAGCCCATTTTCAACTTTAATCACCTCACCAGCCATTTTGTCTTCTAACTTCTCAGCACTCAAACTTCAGTGTTTTCTTACTTTCATTCAACCATCTGCTTTCTGTCTGAGCACATCTTATTTTTACTACTACTACTTATCATTTCTATAGCGCTACTAGACGTACGCAGCGCTGTACACTTGAACATGAAGAGACAGTCCCTGCTCAACAGAGCTTACAATCTAATTAGGACAGACAGGACAAACAAGAGAGAAGGGAATATTAAAGTCAGGATGATAAAATAAGGGTTCTGAACAAGTGAACAAGAGTTAGGAGTTAAAAGCAGCATCAAAAAGGTGAGCTTTTAGCTTAGATTTGAAGACGGCCAGAGATGGAGCTTGAAGGACCGGCTCAGGAAGTCTATTCCGGGCATAAGGTGCAGCAAGATAAAAGGAACGGAGTCTGGACTTAGCAGTGGTGGAGAAGGGTGCAGATAAGAGAGATTGACCCAGTGAACGGAGTTCCCGGGGAGGAATGAAGGGAAAGATGAGAGTGGAGAGGTACTGATGAGCTGCAGAGTGAATGCACTTATAGGTCAATAAGAGGAGTTTGAACTATATGCGGAAACGGATAGGAAGCCAGTGAAGTGACTTGAGGAGATGGCTAATATGAGGATAACGACACTGGCGGAATATTAGTCGTGCAGCAGAATTTTGAACAGATTGAAGAGGAGAGAGATGGCTAAGTGGGAGACCTGTGAGAAGCAAGTTGCAATAGTCTAATCGAGAGGTGATAAGAGTGTGGATGAGACTCCAAGCACGAAGAATTGAATTTCTTGATAATCAGTTTCGTAGGAATAACTTGCGGTTTATAAACTTTCCCAAGTCTCCATTGATTCCTGCGGTGGAGATGTTAAGGAAATACTTCAGTGACGTCCTGGGTCTACCAGTGGAGGGTTTTCCACCCATTTTTAAGGCCCAGTACATAACAGGAGCTACAATCAACTTAAATGAACAACAACCGCAAAATCAGCAGTTAAATTTAACTGGATTTCTAGAGAGCTCCTTGGATATAGTGACGGAACGGACCACACTGCTGGCTACTTTTGCCTTTGAAATGGACAGGAACAACATCTTTAAGATTTATTTTCAACATATTAATGCAGTTTTTTTGGGCTCGAGGGTTCAAATTTTTCCCGATTTGACAAGGGATATGCAGAAGAGGAGGAGAGAATTCTTGCAATATAGGGCGAGACTTCTCAACCTGGGTGCAGTTTTCAAATTGAAATTTCCTTGTAGATGCTTAGTATCCCTACAATCAAATAACTACGTATTCTTTGATCCCTTAAAACTGCAACAATTTATAGTAGCAAAGGAAAGTGTTAATACTCCTTAGTTGAATCCCAAAGAATGTAATATGCTGTAAAGTTGGCTTGCAGGATAAACTTGCATTTCAAGCTCACTGATAATTAATTTCCTTCTGTTTGCCTAGTATCTGGACCGTTATTGTGGACAAAGTGATAGAGTAATATTTCCAATGTATAACATTTTTTTTTTTGCTTTGTAAACAGTTTTCCATATTTCCACTACATTTATGTTGTTTAATAAATGTAAAAGCATAAATAAAATATATATTAAAAAAAAAAGAGTGTGGGTGAGGGTTCTGGTTGTGTGCTCAGAAAGGAAAGGGCGAATTTTGGTGATATTATAGAGAAAGAAACGACATGTTTTAGCAGTCTGTTGAATATGTGCAGAGGAGAGGGAGGAGTCGAAGATGACCCCAAGGTTACGAGCCTGATGAGACAGGAAGGATGGGAATGTTATCCACAGAAATAGAGAATGGGGGAGGAGGAGAGGTTGGTTTAGGGGGAAAGATAAGAAGCTCAGTCTTGGTCATGTTTAGTTTCAGATGGCGCTGAGACATCCAGGCAGCAATGTCAGGAAGGCTGATACTTTGGCCTGGATTTTGGCTGAGATTTTTGGTGTGGATAGTTAGATCTGGGAGTCATCAGCGTAAAGATGATACTGAAAACCATGGGATGAGATCAGAGTACCAAAGGAAGAAGTATAGATGGAGAAAAGAAGAGGTCCCAGGACAGATCCCTGAGGTACACCAACTGACAGTGGGATAGAAGTAGAAGAGGGTCCACTAGAGTATACACTAAAGGTACGATGGGAGAGATAAGAAGAAAACCAGGAAAGAACAGAGCCCTGAAATCCAAGTGAGGACAGCGTTTCAAGGAGTTGGCTGTGATCAACAGTGTCAAAAGCAGCAGATAGATCGAGAAGGATGAGGATAGAATAGAGACCTTTGGATCTGGCCAGGAACAGATCATTGGAGACTTTAGCAAGCGCTGTTTCAGTTGAATGAAGGGGGCGAAAGCCAGATTGAAGTGGATCAAGAATAGCTTGAGATGAAAGACAGTCAAGGCAACGGCGGTGAACAGCACGTTGAAGTATCTTGGATAGGAAAGGGAGGAGGGAGATGGGGAGATAGTTGGAAGGACAGGTAGGGTCCAATGAAGGTTTTTTAAGGAGTGGTGTGACTAAGGTATGTTTGAAGGCATCAGGAACAGTCGCAGTGGATAGTGAAAGATTGAGGATATGACAGATAAACAGGATGACAGTAGGAGAGATAGTGTTAAGTAGATGGGTGGGAATAGGATCAGAGGAACAGGTAGGTAGTTTTGAGGAGGAAAGAAGATGTGTAGTTTCCTCTTCAGTGATTTCAGAAAAGGAAGAAATAGAGGCAGGGGTTGGATGGTTGAGAGAATGGACTAAGGGAAGGAGAGGTGGAGGTGACTGGTTGAGAATTCAAGTTTAATCTTGTGAACCTTATCATGAAAGAACTCAGCCAGAGTCTGGGGGGAAAGTGAAGGGGGTGGGGGTTGGAGGTGAAGGCACTTTGAGGAGAGAGTTCAGTGTGGCAAAGAGGCGACGAGGGTTTGAGCCAAGAGAATTTGTCAACTGGATGTAATAGTCCTGTTTGGCAAGTAAAAGAGCAGACTGGAAGGTCAGCAAGAATTTGAAATGTATGAAGGCAGCATGGGCACGGGATTTCAGCCAAAGGCGTTCAGCAGAGCGGACACAGGAACATAGCGGATTCTAGAGGTCAGCCAAGGTTGGGGTTTGGTACGTTTTACAGAACGGGGAATGAGAGAAGCGAGAGTATCCAGAGCAGAGGAGAAAATAGTATTATAGGAAGAGACAGCCTCATTGACAGACTTGGATAACCTAGTGGTAGAGAAGAGATTTGAAACATTGGAGGACAGAGTAGAAGGGTCAGTAGCCTGAAGATTCCTAAATGTATTGGTTAGGATTGGACGGGACTGGGGAGGAGGGTGTTTAAGTGTGAAAGTTATCAGATGATGGTCAGAGAGGGGAAGAGTTGAGGCACAGAAACTGGAGAGTGAGCAGTTTGAGGAGAGGATAAGATCAAGACAGTGGCCATTCTGGTGAGTGGGGGCAGTGGAGCACAGTTGAAGATTGAAAGAGGATGTTAAAGCAAGAAACTGCGAAGCATAAGAGTCAGAGGGATCATTAGCATGAATGTTAAAATCCCCAAGAATGAGCGAAGGAGATGAAGGTTCAAGAAAGAAGGAAAGCCAAGCATCAAAGTCAGTGAGAAAAGAAGAAAGGGACTTATCAGGGGGGTCGATAAATGACTGCTACTCGGAGAGGCAGAGGAGCAAATAGACGGATGAAGTGGACTTCGAAGGAAGAAAAACAGTGAGACTGAGGTAGAAGAAGAGGTTGAAATCTACAAGAGGGTGAAAGTAGTAGCCCGACACCACCTCCGCGGCCAACCGGGCGAGGAGTATGGGAGAAAAGATATCCTCCATGGCATAGGGGCGCAACTGAAGCAGAGTCTTCAGGGTAAAGCAAGTTTCAGTTAGGGCAAGCAGATGGAGAGTACGAGAGATAAAGAGGTCATGGATGTAGGAAAGTTTGTTACAGACAGAGCGGCCATTCCACAGAGCGCAAGAGAGAGGCAGGGGAGGAGAGGAATAGAAATTAGGTCATGGATGTAGGAAAATCTTTGTACCTGTCATCATGCCTGCCCTATTCTTCTGCTCTCTTTCTCCTCCTCTCTTTCTCCTCTCTGCTGGGATATCCCAAACCTCGCCACCCAGATCGACTCACCCCACCTGCACAGATCAAAGCACAACTTCTTCAGTTGTAGTCCCATTCCTCACACCTTCCTCTCTCACCTCTCCCTTTCTCATGTGCCCTGTGAAATGTCTATATACTCTTTCTTATCATTTATTTTGTTTTTAGCTCACACCTTTTCAGTAGTAGTTCAACAAGTTTGCTTATATTCATGATCTCTTTATCTCATACTCTGTATTTTCTTGCTCTAACAGAGATTTGATTTTTCCCTAAAGACTTTGCTCTTTGTCATGGGTGTTACTTTTCCCCATGCACCTTGCCTGTTGGCCATGATGGCAGTGTCAGGCTGCCACTCTCCCTTTCTTTAGATTTCAACCCCTTCTTCCAATTCAGACTTGCTCCTTCCTTTGAGGTTCACTCCATCTGCTTCTTCTTGCCACTACCTCGCCAGGTAGCTGTCTTTTATAGACCTCCCTTTTCACTGACTTTGACTCCTGGTTTTTCTTTCTTTCTCAAACCACTCTGCCCTCATTCTTGAGTACTTGACCTCACTGATTATTTTATGCCTCTAAATTTCTTGGTTTAACCTTTTCATTCAGTTTCCAGCTATGCTTCATTACTCCTACCCCACCAGCATGGCCTGTGCCTTGATCTTGTTTTCTTTCCCAAATGGTTCACTCTCAAATTTTTCCACCTCTATTCTTCCCCTCTCTGACCATCATCTAAAAACTTTCATATTTAATCACCCTCCCCACTAATAGATTTAGAAAATTTCAAGCTATTTAATCCATGCGCACTCTCCACTATTGTTTTAACTTACCTCATATTCATTATTTATTTATATATTAGGATTTATTTACTATGTTATCCAAGTCTGTCAATGAGACTGTCTCTTCCAATAATTCTGTTCTGTCCTCTGCTTTGGACACTTGGCTCCTCCCATTCCCTGTTCTGTGTGGCATACCAAACCCCAGCCTAAGCTGTCCTCCAGAATCTAATACCTACATTCCTGTGCCTGCTCTGCTGAGCGCCTTTGGCTAAAATCATGTGCTTATGCTGACTTCGTAATTGTTGCCAACCACCTTCCAATCTGCTCTTGCACTTGCCAGATGAGTATTGTGTCCATTTGACAAACTTTTGCCTTCAACTCTGAACGTTCTTCTCAATGTGCTTCCACCTCCAGGTCCCTGTTTACTTTCTGCCAAGATTATTTATTGTATTTGTTACATTTGCATCCCACATTTTCCCATCTATTTATAGGCTCAATGTCATGGTGCAAAGTTTGAAAGCAAATGCGTTCTTTGATTGGGAGCCAGTGTAATTTTTCCCGGAGGGGTTATGTGCTGTCAAATCGCGTTTTACCAAATATAAGTCTAGCTGCAGTGTTTTGAACGGTCTGAAGTTTCTTTAAGATTTGTTCTTTGCATCCCGCGTAAATTCCATTACAGTAGTCTGCGTGGCTTAGTACCATAGATTGTATTAGGTTGTGAAAAGTTTGGAAAGAATTGTTTCATGCGTTTAAGTTTCCACATTGAGTGGAACATTTTCTTTGTAATGGATGTCACTTGGCTCTCTAGTGTTAGGTTGCGGTCCAAGGTCACGCCGAGGATTTTTAGGCTGTCTTAGATTGGGAGGTTGTGATCTGGGGTGTCGATACTTGTGGGGTTGCCTGCGTTGTGTTGGGATGATAGGATGAGACAGTGTGTTTTTTCTTTATTGAATTTTAGTTGAAATGCATTTGCCCATGAGTCCATGATGTTCAGGCTGAGCTTGATTTTGTTGGTGATTTCTGTCAGGTCAGTTTTGTGTGGGATGTAAATTATGACATCATCAGCGTAGATGGAAGGGTTAAGGCCTTGGTTGGATAAGGTCTTGGCTAGTGGGGTCATCATTAGGTTGAAGAGGATTGGTGATAGTGGTGATCCTTGTGGTACTCCACAATCTGCTTTCCACGGAAGTGATGTTTGAGTTTGATAATGCATCTAGCTTCTCTTATATCTGCACGCAACTATGGAATGAATTACCAACTACCATAAAAACCGCACGATTTGTCAACCTTCCGGAAACTACCGAAGACAAAAATGATTTGTAGTAGTAGTAGTTGTTCAAAGAGACATAAAAAGGATCCACCGTAATGAATTATTTCCTAAACTACACCAGAACTACCTTTATTGTACTCTCCTAATTTGACTACTTTAATCGCATTCTCATTATTGAACATTATATCGTGTCCTACTCTCATTTGTTATGAATTATCTATTTATCTGCTTCTAGTTTTACTTGATTTTCTTATGCATCTTACTTGTAATATACTTTGAACTTCTTATTCCGTAAATGTGATTGCTATTGCAACATAATGTAAGCCACATTGAGACTGCAAATAGGTGGGGAAATGTGGGATACAAATGCAGCAAATAAATAAAATAATACTTGATATGTTCTTGTAGTTAGGAAACCCTTGATCCAGCTAATTATATTTCCACCAATCCCAAACTTGTCTAGTAGTCTTATTAGTATGTTGTGGTTTATCATGTCGAATGCACTAGACATGTCAAATTGGAGGAGAAGGATCTTTTTGCCCATTGCTATTTTCTGCTTGAACTTAGCTAGGAGAGTGAGTAGTACTGCTTCCGTGCTGTGGAGGGGGTGAAAACCGACTGTGATTTGTGTAATATTGAGTGTTTGTTTATATATTCTGTGAGTTGTTTGGATACCATGCTTTCCATCAGTTTAACTGCCAACGGGATAGATGCTACTGGTCGGTAATTGGTGATTTCATTTGATTTTTTTTTTGTATCTTTTGGTATCGGGGTGAGTAGGATATTGCCATTTTCCTTAGGGAAGAGACCATGCTGAAGCGTGTAGTTTAGGTGGGATGTGAGGTCTGCTATGAAGCAATCAGTATGGCTGAGTGCGTCCATGACAAGATTCAGAAGATTAATCTTGAGTTCTCTACCAGGTCACCTCCATCTTTCCTTCTTTTTTTTAATGATTTGTTTTTAAATTTTATAATAACACTCATTATTAAATTTTATAACTCATTATATCTTTCCTTCTTGCACTTTATTCTCATAACCTTCCTTCAGCTCGAGTCCTCACAAAACCTTCACTGGACCCTACTGCCCTTCCAAATATCACTACTACTACTAATCATTCCTATAGCACTTCTAGATGTATGCAGAGCTGTACACGTTATATACAGGTACTTTTCTGTCCCCAGAGGGCTAAGGTTACTTGACATTCTCCACCGGGTTTGGTTTGCCACCAGAAACAAATGAATGAGGATGCAGTTCGAACCAGCCCTTGTTTATTGCATTTATAGAGATTAACTAAAAATGTTGTTTTTTTTGTCATTTTTTACCATTTATCTGAAAATGAATGCATATCCCTAGAACATTTGTGGTTTTTATTTTGGCTGAGCTAGAGCGTGGTTATTTGAAAGGCATATAAGTATGTAAGTATTGCCACGCAGGGACAGACCAAAGGTCCATCAAGGCCAGCATCCTGTTTCCAACAGTGGCCAATCTAGGTCACACATACCTGACAAGATCCCAGAAAACTGAATACATTTTATGTTGCTTATTCTAGAAATTAGCAGTGGATTTTCCCCAAGTCAATTTAATAATGGTCTATGGATTTTTCCATTAGGAAGCCATCTGGACCCTTTTTAAACCCTGCTAAGCTAACTGCCTGAAAACGAATTCCAGAGTTTAATTACATGTTGAGTGAAGAAAACCTTTCTCTGATTCGTATTAAATTTACTACTTTGTAGCTTTATCGCATACCCCCCTATTCCTAGTATTTTTGGAAAGAGTAAACAAACGATTCACGTCTACCCATTCCACTCCACTCATTATTTTATAGACCTATATCATATCTCTCCTCAGCCGTCTCTTCTCCAAGCTAAAGAGCCCTAGACACTTCAGCCGTTCCTCATAAGGAAGTCGTCCCATCCCCTTTTTTCATTTTCATCGCCCTTCTCTGTACCTTTTCTAATTCCACTATATCTTTTTTGAGATGTGGCGACCTTGAACACAATATTTGAGGTGCGGTCGCACCATGGAACCATACAAACGCATTATAATGTCCTCACTTTTGTTTTCCATTCCTTTCCTAATAATACCTAACATTCTGTTTACTTTCTTAGCGGTCGCAGCACACTGAAAAGAGGATTTTAACGTATCAACAGCTACGCCGAGATCCCTTCCTTGGCCGATGACTCCTAATGTGGAACCTTGCATTACATAACTATAATTCAGGTTCTTTTTTCCCCACATGCATCACTTTGCATTTGTTCACATTAAACTGCCATTTAGATGCCCCGTCTCCCAGTCTCGTAAGTTTCTCGTGTCATTTTTCACAATCCTCTCGCGATTTAACCACTTTGAATAACTTTGTGTCATCAAATTTAATTACCTCACTAGTTATTCCCATCTCTAGATCATTTATAAATATGTTAAAAAGCAGTGGTCCCAGCACAGACCCCTGAGGAACCCCACTATCTACCCTTCTTCATTGAGAATACTTACCATTTAACCCTACTCTCTGTTTTCTTTCTTTTAACCAGTTTTTAATCCACAATAGGACAGTACCTCCTATCCCATGACTCTCCAATTTCTTCTGGAGCCTTTCATGAGGTACTTTGTCAAACGCCTTTTGAAAATCTAGATACACAATATCAACCGGCTCGCCTTTATCCACATGTTTGCGTGGGATATGCATAAAGGAATCCTGTGCAGTAGGAATGGATCCTCAGAAGCTTAGCCGAAATTGGGTGGCAGAGCAGGTGGGGGAAGAGAGGTTGGTGGTTGGGAGGCGAGTATAGTGGAGGGCAGACTTATACGGTCTGCCAGTGATGGGAGGCGGGACTTGTGGTTGGGAGGCGGGAAATACTGCTGGGCAGACGCACAGTCTGTGCCCTGAAAAAGGCAGGTACAAATCAAGGTAAGGTATACACATATGAGTTTATCTTGTTGGGCAGACTGGATGGACCATGCAGGTCTTTTTCTGCCGTCATCTACCGTGTTTCCCCGAAAATAAGACACTGTCTTATATTAATTTTTGCCCCCAAAAATGCACTAGGTCTTATTTTCAGGGGCTGTCTTATTTTTCGGGGAAACATTGGGGTTGGATCGGGGTTGGCCCGCCTGCCCGCCGTCGCTCCCGGAACTAACCTTAAACGCCTCCTTTCACCTTCGCAGCAAGCAGCAGGGCAGGCCACTCCTTCCTTCCGTGTCCCGCCCTCGCCTGACGTAACATCTGCGAGGGCGGGGCACGGAAGGAAGGAGAGGTCTGCCCTGCTGTGAAGGTGAAAGGAAGCGTTTAAGGTTAGTTCTGGGAGCGACGGAGGGTGGGTGATGGGGGGGGGCCCGGCGACCTCAGGTGGGGGGGCGGCCCGGGGGCGGCCTTGTCCGGCTCTCAGCGGCCCTGCTTTCAAACAAAAATTTGCTAGGTCTTACTTTTGGGGGAGGCCTTATATCTACCAATTCAGGAAAACCTCTACTAGGTCTTATTTTCGGGGGATGTCTTACTTTCGGGGAAACAGGGTACTATGTTACTATGTTTGTTCACCCCTTCAAAGAAATGTAACAGATCGGCAAGGCAAGATTTCCCTTCACTAAATCCATGCTGGCTTTGTCTCATTAATCTATGCTTTTGAATATGCTCTGTAATTTTGTTCTGTATAATAGTCTGTACCATTTTGCCCGGTTCCGATGTCAGACTCACCGGTCTATAATTTCCCGGATCCCCTCTGGAACCTTTTTTAAATATCGGTATTACATGGGCTACCCTCCAATCTTCCAGTAACCATTACTCGATTTTAAAGATAAATTACATATTACTAACAATAGTTCCGCCAGTTCATTTTTCAATTCTATCAATACTCTGGGATGAATATCATCCGGTCCAGGAGATTTGCTACTCTTCAGTTTGACAAATTGCCCCATTACAACTTCTAGGTTTATAGAGATTTCATTCAGTTTCTCCGACTCGTCAGCTTCGAATACCATTTCTGACACAGATATCTCTCCCAAATCTTCCTCGGTGAAAACTCAAGCAAAGAATTAATTTAATCTCTCCACTATGGCTTTATCTTCCCTGATTGCCCCTTTTACCCCTCGGTCATCTAGCTGTCCAGCCGATTCTTTTGCCGGCTTCTTGCTTTTAATATACATGAATACATTTTTACTATGTGTTTTTTCCTCCAACGCAGTCTTTTTTTCAAAGTCCCTCTTTGCCTTCCTTATGAATAAAATTCCCCACTGATTGTTTAGAAAGAAAACGTAGGTAATTGCATTGGTATTTTTCCTTTAATTTTTGCTATATGACATGCACAGAGTAATATTCAAGTGCTTATGGAAAATAAATTTGCATTTGCCTATGTTATGTCATACAAATATGTATACTTGATGAGGCTCATTTTCAAGGCACATAAACTTACAAAGATACATATATTACTGTGGAACTTTGTAAGTCTGTGTGCTTTGAAAATGAGCACCAAAATGTTTTAAGCATAGTTCATGATGTAGATACATTTTTCAAAAATATTTTTCCTACAAATCTTATATGTAAGACAAAGACAATGGTAACGGTATTTCTTATATGATCTATTTATATAGATCAAGTTCTATTGTGTATATTCCCAGATGTTTGTAGTGGTGGCTTTTATGATTATATGATTCGCATCGAACCGTGTAGGTCGTTGCAGAATAGAAGCCTCTAATATAATGTAATATCTACACTTATTTGTCAGTTTTGAGTAGTTTGGATAGTTACTGAGGATGCATCTGTACTTGTGGCAGATCTTAAAAGGTATGGATGTTGCACATATTTTTAGTTGCTTTACAGAGGACATTTTTTTTTTTTGCCATACTAATTTACCTGCATAAATGGATTTGAAAATTGCTCTTCAGAGGCATAACATATGTGGGAAAAAAATTAAATAACTGTCTTTTCTGTTCCTTCGATAGTTTCCAGATCAGTTCCATCACATACTGCTCCACCTCCAGGAATAATAGAAATAGATAGTGAGAAGTTTGCCTGTCAGTGGTAAGTGTACCATTCATTAATAATTTTTTGTTATACACAAGATGTTTCTTTGTATGTCTTTCTATTCTGTACTCTCATTATAGGTAAGATTTACTCAAGTCTGGAAGGGAGGCCTTCTCAAATAGCTTTATGGGTGCATCAAGTGAATATATTTATTCTATCCTTAGAAGCCTTAATAAAGCGATCAATTTTCTGACCATATAGGGATTGATTGACTAATGCTTTTTCCATTTTATGTCAGGTGGGGGGAGGGGGAAGTTAATCACTTGGACTGTAATAAGGTTTTTGGGCCAGCCCAGACCCAAGCCACAAAATAATCAGTCTCATTAAACTATGCCTGTCCTATGATCTCTCTCCCTGGACATTAAGGGGGCAATTCTACTATCAGGTGCCTGTATTTAGGTGTCATTAGAATGCTCAATAGATGTCTGTTCTACAACAGAACATGGGCACTTTTATGGATAAGTGTACACTTATGTAAGCACTAGTATCTTAGACATTTATGCGTACAAGGGGTGTGCAAATGCAGCTGCCTAGATAATAGAATTGCCTTTATGAGAGTAGTGTTCTAACAGGATGCCTGATTTAAGAGGGCAACAGGCGTCTGTGTCTATAAAATATTAGTGTAAGCAGCAGAAATTGTCTACCTTACAGGTATAAATGTCTGCACCTAGATTATTTAAGTAAACACATAAATAAGTGTATTGTATAATCTATGTGCATACTCTGCCCCTGTACACATCTACCATGTCAAATCCTGTACTTTTTGCTGATTGTAAGAGGCCATATATGTACATATGTGGCTATATATGCGTGAAAACAACTTCATAAAATTAGTCAACTATCGTGTGGAGGATTTCAAAACAAAAATGTCTGCTAGTACTTCAATCACCATTCCCTTCATTTTAAAATGCTGTGAATTAGAGAGTTGCACAGGGACAGAAATTAAACTCGTCCCCACTAGAATGTAACCCATCACTGTCCGTCCCCAATGGAATCTCCTCCATCCCCACCCATCCCCTGTACTAATATAATCCGACTCGTGGTAAAATAACTGAACAGTAGCCCATGTGGATAACTTCCCCTCACACTTCTTATGGTATTTCAATGCTACCAATCATATTCATTAATTTTTTAGTGCTATTATAATTCTGTTCTGTTATAATTGCCATGGCACAAGGAAAGATAGGCTGGCCTGGCACTACAATTCCGTGAGAACCCTGAAGGACCTGCGCCCATCCCCATGGGATCCCTGCAGGATCTGCATCCATCCCCGCGGGGAGTCTTGGGTGCCTGGAAAGGATTCCCTCTAACCCCATTCCTGTGCAGCTCTCTACTCTGAATCCCTTATTCAGCCAAAGTTCGTAATATTAATGTGCTTTTCTTCAGACAGACAAATGGAATGTGAAGATAATGGTCTTACACATTAACAAATATTTCTATTATTTCAATTTCTGGATTTTTTGTGAGTCATAAACTGCCTTAATTGTAACATAAGACATCATTCCTTCAAGGACTTATGTACATATTTTCATTTCACTTTTTCTGAATGACTACATAACTGACTTTTGAGTAATCATGTGTGATGGTCCATGGCAGGGATTGCCACAATATAGAAAATAAACAATAACGTTGGAATGTAACAAAAATATGTTTCCTAATTATCCCACTAGACCAGTTCAAACCAGTGGGCTATGTCCCTTCTTGGCCAGCAATTGGAGGTAAAGGTACTGAACCTTTCCAGGGACATCACTGGTATAAATGCTGCAGCAGGCTGAAATCCTTCTCAGTTCTCTGCCTCCAGCAGATGGTAAGGTTGGCTGATGAGTGAGCCAATGCTCAGAATCTAATGCCAGCACTAAAGCCAGTTAGTGCTGGACTAGTACCAGTGTTAATCCATGCAGAATGTTCAAAGGGCTGCAGCTCAGGAAATAAGGTGCATGCCAAACACTAGTGTAAATTATATTTAAATGTAGGTAAATGCAAATGATGTAATTTGCTATTCTCTACCAATTCTCAGAGAACAGCAGACAAACCCTGTGCTTACTGCCGGAAATCTAACACCAGCTCAGAGCTGGTGTTGGGATGTTTCAAAAGAGGATTTCCCCCCCCCCCCCCCCCCCCCAGCTTAAAATCTGCCGGTTTTGATTTCAAAAATGGAAGGAAACCCATTCAATCCTTATCCTGGCTTTGTGAGCCAGGAGATAAAATAGTGGTTTCGTTTTACTCCCCTAGGTTGGCTAAGAAAATTAAGCTGTTTAAAAAAAAAAAGAAAAAAACACACTTTAGAGTCGAATGCAATGTAGCCTTTGCGGGAGAGCTATGCAACAGTATAGAAGTCCTGCTCTGTGTCAGAGCTGTTGTTAGGGACTGGAGGGAGGGGGAAATAACACTGCTGAAGCATGTTACAAAAATTCTGCAACATCAGAGCAGTGCTGCCAGCTCCTGCTCCACATACGACAGGCCTACACCAGATGGTTCTGCCAGCTCCAGAAATCGGAACCAGCAAAGGTACAGCTGCCAGTTTGAAACTGCATGGCACCCTCATTGGGGTCTGCAACTGTCTAATCGTTGGTGGGGACTGTCCCGGCAAAAGGGCAGGAGAGCCTTATGAGGACACAGCTGTACTTGGGTGGGAGGGATTCCAGTAGTTCCTTCTCTCACTACTTAGAGGCTCACATGTTGGAGGCCACATAAGGGGGGTCCCTTGGGGCCCGAAGTAGTAAAACCATTACAAACTGTGTCCATAGGCTTTTGGGGGGGGGGGGGGGTTCTGCCTGCCTGCCTGGATTCTGGTCCATGGCTCTCAGGAGCTGGTGCAATACCCTTTGGACACGAGAAAACAGCTGTTCTGAGACTATGAAGGATGCAAGGATTGGATCTCCCATGAAGGATCTATGGAACTCAGGGGAGGATTCCCTGCAGTCCCAATCCCTTGAGGATAAATCTGGGGTTGGGACCCAGTCTCCGGGAGAAGATGCAAACTCTCCCTTGGTGACAGTTTTGATTAAAGGAACTGAGTCATTGGTTCAGCTTCCTCAGCCCTGCAGATCTCCTCCTCAGCTTTCCTCTAAACTCCTTATTACTGTTAAAGGATAATCATCCAGCAAAATGGACCAGGTTTGATCTTAGTTAAGAAAGATTTCACTTGTTCCTCTGTAACATAATCAAAGATCTTACATACTATTAACTTTTTCCTGTTTCATCTCATATTGTACTATAATTATATCTGACAAACTATTTGACTTTTGAAGATTTTCCACCTTTTATTTAAAAAAAGAAAACACTGAAATCTTCAGTGGTCAGGGAGCTTTTCATGTCCAACACTTTATACTCCTTCCCCAACAAACTTTGCACTACTCGAAACAAAGCTTTATGCGCATTGCCCACAGCCAAGATCTTGTTAGAAAAGAATTCCCATTTTTCCTCTTTTATAATCTTTAAGTAAACATGATTCACTGCACACCACACTTTTCTCAACCCTTCCTCCCCTTTTTCCACTTTCTCTCCAATCGCCTCTCTTTTTAGTTGTATAATACTTCATGATGGTTTGTAATCCTTATCATTCCTTCTGTTCTTCAGTTGTTTCTATTGTCATTTTGTTTTTAGAGCCTTATAAGAGGAGGGCAGAGACCAGTTAATTATAATCAAGACATTGTGGCCAGATAAAATCTCGGTGTAGCACAAATGGACTAGAAGACAACCTTTGGTACCATCTTGGTTAATAAAGAGCCGAAAAGCAGAATTATTAAAAGCAGCATTTCTTGATCCAAGAGGATGGATGCTTGAGATGACTGGGAAGTAGCTGTATACTCACTGATCTTCTTTGCCGCAAAGTTGGCTCTTTACAGTGTGTAAACATAGGGAAGAGAAAGGCAAGACTAAGCCGTTTTCTCCAGAGGCTGGTCAGATCCTCAAGCTATGCTAAATTACCGCTGGAAGGGTTTGGAGCTTACCCTGCACTGGATGGAAATACTGTTTTTGCCAGGACTAGAGCAGTTTCTCAAGACCATGGCATTGAAGGGACATCTCTGAGCACTGACTAGTGACGCCCCATGACCAAAACATGATTGTGACAGTAAGCAGGAGATAGTTGACGGCAGTGTAGTGAGTACCACTCGGAAAGCTTCTCAGCTTTCCATGACTTCCACCCTCCTCTTATGACCCAAGGAAGCTGGATTGATGCCTTTGGGTTTAGCAAATGTGAGTCTTTTTGGTGACATTGTTGGTCTAGTTTGGTATGGGGTGTGGTAACAAAACTTGCTGCTGTGACTTGAGTCCCTCTGAGATGTACTGCAAGGACTAAATTCCTGCTTTTAGTCTACTGCAGATAAACTTCCCCAAGGACAAGCAGGCTGCTTGTTCTCACATGTGGGTCGACGTCCGCGTCGGCCCAAGAAACGGCAAAATTAAAAAGTTTTGCCAGAGCCTTCTGGCGCACAAACCGCGCGTGCGTGGATGACTTCCCACCTGTTGCGTTGAGCGTGCCTCCTCAGTTTTTTCTTGTCCACGAACGAGGTGACAGTTTTTTTATTCTGTGCTTCTCGTAAGGCCCAAGAAAAGAGTCTGACAACTTCTATCATTCTTTATTTTCATCATTTTTTCATCATTTTTTTCTTAAAAAAAAAAACTCGGCGTAGCTATTCTTAGTTTAGCCCCCCTTTTTAAACATTCCTTTGTTTTTCAACACGGCCGGCTTTAGGCCACGCAGTTGGGTTCTTCCTTTCTTTTTGTGCCCTTTTTTCTTTTAATAGGCACAATCGCGTCTTTTGATTTCGCCGAAGCCATTTTTCCTTCCATGTCAGCGGCTTCAAACGTTGTAGTCTGTGCAACCGGACCATCTCAGGTACCAATACCCACGCCTCGTGTATCCAGTGCCTTGGGCCCAACCATAGTCCAACTGCTTCTAGTCTGTGTCTTCGTATGAAGAAGCGGACCCAAGCGTCTTGAGAAACCCAACAAGAAAAGCTTTTTGGGGCTCGGTCCAGTCCTTTGACATCAGTACCGAGAGTGACGGTGTCGACATCGACAGGAGCATCGACGTCGGGAGCAGAGGTAATGGCTGCTGAGAGTCCAACTCGCACTGGGAGCAGTGAGGCGTCAAGTGGGTCTCCACCTGTCTCGAGGCCTCCTGTTATGCAGGTCCCATGGGACCGACCTTCGTCGGACCCAGCCCCAAGGAGAGTTGAGGATTTCACACCCTCCTCCTCATTGGTACTGAGGAATCTCGATGACGGGCGTAGAGCAAAGGCGAAGAAGCACTGTCATCGTTCTCCTTTGACACACGGTACCTGGAGCTCCGGGGCGTCGAGAGAGTCCGGCACCCAAGAAGCGTTGGTGCCAAGAGGATCACTCCCCCTCGATACAGGAGGTTCCGATGCATCGGTCTCTTAGCAGCCCGATGCCTACTCCCGAGCCTCCATAGATTCTGACACCGCCTTTTACACCAACTCCACAGCCTTTTCCGATGCCGGCTCTCGACGAGCGCATCCGGGCCTTGTTTCCAGAATTTCTGCAGGGACTGCTACGTCAGTCAGCTTCGATTTCGGGGGTGCTTGTGCCTTGTGTACCATCTGCTGCAGCAGTGTCTGGCCCTTCTCCTGCGGTGAGGTCTCCGACTGCAGTGCCACTTGCGGCGTCGGCTGCCACCCAGGTCGACTCTTCTTCGACCCCAATGAAGGGAGCTTCGCCACAGTCGGACTGGGCGTCGGCCTCTCAACATCGCCATAGAGGACATCCTTCCTCGGCGTCGAGGCAGGTTCAGCGTCAAAGTACCTTCACACAGGCTTTCTCCGACACTGAACAGGAGCGTTTATGGGAGTCAGAAGATCCCAGGTACTTTTCTTCTGATGAGTCCTTTGGGATTCCCTCTGATCCTTCCCCTCCACCAGAGAGGAGACTATCTCCACCGGAGAGTCTGTCTTCTTCCTCTTTTGTCTGGGAAATGGCTACGGCTATTCCCTTCACTATGGAGGTTGAGGATGAGCCCAGGGCTGAGATGCTCGAGGTCCTGGATTATTCTTTTTCACCTAAAGAGGCTGTAACAGTTCCTCTGCATAAGGTACTGAAGGAAGTCCTTATGAGAAACTGGTCAGCCTCTCTGTCTGGCCCTGTGGTCCCGAAGAAAGATGAATCCCAGTATCGGATCCACGGTGAACCTGGATTGATGAGGTCCCAGTTACCTCATAATTCCATGGTGGTGGATTCCGCTCTCTAGAGAGCCAGGAGTACTAGAGACTATGCTTTGGCGCCCCCAGGCAGAGAAGCTAGAACTCTTGATTCTTTTGGGAGGAAGACGTATCAGGCCGCTATGCTCCCCTCCAAGATTCAGTCAACCAGCTGTTCACGAGCGTGCACTTGTGGGACTCGATACGGCAACTGTCAAGCTTGGTTGATGCACTCCCTATGGAGTTGGCCAAGCCTTTTCGCCAGGTGGTCAGGCAGCAGAAGGCGTGTCGAAAGTTCTTGGCCTGGGGTACATTTAACACTTTTGATGTAGCATCCAGGATCGATGCGCAGACTCCCATGGCTGCATATCTCTGATCTGGATCATTCTGTCCAGCAGCGAATGGCGGATGTTCCTTGCTGGGGAGACAACCTTTTTGGTGAAAAGGTAGAGGATCTTGTTGATCAGATTAAGAAGCATAATGATGCTATGGATTCTCTCTCCCACCGTGTGCCTTCTGCTGCTACTGCCTCCTCATC
This sequence comes from Microcaecilia unicolor, assembly GCF_901765095.1. Lineage (NCBI taxonomy): Eukaryota > Metazoa > Chordata > Amphibia > Gymnophiona > Siphonopidae > Microcaecilia > Microcaecilia unicolor. The sequence continues at coordinate 71,288,279 of NC_044040.1, forward strand.
TAGGAGGTTTTTTGGGGGGGAAGCGGAGTGCTCCCTATTTCTATCCTAGGCGTACTTATACTCCTGCTTTTAGGCAGCCTGCCCAGGATTAGCCCCAACTCGCTCTTTCTCGTCAACAGCGTGCGTCTAAGGTCCACTCTCCTCCTCAGCAAAAGCAAGGGACGGGCTTTTGACTGTCTCCAGTTCAGCATAGCCTCAGTAAACATGTCTGTACCGGACGACTTGCCGGTTGGGGGGAGGTTAATGTTTTTTCACCAAAGGTGGCCTCTTATAACCTCCGACCGATGGGTTCTTCAATAGTCCAGTTAGGATACACCCTCAATCTGGAATCCAAGCCTCCAAATTGCCCACCAGGAGCTCAGTCCTACAGCTCTCAGCACAAGCAGGTACTTGTAGTGGAACTCTCCACCCTTCTAAAGGCCCAAGCGGTCGAACACATTCCACCAGGGGAAGAAGGGCTGAGATTCTATTCCAGGTACTTCCTTGTGCAAAAGAAAATAGGGGGAATGCGTCCCATCCTAGACCTAAGGGCCCTGAACAAATTTGTTATTCGAGAAAAGTTCAGGATGGTTTCCCTGAGCACCCTTCTTCCCATGATTCAGGAAATCGATTGGCTATGCTCTCTGGACTTAAAGGATGCTTACACAAACAACTCGATACTTCCAGCTCATAGGAAGTATCTTCGATTTCAGCTGGGAACTTCTCTTTCAGTACCGTATACTGCCCTTTGGCCTGGTGTCTGCGCCCAGAGTGTTTACAAAATGCCTAACTAGTCTCAGCGTCGCTACGCAGGCTGGGAGTGCATGTGTTTCCTTATCTCAACGATTGGCTGGTGAAGAGCACCTCGAAGGAAGGTGCTCTGGACTCCATGCGAATGACTATTCAGGTGCTGGAGCTACTGGGGTTCGTCCTAAATTATCCCAAGTCCCGTCTCACCCCAGTCCAAAAATTGTAATTCATTGGAGCTCTGCTGAACACTCAGACAGCTCGAGCTTATCTCCCAAGGCAAGGGCAGACAACCTTCTGTCACTGATGTCCATGGTTCGAGCGCCTCAGCAGGTCACGGCTCGGCAGATGTTGAGACTTCTGGGGCACATGGCCTCCACAGTTCATGTAACACCCATGGCACATCTACATATGAGATCAGCTCAGTGGACCCTAGCTTCCCAGTGGTTTCAAGCTGTGGGGGATTTAGAGGATGTAATCCAACTGTCCACCGACTTTCGGAATTCTCTCCAGATGTGGACGATTCGATCCAGTTTGACCTTGGGACGTCCTTTCCAAATTCCTCAGCCACAAAAAGTGTTGACGACGGATGCATCCCTCCTGGGGTGGGGAATTCATTTAGATGGGCTTCACACTGAAGGAGCCTGGTCCTTTCAGGAAAAAGGTCTTCAGATCAATCTCCTGGAATTGCGAGCGATGTGGAATGCTCTAAAGGCTTTCAGAGAGCGGCTGTCCAACGAAATCATATTGATTCAGACAGACAATCAGGTTGCCATGTATTACACCAACAATCAGGGAGGCACCGGATCTCGCCCTCTGTGTCAGGAAGCAGTCCAGATGTGGCGTTGGGCACGCCGTCACGGCATGTTTCTCCAAGCCACTTATCTGGCAGGCGTAAACAACAGTCTGGCTGACAGGCTGAGCAAGATAATGCAACCTCACGAGTGGTCACTGAACATGGATGTCGCCCGCAAGATCTTCCAAGCATGGGGTACCCCCTCGGTGGATCTTTTTGCCACTCAGATCAATCACAAGGTCCCTCTGTCCTTTTCCTGGCTTCAGGCCCACGACAGACTATCGTCAGATGCCTTTCTCTAGCATTGGGGAACAGGCATCCTATATGCATATCCTCCCATACCTCTAGTGGGGAAGATTTTGCTGAAACTCAAGCAAGACTGCAGAACCATGATTCAGATTGCTCCCTTCTGGCCGCGTCAAATTTGGTTCCCTTTTCTTCTGGAGTTGTCCTCCGAGGAACCGTGGAGATTGGAGTGTTTTTCCCAACCCTCATCACCCAGAATGAGGGGTCGCTTCTGCATCCCAACCTCCAGTCTCTGGCTGTCATGGCCTGGATGTTGAGAGCTTAGAATTCACCTCCTTGGGTCTTTCAGAGGGGGTCTCCCGAGTCTTTTTTGCTTCCAGGAAAGATTCCAGGAAGAGGTGTTACTCTTTCAAATGGAGGAGGTTTGCCGTCTGGTGTGACAGCAAGGCCCTAGATCCTCTTTCTTGTCCTACACAGACCCTGCTTGAATACCTTCTACACTTGTCAGAATCTGGTCTCAAGACCAATTCCGTAAGGGTTCACCTTAGTGCGATTAGTGCTTATCATCGGCATGTAGAGGGTAAGTCTATCTCTGGACAGCCTTTAGTTGTTCGCTTCATGAGAGGTTTGCTTTTGTCAAATCCCCTGGTCAAACCTCCACCGGTGTCATGGGATCTCAACGTCGTTCTCACCCAGCTGATGAAAGCTCCTTTTGAGCCACTGAATTCCTGCCATCTGAAGTACTTGACCTGGAAGGTCATTTTCTTGGCGGCTGTTACTTCAGCTCGTAGGGTCTATTAGCTTCAGGCCTTGGTAGTGCATGCACCTTATATCAAGTTTCCTCACAACTGAGTAGTCCTCTGCACGCAACCTAAGTTCCTGCCGAAGGTAGAGTTCCATCTGAACCAGTCAATTGTCTTGTCAACATTCTTTCCCGGTCCTCATACCCGCCGTGGCGAAAGCAGTTTGCATACCTTGGACTGCAAGAGAGCATTGGCCTTTTAGGTGGAGTGGAGAAAGCCCTTCAGACAGTCCGCCCAGTTGTTTGTTTCTTTCGATCCCAACAGGAGGGGAGTTGCCATCGGAAAACGCACAATCTCCAACTGGCTAGCAGATTGCATTTTCTTCACTTTTGCCCAGGCTGGACTGACTCTAGAGGGCCATGTCACCGCTCATAATGTTAGAGCCATGGCTGCATCAGTGGCTCACTTAGCCTCCATTGAAGAGATTTGCAAGGCTGCAACGTGGTCTTCAGTCCACACATTCACATCTCGCATCCTTGAGCAGGATACCCGACGCGACAAAGGCTGCAATGTGGTCTTCAGTCCACACATTCACATCTCACTTCCTTGAGCAGGATACCCAACGCTACAATCGGTTGGGCAGTCAGTGCTGCAGAATCTGTTTGGGGTTTAGAATTCAACTCCACCCTCCTAGGCCCATTTTTATTCTGTTCCAGGCTGCACTCTTAGCTAGTTGTATATAGTTTCAGGTTAATCTATGTTATGTCCTCACCATGAGGCCCAATTGACCAATGTTCATTGTTTTGAGTGAGCCTGGATTCTAGGGATACCCCACATGTGAGAACAAGCAGCCTGCTTCTCCTCGGAGAATTCGAAGATACCTGTAGCGGGTATTCTTCGAGGACAGCAGGCTGATCTCACAATTCCACCCACCTCCCCTTTTGGAGTTATTTATTATTTTATATGCTTTTTTCTTCGAGGACAAGCAGGCTGCTTGTTCTCACTGATGGGTGACGTCCACGGCAGCCCCTCCAATCGGAACTTCACTAGCAAAGGCCTTTGCTAGTCCTCATGCGCACCGCGCATGCGCGGCCGTCTTCCCGCCCGAACCGGCTCGTGTTCATCAGTCTTCTTTTGTCTGCGCTCGGTACAGTTGTGTTTGCGCCGTTCGCGCCCCTTAAGTTGACCCTCGTGCGTCTTTTTGACTTTTCGCTTCTTTTAAAAAAAAAAGGGATTTCGGAGAAAGGCCTTTCGGTCTTTTCCCCTTCCCGTATTTCCAGTTTTTGCCCCGTTAAGTTTCCTTTCGTTTTCGGGGTAGGCCCTTTTTGAGGCCTCGGGTCAAGTTTTTACTCCCCCTCTTTTTGGTGCCTTACCGCAATTACGAGTTTTGATTTCGCCGGCGTGATTTTTCCGCCCATGTCATCGAAGTCTCCCAGCGGCTTCAAAAAGTGCACCCAGTGCGCCCGGGTAATCTCGCTAACTTATAGGCACACGTCGTGTCTTCAGTGTCTGGGGGCTGGGCACCGCCCGCAGGCCTGTAGTCTTTGCGCCCTTTTACAAAAAAGGACTCAGGTAGCGAGATTGGCCCAGTGGAAAGTGTTGTTCTCGGGCTCTTCGTCGGCTTCTGCACCGGGAGTATCGAGTGCATCGACGTCGACAGCGTCAAGACCTCCGACCTCGGCGGCGACTATATCGATTGCATCGAGGCATCGACCTTCTGCATCGTCGGTGCCGAGACATCGGAAGGCGGCGTCGGTGGTACCGGGACCTCCACTAGTGCTGATGTCGTCGGACGGTGGTGCTTCAACTGGAGTGCAGGTGAGGGCTGTCCATTCCCCTGCTGGTGGCGGTGAGCCTTCGGGTGGGTCTCCCCCTACCCTGAGGGCTCCTGCGGTACAGCCCCCCCCCCCCCCCCCCCCCCCGAGACCGACCTTCTTCGGCCTCGGCCCCGAGGAAGCGACGGTTGGATTCTACGTCGTCCTCGTTGGTACCGGGAAGTTCCGGTGACATGCTTCGTTTGAAAAAGTCAAAGAAGCATCGACACCGGTCTCCTTCCCGCATCGGTACCGAGAGCTCTGGGTCGCCGAGGGAGTCGGCACCCAGTAGGCATCGGCACCGGGAGGACCACTCACCCTCTGTTCAGGAGGTGTCGATGCGCTCCACCTTGGACAGCCCGGAACAGCCTCCACGCCCGGAACAGACTCTGACTTTGACGCCTGCATCGGCTTCCATGTCTTTCTCCACAGCCGCACTGCACGAGAGTCTTCGGGTCGTTCTCCCAGAGATCCAGGGAGAGCTGTTGCGCCCTTCCCCTCCGGTACCGGGGGTGCTTGCGCCACCAGTACCGTCGAGTGAGGCGCCGGCTGGCCCCTTGCCCGGGGTGAGGTCTCCGACATCGGTGCCGCTTGCGGTACCGACTGCGGTCGCCTCCCAGGAAGGCTCCCCGACGACGTCGACGGAGTGAGCTTCGCCGGTGCGGGCGAGGGAGTCTACCTCTCGACGCTCACACCGTGGCCGTGGTTCCACGGAGTCGAGCGGGGCACGGCTTCAGACACAGGTTCATGAACTTGTGTCTGATACCGATGGTGAGGCCTCGTGGGAGGAAGAGGAGGACATCAGGTATTTCTCTGACGAGGAGTCTGATGCCTTCCTTCTGATCCCACTCCCTCCCCTGAAAGGCAGCTTTCTCCTCCTGAGAGTCTGTCTTTTGCGGCCTTTGTCCGGGAGATGTCTACGGCCATCCCCTTCCCGGTGGTTGTGGAGGACGAGCCCAGGGCTGAAATGTTTGAGCTCCTGGACTATCCTTCTCCACCTAAGGAAGTGTCCACAGTACCCATGCATCATGTCCTCAAAAAGACATTGCTGGCGAACTGGACCAAGCCTCTAAGTAATCCCCACATTCCCAAGAAGATCGAGTCCCAGTACCGGATCCATGGGGACCCAGAGTTGATGCGCACTCAGTTGCCGCACGACTCTGTTGTTGTGGATTTGGCCCTAAAGAAGGCTAAGAGTTCTAGGGAGCATGCTTCGGCGCCCCCGGGCAAAGACTCTAGAACCTTAGACTCCTTTGGGAGGAAGGCCTACCATTCCTCTATGCTCGTGGCCAAAATTCAGTCTTACCAGCTCTACACGAGCATACACATGCGGAACAATGTGCGGCAGTTGGCGGGCTTGGTGGACAAGCTCCCTCCTGAGCAAGCCAAGCCATTTCAGGAGGTGGTCAGGCAGCTGAAGGCGTTAAGAAAATTCCTGGCCAGAGGGGTATATGATACCTTTGATGTTGCGTCCAGGGCCGCTGCTCAAGGTGTGGTGATGCGCAGACTCTCATGGCTGCGTGCCTCCAACCTGGAGAATAGGATCCAGCAGCGGATTGCAGACTCGCCTTGCCGTGCGGACAATATTTTTGGAGAGAAGGTTGAACAGGTGGTAGAGCAGCTCCACCAGCGGGATACCGCTTTCGACAAGTTCTCCCACCGGCAGCCTTCAGCTTCTACCTCCACAGGTAGACGTTTTTATGGGGGAAGGAAGACTGTTCCCTACTCTTCTGGTAAGCGTAGGTACAATCCTCCTTCTCGACAGCCTGCGGCCCAGGCTAAGCCCCAGCGCGCTCGCTCTCGTCAGCAGCGTGCGCCTCAGCAAGGCCCCTCGGCTCCCCAGCAAAAGCAAGGGGCGAGCTTTTGACTGGCTCCAGCAGAGCATAGCTGACATCAACGTGTCAGTGCCGGGCGATCTGCCGGTCGGGGGGAGGTTGAAAGTTTTTCACCAAAGGTGGCCTCTCATAACCTCCGATCAGTGGGTTCTTCAAATAGTCCGGCAAGGATACACCCTCAATTTGGCCTCCAAACCTCCAAATTGCCCACCGGGAGCTCAGTTTTACAGCTTCCAGCACAAGCAGGTACTTGCAGAGGAACTCTCCGCCCTTCTCAACGCCAATGCGGTCGAGCCCGTGCCATCCGGGCAAGAAGGGCTGGGATTCTATTCCAGGTACTTCCTTGTGGAAAAGAAAACAGGGGGGATGCGTCCCATCCTAGACCTAAGGGCCCTGAACAAATAACTGGTCAAGGAAAAGTTCAGGATGCTTTCCCTGGGCACCCTTCTTCCCATGATTCAGGAAAACAATTGGCTATGCTCTCTGGACTTGAAGGACGCCTACACACACATCCCGATACTGCCAGCTCACAGGCAGTATCTGCAATTTCAGCTGGGCACACGTCACTTCCAGTACTGTGTGCTACCCTTTGGGCTCGCCTCTGCGCCCAGAGTGTTCACGAAGTGCTTAGATGTAGTAGCAGCGGCGCTTCGCAGGCTGGGAGTGCACTTGTTCCCCTATCTCGACGATTGGCTGGTGAAGAACACATCCGAGGCAGGAGCTCTACAGTCCATGCAGATGACTATTCGCCTCCTGGAGCTACTGGGGTTTGTGATAAATTATCCAAAGTCCCATCTTCTTCCAGTACAGAGACTCGAATTCATAGGAGCTCTGCTGAATTCTCGGACGGCTCGTGCCTATCTCCCAGAAACGAGAGCCAACAACTTGTTGTCCCTCGTCTCGCGGGTGCGAGCGTCCCAGCAGATCACAGCTTGGCAGATGTTGAGATTGCTGGGCCACATGGCCTCACAGTTCATGTGACTCCCATGGCCCGCCTTCACATGAGATCTGCTTAATGGACCCTAGCTTCCCAGTGGTTTCAGGCTGCTGGGGATCTAGAAGACGTGATCCACCTGTCCACGAGTTTTCTCAAATCCCTGTATTGGTGGATGATTTGGTCCAATTTGACTCTGGGACGTCCTTTCCAAATTCCTCAGCCACAAAAAGTGCTGACTACGGATGCGTTTCTCCTGGGGTGGGGAGCTCATGTCGATGGGCTTCACACCTAGGGAAGCTGGTCCCTCCAGGAACGCGATCTGCAGATCAATCTTCTGGAGTTACGAGCGATCTGGAACGCTCTGAAGGCTTTCAGAGATCGGCTGTCCCACCAAATTATCCAAATTCAGACAGACAACCAGGTTGCCATGTATTACATCAACAAGCAGGGGGGCACCGGATCTCGCCCCCTGTGTCAGGAAGCCGTCAGCATGTGGCTCTGGGCTCGCCGTCACGGCATGGTGCTCCAAGCCACTTATCTGGCAGGCGTAAACAACAGTCTGGCCGACAGGTTGAGCAGGATTATGCAACCTCACGAGTGGTCGCTCAATTCCTGTGTAGTGCGACAGATCTTCCAGGTGTGGGGCACCCCCTTGGTAGATCTCTTTGCATCTCGAGCCAACCACAAAGTCCCTCAGTTCTGTTCCAGGCTTCGGGCCCACGGCAGACTGGCATCGGATGCCTTCCTCCTGGACTGGGGGGAAGGTCTGCTGTATACTTATCCTCCCATACCTCTAGTGGGGAAGACTTTGTTGAAACTCAAGCAAGACCGAGGCACCATGATTCTGATTGCTCCTTTTTGGCCGCGTCAGATCTGGTTACCTCTTCTTCTGGAGTTGTCCTCCAAAGAACCGTGGAGATTGGAGTGTTTTCCGACCCTCATCACACAGGACGAAGGGGCGCTTCTGCATCTTAACCTCCAGTCTCTGGCTCTCATGGCCTGGATGTTGAGAGCGTAGACTTTGCCTCTTTGAGTCTGTCAGAGGGTGTCTCCCGCATCTTGCTTGCTTCCAGGAAAGATTCCACTAAGAGGAGTTACTTCTTTCTATGGAGGAGGTTTGCTGTCTGGTGTGACAGCAAGGCCCTAGATCCTCGCTCTTGTCCTACACAGACCCTGCTTGAATACCTTCTGCACTTGTCTGAGTCTGGTCTCAAGACCAACTCTGTAAGGGTTCACCTTAGCGCAATCAGTGCATACCATTACCGTGTGGAAGGTAAGCCGATCTCGGGACAGCCTTTAGTTGTTCGCTTCATGAGAAGTTTGCTTTTGTCAAAGCCCCCCGTCAAACTTCCTATAGTGTCATGGGATCTCATTGTCGTTCTCACCCAGCTGATGAAACCTCCTTTTGAGCCACTGAACTCCTGCCATCTGAAGTACTTGACCTGGAAGGTCATTTTCTTGGTGGCAGTTACTTCAGCTGGTAGAGTCAGTGAGCTTCAGGCCCTGGTAGCCCAGGCCCCTTACATCAAATTTCATCATAACAGAGTAGTCCTCCGCACTCACCCTAAGTTCTTGCCAAAGGTTGTGTCGGAGTTCCATCTGAACCAGTCAATTGTCTTGCCAACATTCTTTCCCCGTCCTCATTCCTGCCCTGCTGAACGTCAGCTGCACACATTGGACTGCAAAAGAGCATTGGCCTTCTATCTGAAGCGGACACAGCCCAACAGACAGTCCGCCCAATTGTTTGTTTCTTTTGATCCCAACAGGAGGGGAGTGGCTGTGGGGAAACGCACCATATCCAATTGGCTAGCAGATTGCATTTCCTTCACTTACGCCCAGGCTGGGCTGGCTCTTGAGGGTCATGTCACGGCTCATAATGTTAGAGCCATAGCAGCGTCGGTGGCCTACTTGAAGTCAGCCATTATTGAAGAGATTTGCAAAGCTGCGACGTGGTCATCTGTCCACACATTCACATCTCATTACTGCCTGCAGCAGGATACCCTATGCGACAGTTGGTTCGGGCAGTCAGTGCTTCAGAATCTGTTCGGGGTTTAGAATCCAACTCCACCCCCCTAGGCCCATGTTTATTCTGTTCCAGGCTACACACTCAGTTAGTTGGAAAAATTGTTAGGTCAATCTCAGTTATGTCCTCGCCGTTGCGAGGCCCAATTGACCATGTTTGTTGTTTTGAGTGAGCCTGGGGGCTAGGGATACCCCATCAGTGAGAACAAGCAGCCTGCTTGTCCTCGGAGAAAGCGAATGCTACATACCTGTAGAAGGTAATCTTTGAGGACAGCAGGCTGGTTGTTCTCACAAACCCGCCCGCCTCCCCTTTGGAGTTGTGTCTTCCCTTGTCTTTGTCTTGCTACATATGGGACTGACGAATACGAGCCGTGAAGTTCCGATTGGAGGGGCTGCCGTGGACGTCACCCATCAGTGAGAACAATCAGCCTGCTGTCCTCGTAGAATACCTTCTACAGGTATGTAGCATTCGCTTTATTTAACTGAGGAGTCGCACTCGCATGATGGGCAGGAAATCAGTCCGCGCATGCGCGCGCTCCAGAAGACTCTGGAAAAACATTTTTTTAATATTTTACTTGCAAAATGCCGGTTCCCGAGCTGACGCGGACGTCGACCCACATGTGAGAACAATCAGCCTGCTGTCCTCGGAGAATACCGGCTACAGGTAAGTATCTCAATGGGTTGCTCCGAGAGTCTAAAATCTAGAGAAAAAAAAACTCAACTGTGGGATTCCCTACTAGTGTGTCTGATTCCTCCAGCTGGTTGATGGATAACGTAAAATTGGTTATCAGTAATGAAGTTTCTTTGTTGACAGCAAGATAAATGAGAGACACATCCCACCCCACCTACTTTGAGGAGTTAACACAAGTCCTTGCAGTAGACTGAGAGGACTTGCAACATAGCAGTTGCATGCATAGTTCGTCCTGCACCTGCTTAGAGAACATTTCTGTCTACGTCTGGGCAGTCAAATGGTGCCACCTATTGTCTCTGACTTATTCTATTGTTTTTGAAGTATCCTGTGACAGGTAAGTGACTTTGTTTACAATTTGTGGAGAGAGAGAGGTCATGGTCAAGAAAGAAGAGAATATGTATATTTTCTGCTGATGTATTTCTTGCACAGGCAGTCTTACAGCGTTAAAGCTGAAATAAAACCATGTTTAGTTGCCAAAAGTAGTTACAAAACATGTCACTGAGTGAATCAAGAAATTTAAAGATGATGTAAGTTGATGATCAGGAAAAGTAGGGTCTAGAGAGGGGTTCTCAACCCAATCCTCAGGGCATAGCCAGTCAGTCAGATTTTCAGGATAACCACAATGCATATGCAAAAGATAAATTAGCTTATACTTCCCCCATTGTATACAAATCTTATCTCATGTGTATTCATTGTGGGCATCCCTTAAACCTGACTTGGTTGCATGTGTCTTGAGGACTGGGTTGAGAACCCCTGGTCTAAATGAAAAGGAACATGTTAGGAACAAAGTAGAAACCATCGGGCATGATTAGAATGCACAGAGAGAATCAGAAGTATCAGCATAATGATTAAGGCATCCATAATCTTCAAGTAGTTCTGTGATATACTTTGTCAAAGTAAAAGCAGATAAATAACATTTGGTACAGCTGGTCTGCCTGAAATTTGCACATTTATTTTTAAAAGAATCGTGATAGCAAAATAAGTTTATTTTCTATTTAGGTTTGTCAGTCCTAAAGCATAATAACTTGCATGCCTGTGGACCAATCAGGGTTAAATTTAACGGCATGTGAAAAATTCTTGGATGCACTGGATTAAAAATTACCTCAAATCCTGTAAGGTAATTTTCAGTAGAGTCAAAGTTTAAACTTGCTCCAAAACCATGTGTGTACAGGATTTGTTCCTATTTGCTCTGAATCTACCAATACATTTGGTCTAGGCAGTAAAATTGTTCTCTGATAAAACTCATCTGTTAAACTTTCAAGATGACAAAATAACATGACTTTATTATTTTAATTAATTAAAATAATAAAATCTGTCATCTTATTTACTAAATAGTTCTCTGCTCTAGTGGCAGTGTTAACAGCCCCTGTTAGGGATGATAATGGGGAGAGTCATAGTCATTGCACAGTGGCCATATTTTTTGGTTGGATTTAGAGCCCATAAATACAGAATTCTGGAAGGAGCTCTCTCATTCACAGCCTCTGGCTGAGAACTGTAGCTGATAGACTAAATACATTGGGAGAGAATCTGTAGCTGAAAATAAAGGATTATGATGTCCAGATTCTGGCCCCATTTCTGATTGAGCTGGAAGTCGATGGAATGGGAAGAAACTTCTATGTCAAAAATATGTTCAGATATTTCACAGCTTTTTTTTTCCTCTTTCTTTTTTAGGTTGAATGCACATTTTGAAGTAAACCTAGATTGTTCAGTCTCTCGAGCAGAAATTTACTCTGAGTACCTTTCCACTTGCAGTAAATTAGCTCGAGGTGGAATCCTAACATCAACTGGATTTTATAAATGTCTTAGGTAGGTTCATAGTCTGTATATAAACATTATTGGAAACTGAAAAAATTAATCATTGGTATTTTTATGCTTTTGTATAGTAAATGCTTGCTATTGAATAGAGGAGGAAAATATTTAGAAAATGTTGGTGCCAATAAATATTTTAGAGGAGAAAACCTTTTTTTTGTACTTTTTGTTGCTATAATTTGAGGCTCATTTTCAAAGCACACAGACTTGCAAAGTTACATAGGTTACGTGACTTTATAAGTCTATGTGATTTGAAAATGAGCACCTTTGTTTTTGTCTGCCCTTTTTTTTTTGTTTTGTTTTTGCCTTGTTTATGCTTTTGCTCTTTCTCTTCCTAACCACCTATGTCCCTTTCCCTGCAGATACTTTCCATTCTGTTCTTCTAGCCTCTCTTCCTCCTCTCCTCCCCTTTGTCTATCCAGCATTCTCATCGGCCAAGTGACAGGAAGAAGCCCCTGACCGATGCAGATCTTTTATACTCCAGGCTGCAGTGGTTCCATGTAGTCTCACCCATGTTGCCAGGTGCTGACACTTAAGCACCCTGGTATCAGGGATATTGCCACCCCATTGTTAAATGTGAACAGAGATCTATTTTCGAAATATCAGTTTCAGGTACTATCTTGTTGAAAGTACTTTTTAAAAAACATATGACAAATTTTTTTACAGTGTTTTTGAAATGTTTCATTTAATCACTTCAAGCTGTGATTGTCTTAGATATTTTCTCTGAAAACAAGTAGAATCTACAAACAGACATATGTGGGATGTTATCACACTCACTCGTGATTAGAGTCTTCCCAGCGGTGTAACAGGTTTTTTTTCGAAGTGTTAGTAAAACACTTATGAGCATGCATGGTAGTTCCCATAGCTGCTCCGATCCTGTAGCATGCACAGTTTATTTCCAGTGCCTGAAAAGCATTTTCAGTAGACTTTTTATGGTCCTTTGGCTGCAGCATGCCTCAAAACCTTTCTGTGAGGTCTTTTTGTTCCCTATTCAGGTTTGCCTTAAGTTCAAACTGACAGAATTAGATGGAAAACTAAAACTATCATTTGAGAACTCAAGTATGCAGCTAGGAAGACAGAGCACTGAGTATTGAGCAAAGTCATGGAAGCATTGGCACAGCTGACCTGAGGCATGGGATTCTGGAGACTGCTGTTTGATTTCCACAGTGACTGCATGTAGAGTTCAGATCTGACTTTCATTTAAGACATTCGCTGTGATAATCTCCAGAGGCTTTGCTTCGTACCTCCAGCAATTATGGAAAGCCAGTACAGCTGCTGAATTCCACCACCTCATGGACTTTGAGAAAGAGTTCGAAATGAGAAGAATATACATAGTAGTTCAACGTGTAAAAGGTACATGATAGCATAAAGCAAGCAGTTATATTCCACTTAAAACACTGAGTTACCTGCCTGTGGCTGCCTTCTCTTTGATGCCTAGTATTTATGAGCCAACACTGGTTTGGTACTTAATGAGCTTAGCCACAAGGTCAATTCTGTCCCGAGAAGGGCCCAAACCAGCCTAAGTTGCACATGTTGGTATAGCCTGGATCTGTGTCAAATCTTGCACTGTGAGAAGACATGATCAGAATTCCATATTTTATGATCTTCCTCGCCTCCACCCCCCAGTAGCATCCTTTCAAATGTACATAGTACAATATTAGCCATACTATTTTGTAAATGCTACAGAAATTCATGACTCTTCCTGCAAGAATTTCAAAGTGATTTTGGTTCACACTTAGATTTTGAGGTTATATCAAGAACCTCAGTAAGGATCATTAATGTACATTGGGGTAGCATGACTGTAAATATTGGGGGTACAAGACAGGTTCACAAACGTGCCATGTACTGGAGTGAATCTATTTGGATGCAGTTCATCCAATCCATGGATTTAAAAAAAATGACATTACACTTCAGACCCTCTCCACTAACACCCTCAAATGTCCCTCTGCATTCAACAGTACTGGCATTAGAGCTTGTGAAGTTCTTTTCTTTTTTTTTTTTTAAATTTGTAGAAGAATTTATTGAATTGGAGAAAAACAATTCAAATACAAATTGCATGCCGTAAAATACAAAAGAAAATTACATTCCTCAATGAACAAAATTATGTTACAAACAGCACTAATTCGGTATAACAGACTATAAACACTCTCCCAAGACAGAAGTTAGATAACAAAGTTCTCCTAGTATTTATAACCAGTTCGCCCCCCCCCCCCCCCCCCCCCCCCCCCCCCCCGCATAGACCCCCATGCTTTCCATGATTCATCATGAACAATGTGACACAAAAGGAGCCCAAATACCTTCCCACTTGGACAAAGTTTTATGACGTTTAGACCAGAGTCTCTCTATCTCACAAATATACCACAGCTTGTTTAACCACTGAGCCAGTGAAGGAACTGTAGGAGATTTCCAGTGAGCCGCTAAGGTAACCCTAGCAGCAGACATGGCATGACGGACCAATAATGATTGTGATGTAGTGAGACCAGGCGTTTTTTTAGGGAATAGGAAACATTTAGGAGACCACTTTATTGGCCTACCTAACCAGCTCTGGAGCCTGTGCTGGACAGCTTTCCAGTAATCCTGGGCTTTATTACATGATCACCACAGATGGCCCATGGTCCCCCTCTGTCCACATTCCCTCCAACACAGCGGTGATGCCGAGGGGAACGTGGTGAAGACAAACTGGGGTCAAATACTACCTATATAACACTTTAACAGCATTCTCTTTGGAAGGGATAGAAATGGAAATCTTCGCTAGAGCAAGTTCCATGCAATTCCAGTCATCATCACCCTGTGTCACCCCCAGCTCCCAATGCCAACGCATATGATGATCAACTAGAGGCCGTACTTTCCTACATTGGTAAGAATACAGACAAGTAATAAGACCTCTCGTTCCCTTAGATTCCTCACATAAATCCTCCAAAAAGGAATCTTCCCGAAGAATCTTAGCCTTAATATCAGCCTTTGAAAGAAAATGCTTCGCTTGTATATATGCAAAGGTATTCACAGGCGAGATCCCATACATTCCAACTAATACATTAAAAGTGGTCCCGCCGTACCTTCAGCACTTGAACCTGCAAAGATGAGTGCAACAAGATAGCAACTCCCCGCTTCTTTGATACGTCAGCAGCAGAAGCACAAAAGACATGGGTAATGATGATGGACCAAGAGCCTCTCATGTTCCCGTTTTAAGTGGGTCTCCTGAAGAAAGATAACATGCGCCTTTTAGGAGCTGAGTTCCTTAAATATCTTCTGGCATTTTTGTAGAGAATTAAGACCTTTAACGTTGTATGTCAAAAACTTTAAGTCCATACTCATTTAAACAACATTATCTAAGCCCATTACAATAGGCATATAAGTAGAAAGTGAGAAGAAAGATAGAAAAACACCCCCCCCCCCCCAACCAACTAACCCCCAGACAAAGAATCTCCTCCCTCCCAATTCTCCTGCATGGGGAAACAGAAGGAAGAGCCACCCACAAGCGCAGCACGACTCAAACCATATCCCGCCCACCCACCCCCACAAACCTGATCTTCCTAACCATTTCAAACACCACCTTAATACTCAAGCTTCCTACCCCTACTCCATTAACACAGTCACACACAGCATTCACCTCTCCTAAACATCCACCTGCCACATTCCCACTTGACACCCATAAAGAGTGACAAGTTAAATCACAAAGCTTAATTATAGATAACAGTGAGCCGAGTTGAGTAATTAAAGCAAGCAACTATTCAAGTGTTCTTAAACTTGCTGACAACTCTCTTCCACTGCTGAAGTTTAGCCCTGGTAGTTGAACTCAGTTCGACCGTAGGCTCCTCAGCAGTAGTCAGTCCCATCTCTTTTAAGATCTTCCAGATTTCAGATAGGGAACGCAATCGATGCATCTTCCCACCAGCTGTGAAGCAAAGGGGAAAGCCCACCTGTATCAATTTTTATTCTTGATCAGAACATCCAGTGCAGGTTTCATTGTGCGCCTTAAATTGAAGGTGAATTGAGACAGATCTTGAAAAACTGTGACTCTCCCCTCGTATTCCACACTATTCAGCTGGCGGGCCCTCTGCAGCACCTGATCTTTCACTGCATAAGAACCAAAGCCGATGATGATGTCCAGGGGACGATTGTTAATCGGTTTACCTAGTGCTCTGTGGGCTCTGTCTATCACAAAGTCCTCAGAGTCCAGAAACTTCCCACATATCAGCTTGGCAATCACTGGAACATCCTCTTTGCCACCTGATTCAGGGACCCCACACAGACGTAAATTGTTGCACCTTCCTCGATTCTCCAAATAGTCTATTTTATGCAGCATTTCTTCATGTGAGGCAGTTAAGTGCTTAAGACGGGCATCAGCCGCATTTAGAAACTCATCTTGGGTCTCTGCACGTGTCTCGAGCTCTTCCACGCGGCCACCTAGCTCCTGCAAGTCAACACAGAGAACATCCGTGCGATGTAATATCTCTTCCTTAGAAACTTTTATCTCGCTGCGGATCTCGTTAAGGCAGGTTGTTAATTCCTTAGGTAAACAACGTGAAGAACTACCCGAGCATACCTCAGCCGTAGACAAGTCTGAGTCAGAGCGCAAAATGCACTCGGATGAAACATGGCGCTTCGGGACCTTGCCCGCCGACCTGCCAGGCTGTCGCTGAGTTTCCTTGCAGACCGCCGACATTTCAGCTTATCAGGTTAATCCAGGAAGCGATAGATTCTATTCGAGTAGGATTTTTATGCCAAATATCTGGCAAAAGACTGCCAATGTCGCCAATTAATCACAGGGGTACTGCGGAGCTACGGACTCAAGCAGCCATCCGCGCTCGTGACGTCACTTCCTCTCATGAAGTTCTTTTCTTACAGAAAACCCTATCAGGTTTTGACCCATCAGAACTTAGGTCTCAGTGTAAAGACAGCAATGTGGAGCTTAGAGGTTGTGTTTTGACTGAATCTGGAAATGCTAGCCTGTACTCCTTTCTTAGTTCTTCTTGCAAACAACTATTTACTCATTATAACTTCCCACAAATGGGTCTTTCATTAATAAAAGAATTACAGGATTGTGTCTTAAAATAATTCTCAAATTGCCCTTCTAGAAGAGCATTATCACTTAACAATAGCAAGAGCTTCTCAGGCTGTAAAGCTCACCCTTCTATCTGGCCTAAGCAGAGCATACACTGCAAGACAGCATAGTGATTTTTTTTCCAGCTAATTTCTGGTCCCTAAAAATGGTGACTTCCATCCTGTGCTAGATTTCAGGGTCTTGAAGAAATACCTTAGAAGTTTAAGATGGGTATTTTAAGCACTTTAAGTATTCTAATAAGTAGCATAGACTTACTGTGTTTGCTGAGTTTAAAGGAAGCCTATACTACATTGAAATAGGGATACATTCCAGGCATAGGAAGTATCTCAACACCATCTCCAGTATCTCGTTTTGCCTGGTTATCCATGAAATGCTTAGCAATAATCACAGTAGTCTTACACAAACTAGGGGTCCATATGTTTTCCTGCTTGGAAGGTTGACTACTCAGGGACATTTCTCGGACAAACAGAAAATTCATGTAGAACAGTATATGTTTAGCTGGCATTACCAGTGTTGGTCAGCTTCCTCAAATTTAATCTGAGTCAGTCTCCTCAGGCTTCATAAGGTCTGTACTAGACACAGACACAGCTTTAAACTATAGCTTTCCTTCCTGATAGCAGGAACTAGGATGTAGTGTCTGCAGTGGAGGGAGCAATTGATCATTTTGAGAATATTGGCTTTAACAGGTTTGTCATCCTTAGAAGGTTATATCAGCATCTACTGTACAGTGTCAGGGCCATGGCCGCTTTATTATTGCCCATCTCAGATCTATCTCAATAAAAATGATTTGCAAAGATATGTCACTGACATCAGTCAATAGATTACAATACTATTACTGCCTTGGCAAAGATTCTCCAGATCTGGGCATTTTATTTACAAGATTATGTTGTTGATTAGAGTCTAAGAACCACCTTCCCTAGATCCCATTTGTTTTGGGGTTTTTTTTTTTTTTGTTTGTTTTTTTATGTGATGTTTAAAAAAAGAAAAAAAAAAAGACAGCCCTTATCTGAAGAGTCCACATATTCAGATTTGCTGATTTTTTTTCAATCTCATGAAAGGGAGTGCAGCTCCTG
The DNA here is from genome assembly GCF_901765095.1 of Microcaecilia unicolor. NCBI lineage: Eukaryota > Metazoa > Chordata > Amphibia > Gymnophiona > Siphonopidae > Microcaecilia > Microcaecilia unicolor. The sequence continues at coordinate 71,306,036 of NC_044040.1, forward strand.
AAAATGTATTTAGTCCAATAAAAGATATCAGCTTATATATATATATTTTGTTCACATGTCCTCAGTTGTCTTTAGAGAGATAAGGGCTACTTAATTATAACATGTTCTCTAAAAACTGAGTTTTCAGTCACAATTTTCTTCCCACTTCTGGAATTTACATAATTCCTCCCTGTTGAACTGAGGCATGTTGTACAAACTGTTGCTAAGTGGGAACTGTCATATATTCTCAGAACTGTTTTACCAACACTTCGAGGAAACATCCAGAAAGAATCTAGTCAACACATGTGATTTTACCACATGGATATAACTGGTAATTCTGCTGTTTTCAGAGAACTCTTACAGATAGGCAGCTACATTTTCAACTTTTTCCATATGGTTCATCATTGGTCACTGTTATTTAAGTATAAATGTTATTCCTTAATCTTTTTGTGAGAAAAGCAAGTAAGGTTTTTTTTTTTAAATTGCTTTGCTTTGGAGCATAGTAATGAGTGACATGGAAACTTTGATGTTTCTTTTTGCCATGTAATAGTATTTCTCCGAGGACAAGCAGGCTCAAATTCTTACGTGTGGGTTGTCATCCGCGACTGCCCAGGAGACGGAAGAAACTTCAAAGCTTTCAAGAACGTTCTCGAATGTTCTGCCGCGCGGGCAGCTTCCCGCCCGCGAAGTGAAAGTGAGAGATCAGTTTTCTTTCCTCTGCGGTTCTACACGGTTGGGTTTTGCTACCGCTGTAGTATTTCGGTTTCAGGAGACGACGACAGTGTTTTATCGCTGTTTCCTTTTTCTGTCTTTTCGTCATTATTATAACCCCAAAAACAAAAAAAAAAGAATTCCTTTTTTTTCCCCCCTTAGAATTTCTGTATCCTTTTAAATTTCCTTTGTTTTTGTCGCAACCACCTTTTAGGCCACTCGGTCGGGTTTTCTTCCCTCTTTTTGTGGCTTTTTGATTGGCACCACCCTAAGATTTCGTAAATGCTATTTTTCCGCCCGTGGCATCGAGGACTCCCAGCAGCTTCAAGCGTTGTACTCGCTGCAACCGGACCATCTCGAGCACTGACCCTCACGCATGGTGTCTTCAGTGCCTTGGGCCTGACCATCTTCCAGCTTGTAAGCTCTGTAAGTTAATGCAGAAAAGGATCCAAGTGGCTCGAGAGACTCAGCGTGAGAAACTTTTTCCTGAGCGGTCCGGTCCTTCGACATCGGCACCGAGGGCATCGACGTTGAGGGAGGCAGCGACACCGAGAGCACAGGTAATGGCTGCCAAGAGACTGCATCGAGCTGGGAGCAGCGAGGCATCGAGTGGGTCTCCACCCATCTCGAGGCCTACTGCTATGCAGGCCCCCCTGGGACCGACCTTCGTTGGACCCGGCCCCAAGGAGGCATGAGGATTCCACGTCCTCCTCATCGGTACTGAGGAGTGTCGATGACGGGCGTCAAGCGAAGGTTAAGAAGCATCATCATCAATGTCCTTCCAGACACGGTACTGAGAGCTCCGGGGAACCGAGGGAGTCGGCACCCGAGAAGCATCGGCGCCGGTAGGACCGCTCACCCTCTTTACAAGAGGTGCCGATGCTTCGGTCGTCTGACAGCCTGGTTCAAGCTCTCGAGCCCCCTCAGATTTTGGCACCGACTCCTGCACCGACCCCACAGCCTTTTCCGATGGCGACTCTCGATTAGCGCATCCAGGTCCTTCTTCTAGAGCTTCTGGAAGGATTGCTTTGTCAGTCGACTTTGGTGTCAAGGGTGCTTGCGCCTCCCGTACCGACTGCAGAGACGGCATCTGGGCCATCACCTGTGAGGGGGTCCCTACCCTCGGTACTGCTTGCAGTACCGGAGCCGGTTGCCACCCGGGTCGACTCCCCCTCGGCGTCGGTGGAGGAAGCTTCACCGGAGTCCAGGCAGGGGTCGACTTCTCGACATCCCCCACGAGGTCGTCGATCCTCGAAGTCAAGGCAGGCTCGGGTTCGGGCTACTCTTAGAGAGCTTCTGTCCAATGCCGAAGAGGAGTGCTCATGGGAAGAAGAGGAAGACCCCAGGTACATTTTGGAGGAAGTCCTCTGGGCTTCCCTCTGATCCTACTCCACCAATTGAAGTAAGAATGTCTACACCTGAGAGTCTTACTTTCTCATCCTTTGTACAGGAAATGTCTAAGGACATTCCATTCCCTATGGAGCTTCTGGATGAGCCCAGGGCTGAGATGCTCGAGGTCCTGGATTAGCTTTCTCCACCTGCAGAGGTTGCAACGGCCCCCCTGCAGAATACACTCAGGGAAGTGCTGATGCGGAACTGGTCTTGCCGTCTTTCTAATCCAGTGGTCCCCAAGAAGTCTGAGTCCCAGTACAGACTCCATGGAGAACCTGTAATGGTGAAGGCCCAACTGCCTCACGATTCCATGGTGGTGGACTCTGCTCTCAGAAGAGCCAAGAGCACTAGAGACTCTACTTCGGCGCCCCCAGGCAGAGAGTCTAGGACCTTGGATTCTTTTGGGAGGAGAGCGTATCAGGGCGCAATGCTCGCCGCCAAGATCCAAAAATACCAGCTCTACACGAGCATTCACTTATGGAACTCGGTGAGGCAACTGTCCAGATTAGTTGAAGCACTTCCTGTGGAGCTTGCTGAACCTTTTCACCAGGTGGTCAGGCAGCAGAAGGCGTGTCGCAGATTCCTGGCCAGGGGGTCTTACGACAGTTTGGTGTGGCATCCCAAGTAGCAGCTCAAGGTATAGTGATGCGCAGACTTTCATGGCTGCGTGTCTCTGACCTGGATCAGAAGACCCAACAGCGAATGGCGGATGTTCCTTGCCGGGGTGATAATCTCTTCGCAGAAAAAGTAGAGGATATGGTTGATCAGATGAAAAAGCATCATGATGCCATGGATTCTCTCTCCCACCGGATGTCTTCTGCTACTGCCTCCTCATCCAGGAGGATTTTTGGAGGGAGGAGGAGTGCTTCCTATTCCTACAATAGGCGTAGGTACACTCCTGCCTCTCGTCAGCCGGTTCAGGCTCAGTCCCAGCATGTACATTCTCGTCAACGCCGTGCATCTAAGGCCCCTAGGGCTCCCCAGCAAAAGCAAGGGATGGGCTTTTGACTGGCTCCAGTGCAGCATAGCCGCAGTAAAAGTATCCATACCGGGCGACTTGCCTGTCGGGGGGAGGTTGATATTTTTTTACCAAAGGTGGCCTTTTATAACCTCGACAGGTGGGTTTTTCAAATAGTCCGGTTAGGATACACAGACTGGCATCCAAGCCTCCAAATTGCCCACCGGGAGCTCAATCCTTCAGCTCCCAGCACAAGCAGGTACTTGCAGAGGAACTCTCCGCCCTTCTAAAAGTCAATGCGGTCGAACCCATTCCACCAGGGGAAGAAGGGCTGGGATTCTATTCTAGGTACTTCCTTGTGCATAAGAAACCTTCAGTTTCGGCTTGGAACTCAGCACTTTCAGTACTGTGTACTGCCCTTTGGCCTAGCATCTGCGCCCAGGATCTTCATAAAGTGCTTGGCAGTTGTCGCAGCATCGCTACGCAGACTGGGAGTGCATGTGTTCCCTTATCTCGACAATTGGCTGGTGAAGAACACTTTGGAGGCAGGGTCTCTACGGCCCATGCAGATGACTGTTCAACTGCTGGAGCTACTGGGGTTTGTAATAAATTATCCCAAGTCCCATCTTGTTCCGGTGCAAAAATTAGAATTCATTTGAGTTCTGTTGGACACACGCACGTCTCAAGCTTATCTTCCCCAGGCATGGGCAGACAATCTTCTTGCTCTAGTGTCCTTGGCTCGAGCGTGTCAACAGATCACAGCTCGGCAGATGTTGAGACTTTTAGGGCACATGGCCTCCAAAGTTCATGCGACTCCCATGGCATGTCTACATATGAGATCAGCTCAGTGGACCCTAGCGTCCCAGTGGTGCCAAGCCACAAGGGATCTAGAGGATGTAATCTATCTCTCCACCGACTTTTGCAGTTCCCTTCAGTGGTGGACCATTCGATCCAATCTGACCTTGGGACGTCCATTCCAAATTCCTCAGCCACAAAAAGTGCTGACGACGGATGCATCCCTCCTAGGGTGGGGAGCTCATGTACTTCACACTCAAGGGGTTTGGTCCTTTCAGGAAAAAAGTCTTCAGATCAACATCCTGGAATTGCGAGCGATTTGGAACGCTCTCAAGGCTTTGAGACCGGCTGTCCAACCAGATCATCCAAATTTAGACAGACAATCAGGTTGCTATGTATTACACCAACAAGCAGGGGGGTACCGGATCTCGCCCTCTGTGTCAGGAAGTCGTCAGGATGTGGCTTTGGGCTCACCATCATGGAATGTTTCTCCAGACCACATACCTTGCAGACGTAAACAACAGTGTGGCCGACAGGTTGAGCAGGATCATGCAACCTCACGAGTGGTCACTCAACAATGACGTTCGCAAGATCTTTCGAGCATAGGGCACCCCCTCGGTGGATCTTTTTGCCAATCAAACCAATCACAAGGTCCCTCAATTCTGTTCCAGACTTCAGGCACACGACAGACTAGTCAGATGCCTTTCTCCTACATTGGGGAACAGGCCTTCTATATGCGTATCCTCCCATACCTCTAGTAGGGAAAACTCTGCTGAAACTCAGGCAAGACCATGGAACCATGATTCTGATTGCACCTTTCTGGTTCCCTCTTCTTCTGGAGTTGTCCTCCGAAGAACCGTGGAGATTGGACTGTTTTCTGACCCTCAGAACGAGGGGTCGCTTCTACATCCCAACCTCCAGTCTCTGGCTCTCACGGCCTGGATGTTGAGAAGTTAGAAGTTGCCTCTTTAGGCCTTTCAGAGGGTGTCTCCTGAGTCTTGCTTCCAGAAAAGATTCCACGAAAAAGTGTTATTCTTTTAACATAGTAGATGACTGCAGAAAAAGACCTGCACGGTCCATCCAGTCTGCCCAACAAGATAAACTCATATGTGCTACTTTTTGTGTATACCTTACCTTGATTTGTACCTGTCCTTTTCAGGGCACAGACCGTATAAGTCTGCTCAGCACTATCCCCACCTCCCAACCACCAGTCCCGCCTCCCACCACCGGTTCTGGCACAGACCGTATAAGTCTGCCCAGCACCATCCCCACCTCCCAACCACCAGTCCCGCCTCCCACCACCGGCTCTGGCACAGACCGTATAAGTCTGCCCAGCACATCCCCGCCTCCCGCCACTGGCTCTGCCACCCAATCTCGGCTAAGCTCCTTAGGATCCATTCCTTCTGAACAGGATTCCTTTATGTTTATCCCACGCATGTTTGAATTCCGTTACCGTTTTCATTTCCATCACCTCCCGCTGAAGGGCATTCCAAGCATCCACTACTCTCTCTGTGAAAAAATACTTCCTGACATTTTTATTGAGTCTGCCCCCCTTCAATCTCATTTCATGTCCTCTCGTTCTGCCGCCTTCGCATCTCCGGAAAAGGTTCGTTTGCGGATTAATACCTTTCAAATATTTGAACGTCTGTATCATATCACCCCTGTTTCTCCTTTCCTCCAGAGTATACATGTTCAGGTCAGCAAGTCTCTCCTCATACGTCTTGTAACGCAAATCCCCATACCATTCTCGTAGCTTTTCTTTGCACCGCTTCAATTCTTTTTACATTCTTAGCAAGATACGGCCTCCAAAACTGAACACAATACTCCAGGTGGGGCCTCACCAACGACTTATACAGGGGCATCAACACCCCCTTTCTTCTGCTGGTCACACCTCTCTCTATACAGCCTAACAACCTTCTAGCTACGGCCACCGCCTTGTCACACTTTATTCTTTTAAATGGAGGAGGTTTGCCGTCTGGTGTGACAGCAAGGCCCTAGATCCCTTTTTTTTGTCCTACACGGACCCTGCTTGAAAACCTTCTACACTTAGAGTCTGGTCTTAAGACCAACTCCGTGAGAGTTCAGCTTAGTGCAATTAGTTCTTACCATCAACGTGTAGAAGGTCAGCCTATCTCTGGACAGCCTTTAGTTGTTTGCGTCATGAGAGGTTTACTTTTGTCAAAGCTCCCTGTTAAACCTCCACCAGTGTCATGAGATCTCAACATCGTTCTCACCCAGCTGATGAATGCTCTTTTTGAGCCACTGAATTCCTGCCACCTGAAGTACTTGACCTGGAAGGTCATTTTCTTGGTGGTTGTTACTTCAGCTCGTAGAGTCAGTGAGCTCCAAGCCCTGGTAGTCCATGCACCTTATATTAAATTTCACCATAACAGAGTAGTCCTCCGCACTCACCCTAAGTTCTTGCCTAAGGTAATGTTGGAGTTCCATCTGAACCAGTCAATTGTCTTGCCAACATTTTTTCTCCATCCACATACCCGCCCTGGTGAGGACAAGTTGCACACCTTGGACTGCAAGAGAGCATTGGCCTTTTACGTGGAGCGGGCAAAGCCCTATCGACTGTCCGCCCAGCTGTTTGTTTCTTTTGATCCCAACAGGATGGGAGTTGCCATCGGAAAACGCACCATCTCCAATTGGCTAGCAGATTGCATTTCCTTCACTTATGCCCAGGGCCATGCCGATGCGGTAAGCGAGGTAAGCGCCGCAGGGGGGCGCCCACCTCTGGAGGGCGCCGCCGCGGTGCTTACCCTCGCCCCGGCGCCCCAGCCCAATCGTGGACGTCGGACGTCCCTGCTGCCCTCACAAGCGTAGCGCTTTTGCGAGGCAGCTCGGGCTCTCCCTCCTTCCTTCCTTAGTTCCCGCTCTGGCTCCCCGATCAGCAGCCCCCCCACCCCCCGCGTGTTTTAACCTTTACTCTCCGACGTGGCAGCGATGTCAATCAATGAAGAACGCACAACAGACTCGTTTCCAGCTTCTCTCTTCACACAGTGTCCCGCCTTCAGCGTCAGCGATGATGCATTTCCTGTTCCCGCGAGGGTGGGACACTGTGTGAAGAGAGAAGCTGGAAACGAGTCTGTTGTGCGTTCTTCATTGATTGACATCGCTGCCACGTCGGAGAGTAAAGGTTAAAACACGCGGGCGGGGGGGGGGCTGCTGATCGGGGAGCCAGAGCGGGAACCAAGGAAGGAAGGAGGGAGAGCCAGAGCTGCCTCGCAAAAACGCTGCAGCCTGCCACATGTAGGGGGGAGGGCAGGGGAGAGGAGAATTGTTGGCCATGTATGGATGCAGGGCAGGGAGAGAGAAGAAATCACTGGACAGGAGGGGAGAGGGCAGAGCAGGGGAGAGAATTGCTGACAGGCATGGATGGGAGGGCATGGATGGGAGGGCAGAGAGGCATGGATGGGAGGGCAGCAGCAGGGCCCAGGGAAAGGACAAATTGCTGGAAGGGGAGGGGAGAAAGGAGGATTGCTAGCTATGGATGCAGCAGGGAAGGGCAGAGAGGAACAAGGATGGACATGGGGGCCCAGGGAGAGTACAATTTGCTGGAAATGGAGGGGAGGGGAGAGAGGAGGATTGCTGGCTATGGATGGAGGAGGGAAGGGCAGAGAGGGACAAGGATGGACATGGGGGCCCAGGGAGAGGACAAATTGCTGGAAATGGAGGGGAGGGGAGAGAGGAGGATTGCTGGCTATGGATGGAGGAGGGAAGGGCAGAGAGGGACAAGAATGGACATGGATGGGAGGGCAGGACCCAGGGAGAGAGAAGAAATTGCTGGAAATGGATATAGAGCAAGAAAGGAGGAAAGTAAAGAAATAAATGGAAAGGAAGCCCTGGAAATGGAGTTAAGAGGACAGATAGCAGCAGACTCAGATACTGGGCCAGCATGATCGGAAAAAGAAAGTCACCAGACAACAAAGGTAAAAAAAAAAATCATTTTATTTTCATTTTAGCGTTTGGAATATGTCCACTTTGAGAATTTACATCTGCTATCTTATTTTGTAATGTATAGCAATTTGTTTCTAAGAATATTGCTGACAGTTCCTGTCAGTGTGGCAAGTGGTGAGCGATCATTTTCACCGGGGGGGGGGGGGGGGGCTGATCATTTTCACGGGGGGGGGGGGGGGCGCCAACTGATAGTCTGCAGGGGGGCGCCAGAGACCCTAGGCACGGCCCTGCTTATGCCCAAACTGGGCTGACTTTAGAGGGCCATGTCACGGCTCACAATGTTAGAGCCATGGCTGCGTCAGTGGCTCACTTAAAGTCAGCCTCCATTGAAGAGATTTGCAAGGCTGCAACATGGTCATCAGTCCACACATTCACATCTCACTACTGCCTTCAGCAAGATACCTGTTGCGACAGTCGGTTTGGGCAATCAGTGCTGCAGAATCTGTTCGGTGTTTAGAATCCAACTACTCCACCCTCCTAAAGCCCATTTATGTTCTGTTCCAGGCTGCACTCTCACCTAGTTCTGTTTCTTTTTAGGTCAATCTAAGTTATGTCCTCGCCGTTGCGATGCCCTTTGACCAAAGTTCTTTGTTTTGAGTGAGCCTGGGGGCTAGGGATACCCCACATGTAAGAATTTGAGCCTGCTTGTCCTCTGAGAAAATGAAGATACATACCTGTAGCAGGTATTCTCCGAGGACAGCAGGCTCAATATTCTTACAACCCTCCCTCGTCCCCGTTGGAGTTGTTCCTTTTATAGCGTTTGCTTTTTATTAACTGATCTCTCGCGTTCACGTCGCAGGCGGGAAGCTGCCCACGCATGCTCGGTGGGTTGGCCCGCGCGGCGGAATATTCGGGAACGTTCTTGAAAGCTTTGAAGTTTCTTTTGTCTCCTGGGCTGTCGCAGACGACGACCCACATGTAAGAATATTGAGCCTGCTGTCCTCAGAGAATACCTGCTACAGGTATGTATCTTCATTTTATAGTTTATGGTGATTTATTCATTGAATATGGCATTGACACAATGCTCATACTTATGTCAAAATTAATAACTTCCTTTAAAACTTAAGTTTCAGTATACATATTAAAAGGAAATGAAATATTTTCATTAATATTCACAATATTAATAGAAATAAAAAGCAATTTACAATTCTGTGACATTTTTAATTGGCTCTTTTATTGTAGCACTGAATGTGAAAATGTAATTCTATTTTGTTGGGTTCTCTTTATTTAGAGGCTCATTTTCAAAGCACATAGACTTACAAAGTTACATAAATTACTAAATGAGCACCTTAGCTTTCTGAAATCACCTTTCCTTGATATAGTATTGGGAGTAGTAAAATTGTTACCATACCTTTTTTATTTACTCTTTGGCATGGAGTGGCTATGCAACTCAGTAGCATACTCAATATTTATCACTTCTGTATACAGTTCTCACACCTGTCATGTATTCTTAAGATTCCTTCCTTTTTGACTATTTTCTGTATTTTGCAGAAGACAGATTTGCTTGCTTGCTTTTTTTCATTTACCTTGTTTGAACTTTTAGATTTTGGATTTGGTCAGCTTCCAAAACTATAAAAGTTGTTTTGAATTTTAATAAATTAGCACAGCGGCAAGTAGGTCCTACTTCTCCAAATATAGCTTATCCAGTTGTAAATAGATCTTATGAAGGGAGAATGCAGAATATTCTTAAGAGACAGAAAGAATAAACTACACAATAAGTAAATTGTCATCTGAAGATACAGAGCATTTTGTCGAAAAGCCTAGAAGATTTTTTATAGATGTATGCACAGAACTTCCCACCAAATCACAGTTGTATAGTGTCTCTGCAATCTGTTTTTGTCCATGGTGATACTAAAAGTATCTTTCTACAGTCTTCAGAGAATGCAAAAATTATTTTCTCTTTGGTACCTTCTTAATTGGTCTTTTTTATGTTGGTATATATCACTTTAGTTATATTTCTTAGTTTTATGGCATCTTCCACCAAGATTAGCACTCTATTTTCTATGTCCTTGTCGAGCAGCCTCTGTCCCAGTTTTTTTTTTTTAATTTTGAAATAATCTTTAAAAAGAAAGTTAAAAAATAAATGAAATATACCTGAATACAATGGGACAAGAAACATCTTGTAATATAGTCCACAATTAAAGAGGACAAGAACACAACCATGAGAAGAATGGAGTATAATAAGTAATATTTAAATAGGAAAAAGGAATAGGTCTAAACTTACTGTTTTAACAATTATAAACCTGATACTGACTAGAGGGTGAGAGAAATTTAAAGAGAAACACCTTTTCCTCTCCCCCCCCCCCCCCCAAAAAAAAAAAAAAAAAAAAAAAACTCAACTAAGAAGTTTCAAAGAAAACATTCCTAACATTTTCATAAATAATACATTTACATATAAATCTTAATTGAAAAGATACCCCTAAAGTAATCAGTGGTTTGTCTCAGTTCGAGAAATTTTTTTCCTCCTAGACTGAGTCCACCTTAACACATCAGGGAAAACCTGAACTTTTGCTTGAAGGAAAGTAGTGTCCCTAGTATGATACAGTTTCAAAATAATTTCTTTATCTTACAAAACCACAAATAAAGGAAGAAGCATACTTCTACCAATTACTTCCTCCTGTGACAATTCCAAAATAGCAGAAACATTTAAAGAACCAGCTTCCTTATTTACATTACTAGGTTTAAATATTATATTTTCTGCAAAGGTGATAATGTAGTTCCTGAATAACTAAGAACTGTGTTAGCAAACTTTGTCAGAAGGTCCTTTGCTGATGTGTGACACTTGAACAAGGAAAGTTGAGAAATCTTAAATTGATGTTTCTATTAAAAATTTCTAAATTTTTTATTTTTCTTGTAAAGTTTACAAGTTTCTGAGTTCATTAAAATTTGATATACCACCAATACACCAATGGGCGGTTAACAATAATAAAATCAAAATCCAAGAGTGAAAGGGATAGCATTGATAACAGGAAAGAAAACCAGAGAGAGAGAGAGAGGATAAAAAAAAAACCCACCGTCAGCAGATGCACAGTGGCCTCCATAGGTGCCCATCTGAGTTTTGCAGAACAGGGAGAAAGGGAAAATTAGAAGCCGAAGGCAACTGTAAATAAGAAATCTTTCAGTTGTTTCTTAAAGAGTGGTAAAGACATTTCTAGCCGCACAGAAAGTGGCAGTGTATTCCATAAAAATGGACCAGAGACATAAAATGATTTAGCTCACAGTGAAACAGATGCAACTATCTGAATTGAGGGAACCACCAATTGGTTCTGTAAACACAGTTTTATCTTGTATCAACAGCGATTGAGCCATCTTCAAGTCATTAGTAGACTTCTCCAAACCTTCAAGATTAGAAGATTGCTAGCTTATTTTATTCTCTGCTTCCTATAGCCTTACATTTGTGGACATTGATACAGAAACAAACAGCGCAAACCTGATGTAAGTTCTCTATAGCAGTCCACAAAGTCTCCGTTTTAACCAACTCTGATCTTCTAAGAGGCTGGATACCAGGCATAGGAGTAACAATATCCTGCAAAGAAATCAGTTGATTCTGATTCTTCATGGCAGACAATCCCTGCAGCAAACTTCCAGCCATGGCGTTGGTTGTCTCTGTCAATGATTCTGAGCTCAACTCAAGCATACTAGCTGCTAATACCCTCTTGAAGATCAGCTGAGAGGCGTGGCTCTGGGCAAATCTCCAAGCTCTCCTTATCCATAGTTCAGTGACTTGGATCCAGATCCTGGATATGAAGGATGTCCAGGTCCAGATGGTTTCAGTGAAATTTCACTTGCCAAGTCTGGGTTATTCTCTAATATGACAACAGTTTCACCCCATGCAGTAGGGACCACGTGTGCTGTTGCAGTCTGTCGAGTGTTGGCACTTGAGGAAATAGGGGGAAGAGATCCCCTAGTCTTGCCCCTTCTCTTCGGCATCAAACAGGTAGTTTAAGACAAGGAACAAGCTGGCAGCACTTACTACTCCAATGCCGCCCCCCTCCCCCTTCTAGTTTATAGCAATACAATATAATAGCACATAACGACCGTATGGTCTGTAGAAGCTTTACAATCTCTTTCTTCCCATCAGAAATCCTCTGTACTTATACCATTCTTTCTTGAATTCTGGTACTCTCTATCACCTCCATCTACTTCTGGAGACTGTTCCATATGTCTATTGCCCTTTCTATAAATAAATATTCTCCGAGGACAAGCAGGCTGCTTGTTCTCACTGATGGGTGAAGTCCACGGCACCCCCTCCAATAGGAATCTTCACTAGCAAAGACGTTTGCTAGCCCTCGTGCGCCCATGCGCACCGCGCATGCGCGACCGTCTTCCCACCCGAACCGGCTCGTGTTCGTTAGTCTTCTTTTGTCCGCGCTCGAGACGGTCATGTTTTGCCGCCGTTTCGTGCCCCTCAGAAGACCTCGCGCGTCTTTCACATTTCTACTTTTTTCTGTGTTTGTTTTAAAAAAAAAAAAAAAAGAGGAAGGTTCCCCTTTTTCCTGTATTTCTAGCTTTTTCCCAGCGTAAGTGTCCTTTCGCTTTCGGGAGCGGCCTTGTTGGCCGCCCGTACAGGTTTTTCTCCCTTTTTTTTCGGTGCCTATTGTCATCGCGAATTTTTATTTCGCCGGCGCGATTTTTCTGCCATGTCATCGAAGCCTTCCAGCGGCTTCAATAAGTGCACCCAGTGCGCCCGGATAATCTCGCTCACTGATAGGCACGCTTCGTGTCTTCAGTGTCTGGGGGCTGGGCACCGCCCGCAGGCCTGTAGTCTTTGTGCTCTTTTGCAGAAGAGGACTCGGGTAGCGAGATTAGCCCAGTGGAACGTTCTGTTCTCCGGCGCTTCGACGGCAACAGCATCTCGGGATTCGTCGAGTGCATCGGAGTCTGCAGCACTGAAGTCTTCGGGGAGTGCATCGGCATCGAGGCGTATTCCTCCTGTGTTGACGGTACTGAGACTTCGGAAGAGTGCGTCGGTGGTACCGGGACCCCCGCTAGTGCTGATGTCGTCGGACGGTGGTGCTTCGTCTGGAGTGCAGGTGAGGGCTGTCCATTCCCCTGCTGGTGGTGGTGAGCCTTCGGGTAGGTCTCCCCCTGCCCTGAGGGCTCCTGCGGTACAGCCCCCCCGGGATCGACCATCTTCGGACCCGGCCCCGAGGAAGCGACGTCTGGATTCAACGTCCTCCTCATCGGTACCGGGGAGCTCCGGTGATATGCTTCGCTCGAAGAAGTCAAAGAAGCATCGTCACCGGTCACCTTTCCCGACTTGGTGCCGGGAGCTCTAGGTCGCCGAGGGAGTCGGCACCCAGCAGGCATAGGCACCGGGAGGACCGCTCACCTTCCATCCAGGAGGTGTCGGTGCGCTCTACCCCGGACAGCCAGGTACCGCCTCCGTGCCCGGAACAGATTCTGACCTCGACGCCTGCACCGGCTTCTCAGTCTTTCTCCACAGCCGCTCTGCACGAGAGTCTCCGGGCCGTTCTTCCAGGCATCCTGGAAGAGCTGTTCTGCCCTTCCCCTCCGGTACCGGGGGTGCCTGCACCACCGATGCCATCGAGTGAGGCGTCGGCTGGCCCTTTGCCCGGGGTGAGGTCGGGCTTCGGCTGCCTCCCAGGTGGACTCCACGACGACGTCGGGGGAGGGAGCTTCGCCGATCCCGGCCAGGGAGTCCACCTCTCGACGCTCCCACCGTGGCCGTGTTTCCACGGAGTCGGAACGGGCGCGGCTTCAGACACAGGTTCATGAACTTGTGTCTGATACCGATGGTGAGGCCTCGTGGGAGGCGGAGGAGGACATCAGATATTTCTCTGATGAGGAGTCTGATGGTCTTCCTTCTGATCCCACTCCCTCCCCTGAAAGGCAGCTTTCTCCTCCCGAGAGTCTGTCTTTCTCGGCCGTTGTCCGGGAGATGTCTACGGCCATCCCCTTCCCGGTGGTCGCGGAGGATGAGCCAAGGGCTGAGATGTTTGAGCTCTTGGACTATCCCTCGCCACCTAAGGAAGCGTCCACAGTACCCATGCATCATGTCCTAAAAAAGACATTGCTGGCGAACTGGACCAAGCCACTAACTAATCCCCACATTCCCAAGAAGATAGAATCCCAGTATCTGATCCATGGGGACCCAGAGCTGATGGGCACTCAGTTGCCTCACGACTCTGGTGTGGTGGATCTGGCCCTGAAGAAGACTAAGAGTTCTAGGGAGCATGCTTCGGCGCCCCCGGGCAAAGACCCCAGAACCTTAGACTCCTTTGGGAGGAAGGCCTATCATTCTTCCATGCTCGTGGCCAAGATTCAATCATACCAGCTCTACACGAGCATCCATATGTGGAACAATGTGCGGCAGCTGGCGGACTTGGTGGACAAGCTCCCTTCTGAGCAAGCCAAGCCGTTTCAGGAGGTGGTCAGCTGAAGGCATGTAGGAAATTCCTGGCCAGAGGGGTATATGATACCTTCGATGTTGCATCCAGGGCCGCTGCTCAAGGTGTGGTGATGCGCAGGCTCTCATGGCTGCATGCCTCCGACCTGGAGAATAGGATCCAGCAGCGGATTGCGGACTCCCCTTGCCGAGCGGATAACATTTTGGGGGAAAAGGTCGAACAGGTGGTAGAACAGCTCCACCAGCGGGATAACGCTTTCGACAAATTCTCCCGCCGGCAGCCTTCAGCATCTACCTCTTCAGGTAGACGTTTTTATGGGGGAAGGAGGGCTGTTCCCTACTCCTCTGGTAAGCGTAGGTACAATCCTCCTTCTCGACAGCCTGCGGCCCAGGCTAAGCCCCAGCGTGCTCGCTCTCGTCAGCAGCGTGCGCCTCAGCAAGGCCCCACAGCTCCCCAGCAAAAGCAGGGGGCGAGCTTTTGACTTGCTCCAGCAGAGCATAGCCGATATCAAAGTGTCCGTGCCGGACGATCTGCCGGTCGGGGGGAGGTTGAAAGTTTTTCACCAAAGGTGGCCTCTTATAATCTCCGACCGTTGGGTTCTTCAAATAGTCCGGCAAGGATACGCCCTCAATTTGGCCTCCATGCCTCCAAATTGCCCACCGGGAGCTCAGTCTTTCAGCTTCCAGCACAAGCAGGTACTTGCAGAGGAACTCTCCACCCTTCTCAGCGCCAATGTGGTCGAGCCCGTGCCACCGGGGCAAGAGGGGCTGGGATTCTATTCCAGGTACTTCCTTGTGGAAAAGAAAACGGGGGATGCGTCCCATCCTAGACCTAAGGGCCCTGAACATATATCTGGTCCGAGAAAAGTTCAGGATGCTTTCCCTAGGCACCCTTCTTCCCATGATTCAGGAAAAAGATTGGCTATGCTCTCTGGACTTAAAGGATGCTTACACGCATATTCTGATACTGCCAGCTCACAGACAGTATCTCCGATTCCATCTGGGAACACGTCACTTCCAGTACTGTGTGCTACCCTTTGGGCTCGCCTCCGCGCCCAGGGTGTTGTGCCTGGCTGTGGTAGCAGCAGCGCTCCGCAGGCTTGGAGTGCACGTGTTCCCTTATCTCGACGATTGGCTGGTGAAGAACACATCCAAGGCAGGAGCTCTTCAGTCCATGCAGATGACTATTCGGCACCTGGAGCTTCTGGGGTTTGTGATAAATTATCCAAAGTCCCATCTTCTCCCAGTACAGAGACTCGAATTCATAGGAGCTCTGCTGGATTCTCGGACGGCTCGTGCCTATCTTCCGGAGACAAGGGCCAACAATCTGTTGTCCCTCGTCTCCCGGGTGCGAGCGTCCCAGCAGATCACAGCTCGGCAGATGTTGAGATTGCTTGGCCACATGGCCTCCACAGTTCAAGTGACTCCCATGGCTCGTCTTTGCATGCGAACTGCTCAATGGACCTTAGCTTCCCTGTGCTTTCAGGCTGCTGGGGATCTAGAAGACGTGATCCACCTGTCCACGAGTTTTCTCAAATCCCTGCACTGGTGGACGATTTGGTCGAATTTGATTCTGGGACGCCCTTTCTAAATTTCTCAGCCGCAAAAAGTGCTGACTACGGATGCGTCTCTCCTGGGGTGGGGAGCTCATGTCGATGGGCTTCACACCCAGGGAAGCTGGTCCCTTCAGGAACAAGGTCTACAGATCAATCTCCTGAAGTTACGAGTGGTCTGGAATGCTCTGAAGGCTTTCAGAGATCGGCTGTCCCACCAAATTATCCAGATTCAGACAGAGAACCAGGTTGCCATGTATTACATCAACAAGCAGGGGGGCACCGGATCTCGCCCCCTGTGTCAGGAAGTCGTCAGCATGTGGCTGTGGGCTTGCCGTTACGGCATGTTTCTCCAAGCCACATATCTGGCAGGCGTAAACAACAGTCTGGCCGACAGGTTGAGCAGGATTATGCAACCTCACGAGTGGTCGCTCAATTCCTGTGTAGTGCGACAGATCTTCCAGGTGTGGGGCACCCCCTTGGTAGATCTCTTCGCATCTCGAGCCAACCACAAGGTCCCTCAGTTCTGTTCCAGACTTCAGGCCCACGGCCGACTGGCATCGGATGCCTTCCTCCTGGATTGGGGGGAAGGCCTGCTGTATGCTTATCCTCCCATACCTCTGGTGGGGAAGACTTTGTTGAAACTCAAGCAAGACCGAGGCACCATGATTCTGATTGCTCCTTTTTGGCCGCGTCAGATCTGGTTCCCTCTTCTTCTGGAGTTGGCCTCCGAAGAACCGTGGAGATTGGAGTGTTTTCCGACCCTCATCACCCAGAACAAAGGGGCGCTTCTGCATCCCAACCTAAGGTCTCTGGCTCTCACGGCCTGGATGTTGAGAGCGTAAACTTTGCCTCTTTGGGTCTGTCGGAGGGTGTCTCCCATGTCTTGCTTGCTTCCAGGAAAGATTCCACTAAGAGGAGTTACTTCTTTTTATGGAGGAGGTTTGCCGTCTGGTGTGACAGCAAGGCCTTAGATCCTCGCTCTTGTCCTACACAGACCCTGCTTGACTACCTTCTGCACTTGTCTGAGTCTGGTCTCAAGACCAACTCTGTAAGGGTTCACCTTAGCGCAATCAGTGCATACCATTACCGTGTGGAAGGTAAGCCGATCTCGGGACAGCCTTTAGTTGTTCGCTTCATGAGAAGTTTGCTTTTGTCAGAGCCCCCCATCAAACCTCCTACAGTGTCATGGGATCTCAATGTCGTTCTCATCCAGCTGATGAAACCTCCTTTTGAGCCACTGTACTCCTGCCATCTGAAGTACTTGACCTGGAAGGTCATTTTCTTGGTGGCAGTAACTTCAGTTCGTAGAGTCAGTGAGCTTCAGGCCCTGGTAGCCCATGCTTCTTACACCAAATTTCATCATAATAGAGTAGTCCTCCGCACTCACCCTAAGTTCTTGCCGAAGGTGGTGTCGGAGTTCCATCTGAACCAGTCAATTGTCTTGCCAACATTCTTTCCCCGTCCGCATTCCTGCCCTGCTGAACGTCAGCTGCACAATTGGACTGCAAAAGAGCATTGGCCTTCTATCTGGAGCGGACACAGCCCAACAGACAGTCCGCCCAAATGTTTGTTTCTTTTGATCCCAACAGGAGGGGAGTGGCTGTGGGGAAACACACCTTATCAAATTGGCTAGCAGACTGCATTTCCTTCACTTACGCCCAGGCTGGGCTGGCTCTTGAGGGTCATGTCACGGCTCACAGTGTTAGAGCCATGGCAGCGTCAGTGGCCCACTTGAAGTCAGCCACTATTGAAGAGATCTGCAAGGTTGCGACGTGGTCATCTGTCCACACATTCACATCTCATTACTGCCTGCAACAGGATACCCGACGCGACAGTCGGTTCGGGCAGTCGGTGCTTCAGAATGTGTTTGGGGTTTAGAATCCAACTCCACCCCCCTAGACCCATTTTTTATTCTGTTCCAGGCTACACTCTCAGTTAGTTGGATAAATTGTTAGGTCAATCTCAGTTATGTCCTCGCTGTTGCGAGGCCCAATTGACCATGTTGGTTGTTTTGAGTGAGCCTGGGGGCTAGGGATACCCCATCAGTGAGAACAAGCAGCCTGCTTGTCCTCGGAGAAAGTGAATGCTACATACCTGTAGAAGGTATTTTTCGAGGACAGAAGGCTGATTGTTCTCACGAACCCGCCCGCCTCCCCTTTGGAGTTGTGTCTTCCCTTGTCTTTGTCTTGCTACATACGGGACTAACGAACACGAGCCGGTTCGGACGGGAAGACGGTTGCACATGCGCGGTGCGCATGGGCGCGCGAGGGCTAGCAAACGTCTTTGCTAGTGAAGATTCCGATTGGAGGGGGTGCCGTGGACGTCACCCATCAGTGAGAGCAATCAGCCTGCAGTCCTCGGAGAATACCTTCTACAGGTATGTAGCATTCGCTTTTCCTTAGGTTACTGCTGGTTATTCCCTTTCACTCTCATTCTGAATCCTCTCTTCTATTGAGAAAGTTGTTATTTAAATATCTCTCTCATATCTCCACTATCCTCCTCTCCTCTGGGTTTATGCATATTTCGGTCTGTAAGGTATCACCCATATGCTTTATTATTAAGATCATTGATCATTTTAGTAGCTGCCTTTTTCAGCTAATTCCATCCAGTTGATATCCTTCTGAAAGTGCAGTCTCCACAGTACTCCAAGTGAGGTTTTACCAAGGACTTACACATCTGCTCGCTGTTTTTCTCCCTATGCACCCAGGCGTCTTTCTGGCTTTTGGCACTGCTTATTTACCTGTTCACCACCTTAAGATCATATGCTGTTTTATGCATAGAACTTTACCTTCTGTACTGTACTGCCATCTTGAGTTTGTTTTTATTTTTTAGGAGTTGATATACTTCAAGTGATCCCTGAAACATCTATGTGATTTACAATTTCTATTAGAGGTACTTTGCACTGTCCCTAATGGACTCACAAATAGGGGCAATGGAGAGCTAAATGACTTGCCCAGGGCCACACAAAGCTTCAGAGGGAATTGAACCTAGTTCCAAGGGATCTCAACCCTCTGCCGACTGTCAGGCAGCAGAAGAATCTAGATAGACAACTTTCTTTCTTTGCCAACCATGAAAGTTCAATATTTTTGTTTCAGAAGATCAGAGAGCAGTCTATGCTCAGACATCTTCCTTGACTGGCAAACGAGTTTTCTTTGTGCACAACTTCAGATATCCCTAATTGTAAAGACCTTAATGAAACTCAGAAGACTGTTCTGGTTTCCATTAGGAAGCCAGTTGGGTAGGACAGAACTATTCCAACTGCTGGCCCTCACAATCTGGATGTAAGAGCAAAATAAGTCTTTTTTCATTCTTTTTTTAAATTTTTTTCCCTTTAATGCAGCAATAGAATGTCTTATAGACTGAAGTGGTCTGGGTTTACCATCTGGTGTGAAGACTGGATCCTTTTGAGTCTGCTCTTAAATCCATCACAGTTAAAAGTTCAGTACAATGGCATATCCCCAGCGTGTAGAAGGAAACCCTATGTCATGGGGCTTCTCCATGGTACTCAGCCAGCTGTTGCAAATCCCTTTTGAGTCACTGAACACATGTCAAGGCCAACAACGTTAAGTAGATTTGCAGCACTGTGGTATGGACTTCTGTTCACACATATGCATCCCATTGCTGTTGTGGACACATACTTCCAGTTCAGCTCCCACACCAACAATGTGATGGGACCATCTATTGTCTAGGATTCCTTTAAGGGGTAGGAATCAACTGTACCCCCCTCTTTTTTTGAGGGCCCAATTTTATTATTTCAGGTTATTTTGCTTAACGTTCCATATCAGCTTGTTTTACTTCTTTTTTTGTGTTGAAAGGCAGCCCATGGCAATGGTTTCTCACTTTATTTAATTTGTCTATGGGGAAAACGAAGGTGCTTACCAGAAACAGGAGTTCTCTGAGAACAATAGGATAATCACATGTGCCTCCCCTCTGCATGCCTGTGAAAATTCTTCAGGTTTTTCTACAGCTATTCAGGAAATGCTCTGTTTTCTTCCTTTGATATTTAAGTTTTATAGTTGATTATTGTTTGGTCCATATAAAACATCTGTTTTATCTGCATTTAATCACAGATTTTAATAGAATAATAATTGCTGCTCTTGCAGAACTCTTGCATTAGTATTGATGCCATTGTATATGATAACATTTTTTATGTTTATCAGAACTGTTTTTCCCAACCACACGGTGAAGAGAGTGGAAGAACCAAATACTAATGGGCAAGCACATATACATGTAGTAGGAGTGAAAAGGAGAACTTTACCGCTTCCCATTCAGATGTACTATCAGCAGCAACCAAATTCTGTGCCTGGTATCAGGGCTGACACAGTTCCTGCTGTATCCCGGACTCCTCCTCCACCTCCCCCTCCACCACCGCCTCCAGCAGGTTGAATTATTGTTTTCTTTTTGTGTTGTTGTTTTATTGAGTGTAAGACTAACAAGAAATTTGAAATATGGGCTAATCTTTTCTGATTAGGGGAAATGATTGTTTAAAACTTGGCAGTTTCTTAATGAAGCATTTTAATCTGGTAAGATTGTCAATTAAGTTGGATCTAGCTGATGCCTGGCAAAATTCACTAGAGTATCTTGTCCCTGCCCAGTCCTAGCAATCTTGCCTAGCCCAATCCAAATGTAACTTGCCTTGAGCTACAAAACACCTAAGCCAAAATCCAAATAATAAAATAAATTAAATCCTCTGTCCTTTCTACATGCCAGGTCCTTTGCCTGTGTTGGTCTTTGGTACCTAGAACTACAAAACTTTACTACCCCTACTTGTCATTTTTATTTTATAAAAATGTATAAACAGCTTTTACACTAGTGCACCAGTACTAACAATTAAAATATAAAAAAAAAACTTGTGGAGTTCAAAAAGGTGTGGTTTGAACATAGAGGCTCTCTAATTAGAAAATGAATGATATAAAAAAAACAAAACTTAAAGGGTTGCATTTGTGTTTGTATGTCAGATGGTGCTTAGATGGCAACTCTGGCTGCATCACCTAAGGCCAGTGCTGGGCTGGCTTGTACAGTCTGGTTCCCGCGTATAGCAATCCAGTTTAGGATGGGCTGGAGAGAGCTTTGACAGAAACTCCAGTGGTTTGGAACATGAGGACAGTGCCTGGCAGACTTTTACAGTCTTTGTGCAACTTGCAGGTTAAAAAACTTGCATCAGGCGTAGATGCTGTTTATAAACACCATCCTGGAGGTAGAGGACAAATATATTCCGCGCATTAGAAAAAGGAGAAAAAAGACCAAACGTCAGCCAGCGTTGCTAAACAGTAAGGTAAAGGAAGTCATTAGAACCAAAAAACAATCATTCAGAAAGTAGAGAAGAGAACTGACTGAAAGTAACAAGATAAAACATAAGGAATGCCAAGCCAAATGCAAAGCGGAGATAAGGAGGGCAAAAAAGGACTCTGGAAAAAAGTTAGCGTTAGAAGCGAAAATACATAGTAAATTTTTTTTAGATACATTAAAAGCAGGAAGCCGGCTAAAGAATCAGTTGGGCTGCTGGACAAAAATTGTATTAAAGGGGCGATCAGGGATGACCGAGCCATAGCGAAGAAATTAAATGAATTCTTTGCTTCGGTCTTCACCGAAGAGGATTTGGGAGGGACACCGGTGCCGGAAAGCATATTTGAAGCAGGCAAGTCGGAGAAACTAAACGAATTCTCTGTAAACTTGGAGGATGTAATGGGCCAGTTTTGCAAACTGAAGAGTAGTAAATCACCGGGACCTGATGGTATTCATCCCAGAGTATTAATAGAACTGAAAAATGAACTTGTAGAGCTACTGTTAGTAATATGCAATCTATCCCTAAAATCGAGTGTGGTACCGGAAGACTGGAGGGTAGCCAATGTTACGCCGATTTTTAAAAAAGGTTCCAGAGGAGATCCGGGAAATTATAGACCGGTGAGTCTGACGTCGGTACCGGGCAAAATGGTAGAGGCTATTATCAAGAATAAAATTACAGAGCACCTACAAAAACATGGGCTGATGAGACAAAGTCAGCACGGATTTAGTGAAGGGAAGTCTTGTCTCACTAATCTACTGCATTTTTTTGAGAGGGTGAACAAACATGGACAATGGGGAGCTGGTGGATATTGTGTATCTGGAGTTTCAAAAGGCGTTTGACAAAGTGCCTCATGAAAGACTCCTGAGGAAACTGGAGAGTCATGGGATCGGAGGTAGGGTATTACTATGGATTAAGAGCTGGTTGAAAGATAGGAAGCAAAGAATAGGGTTGATTGGTCAGTATTCTCAGTGGAGAAGGGTAGTTAGTGGGGTCCCGCAGGGGTCTGTGTTGGGGCCGCTGCTTTTTAACATATTTATAAATGACCTAGAGATGGGAGTAACTAGTGAGGTAATTAAATTCGCAGATGACACAAAGTTATTCAGGGTCGTCAAGTCGCAGGAGGAGTGTGAAAGATTACAGGAGGACCTCGCGAGACTGGGGGATTGGGCGTGCAAGTGGCAGATGAAGTTCAATGTTGACAAGTGCAAAGTGATGCATGCGGGTAAGAGAAACCCGGATTACAGCTATGTCATGCAAGGTTCCGCGTTAGGAGTTACGGACCTAGAAAGGGATCTGGGAGTAATCGTTGATAAGTCGTTAAAAACATCTGCCTAGTGGGCTGCGGCAGCTAAGAAAGCACACAGAATGTTGAGTATTATTAGGAAAGGGATGGAAAACAAACACGAGGATGTTATAATGCCATTGTATCGCTCCATGGTGCGACCGCACCTCGAGTATTGTGTCCAATTCTGGTCGCCGCATCTCAAAAAAGATATAAAAGAATTAGAAAAGGTGCAGAGAAGGGCGACGAAAATGATAAAGTGAATGGAACGACTTCCCTATGAGGAAAGGCTGAGAAGGTTAGGGCTCTTCAGCTTGGAGAAAAGGCAGCTGAGGGGTGATATGATAGAAGTCTACAAGATAATGAGCGGAGTAGAGCGGACAGATGTGAAGCGATTGTTTACACTTTCAAGCAACAACAAAACCAGGGGACACAAGATGAAGCTAGAATATGGTAGATTTAAAACAAATAGGAGAAAGTTTTTCTCTACTCAGCGTGTAGTTAGACTCTGGAACTCATTGCCGGAGAATGTAGTGACAGCAGCTGGCCTTACAGAATTTAAAGGGGGTTTGGACAGATTCCTGAGGGAAAAGTCCATTGAACATTATAATTTTTTTTTTGTTGTTGGGGGGTGGGGGGGGGGGTTGCCGGGTTTTTGAAGCCTGGATTGGCCGCTGTCGGAGACAGGATGCTGGGCTTGATGGACCCTTGGTCTTTCCCAGTATGGTGGTGCTTATGTACTTATGTCCCACAAATGACAAAACGGATTTGGATAGGCTGGAATGGGCTTTGACGGCAAGTCCAGTAGTTGGAACATAAGGACAGAGTCAAACAGACTTCTGTGGTCTACATCCCAAAAATACCAAAGAAAGACCATGATCAAATATATATTATCACGTTCATTGTTGATTTAAATCTTGAATTGATAATGAATGTGACTGTTGGTCAGGCTGGATGGACCATTCAAGGCTTTTACTATGTTACTGTGTTACCTACAGAGCAAATAAAGCAATGCCTAAGATACTCAAGTAAACTCCAGTAAAGAAAATCACAAGGAATTAGATAATAGTATTTGTTTTCACATTTTTTTCATCAGGTTGCCAGCCTTTGCTTTCTAGAGCTGTTGTGCTATGTTATCCAAAAATATTGAATTTAGCACAAGTACTTCTTGGTGGCCATTGGTGAAACAGTATGAAAGCTGATGGACAGATGCCACTTGGGGGGGGGGGATCAAAAACATATATATTTACATGCTGTTTCTCTGCCTCCCTTACAAAGTTGCCTAAAACAGTGTACAGCATATAATTACTATCAAGTGGATGCCCTCTTGTTACCGCCAAGTTGGTAGTGGAGATGGATATAGAGGACAGTTCCATGGTTGTTCCTATAAGAAAGGCTTCCATTATTTAAAAAAAAAAAAAAAAAAAAAAGACTGCTTGTAACTGTGTTTTTCTGAAGACAAGCAGGACAATTAGTTCTCACATGTGGGGCGACATCATCCAGAAAGCCTGGCACAGACACTGCCTAGTGTTCTTTTTCCTTCCAGAAGCTTTTTGCAGGTTCAACCAGGTATGCACATATCTAACTCTTGTAGGCTCCACAGTTTCTTCTCATCCGCAGAGCAGAAAGGACATGTTTTTTGTGCACTCTGTCTTGTGTTTTTTTTTTTCCTGTGGATTTTTTGCTGGCCTTCCTGCCTGTTTTCTTTCTCTGAGTGTCAGAACTAATTTTTTAATTTAGTCTACTTCTTTCTATTTTTAGTAGATTTAGTAGCATGTTCAGGTTTCTGTTTTTTTTTTGTTGTTTTATCTTGTGGCCTTCCAGCTTACAGTCAGGACCCCCTTTTTTCTTTTCAAAGAAAAAAGAAGCAGCAGTTGAGCCGTTTGATTTCGCTTTGGCTGTTTTTCTGAGTATGTCCCAGAAACCTCCTGGGGGTTTTAAGAAATGCTCAGGCTGCAGTAGAACCATGTGTGTGACTGATCCTCACGACCTGTGCATATCGGGCCTTGGGCCTGACCATAAATACGTTCACTTTGTACTCAAATGCAGAAGTGTTGAGAGGCCTTGCGTGAGAAACATTTTGGCATTCTGAAGTCCAGTCCATCGACTTCAGCATCAAATGCATCAGTCCCTATAGCTTCAAGGGATGCATCAACATGAGGAGGTCTCCCCCTGCCCCAGCATCAGTAGCATTCGCTCAGGACGAGCGTCATTTGACCCAACACTGTGGACTCAAGGATTCTGCGTCTTTTTTTTTTCTGCACATAGGGATCCCAGTGTTGTTCACTGAGTAAAAGGGAAGAAGCACCTCACCAATCCTCCTTGATGCACGATGCCAGGAGCTCTGGGACACTGGCATTACCGATACCCATGAAGTGTCGACACTGAGAGGACCGCTTTCCCTCTGTGGAAGCAGTGCCAGTGCACCAGTCTCCCTGAAGCTGGGATCCCACCTCTGATTCAGCTCCTACATCTTCTCAGTCACCGCACTGGCCCCTCCTTTACCAATGCCTGGGATGCACTCTAGCTCGGCATGATGCCAAGGCTTCAAGAGTGTCAGTAACAGTTATGGTGGCACCTCAGCCCATTCAGAAGACCCATGCCCTGTCAGATGTTCAACACCAGTGCCTCATCAGGTGTCTGAGCCAGCACTGCCCAATGTAGTGCTCCTTTTCAGCCCATCAGGGAAGGAAGTGATCTTGAAGTCCAGGAGGGAACCCATACCTTAATGATCTCTCCTAGAGCATGGTCTGAGGCAGACACTGACTTGGATGTCCCATGAGGAGTACTTCGCTGATACAGACAGCTCCTTGGGGTCTGATGTAGAACTAGAGGAGCCCTCAGAGGAGGGATATCTTGATCTGTCTTCAGACCCTTCTCCACCTCAGGAAAAGAGGAAGTTTCCCGAGAGCTCTTTTTTCAGTTTTCTGAGAGAGGTGGCTGAGGTCCTCGTGTTTAAATTAGAAATTGAGGACCAGCCCAGAGCAAAGATGTTGGATGTTCTTGATTGACTCCCCTTCCAAGGAGGCCATTGACAGTGCCTGTGTACAGCATCCTTTAAACTGCACAGCGGAGGAATTGCGAGACCCCTCACTGTACAGCCTCTTACAAAGAAGGCAGACTCTATGTATAAATTCCAGAAGGCTCTCAGATTTGAGAAGCAGCAACTTTCACACCATTCCTGGTGGTCAAATCTGCCCCCAGTAGGGATGCTCGTACTCGAGAGTCTTTTGGGAGGAAAGTGTTTCAGGGCTTGATGCTCATCTCCCAGATCCAGTCATACCATCTCTACATGAGCATTTACTGAAAGAACTTGGTGAACAGTGTGATGGAGCTTGTGGCTATTTTACCTCCAGAGAAGGCTGCCGAACTTTGTCAGTTAGTAACTAAGCAGAAGGAGTGTCAGATACACATAGTCTAGGCAACTTATGATTCTTTTGACATGGTGTCCAGGCTTTCTGCATTAGATATTGGCAAGTACAAACTCTCATGGACACTTGTTTCAGACCTAGAACCAGCCGTTCAAGAAAAGCTGGTGGATGTCCCTTGCCAAGGAGACAACCTTTTTCGAGAACAAGGTGAAAGGAGGTCACTGACCTCATTAAGAAAAGGATCGATACCATCAAGTCCTTGTCTTGGCCTGCTCCTTCTACAGCCTCCACTTCTCGGAGGCTTTCAAGCAGAAATCGGAAGGGTTCCTACTACTTTCAAAGGCATAGGTGTACTTCCTTGAATCACCCTCCCTAGTAGGCCCAGGTCCCACACTCCCATCTTTGGCAGCAAAGGACCCTGAAGTCCCAACCAGCTCCCCGGGTATGAGCTTTTTGACTGGCTCCAGCAGAGTGTAGATGACATAAAAGTACCTGTCCCGGGTGACCTAGCAGTCAGAGGGAGGCTTAATTTTTTTTCCAGGCAAGGTGGCTCCTTGTAACCTCAGACCAGTGGGTTCTTCAAATAGTCCAGAAGCGTTCCCCTTCAGTTGACGTCAACCTCCTCCATTTCCCACTTAGTGTCAAGACTCTGCTCTCAGAATTAGGTAGTGCTCACAGAGGTACTCCTCCCTTCTAAAGGCCCATTTGGTCAAACCTGTTCCACCAGGGGAAGAAGGGAAGGGACCTTATTTCAAATACTTCCTCATGCTCAAAAAGATGGGGGGAGGGGGGAATTTTGTTCCATAATAGACCCGAGGGTCCTGAACAAGTATCTGGTTAAAGAAAAGTTTAGGATGATTTTCCTAGGCACCCTTTGTCCCGTGATTAAAACAAATGATTGGCTTTGCTCTCTGAACCTGAAGGATGCTTACACCTACATCCAGATACATCCCAGTCACAGAAGGTATCCTAGATTTTGAGTAGCGAAACACCACTACCAGTATCATGTTTTGCCATTTGGCCTTGTGTCCGTTCCCAAAATGTTTACAAAACGTCTTGCTGTAGTCACTGTTTGAATAGGTCCAAAATTTGGGTGAAAGGGTATGTACAAATAACCAAGCTCAAATGTCCCCCACACCATTAACTGTTGTCAAAATACTTTAACTCAATCCCTGCTTTACCATATATGTTCATATAATTTTTTCAAATTTTTTATAGACCTTCAAAAACAGGTGCGTAGTCCCCACTCATTCCAGGACAGTATTCCGTTACCCATCATCATCGCTCTTATTTTCTAAAAACTATTTATTGCCACTTTTGAATTTATGTATATAATAGTAGGACGCTTATCTGCAAAGCTATGGAGAAACCAGCTGCCAACATAGCTATGGAGCAGCAGAGATTGTTTACATTGGAGACTGCCCAGAAGCAGCATGCAAAACTTAGCTGTGTCAGCAGCCGGTTCTCCATAGCTTTGCAGATAAGCGTGCAACATAAGTTCAAAAGTGGTAATAGAGTTTAGAAAATTTTTTAAATGGGGAAAAAAAGAATATATATGGTATAGCAGGGATTAAGTTAAAGTATTTTGACAACAGTTAATGGTGTGGGGACATTTTGCTTGGTTATTGCTGTAATCACAGCATTGCTATGTAGACTGGAAGTGCATGTGCATGTATTTAATGATTTTATGTGTAATTTTGTACACCACCAAGAATGGTAGTTTGCGCAGTTAGTATTCACTCTGGTGGATCCTCTTCTACTTCTATCCCTCTGCCTGTCGGCGTACCTCAGGGTTCTGTTCTTGGTCCCCTCCTCTTTTCTATCTACACTTCTTCCCTTGGTTCATTAATCTCATCCCATGGCTTTTCCTACCATCTCTATGCTGATGACTCTCAAATCTACCTTTCTACCCCTGATATCTCACCTTGCATCCAAACCAAAGTTTCAGCATGCTTGTCTGACATTGCTGTCTGGATGTCTCAACGCCACCTGAAATTAAATATGACCAAAACCGAGCTTCTCATTTTCCCCCTCAAACCCACCTCCCCGCTCCCCCCCGTTTTCTATTTCTGTTGATGGCTCTCTCATTCTCCCTGTCTCCTCAGCTCGAAACCTTGGGGTCATCTTTGACTCTTCTCTCTCCTTCTCTGCTCATATCCAGCAGATTGCCAAGACCTGTCGTTTCTTTCTTTACAGCATCCATAAAATCCGCCCCTTTCTTTCCGAACACTCTACCAAAACCCTCATCCACACCCTTGTCACCTCTCGTTTAGACTACTGCAATCTGCTTCTTGCTGGCCTCCCACTTAGTCACCTCTCCCCCCTCCAGTCGGTTCAAAACTCTGCTGCCCGTCTCGTCTTCCGCCAGGGTCGCTTTACTCATACTACCCCCTCTCCTCAAGACCCTTCACTGGCTCCCTATCTGTTTTTGCATACTGTTCAAACTTCTTCTACTAACCTATAAATGTACTCACTCTGCTGCTCCCCAGTATCTCTCCACACTCGTCCTTCCCTACACCCCTTCCCGTGCACTCCGCTCCATGGATAAATCCTTCTTATCTGTTCCCTTCTCCACTACTGCCAACTCCAGACTTCGCGCCTTCTGTCTCGCTGCACCCTATGCCTAGAATAAACTTCCTGAGCCCCTACGCCTTGCCCCATCCTTGGCCACCTTTAAATCTAGACTGAAAGCCCACCTCTTTAACATTGCTTTTGACTCGTAACCACTTGTAACCACTCGCCTCAACCTACCCTCCTCTCTTCCTTCCCGTTCACATTAATTGATTTGATTTGCTTACTTTATTTATTTTTTTTGTCTATTAGATTGTAAGCTCTTTGAGCAGGGACTGTCTTTCTTCTATGTTTGTGCAGCGCTGCGTACGCCTTGTAGCGCTATAGAAATGCTAAATAGTAGTAGTAGTAGTAGTAATATAAGATTTTTTTTTAATAGTTGTATTCTTGAATTAATATTAATTGTCTTGTAATGCTTCTTCTTAATCTGTTATGTAAGCCACATTGAACCTGAGTTTTCATGGGAAAATACGGGCTAGAAATGTTATAATAAATAAATATATCAAATTCAATAAATTCCACTAAGAGGTTTTACACTTTCAAATGAAAGACGTTTACCAACTAGTGTAAGGGCAAGGCATCCTAAACAAAAACTGCTTGGGTACTGTCTACACCTCTCTGAGTCTGGTTTGAAAACCAACTCTATAAGGGTTCACTTTGGTGCCATTAGCGCTTACCATCACTGTGTGGAGAGTAAGCCATCTCTGTGCAGACTTTAGTTCGTTTTATGCAAGCTTTGCTTCTAACAAAGCCCCTCCATCAAACTTCCCACTGTATTCTGGGACCTCAGTGTTGTCCTCGCCCAGCTAATGAAAGCTCCTTTTGATCCATTTGACTCTTGCCTGGAAGGTAAGAGTTACTTGAGCTGGAAGGTCTTATTTTTAGTGGTGGTCCCTTCAGCTTGCATAGTTAGTGAACTGCAGTCCCTAGTAATGGATCCACCTTATTTTATTTATTACATTTGTACCCCGCGCTTTCCCGCTCATCGCAGGCTCAATGCGGCTTACATAGTAACAAGAGAATACAATTTATAGTAAACGAATCAACAAAAGGGGGTATGTGATAGGACAAATGAACAAGGAGTAAGTGGGAGAGAAGAGGTGGAGTGATTAAGGAAAAGATGGGAAGAGCATGGAGGGTAAGAAGGTTGGTAGGAAATATTTCTGAGTCATTGTAGATAGTGGTTATTTGAACTGGTAGGTAGATGGTTTGCTAATGTTTGTTTATGATAGGTCAAGTCACTTGGGTAAACCTGTTTGAATAAATGGGTTTTCAATTGTTTCCTAAAGGGAAGATATTCATTAATTGACCGAATGTATCTAGGTGGAGCATTCCAGAGCTGGGATCCCAGGAAGGAGAAGTTAGATGCATGGTAGGTTTTGTACTTTAGTCTTTTGCAGTTGGGAAGGTTAAGGTTAAGGTATGATTGTGAAGATGTTGACATGTTTCTGTATGGAAGGTTTATTAGATTGACCATGTAACTTGGTGACACTCCATGGATGATTAGTGTGATGGAGGGGTGTTGCACTTTCGAATCTAGGCTAAGTCTAGCTGCCGTGTTCTGGGCAGTTTGAAGTTTTTTCATGATTTGGGCTTTACATCCAACGAAGATACTATTACAGTAATCAGCGTGGATGAGTACCGTGGATTGTACCAAGCTGTGGAAGGTATTCAGGGGGAGATAAGGTTTCACACGTTTCAACATCCACATCATATTGACATTTTCTTCGTGATAGATGTTGCGTGATCTTCAAGGGAAGGGATAAGTGTTTATCCAATGTAACTCCAAGGACTTTCAGATTATTGGATATAGGAATTGTGACATCAGGAGTGGTGAGAGTCATTGGATGGGATGTGGAATATTGGGAAGAGAGGATTAGGCATTGAGTTTTGTCTTTGTTCTATTTCATTTTGAAAGCATTGGCCCAAGAAGTTAAGATATTCATACCATTGGTTATTTTGTCGGAAATTTCTGCCAGGTTAGATTTGAAGGGAATGTATATGGTGACATTGTCAGCATAGACGAAGGGGTTGAGACCATGTTTGGAAAGGGATTTAGCCAAAGGAATCATCATAAGGTTGAATAGAATTGGGGATAAAGGAGAGGCTTGAGACACACCACAATCTGATGACCAGGGAGATGATATTGCAGTAGATGACTTGACTCGATAGGATCTAGAGGTAATAAAGCCTTCAATCCATTTTATAACATTGCCACCAATTCCCAACTTATCCAGAAGTCTAGTAAGAATATAGTGATCAACCATGTCAAATGCTCCAAACATGTCAAACTGTAAAAGGAGTACTTTATTTCCGAATGATATTTCTTGTTTAAATTTGGATATTAAAGTAAGCAATACCGTTTCCGTACTGTGGGTAGGACAGAAACCTGATTGAGATTGATGGAGAATTTTTGTATATACTCATTGACTTGAAAGGTCACTCTATTTTCCATCAATTTAGGTAATAGGGGAATGGAGACCACTGGTCTGTAGTTAGTAACGTCACTTATAGGTTTCTTAGAGTCTTTAGGTATAGGTGTGAGTAATATGTTACCTTGTTCAGTAGGGAAGGAACCTTGTTGCAACAAGAAGTTGATGTGGGCGGTGAGATCAGTGATGAAGCATTCAGGGGCATCTTTTATTAAATGGCTGGGGCAGGAATCAAAATGACAATGGAAATTGGAGAGTTTGGAGATCGTCTTTGAAATTTCTTCAGTGGTGAGGAAGGGTAAAACTTGTCCATGAGCGGTCAACCAGAGTTTCATCAATGCTGGGATCCAATTCATCAAAAAAGGAATCAAGGTAATTGCTATCATGGGGAATCGATTTATGAAGATTAGTGATTTTATTATAGAAGTGCATAGCCAATTGGTCTGCAGATGGGCTGCTTGAAGGTGAGCGGTTAACTATATTGGTATTAAGGAGGCTCTTTATGAGTTGATATTGTTTCTTTATATCTGTGCCATTGGTTGTGATTTTTTGAGTATAGTAGGTTCTTTTTGCTATTTTAATGGCGTTCTTATAATTTCCCTGTGATTGTTTCCAAGCATTAAAGGTGAGGTTGTTTCTTGATCTACGCCATGCTTACACCTTACACAAAGTTTCATCATAACAGTAGTTCTCTGTATTCATCCTACGTTCCTTCCTAAGGTCAAGATTTCCATTTTAGTCATTTGTCCGTCCAGCATTTTTTACAAAACCTTATTCCCATTTTGCCAAATGTACACTGCACACCTTGGACTGCAAGCTAGCCTTAGCCTTCTGTCTGAAACAGACTAAAGCCCGTCGATCGTCCACCCAGCTTTTTGTTTCTTTTGACCCACACAGGATGGGAGCAGCCTTCGGTAAATGCACTTTATCCAATTGACTAGCAGACTGCATTTCACTTATGCCCAGGCTGGGCTGACTCTAGAGGGGGGTCAAGTCACGGCTCAATGTCAGAGCCATGCCGTAATTGGTAGCCCACTTGAAATCAGCGTCCATTGAGGAGATTTGCAGAGCTGTGACATGGTCTTCGATCCACTCATTCATATCTCACTATTGCCTCGAGCACAATACTGGTGAGATAGCTGGTTTGATCAGACAGTTGTGTAGAATTTGTTTGGAGTGTAGAATCCAACTTGATTCTCCTATGCCAATTATTTACTGTTCCAGACTGCACCTTCACAACAAGAATGTTTGTTGTTAGTGTTATTGGTTCTGATTGGCTTTGTCGTTGCAAGTCCCTATTGACCGTTGTTTTTAGTGAGCCTAGTAGCTAGGGATTCCCAAATGTGAGAACTAATTGTCCTGCTTGTCCTTGGAGAAAGCGAAGTTGCTCGCTTGTAGCAGGTGTTCTCTGAGGACAGCAGGATATATTTTCACGTATCCTCTCAGTTCTCGTAGCAGTTGAATTCTTTATGCTTTTTAACCAACTGCAGGCCCCACGCGAGTTGGGTAGGCAGGAAAGCACATGCACGATCGGGCCTGACAAAAGCTGCTAGAAGGAAAAGGAACTCTGGGCAGTGTCCGTACTGGGCTCCATGGATGACATCACTCAACATTTGAAAACGTATGTCCTGCTATCCTCAGAAAACACCTACTACAGGTGAGTAACTTTGCTATATTACTGTATTCTAGCACTAACAGAATTGCCCTTTCTTTACATGTGTATTTATGAGTTTAAATGTTCCAGCTGTATATATGTATGCATAGATGATGAGTTGCATGCACTTGCTTGATTTTGAGATTTTTGTGTATATATATATATATTTTCAAATATTGAATACAAAACCATCATTGACAGGAAATAACATAAATTGCACAAAATCACTTCATAAGTATACAAAGAGAAAAGAAACTAAACAGCAATTTATGCACTTAGTCCACTATAAAGGGAGATCCCAAGAATCAAGTAATACAAAAGAGCAGAAAAATAATGCCCTGAAACTAATCTGCTCTGATCTGTTATCCAATTGGCTTTCCTTTCAGGAAAATTTTCAACTGGGAAGGTTCATAAAAAACCATGAATGATTCTCAAGCCAAATTATACACTTACACATGAATCCTAAAAGAAAATCTAGCCCTAAAATTGTCATAAGACCAGAAATGGATTCCTCTGCTCCTGAGTCCGTCGAGCTGAGTTTAGGGAAAATTTGAACCTTTCCACCTAAAAAAAGAACGGATCCTAACTGCAAAAATACAACCTTAGAACAGATTCTTTATCATGAAGAAAAACAATTTTAATCAACAAAATTACTTTCCCAGAAACTTCCTCCACACAGTGAGCCAGTGATTCACAAACTATCCGAAGAAACATCTGGAAGGGACTGTACCTCTGCCCCCATATTTCGATCAGGCAGTCTTGAAGATAAAAAGTATGCCACCTCAGGAAACTTCAAAGCTTTTCAAGGATCTATGAAATAGTTAACAAAGAAGAGTAGTTAACAAATAGGGAAAGGTCATCAACCTCAGATTTAGTTGCCTAGTACATAAGTGTTGCCATATTGGGACAGATGGAAGGTCCATCAAGCCCCAGCATCCTGTTTCCAACAGTGACCAATCCAAGTTGCAAGTACCTGGCAAGATCCCAAAACAGTACAATATGTTTTATGCTGCTTATCCTAGAAATAAGCAGTGGATTTTCAACAAGTCCATCTTAATAATGGCTTATGAACTTTTCTTTTAGGAAGCTATCCAAACCTTTTTTTAAACCCCGCTAAACTAACTGCTTTTACCACATTCTCTGGCAATGAATTCCACCGTTTAATTACAGAATGAGTAAAGAAATATTTTTTCTGATTTATTTTAAATTTACTACTTTGTAGTTTCATTGCGTGTCCCCTAGTCCTAGTATTTTTGGAAAGAGTAAAGAAGTGATTCACATCTACCTTCTCCACTCCAATTATTTTATATACCTCTATAATATTTCCCTTCAGCTGTCTTTTCTCCAAGCTGAAGAGCTCTAGCCACTTTAGCCTTTCCTCATAAGGAAGTCATCCCATCCCTTTTATCATTTTTGTCACCCTTCTCTGTACCTTTTTTACTTCCACTATATCTTTTTTGAGATGAGGTGGCCAGAATTGCACACAGTATTCGAGGTGCGGTTGCACCATGGAGCGATACAAAAGGCATTATAACATCCTCATTTTTGTTTTCCACTCCTTTCTTAATAATACCTAACGTTCTATTTGCTTTCTTAGCTGGTGCTGTACACTGAGCAGAGGATTTCAACATATCAACGATGATACCTTGATCCCTTTCCTGGTCAGTAACTTCTAATGTGGAACCTTGCATCACGTAGCTATAGTTCTGATTCTTGTCTCCCACATGCATCACTTTGCACTTGCTCTTATTAAATGTCATCTGCCATTTGGATTCCTAGTCTCATAAGGTCCTCTTGAAATTTTTCACAATCCTCTTGCAATTTAATGACTTCAAATAACTGTGTCGTCAGCAAATTTAATTACCTCACTAGTTACTATCATCTCTAGATCATTTATAAATATGTTAAAAAGCAGCGGTCCCAGCACAGACCCCTGGGGAACCCTACTATCTACCCTCCTCCATTGAGAATACTGACCATTTAACTCAACTCTGTTTTCTATCTTTTAACAAGTTTTTAATCCACAATAGAACACTACTTCCTATCCCATTTGTGTTTCCCAGTTTCCTATAAATCACCATTTTGTCATGTGTGAAAGAGCTTAGTCTTAATTAGAAGATGTGGTAGACTGTTTTTCAAACTTGAAAGCATATGAACCTACCCGAGTTTCCAAAGTTAGTATTTGAGATGAATTTTGAATAGAGGTAACAACAAAGCCAGCACAAACCACCTGCAGGACATCCAGGACAGTTCAAATTGTCTAGCATTATCACTTCTGGTTTATCCAAAGGCAGTAAACGTTATAAGCCCTACCGCCGGTAAATTTGGAACGCACTGTCCACCTTGCGCTCTTAGTAATTTAGTCAAATCAACATCTACAGGGGAAACAGTTGCTACACCTTTGCTCAAGCCAGATGCTTCCAGTCATGAGATCATCTGAATCTCAGGTATTGCAGAAGCTTCCCTCATGGGAAGAGGCAGAAAGATCTCTCCTCCCCCCGTGCCACCTCATATGTCAGCATGTTGTGGTTCAGCCCTCTTCTACCAACTATCCACAATGCTGGAGGAAGATCTGGGTCCACCAAACTGAGTGAAACACCTCTCTCTATGCCACGACTCTCCCTGCGTCCTGGTTCAATGGCAATGCCCTGATTAAGAGATGACTGTGCAGAACTTAGACATTTGGTGACTTTGCTTGGTAGGTAGATTGTGTGGGAGGACCCCCACATTCTTCCTTTCAGTTTTGGCATGAAAACAGTTGATAGGAAAAAGGGACTTCAGAGGCCAGATAACCACTTCAGATGCCAGATAACCACAAGTGAGTGCAGCATCCTACTGAGTTGCCATCTTGGGATCTCAAGCTTCCTGTTTATTTTTTGCTTGTGTCTTGTTCAAAGAATATGTTTGCAAATGCCACCAAAGTTTACCCTATTGCTGGAACTCTATAACCTTTGTCTTTCATCACTTTAGTATGCACACTTTTACCATTCTGCAGGACTTTGCTGCCTCCAGATTCCTCACCACTGGTACTCAGTAGGTACAAGTCCAAGTTTGCAGCAAATGCAGGTGTTGTTCATTGTAGCTGTAGTGAATCTACAAACAACTACTACTTCCAAAATATGGTTCCATAATACCAGGGTGTAAGCATATACTCCTCTCTCAGATTCCTTCTCCTAATTAGTGCAAGAGCACCAAGCCATCTGGATTTTCAGAAGGCGTTTGACAAAGTGCCGCACGAAAGACTCCTGAAGAAATTGCAGTCATGGAATCGGAGGTAGGGTATTATTATGGATTAAGAACTGGTTGAAAGATAGGAAGCAGAGAGTAGGATTGCGTGGCCAGTATTCTCAGTGGAGGAGGGTAGTTAGTGGGGTCCCGCAGGGGTCTGTGCTGGGTCCATTGCTTTTTAATGTATTTATAAATGACCTAGAGATGGGAATAACTAGTGAGGTAATTAAATTCGCCGATGACACAAAATTATTCAGGGTCGTCAAGTCGCAGGAGGAATGTGAACGATTACAGGAGGACCTTGCGAGACTGGGAGAATGGGCTTGCAAGTGGCAGATGAAGTTCAATGTTGACAAGTGCAAAGTGATGCATGTGGGTAAGAGGAACCCGAATTATAGCTACGTCTTGCAAGGTTCCGCGTTAGGAGTTACGGATCAAGAAAGGGATCTGGGTGTCGTCGTCGATGATACGCTGAAACCTTCTGCTCAGTGTGCTGCTGCGGCTAGGAAAGCGAATAGAATGTTGGGTGTTATTAGGAAGGGTATGGAGTCCAGGTGTGCGGATGTTATAATGCCGTTGTATCGCTCCATGGTGCGACCGCACCTGGAGTATTGTGTTCAGTACTGGTCTCCGTATCTCAAAAAAGATATAGTAGAATTGGAAAAGGTACAGCGAAGGGCGACGAAAATGATAGTGGGGATGGGACGACTTTCCTACGAAGAGAGGCTGAGAAGGCTAGGGCTTTTCAGCTTGGAGAAGAAACGGCTGAGGGGAGATATGATAGAAGTGTATAAAATAATGAGTGGAATGGATCGGGTGGATGTGAAGCGACTGTTCACGCTATCCAAAAATACTAGGACTAGAGGGCATGAGTTGAAGCTACAGTGTGGTAAATTTAAAACGAATCGGAGAAAATATTTCTTCACCCAACGTGTAATTAGACTCTGGAATTCGTTGCCGGAGAACGTGGTACGGGCGGTTAGCTTGACGGAGTTTAAAAAGGGGTTAGATAGATTCCTAAAGGACAAGTCCATAGACCGCTATTAAATGGACTTGGAAAAATTCCGCATTTTTAGGTATAACTTGTCTGGAATGTTTTTACGTTTGGGGAGCGTGCCAGGTGCCCTTGACCTGGATTGGCCACTGTCGGTGACAGGATGCTGGGCTAGATGGACCTTTGGTCTTTCCCAGTATGGCACTACTTATGTACTTATGTACATGTGGCTTACCAGATTGCCAATAACCAAACATCGGGTTTTAAAATATACTGGTTGGGCAGCAGAATATCCAGCTGGTCCAAAGTGTAATGTAGCATACTTCCTGGAACTTACTCCATCTCGCTGAACTCAAGTTTGTCTTTAGTACCATCTTTCCATCTTGTCCTGCATGATGAAGTCTCTTAGCTATTGCTATCCTTTGTTGATACCTGACTGACATGTTTCTCATTTGGTGCTAATGCTAATATGCCTCTCCCTCTTGCCCTGCCACACAACCCTTGCTTCCCTTCAGTAGATGTGACCAAAAACTGAGGCTTTGTTCTGCACAGCCTGCCCCCAAATCCTACTCACCTGTTAAGTTGTTGCTGGGGCATGTGAATCTAGTTGAAGCACATATTGCAACAGACAGTGACCATAATTTCAATTCTTCCCCCCCCCCCCCCCCCCCCCCCCCCCCCCCCCCCCGGTGGTCAGTGGATTTTAAGCACTGACCGTCGCCATCTAAATTAGCTCTTGATATTCAATGCTGAGTCATGTCCTGGCTCCAGTATTGAATATCCAGGGCTGTCCGGGCCTGTGATGGGCTGACCCTAGCAGTAGCACTGTGAGACTGCCACTAAAAGTCGTGGTTGCTGTTTATAAGCAGGATCCATCAGGGCCAAGAGCGAGTGAGATTCACTCCTGACCTGCTGGATAACCACAGAAGATAAGGTAGGCCTAGGGGGGGACCATCTTTAAACCTTGTGGGGGGCCTGGGGGCAATGACTTCTATTGTTGGAAGGAGAGAGGTTGGGATTTGTTGGGAGAGTCCGGAGAGGGAGACATGGATAGATAAGCCGGCATAGGTAGGACCCCCTTTTGTGTGGTTCTGCCTGCTTAGCTGTACTGGCACTGAATATAGCTAGTACCCATATAACTATCATCTCCTCCCCAACTCTGCTCCCAGAATGCCCTGCACCTGCCCAGATTTCAGATGGCTGGTTAGTGCCAATATTCAGCAGCACTGCTCAGGTGTTGATGAATATCAACAGCCAGCCTGCTGAATGCGATTAAAGTGGACAGGATTCTTCCCACTTAAATTGCTTTGAATATTGATACCAATATTTCTACTCAATGCATGATGTTGGACCAGTTATCGTTTTTGGAGGGGACTGTGAGTGTGCAGGGGGAAGTAACCTGCATGGAGCAGCAATTACAATCCTAACCACTTTATTGGGCAGATTAGATGTACCACGCTGGTTTTTAAATCTGCCTTCAATTATATAACTTTTTTATCTGCCTTCATTTATATAACTTTTTTATCTGCCTTCATTTATATAATTATGCTTAACCATGGATTCCTGTTACTTTATTTATATTCAGCATGGTGGGCAAAGGCTTACTTTGAAACGATTCCTCAGTGTTGATCTTATGTGGGTACTTCTAATCTTATTTTAAAGAATAGTCCGTGAAATTTGTACTTAACTAAAGCAATTACATTTTCACTTCTGATTTTGCTTACAAATGTTTGTTTCATCAACAGGAATCCCACATGGATCACAAATAGTAGGGAACCATTTCCAGAGGACGCCTGTTACAAACCAGTCTACAAATCTTACAGCAACACACATGTCTTTTCCAGTTCAAGGTGTTCATGGTGTGGCACAGACTGTCTGTAGAATACCACAGAATTCTTTGGGACAAACTGCTCCTGTTTCTGTCATTCAAAATAAAGCTCCAGTTTCTTGTGAAGTAGTCAAAGCCACAGTAATCCAGAGCTCTATTCCCTCGTCAGCAGTTCCAGTTAGTATTGCTGTAGGAGGGACAGCCCAGGCTTCTATGGTTCAGAATCACAGCAGTTTACAGCCTTCTGTAACTGTGGTTAGTAATCAAACATTGCTTCATCATCCTTCAGTGATACAGCAGCAGTCCTCTTTACATACGGTAGTACCAAGTCAAATACCTTCTGGTACTCCTGTCACAGTAATTCAACAAGCTATGTCTCAGGGCCATCTATTTGGCAGAGTGCAGAATTTACCAGCATGTTCTTCTGCAGTTCCACCTGGGCAGCAGCTAATAACCACATCATCTCAACCTTTGCAATCTCCATCTCAGCAATCCGCAACCAATAACCAGCAAAAAGACACAGTTATTATTGCACCCCCTCAGTATGTAACAACTTCAGCATCCAATATTTCTGCTACTACTGTTCAAAGTTTTCAAGTTGCAACTGGGCAGATGGTTACTATTGCTGGTGTCCAGAGCCCACAGACTACCAGAGTGGGATTTCAGAACATTGCTCCAAAACCCCATCCTGCTCAACAAGTAACATCTGCAGTAGTGCAACAGCCTCTTCCACAGCAGCAACCACCCCAGCAGAGTGTTGTGATTGTAAGCCAGCCAGCCCAGCAAGGTCAGGCATATGCACCAGCCATTCACCAAATTGTGCTTACAAATCCTGCATCAATTCCAGCTAGCCAAACTGTTCAATTAACAGGGCAAGCAAGCATAGCTCCATCATCCTCTCCTTCCCCTGGACCAGCTACAAATAACCAGATCCCTACAGTTATGACTTCTCCATCTTCTACTCCTCAGTTGCAAGGACCTCCACCTACAGTCAGTCAGATGCTTTCAGTGAAGAGACAACAGCAACAACAATCACCAGCACCATCCCAACAGCAATCTCAGCCAGTACAGGTGCAGCAGCCACAGCAGGTGCAAGTCCAAGTTCAGCCCCCACAAGCAAGTGCAGGAGTTGTTCAGTCTAACTGTAGTGAATCTAGCCTGATAAAACAACTATTGCTTCCCAAACGCGGTCCCACAACTCCAGGGGGTAAGCTTATACTCCCTGCTCCTCAGATTCCTTCTCCTAATAGTGCAAGAGCGCCAAGTCCTCAGTTGGTATACCAGATGGCCAATAACCAAACACCTACTTTTGGAGTTCAGGGTCAGCCGGCGCCTCAGCAGTTACTGGTCGGGCAGCAGAATGTTCAGCTAGTCCAAAGTGCAATGCAGCCCCCAGGGGCAGTACAGACTGTACCCATTTCTAACTTACAGATTTTACCAGGCCAGCTGATTTCAAATAGCCCAGCAACAATTTTCCAAGGGAGTACTGGCAACCAGGTAACCATAACAGTTGTGCCAAATACCAGTTTTGCTACTGCAACTGTAAGTCAGGGTAGTGCAACTCAGATAATTGCTCCTGCAGGAATCACAGTGAGTGGAACACAGGCAGGAGTTGGACTGCAGGTGCAGACACTTTCAACTGCTCATGCTTCACAAACTGGACAATCAACATGTAGTGCTGCTCCCCCATTCAAAGGTGATAAGATAATTTGCCAGAAGGAGGAAGAAGCAAAAGAAGCAACTGGCTTACATTTACACGAACGTAAAATTGAAGTAATGGAAAATCCTTCTTGCCCTAGAGGAGCTGCAAACACCAGCAATGGGGATGCAAAAGAAAGTGAAATACAGGTGGGAAGTCTTTTAAATGGGAGAAAGTATAATGACTCAAGTCTACCTCCTTTAAACTCAGGGAAAACTCGAAATGAGGTCAATCAGTGCTCACAGGTCAGTAATGGGTCATCTATGGACATGGATGAGAATGTAGCTTTGCGAAAACAGAACTCTGAACAAATAGACTCGCAAGATATTAAAACTGATTTTAAAAAGCCTCAAGTTAATGGAATATGTGATTTTGATAAAGGAGATGGTTCTCATTTAAGCAAAAACATTCCAAATCACAAGGCTTCCAATCATGTAGGAAATGGTGAGATATCTCCAGTGGAACAAGATAATTTTGATTCCACCCAACAAGTTACTGCCAAAGGTGATCACATGGAAAGAATTTCTAATGGACCTATATTGCCAAGTGGTGGTTCACTTCATGTAAGCACTATACAAGAGATTGAAAACTTAGTAACCCAACAGCAGAGCAGTACCCATGCAGATATACCTAATGGACCTATAGTTTCAAATATGAGTTCAGATGTGCCTCAGCAACGCCCAAGTGTAGTTGTGTCACCTCAGTCTACAGCTTCTGTTATACAGGGGCATCAAATCATAGCAGTACCACACTCAGGACATAGAGTGTCCCAGTCTACTCTATCATCTGAAGTTCGGTCTGCAAATGGAACAGCAGAATGCAAGACTGTAAAGAGGCCAGCTGAGGATAATGATAGGGAAACAGTTCCAGGAATTCCAAATAAAGTGGGAGTCCGAATTGTTACAATCAGTGACCCAAATAATGCTGGCTGCACTGCAACAATGGTTGCTGTGCCAGCAGGAGCAGATCCAAGTACTGTAGCTAAAGTAGCAATAGAAAATGCTGTACATCAGAAGCAGCAGCATCAACCAACGTTTATACAGGGCATGGTTGCACAGGTAAGTAACTTAGCTTTTGAATGTTTACTTTAGCTATAGAAAAAGAATAAAACATATACATGGATATGTATGATAGTTTTCTAATACAGTGTTTCTGTGTTGAATTAATAACTTAATAATGCTTGTTTTATTACTTTTGTGTATTAAGATATTTCATATTCTATAATTTGATTTTAAACAATGAAAATATTGCAGAAAATATCTTTATAATATGAATTGGCAAGGATAATTTTTGACACCATTTATTTCTTACCCAGTCTCATTCTCCTGATAGAGAACTGACCCATTTGGTTCCATATATTATGAATAATTATTTCAGTAGTATTGATCTTTTTTTTTAATCATCTGTTGCTTGAATTTCAGACATTTAAATAGAATTTGTGTAAGAAATGCATATTCTTTTAAATGAATGTCACATTAAGCTAGGTACAATCTAGGGATAGGTTGTCTTTCAGTTTTTGGTAGCCATGTTCAGTTTTGGGTAACACCTAACTGATTTGCAACCTTTCATCTCACAGCACACTGACAAGGCACAAAAATTATCAGAGCACATCATCAGTTTTTTTTAGAATAAGTACCTATCACATTAGAGAATTACCCCGTTAGTGGTCACCACTAAATGTATATGTCTCCTATCCATTGACTTTCAGTAGCACTGTATAATTAGTACTACCAAAATCTCTCTAAATTGCCCTGGCACCATTTGGACAAGTGGCAGGGCAGAATTAGGGCAAAGAGGGCATTCTGCTGAACTATAGGTATAGCATGTTAGCCATTATTTGCATAATTAAGTGTATTAATTTAGGCCTGCAAAAAAAAAAAAAGCAGTCCTAAATTAAACTGCTCAGCTATATGCACAGTATAGTAGCTTAATATTCATGTGGCTCCTAGCAGTGAGTATTTTCTGTGGATATTCAATGCTGCTGACAGGTCTAAATAGTGATCCAAATAAATTTATAAGAATACCCTGTCTTTGAAGTCAGGTTGTTTTGTACAAGTATAGATTCCTTACATAACTATAACTTAGAAAAAAATAAAACAAAAGAAAGGAAAATAAGGTGATATCTTCTTTGTTGGACTTAATACATTTTTGGCAAGCTGTTGAAGGCAGAACCTAACAAGGCAACCTCGCTATTTTAACTAGAATTTAGGCTTCCAATTGATAAGTCAACAGAAGTGGCAGTGTGTCCTCATACAAAGAGGGGAGGGATTGCTGCTCTATGAGGGGAAAAGAAGAGCCTCAAGT
Organism: Microcaecilia unicolor; assembly: GCF_901765095.1. Classification (NCBI taxonomy): domain Eukaryota; kingdom Metazoa; phylum Chordata; class Amphibia; order Gymnophiona; family Siphonopidae; genus Microcaecilia; species Microcaecilia unicolor. The sequence goes on from NC_044040.1 coordinate 71,348,410, forward strand.
GCTACAGGAAATACAGGAAGTGAACTTTCTTTTCTAGAGCCCATACCTTCCACACCTTAAGTACTTAAAACCTCAGAGGAAGAAGGCACTTTACATGTAGTTTTCTTTAATCCTAAGATCTTTTATTTGTGCAGACGCTTGAGTATGTAAGTTTGCAATTAGCACAGATTTTCCTCTCCTAGGTGACTGAATGCAGCTCCAGGGAGCTGATCTTCCCTCCAACTTGATGCTAATTGTGCTTTGCAGCTGCACCAGTTTTGGGCTGTGACTCATTGTGGGAGGGGGCTCTGATTTTGGGGTGAAAGCAGACACGAACTTAGCTGGAGGCTGCACCCAGAAGCGATCCAGAGCACCTGGTGGTGCTTTCACAGCCTGCCTAGGCTGCTCTGGCATCAGCAAATGCACTTCCTTTCCAGCTGACATGTTAGAGCAGCATCTTTCCTCCCTCTTGGTGCCTCCTCCACCAGCCTGCCCTACTAAAGTTATAGTAAAGATGTGTAGGACTGCGGCTCTGCACGACGCTACTTCCCCTAGTAGCCCCACCGCTTCTAAGAGAGGAAGTTGATATTGGAGTGGGGCTACCAAAGGAAGTAGCGACACACATCTGCAGTCCTGCACACTTTTATTATAACTTTAGTACAGCAGCGCGGTGAAGGACACACCAGGAGGAAGGAAAGATGTTGCATGATGGTGAATGGGTAGGGTGGCGAGAGGGGGCAGTACCAGGTGGGTGGGCAAGTGAAGAAGATTGCAGTTGCTGCAGGGGTGCCTATGGACAGGAATGGCACACCGGTTGAAAAACATTGATCTAACACCTCTAATTTTTGTGGGCTTTGATTTTAAAAAATGTGTTTGTATTTATTAAATATTCAGCAACATGGTCTTCTATCCACACCGTCACTGCTCACTACTATCTGGAGCAGCATTTTAGGCGGGATAGCCGGTTTGGGCAAGCAGTCCTGCAGAATCATTTTACTACTTAAGTCAATGCCACCCCAGGGCCATTTTAACACTATACTGAGCCCTAGGTAGATATATATTTATGCCCCCCCCCCCCCCCCCCATTGGGATTTTCCCTCCCCTAGCAGGGAAAGCACAAAGCCTTTCTGTGGGCGTGGTAGCAGTAATACTTTGTTAGTGAGCAGGACAACTCTGCAAACACAAGCTTCCAATGGAAAGCCTTAATGGTTAGTTGACGACCTGCCAAGTTAACCAGTTCCAGGAAGAAAATTCTAGTTCTAGATTTCTGCAACCCTAACCTGGTACAATATAGGACATAAAGCACTGATTTAACTTGGTAGTATCAGAGACTACAAATAACACACTGAACTGACATGTAAGTTCAGCCACTTGATTGGCCAAAAAGTATCCCTCCAGAAGCTGGGTAACTTGACAAGTCACTTTCACCCTCCATTGCCTCTAGTACAAACCAGCGGTGCTAAAGGGCAATGTGTCTGAGGTATATATTTACAAAGTTTTACGTGTGAGAAAAGTTTCATAAATGGAAGCAACAAAATAAAAAATTCACTTTTTTTTGGTGTTCATGAAAGGATCTGGACAGAGAAAAGGCAGTATTAGGACAATGTCCAAAGGAGTTTGCCCAGGAAACTTAATAGCTAGCTGGATAAATTCCCTGGGCTGCAGACTTCCTTTCGTTAGTATGTGTACAGGTACATCTGTAGCAGTGAGCTTACAAAAGGAAGCTTGGCCCACATTTTCAAATGGAGGCTCTAAAACAGAAACATAAACTAGTGCTTGCTCTCAGGCAGTGTCCCCACTTACACACCATCATGCAAAGATCTTGCATTTGCTGCTAGTTCTTTTCCTCAGCCTGCAGCAGAGCCTTCACACTTTCTCCCATTCTATTTAAATTACTCTTCCCTTTTAGTAATCCAGTGGCATAGCTACAGGGGATCAGGCCCCCCCCCCCCCACCCAAACAATGGTGGCTAGCCAGGTGCCAGCGTGTCTGTGCAGTGTACCCCAGACTATCACTAACACTCCTGATGCAGGCGTCTCCCTGCGGTCTTTCCACCTCGCCTCCGTAGCGGCACAACAGTGATTGAAGCAGGGCAGAGCTACCGCAGAGCTTTGGCCTTCCCTGGAGCATACCCCGCTCTCCTCTGATGTAAATTCATTTCCACCCGCCCTTGCGGAAACAGCTACATTAGAGGAGAGCGGGATGTGTTCAAGGGAAGGCCAAAACAGCCCTGTTTCAATCGCTAGGGAGGCAAGGTAGAAAGACTGCAGGAGGGAGGGGTGCTGGATCCAGTAAATGAGAGGTGTAACTCTGCTGGATTGGCCTGGGGAGGTGAGAGGGAGAGAGATGTGCTTGGACCTCTTGGAGGTTAGATTGAGAACAGGAGATAGTATGAGCCCATCTAGCCCATTATATGGGCTGAAACCATCCAAAACAATAACAAAGTACATAAGTACATAAGTAATGCCATACTGGGAAAAGACCAAGGGTCCATCGAGCCCAGCATCCTGTCCACGACAGCGGCCAATCCAGGCCAAGGGCACCTGGCAAGCTTCCCAAACGTACAAACATTCTATACATGTTATTCCTGGAATTTTGGATTTTTCCAAGTCCGTTTAGTAGCGGTTTATGGACTTGTCCTTTAGGAAACCGTCCATCCCCTTTTTAAACTCTGCTAAGCTAACCGCCTTCACCACTTTCTCCGGCAACGAATTCCAGAGTTTAATTACACGTTGGGTGAAGAAAAATTTTCTCCGATTTGTTTTAAATTTACTACACTGTAGTTTCATCGCATGCCCCCTAGTCCTAGTATTTTTGGAAAGCGTGAACAGAAGCTTCACATCCACCTGTTCCACTCCACTCATTATTTTATATACCTCTATCATGTCTCCCCTCAGCCGTCTCTTCTCCAAGCTGTATAGCCCTAGCCTCCTTAGTCTTTCTTCATAGGGAAGTCGTCCCATCCCCGCTATCATTTTAGTCGCCCTTCGCTGCACCTTTTCCAATTCTACTATATCTTTCTTGAGATGCGGCGACCAGAATTGAACACAATACTCAAGGTGCGGTCGCACCATGGAGCGATACAACGGCATTATTACATCCTCACACCTGTTTTCCATACCTTTCCTAATAATACCCAACATTCTATTCGCTTTCTTAGCCGCAGCAGCACACTGAGCAGAAGGTTTCAGTGTGTTATCGACGACGACACCCAGATCCCTTTCTTGGTCCGTAACTCCTAACGTGGAACCTTGCATGACGTAGCTATAATTCGGGTTCTTTTTTCCCACATGCATCACCTTGCACTTGCTCACATTAAACATCTGCCATTTAGCCGCCCAGTCTCCCAGTCTCGTAAGGTCCTCTTGTAATTTTTCACAATCCTGTCGTGATTTAACGACTTTGAATAACTTTGTGTCATCAGCAAATTTAATTACCTCGCTAGTTACTCCCATCTCTAAATCATTTATAAATATATTAAAAAGCAGCGGTCCTAGCACGGACCCCTGAGGAACCCCACTAACTACCCTTCTCCATTGTGAATACTGCCCATTTAACCCCACTCTCTGTTTCCTATCCTTCAACCAGTTTTTAATCCACAATAGGACATTTCCTCCTATCCCATGACCCTCCAATTTCCTCTGTAGCCTTTCATGAGGTACCTTGTCAAACGCCTTTTGAAAATCCAGATACACAATATCAACCGACTCCCCTTTGTCCACATGTTTGTTCACTCCTTCAAAGAATTGAAGTAAATTGGTCAGGCAAGATTTCCCCACACAAAAGCCGTGCTGACTTGGTCTCAGTAATCCATGTCCTTGGATGTGCTCTGTAATTTTGTTTTTAATAATAGCCTCTACCATTTTCCCAGGCACCAACGTCAGACTCACCGGTCTATAATTTCCCGGATCTCCCCTGGAGCCTTTTTTAAAAATGGGCGTTACATTGGCCACCCTCCAATCTTCCGGTACCACGCTCGATTTTAAGGATAAGTTGCATATCACTAGCAGTAGCTCCGCAAGCTCGTTTTTCAGTTCTATCAGTACTCTAGGATGAATACCATCCGGTCCAGGAGATTTGCTACTCTTCAGTTTGCCGAACTGCCCCATTACGTCCTCCAGGTTTACCGTGAAGTCAGTAAGTTTCTCCGACTCGTCCGCTTGAAATACCATTTCCGACACCGGTAACCCACCCAAATCTTCCTCGGTGAAGACCGAAGCAAAGAATTCATTCAGTCTCTCCGCTACGTCTTTGTCTTCCTTGATCGCCCCTTTTACCCCTCGGTCATCCAGCGGCCCAACCGATTCTTTTGCCGGCTTCCTGCTTTTAATATACCGAAAAAAATTTTTACTATGTTTTTTTGCCTCTAATGCTATCTTTTTTTCATACTCCCTCTTGGCCTTCTTAATCTGCGCCTTGCATTTGCTTTGACACTCCTTATGCTGTTTCTTGTTATTTTCAGACGGTTCCTTCTTCCATTTTCTGAAGGCGTTTCTTTTAGCCCTAATAGCTTCCTTCACCTCACTTTTCAACCAGGCCGGGTGTCTTTTGGACTTCCGTCTTTCTTTTCTAATTTGCGGAATATGTATGGCCTGGGCCTCCAGGATGGTATTTTTGAACAGCGTCCACGCCTGTTGTACAGTTTTTACTCTCTCAGTTGCCCCCCTAAGTTTTTTTTTTACCGTTCTTCTCATTTTATCATAGTCTCCTTTTTTAAAGTTAAACGCTAACGTATTTGACTTTCTGTGTACAGTTACTTCAAGGTCGATGTCAAAACTGATCATATTATGGTCACTGTTATCAAGCGGCCCCAGTACCATAACGTCCCTCACCAGATCATGCGCTCCACTAAGGACCAAGTCTAGAATTTGTCCTTCTCTCGTCGGCTCCTGCACCAGTTGCTCCATAAAGCTGTCCTTGATTTCATCAAGGAATTGTATCTCTGTAGCGTGTCCCGATGTTACATTTACCCAGTCTATATTTGGATAATTGAAGTCACCCATTATTATCACATTGCCCATTTTGTTCGCGTCTCTGATTTCTTTTATCATTTCCGTGTCTACCTGCTCATCCTGGCGAGGCGGACGGTAGTACACTCCTATCACCATTTTTTTCCCTTTTATACATGGAATTTCAACCCACAGTGATTCAAAGGTGTGATTTGTGTCCTGCTGAATTTGTAATCTATCTGAGTCAAGGCTCTCGTTAATATACAATGCTACCCCTCCACCAGTCCGGTCCACCCTATCATTACGATATACTTTGTACCCCGGTATGACAGTGTCCCACTGGTTATCCTCCTTCCACCAGGTCTCAGTAATGCCTATTATATCCAATTTTTCATTTAGTGCAATATATTCCAACTCTCCCATCTTATTTCTTAGACTCCTAGCATTTGCATATAGACATTTCAGAGTATGTTTGTTGTTCTTATTTGCATGATGCTTAGTACCTGACACTATTGATTTGACATCTTTTGTCTGATCTTTAGTTGTATTTAAGGGCACCTGGCCTACCACGGTCTGTTGTGTAACCTCACTATCCAGAAACCCTATCTTCCCTGTTTGTGAGGTATCTTTGCAAGATACCTTTTCCCGAACCATGCGCTTTTGAGCGACTGTCGGCCTTCCCCCCATTTCTAGTTTAAAAGCTGCTCTATCTCCTTTTTAAATGCCGACGCCAGCAGCCTGGTCCCACCCTGGTTAAGGTGGAGCCCATCCTTTCGGAATAGGCTCCCCCTTCCCCAGAATGTTGCCCAGTTCCTAACAAATCTAAAACCCTCCTCCCTGCACCATCGTCTCATCCACGCATTGAGACTCTGGAGCTCTGCCTGTCTCTTGGGCCCTGCACGTGGAACAGGTAGCATTTCAGAAAATGCTACCCTAGAGGATCTGGATTTGAGCTTTCTACCTAAGAGCCTAAATTTGGCTTCCAGAACCTCTCTCCCACATTTTCCTATGTCATTGGTACCCACATGTACCAAGACAGCAGACTCCTCCCCAGCACTATCTAAAATCCTATCTAGGTGACGCGTGAGGTCCGCCACCTTCGCACCAGGCAGGCAAGTCACCAGGCGATCCTCACGTCCACCAGCCACCCAGCTATCTATATGCCTAATGATCGAATCACCAACTACAACAGCTGTCCTAACCTTTCCCTCCCGGGCAGCACTTGGAGACATATCCTCAGTGCGAGAGGATAGTACATTTAGAAGTAAGGGACTGCCTATACGTCCATCTGTAAAAAGTCAAAAGCTGTTCTAGTTGAATGGGCAGTGCCTTAAAGGGTGGAGGACAAAAGATTTTTTTTTTTACGTGACAGCTTTTTAATTTATTTGAATTCTTCCCATATGTAGATATAAATATCTTGAAATAAAAATTGAATATTAGCAGCTTTAAAATTATTGTAGCAGGTATAAACAGCAGTTATAAATTCTATATTTTGTGCTCATTTTTCTACGCTGTTCTATACAAGACAGATGGCCAAATTTCATTGAGGGTATCCTGTTTCCTGATGGAGTCATCTTAATCTGCCTTGAGAAGCCTTGTGTTATAAAGATGGAATATATTGAAATTAAATGGAAGTAAAATTAAACTCTCCTTTCATTGGGGCACATGGAATCACATCTGCATCTGTGTTTTAGAAGTTTACATTTAAGATGCAGATCTCTCATTTGTTTAAACATAACTAAAAATGCAGTCTGTTGATTTTTTTATATTTTGTTGTTGTGCTGACTTATATTGTTTCCAAAACTGAAGACTCTTATCTCTTCTAAATGGTCAGTAATAAAAGGAGCTCATTGTGAACACTATCCACCCTACAAGGTTGTTTTGTGGCTGCACATGAGGAATTGTGATACTGAATAAATAATGCATCCAAAGGTTATATAATCCTTTCAAGAAAACCAGTTAATCATTTAACTTATTAGTGAATATATCCACAAAGGCATGGTATGGTTGCATTTTCAATATGGTAATACTAGAACCCAGCTAAGGAACAGGTTATTTTGAGTTAGTCTTCTCTGGACCAAACTTGTTTTCCTTGTGCCATCACCATCCAGCTAGATAGGTAGTGCCTTAAAAGGTGACGAGTAAAGGATTTTATTTATATTTATATCCCACATTATCCCAAGCAAACTTTGGTTCAATGTCACATACATTTGAAAATACAGTGAGACAGAATGATAGAATTCAGTAACATCCTGGGAGCAAGTAGATGGATGTGTCTGAAACATATAACAAAGTTGAGATTAGCATATATACCCAACTTGGCATTTAAGAAGTCAGTCCTTTAATGATGCTGGATGTTCAGAAATCATAGCCATATGTATAGACCAGTTATTCAAACATTATCACATGCACACACCAGAACAGGCATCCATATATACATTACAAAAGTAAACAACAACTTCTACAGTGTACATCCAAAACTTAATTTTTATTTTCTCATTTCCATCTTCCAAAATTCTAGACAATAGATGTACAATCAGTAGGTCCCAAAGCGTTTCTGACTTTACTTGTTTTGAACTAACACAGTTTATACCTAATTGTTCAACCATCCTTAGGATTTGCCTTTTGGTTTAAAAGCAATGTAAGGTCTGGATAAACAAATGAAAACCATCAAAGCTTAAAGCAAATGCCCAAAATATGTAATATTTGATAAATAATGAAAAAGTGATGGAATATTCATATAGCAGGTAGCCTGAGCCAACAGATTTATTTTCCATTTAACATAAATTAACTTTGTATGAACTTGACAGCTAATAGTGTGCAGTGGACCTGCATAGAAGGAGGCCTCGAGGCAGGTCCACCGGGGACCGTCCATTGTCGACCCGACTCCGAGGAGTTGTGGGGATTCCACATTGTCCTTGTCAGCACCGAGGAGCCTCAGTGAGGTGCATCAAGCGAAAGCTAAGAAGCACCAACATGTTCTCACACAACACATGGTGCCGGGAGCTCTGGGACGCCAAGGACATTGGCACCCGAGAAGCATCGACACCGGAAGGACCGCTCCCCCTCCTTACTAGGTGCCGGCGAGTCGGCCTCCTAGCAGTCCAGTTCCTTCTCCCGAACCCCAGGCATCTCTGCCACCAACTTCTCCACTGGCACCACAGCCTTTTCCAATGGCATCTCTTGATGAGTGGATTTGGGCCTTGCTTCCAGAGCTTCTGGAAGGACTGCTGCACCAAACTTCAACAGCATCGGGGGTGCTTGCGCCTACCTTGCTGTCTGCTGCAGCTATATCTGGCCCTCCACCCGCGGTGCAGTCTCCAGGCTCGGCGCTGCTTGTGGTTCCAGTATCAGCTGCCACCCAGGTCAACTCCCCATTGATGGAGGAAGCTTTGCCTCAGTCTGTGCGGGGGCCGGACCCTCAACATCGCCATCAAGACCATGGGTCTTCGGCGTTGAGGTGGCTTCGGTCTCGGAAATCACTGAGGGAAGGGCTCTCCGACGCCAAAGAACGCTCGTGGGAGTCGAAGAAGATCCCAGGCACTTCTCAGATGCGTCCTTTGGGATTCCCTCTGAACCTTCTCCTCCACCAGAAAGGAGACTGTCTCTTTCTGACAGCCTCTAATTCTCATCTTTTGTGCAGGAAATGGCTCAGGCCATTCCATTCCCTGTAGACATGGAGGATGAGCCTAGGGCTGAGGTGCTCGAGTTCCTGGTCTACACCTCTCCACCTAGGGAGGCGGTGACAACTCCTTTGTATAAGGTACTCAGGGAAGTCCTTATGCGAAACTTGGCATCCCCTCTATCGGTTCCCATAGTCCCGAAAAAGACTGATTCTCAATTTCGGATCCATAGGAAACCTGGATTGATGAGGTCTCAGTTACCCCACAACTCCATGGTGGTGGACTCTGCCCTCAAATGAATGAAGAGTTCTAGAGACTATGCTTCGGCGCTCTCAGGCAGAGAAGCTAGGGCCTTGGACTCTTTCGGGAGTCATGCTCGCTGCCTGTATCCAATCATACCAGCTCTTCTTGAGCATCCAGTTGCGGAACTCAGTGCAGCAGCTGTCTAGTTTGGTCAATGCCCTCCCTCTGGAGTAGACTGAACCTTTTCACCAGCTGGTCAAACAGTAGAAGGCGTGTCATAACATTTTAGCCAGGGGTGCCTATGACACTTTTGATGTGGCATCCAGGATCTCTGCTCAGGGTATAGCAATGCGTAGACTCCCATGACTGCGTGTTTCTGACTTGGACCATTCGGTCCAGCAGAGAATTACGGATGTTCCTTGGCGAGGGGGATAATCTTCCCGGAGAGAAGGTGGAAGATCTAGTTGACCAGATCACAAAGCACACAGATGTTGTGGCTTCTCTCTCCCACTGGGAGCCCTCTGCTACCACTTCCTCAGCTAGGAGGTATTTTGATGGGTCACAGAGTGCTCCCTATGTCTATTCTAGGCTTAAGTACACTCCCCTGTCTCGCCAGCCTACTCAGGCTCATCAGTGCGCTCGTTTCTGTCAACAGCATGAGCCCAAGGCCCTTACTGCTTACCAGCAAAAGCAAGGGATGGACTTTAGACTGGCTCCAGGAGAGCATAGCCGCCATAAAAGTGTCCGTACCGGACGACTTGCCGGTTGTGGGGAGGTTAATGTTTTTTCACCAAAGGTGGCCTCTCATGTCCTCCGACCGGTGGGTTCTTCAACTAGTCCGGTTAGGATACACCCTCAATCTGGAATCCTAACCTCCAGATTGCCCACTGAGAAGCTCGTTCGTTCAGCTCTCTGCATAAGCAGGTACTTGCAGAGGAACTCTCCATCCTTCTAGAGGCCCAAGTGGTCAAACCTGTTCCACCAGGGGAAGAAGGGCTGGGATTCTATTCCAGGTACTTCCTTCTGCAGAAGAAGACAGGGGGGATGTGTCCCATCCTAGACCTACGGGCCCTGAACAAATTCCTGGTCCGAGAAAAGTTCAGGATGGTTTCCCTGAGCATCCCTCTTCCCATGATTCAGGAAGTCAATTGGCTATGCTCTCTGGACCTGAAGGATTCATATACACCCATCCCGATACTTCCAGCTCACAGGAAGTATCATTGATTTCGGCTGGGAATGCAGCACTTCCAGCACCACGTGCTGCCCTTTGGCCTAGCTGCAGCTCCCAGAGTGCCTAGCGGTAGTTGCAGTGTCGCTACACAGGCTGGGAGTGCATGTGTTTCCTTATCTCGATGTTTGGCTGGTAAGAGCACCTCGGAGGACAGTGCTTGGGAGTCCTGTCTGAAGACTCATCAGGTACTGGAACTACTGGGGTTTGTAATAAATTACCCCAAGTCCCATCTCATTCCAGTTCAGAAATTGGAATTCATTGGAGCATTGCTTGACACGACAACGGTTCGAGCCTATCTTCCTGAGGCACGGGCAGACAATCTTCTGTCCCTGGTGTCCATAGTTCGAGCGTCTCAGCAGATCACAGCTCAGCAGATGTTGAGACATTTGGGCCACATGGCCTCCACAGTACATGTTACGCCCATGGCATGTCTGCACATGAGATCTTCTCAATGGACCCTAGCTTCTCAGTGGCATCACGCCACGGGGGAAGATGTCATCCATGTGTCCATCAACTTTGTACATTCTCTTTAATGGTGAACGATTCGATCCAATTTGACGATGGGACATCCATTCTAAATTCTTCAGCCGCAGAAAGTGCTGACGAAGGATGTATCTCTCCTGGGGTGGGGGGGGGGGGGGCCTCATGTAGATGGGCTTTCACACTCAGGGAGTCTGGTCCCCTCAGGAAACAGATCTTCAGATCAATCTTGTAGAGCTCCGAGCAATCTGGAATGCTTTTAAGGTTTTCAGAGATCGGCTATCCAACCAAATCTTGATTCAGACAATCAGGTTGCAATGTACTACACCAAAAAGCAGGGGGGCACCGGATCTCGCCCCCTTTCTCAAGAAGCCGTCCAGTTGTGGCTTTGGGCGTGCCATCTCGGCATGTTTCTCCTAGCCACTTATCTGGCAGGCATAAATAGCAGTGTGGCCGACAGACTGAACAGAGTAATGCAACCTCACGAGTGGCCGCTGAATGTGGGCATTGCCCACAAGATCTTCCGAGCGTGGGGCACCCCTTGGGGAATCTTTTCGCCACTCAAATCAATCACAAGGTCCCTCAGTTCTGTACCACTCTTCAGGCCCACAACAGACTAGTGTCAGATGCCTTTCTCCTACATTAGGGAACAGGCCTTCTTTATGCATATTCTCCCATACCTCTGGTGGGGAAGACTTTGCTGTAACTCAAGCAAGACTGTGGAACCATGATCCTGATTGCACCGTACTGGCCTCGTCAGATATGGTTCCCTTTCCTTCTGGAATTGTCTTCCGAAGAACCATGGAGATTGGAGTGTTTTCCGACCCTCATCACCCAGAACGAAGGGTCACTTCTACATCCCAACCTCCAGTCTCTGGTTCTCATGGCCTGGATGTTGAGAGCCTAGAATTTGCTTCCTTTCGGAGGGTGTCTCCTGTAACCCAGTACCTCTAGGTGCAACCAAGGATAGAACAATCTCCTCCAGCCACAGGCTCCTGGTACAGTCAAGAAATGTCCACCAGCAACTTCAATCTTAAGGACTTTATTCATGCAAGTTTCTAGTTGACCTGATACACAGTTCCAACAGCAGCATTCACCTTCAATCTTAAGCACATATAAGCCACCTAAAAGTGTGTGGCAAATGGTCTCCTTTAAGCAGTAGGCTATCAGTACATACCAGGATTCAATACAGGCTCACAGTCAGCGCCAGTCTGGGCTCTTTATCCAGTGCACAATAAACAGTAGTTCAATTCCAAATAGAAGCAGTTCATTCAATTAATCATCACAGTTAAATCACAAAGCAGCAGTTTCTACCTTCTACTTTCTTTACCTTCAGGAGAGTTCAATACTTTAGAGACTTCTCATACCCAAGGGATTTCACCCTACATCAGCTTCACTGGTAAATTCAATACTTTAGGGACCTCCCTTACCCAAGGATTTTCAGCCTGCAAATACTTTTGGGACTTCCTCACACCCAAGGGATTTCAGCCTGCTTCAGTACTTTAGGGACCTTTCTTACCCAAGGGTTTTCAGCCTGCAACTGCTTCTCTCTTCTCTGGGACTCCTTCCCACCTGCCTAATCAATCCCTGGCTTCTCCTACCACAACCAATCATTCTCCTTCCATTAGCTTCCCCCACACCCATACCAGCTGAGTTAAGCATTAGACTAATGATGAGCTCCTGTACACAGGGTTTCCTATCTCTCTTTCCCCCTAGTGGCAGCCCTGGAAATCTACACGTCCTGCCAGCTTACACCCATGTCTTCCCCTATTGCACCTAAGAGTCCAGTCCGGGTTCTTCAACTCACCCCCTGGCTCCTTGCCTGCAATGCCTTCTGGGACTTGTATTTCAGACTGACACTGCCTTAACCCAACTATCCTGGATGTGACTTTATCACACTCCCGAGTCTTGCTTCCAGGAAAGATTCCACTAAGAGGTATTATTCTTTTAAATGGAGGAGGTTTGCCGTCTGGTGTGACAGCAAGGCCGCAGGTCCCCTTTCTTGTCCTACACAGACCCTACTTGAATACCTTTTACATTTATCAGAGTCTGGTCTCAAGACCAACTCTGTAAGGGTTCACCTTAGTGCATCAGAGTGTAGAAGGTAAGCCTATTGCTGGACAGCCTTTAGTTGTTCATTTCATGAGAGGTTTGCTTTTCTCAAAGCCTTCCTGTCAAACCTCCACCAGTGTCATGGGATCTCAACATCGTTCTCACCCAGCTGATGAAAGCTCCTTTCGAACCACTGAACTCTTGCTATCTGAAGTACTGGACCTGGAAGGTCATTTTCTTGGTGGCTGTTACTTCAGCTCGTAGGGTCAGTGAGCTTCAGGCCCTAGTAGTTGGATGCACCTTATACTAAATTTCATCACAACAGAGTAGTCCTCCGCACAACCCTAAGTTCCTGGCAAAGGTGGTTTCGGAGTTCTGTCTAAACCTGTCAATTGTCTTGCCAACAGTTTTTGTCTATCCTCATACCCACCCTGGCGAAAGCAGCTTGCACACCTTGGACTGCAAGAGAGCATTTGCCTTTTACATGAAGCAGACGAAGCCCTTCAGACAGTCCTCCCAGTTGTTTGTTTCTTTTGATTCCAGCAGGAGGGGAGTCACCATCGGAAAACACAAAATCTCCAATTGGATAGCAGATTGCATTTCCTTCGCTTATGCCCGAGCTGGGTTGACTCTGGAGGTCCATGTCATGGCTCATAATGTCAGAGCCATGGCTGCGTCGGTGGCTCACTTTGTCAGCCTTGGTTGAAGAAATTTGCAAAGCTGCAACGTGTTCTTCAGTCCACACTTTCATATCACATTACTGCCTTGAGCAGGATACCTGACGTGACAGTCATTTTGGGCAGTCAGTGCTGCAGAATCTGAGGTTTAGAATCAAACTCATTGGGATTACTTCTCTCTATATGCTACTATATAGTCGTCCCAGAGTCGTATTCTCTTTTCCGGAACCTTATCTTCCTTGCACCTACTATTACTCTATTTTCCACTCTGTATATGTTCCCGGAGTTGGTACTCTCCTCTCTGGAACCTTTAAGCCACATTGAGCCTACTGCTATGCGGGAAAATGTGGGATACAAATGTAATAAATAAAACTCCACCGCCCTAGGTTCATTTTGTTCTGTTCCAGGCTGCACTCTCAGGTACTTGTATATAGTTTCAGGTTAATTTGCATTGCTTCCTCGCCGTTGCGAGGCCCAATTGACCAATGTTTGTTGTTTTGAGTGAGCCTGGATGCTAGGGAAACCCCACTTTGTAGGATTATTTCAGCCTGTTTGTCCTCGGAGAAAGCTAAGATACTTACCTGTAGCATGCATTCTCCAAGGACAGCAGGCTGATAATCCTCAAAAAAACCCGCCCACCTCCCCTTCTCTACTTCTCCTTTACTTGTGACTGAATTGAGGAGTGCGACAGGCGGGAAGACACTCGGTTCCCCGGGCCAGCGTGGATCGCTGACCCATTTCTGAGGATTATCCGCCTGCTGTCCTCAGAGAATACCTGCTACAGGTAAGTATTTTCGCTTTATTGAGTGTTTGTGTTCTGTGAGTGACTGAAGTAAGATATTTAAAAATGTTAGTGTTTCCAAGGTTTCCATAAGTGTGAATATGGTTCGTGTTGATGCAGAACAAACTGTTTACTTAGAAATCCATCATAAAGTTCATGCTAGGCATTATTTAGGAGCATATAAAGCAGTAGTCACACCCCTCCAAAATGTCAAGTCTGGCTATGCCCCTGCAATAATCCTATCCCCCTATAAATCTCAATGGTTCTACAGCTCTCTCCAAAACCCCATGCAAAGCTCAGCCTCCACCTACTCCAGCCCTTATAGCTCAGCCCCTCCTTCCTGTGACTAGAAGCCTCCCCCGTTGGGTTGATCCTACCACAGTCTGGGCACTGTAATGGGGAGGAGTGGAGTTACAGACAGCTAAACTGTGAGAAATATCCAGACACTTTAGCCATCATTCTGTCTTTAAGCCCAGCAATTTACAAATTTGTAGAATCCAGACAGTTGGCAGTCCAAGTCTTCTGAGTCCTTAACACGTGATAGGGCCTCCCGCCCTGCTTCTTAAACCTTTGGGTCTGAGACACGTGTCTAGTTTACCTATGACTTAATCCGTCTCTGCTCCCACCTCTGGCGCATTTTTCCTGCCAGGCTCACTGGCTACTTCATTGCTAAAAATGCATTTATTTTGCGAGCCTGTTAGCTACGAGTCCCACGTGGATGCTGTTGAAAAACACCATCCTGGAAGCCCAGGCCAAATATATTCCCCGTATTAAAGAAGGAGGACGGAAGACCAAAAGACAGCCGTCGTGGTTAAATAGTGAGGTGAAGGAAGCTATTAGAGCTAAAAGAAAATCTATCAGAAAATGGAAGAAGGAATCGACTGAAAATAATAAGAAACAGCATAAAGAATGTCAAGTCAAATGCAAAGCGCTGATAAGGAAACTAATAGGGACTTCGAAAAAAAAGATTGCGTTGGAGGTAAAACACATAGTAAAATTTTTTTAGGTATATTAAAAGCAGGAAGCCGGCAAAAGAATCAGTTGGACCGCTAGATGACCGAGGAGTAAAAGGGGCGATCAGGGAAGACAAAGCCATAGCGGAGAGATTAAATGAATTCTTTGCTTCGGTCTTCACCGAGGAAGATTTGGGTGGGATACCGGTGCCGGAAATGGTATTCGAAGCTGATGAGTCGAAGAAACTTAATGAATTCTCTGTAAACCTGGAGGATGTAATGGGGCAGTTCTACAAAATGAAGAGTAGCAAATCTGGACCGGATGGTATTCATCCCAGAGTACTGATAAAACTGAAAAACGAGCTTGCGGAACTATTGTTAGAAATATGTAATTTATCCTTAAAATCGAGCATGGTACTGGAAGATTGGAGGGTGGCCAATGTAACGCCGATTTTTTAAAAAGGTTCCAGAGGAGATCCGGGAAATTATAGACCGGTGAGTCTGACGTCGGTGCCGGGCAAAATGGTAGAGACTATTATTAAGAACAAAATTACAGAGCATATTCAAAAGCATGGATTAATGAGACAGTCAACATGGATTTCGTGACGGGAAATCTCGCCTCACCAATCTACTACATTTCTTTGAAAGGGTGAACAAACGTGGATAAAGGGGAGCCGGTTGATATTGTGTATCTGGATTTTCAGAAGGCATTTGACAAAGTACCTCATGAAAGACTCCAGAGGAAATTGGAGAGTCATGGGATAGGAGGTAGTGTTTTATTGCTGCGGCTAAGAAAGCAAATAGAATGTTAGGTATTATTAGGAAAGGAATGGAAAACAAAAAATGAGAATGTTATAATGCCTTTGTATCGCTCCATGGAGCGACCGCACCTCGAATATTGTGTGCAATTCTGGTCGCCGCATCTCAAAAAATATATAGTAGAATTAGAAAAGGTGCAGAGAAGGGTGATAAAAATGATAAAGGGGATGGGACAACTTCCCTATGAGCTTGGAGAAAAGGCGGCTGAGGGGAGATATGATAGAGGTCTATAAAATAATGAGTGGAGTTGAACGGGTAGATGTGAAGCGTCTGTTCATGCTTTCCAAAAATACTAGGACTAGGGGGCATACGATGAAGCTACGATGTAGTAAATTTAAAACGAATCTGAGAGAATTTTTCTTCACTCAAGGTGTAATTAAACTCTGGAATTCATTGCCAGAGAATGTGGTAAAGGCGGTTAGCTTAGCGGAGTTTTAAAAAGGTTTGGACAGCTTCCTAAAGGAAAAGTCCATAGACTGGAGGAGTGGCCTAGTGTTTAGGGTGGTGGACTTTGGTCCTGGGGAACTGAGGAACTGAGTTTGATTCCCACTTCAGGCACAGGCAGCTCCTTGTGACTCTGGGCAAGTCAGTTAACCCTCCATTGCCCCATGTAAGCCGCATTGAGCCTGCCATGAGTGGGAAAGCGCGGGGTACAAATGTAACAAAAATAAATGGACTTGGGGAAAATCCACTATTTCTGGAATAAGCAGTATAAAATGTTTTGTACATTTTTGGGATCTTGCCAGGTATTTGTGACCTGGATTGGCCACTTTGGAAACAGGATGCTAGTCTCGATGGACCTTTGGTCTGTCCCAGTATGGCAATACTTATGTACTTATGTGTGAGAATATGCCTGCTTGTCCTTGGAGAAAGCTATTTACATGTAGCAGGTGTTGGAGGACAACAGGTATATATTCTCGCATCTCTCCCACCTCCCCTTGGAGTTGTCATTTTAGCTTTAGTACTGTAATGCTGATCCTGCGCTCGAGCGTCGGGAGGAATACCGGATGAAACTGAAAGAAGCCAAGAGAGAGGTACGTCTGGCGCAAGTGGAAGAACAAATGGCTAGAAATGTAAGGAGGGGCGACAAAAATTTCTTCAGGTATATTAGTGAAAGAAGAATGACTAAAAAGGGAATTGTGAGACTAAAAGATACAGCGAACCGCTATGTAGATAATGAAGAAGAAAAAGCCAATTTGCTAAATAGATACTTTTGTTCTGTTTTCACTGAAGAAAATCCTGGAGAAGGACCGCGAGGGACTGGCAAAAGTACACCTGAGAATGGAATGGATATAGCACCGTTCACGGAAGAGAGTGTGTATCAACAACTTGGAAAGCTAAAGGTGGACAAAGCCATGGACCGGAATATTGAGGGAGCTCAGAGAGGTCCTGGCGGGTCCTCTTAAAGATTTGTTTAATAAATCCTTGGAGACGGGAGAGGTTCCGAGGGACTGGAGAACAGCGGAGGTGGCACCTCTTCACAAAAGTGGTGATAGGGAAGAAGCTGGAAACTACAGGCCGGTAAGCCTTACTTCGGTTATTGGAAAAGTAATGGAAGCCATGCTGAAGGAAAGGATAGTGAATTTCCTAGAAGCCAACAAGCTGCAAGATCCGAGACAACATGGTTTTACCAGAGGGAAATCGTGCCAAACGAATCTCATTGAATTCTTTGATTGGGTAACTGGAGACTTGAATCATCGACGTGCTATATACGTAATCTACTTACATTTTAGCAAAGCTTTTGACACGGTTCCTCACAGGAGGCTCTTAAATAAACTAGATGGGCTGAAGATAGGTCCCGAAGTGGTGAACTGGATTAGGAACTGGTTGACGGACAGACGACAGAGGGTGGTGGTAAATGGAGTTCGCTCGGAGGAGGGAAAGGTGAGTAGTGGAGTGCCTCAGGGATCGGTGCTGGGGCCGATTCTGTTCAATATATTTGTGAGCGACATTGCCGAAGGGTTAGAAGGAAAAGTTTGCCTTTTTGCGGATGATACTAAGATTTGCAACAGAGTGGACACCCGGGAGGGAGTGGAAAGCATGAAAAGGGATCTGAGGAAGCTAGAAGAATGGTCTAAGGTTTGGCAATTAAAATTCAATGCAAAGTGATGCATTTAGGGAGTAGAAACCCACAAGAGACTTATGTGTTAGGCGGTGAGAGTCTGATAGGTACTGAGGGGGAAGAGGGATCTTGGGGTGATAGTATCCGAGGATCTGAAGGCGACGAAACAGTGTGACAAGGCGGTGGCCATAGCGAGAAGGTTGCTAGGCTGTATAGAGAGAGGTGTGATCAGCAGAAGAAAGGAAGTGTTGATGCCCCTGTACAAGTCGTTGGTGAGGCCCCACCTGGAGTATTGTGTTCAGTTTTGGAGGCCGTACCTTGCGAAGGCTGATAAAAAAAATGGAAGTGGTGCAAAGAAAAGCTACGAGAATGGTATGGGATTTGCGTTCCAAGACGTATGAACAAAGACTTGCTGACCTGAACATGTATACCCTGGAGGAAAGGAGGAACAGGGGTGATATGATACAGACGTTCAAATATTTGAAAGGTATTAATCCGCAAACGAACCTTTTCAGGAGATGGGAAGATGGTAGAACGAGAGGACATGAAATGAGATTGAAGGAGGGCGGTCTCAAAAAAGATGTCAGGAAGTATTTTTTCACGGAGAGGGTGGTGGATGCTTGGAATGCCCTCCCGCGGGAGGTGGTGGAGATGAAAATGGTAACGGAATTCAAACATGCGTGGGATGTGCATAAAGGAATCCTGTGCAGTAGGAATGGATCCTCAGAAGCTTAGCCGAAATTGGGTGGCAGAGCAGGTGGGGAAAGAGAGGTTGGTGGTTGGGAGGCGAGGATAGTGGAGGGCAGACTTATGCGGTCCGTGCCAGAGCCGGTGATGGGAGGCGGGACTGGTGGTAGGGAGGCGGGAAATACTGCTGGGCAGACTTGTACGGTCTGTGCCCTGAAAAAGGCAGGTACAAATCAAGGTAAGGTATACACATATGAGTTTATCTTGTTGGGCAGACTGGATGGACCATGCAGGTCTTTTTCTGCCGTCATCTACTATGTTACTATGTATGTTACTATTAACACGGTGGGGGGTAAGCTGCATGGAGGAGCAGTACAAACCTTACTGCTTTAGTGGGCAAGCCTGGTGAACATCCTGGTCTTTATCTGCTTTCATGTACTGTGTTTCTTTTTATTTATTTATTTATTATCATTTCAGAATATATTTTCAAGAATACCTTGTCATAGTAATACAGCAGAAATCATAACACAAGAAAAACTTATTTTTCATCAATCTTAATTCTATAGAAATAAAGAAATATCATTTCTGTCATTAGGAAATACAGAGAAAAATATATCATAAGATACAATTATTTTAGCTTTCTTAGACCCCATATACGGGGGGCATTCTGAAAAGAGAAGATTATATAAGAACAACATTTACTAAACAATGTGGCGATTCCTTGAATTACTTTTAAAGCTGTTAACTCATATTTGTTTCAAATCTAGGAAAGATTTTTGCTGTTCTGGTGAATAAAATATATATTTTGTTTCACCCAGTCTTACTACACACTTACAGGGGTAAGCTAAGAGGAAAGAACCCCCCAACTCCACAGTTCTCTTCCTCATAGCAAGAAATGCTTTCCTTTTTTGCTGAATCTGTTTTTGTAACGTCAGGATAAATCCACACTTTCTCACCTCCAAAGAGGGTTTTAATATTCTTAAAGTACAATCTCATAACGGAATTTAAATCCTGCTCAAATACAAATGAGACAATAAGTGTAGATCTTTCAGTTTTTTCGTCTAAAGATTGTTCCAATAATTCTGAGATATTACTCAGATCTAAATTTGCTTTTTCAGATATTTTTTTTCTCTCCTCCTTCCTTTCTAACACTCGAAATATAATACAATTTGTTTATAGGCGGAATTGCTTCTAAAGGAAATTTCAGATTTTCAATCAAATATCTTTTTAAAAGTTCTATTGGAGTGCATCCAGGAAGTTTAGGAAAGTTTAAACAGCGTAAGTTCAGACGTCAGTTAAAAGTTTCTAGTTGTTCAATCTTTCGACGTACATCTGTATTGTCTTTTACTACATTGTCTCTAAATGTTTGAAGTGATTCAACTTCCTGTTGTAACTTTGTGACTTTAGTTACCAGTTCTTGTTTTACTGAATCAACTGTTACTTTCAGATCTTCAAATTTAGAGTTAAAAATTGCTACCTCACCTGATGTTTTTTGCAATGTCATGTCCATTTTATTCAGCATTAGCCATATCTTCTCTAGACTGATCTACATTTTCTCACGAGGCTCAACCTCGGAGCACAGCGTTTTCTGCGGAGTTAGTCCCTCGCATGGTGATCCTCTCATCACATTTACGGCGCTTCGATAGTTCACCCCTAGCTCCGCAGTCGACGCCGGACACGGAGGCAACATTATCGGTGGTGGTGAGAAGGGAGGCTTCCTCTCCCAGCGTTGATTCCCCTTGTCTAGTCAGCGCTATGGGATCCGTTTCCCTCATTTTCATCGAGGAAGCGATGAGGAAGTGTTCAATGTTCGACTGGGTCGGCGAGGAGGGCGGGGCACCATTCTCACCGCCGCTTTACGTTTAGTATGTGGCATTTTGATAGGAAAAAAATCACAAACCAACTCCAGCTTCTCAGGAGCGCTTCACTCAACATCTGACTTCGCCGCCATCTTGACACGCCCTCCCTGTGTTTCTAATTAGATATGTATATGAAAATGACATGAGACTAAAATATTGGAGAATTATGGCAGAAAAGTAGTAGACATAATAAGCATCTCGGAGACCTGGTGGAATTGGGTAACGTGATCCCGTGTTGCTTGGTCAAGAGCTTGTAACAAGCTAAAAAAAACAGAGCTTTGTGTAGCGGGAGAGCCACTCCACTGCTCATGTGCAAGTGCCTTCCCGCCTGCCATGAGAGCGCAGTTACCACAGTTTTTCTGCCACAGCGAGGAGAAGCTGCTTCTGTGGCATCTCTTCATTCCTGGTTCGGAAAGCATTTTTTTTTTTTGTGCCTCTTGGCACATCTTTCGCCCTTTTTTCGGTGTGCCCGTGCTCGGGTATCCTTTTCTTTCTCCCATTAGCTTCTTAGTATTTTTTTTTCCTGGGTTTAAGTTTCCTATACTTTCCTTGTCTTTAGGCCGCTTTTAGGTCTTGACTTCCGCCATATTTTTCCCTCACCTTTTTCTGTTGCCTTGCCCCTTTTTCAGGCATCATCATGTCATTTGATTTGGCTTCGGAAGTTTTCCCATCTATGTCCACTAAAGTTCCCAGTGGCTTCAAGCGCTGTGCGTATGCCTTGTAGCGCTACCCGGTGCAGTCAGACCATCTCTGGCAAAGACACCCATTCCTGGTGTCTTCAGTGTTAGGGCGTGAACATAGCCTGCTAACTGTGTCCTCTGTCTTTGGATGAAGAAGAGGACCCAGGTGTCCAGAGAGGCTCAATAGAAGAACATTTTTGGAGCCAAGTCCGATTCCTCAATGTCATCAACATCGAAGTCGGGGGCTGCATCAATATCGGGAGTATCGGTCTTCATAGCTGCTATGAGACCCATGGACACTGGAAGCAGTGGTGCATCGAGTGGATCTCAACCTGTCTTGATGCCGACTGCTGGGCAGGGCCCCTGGGAATGTCCAGTGTCGGACCCGACCCCGAGGCGACATGAGGATTTGACTCGCCCTCTACACCGAGTATTCTTGTTCTACTAGTAGATTACTTGTAATCAAGAATTACATTGTCAATTAACTGTTACCCTTAGATGAGATTAATCCTTTGAATTAGGCCTATAACCAAACACTGCATCAAAAGGAAAAGCTAAATCACTGAATATCCCAATAATAGGTAAGGAAGTACATTCAATTTCACCCACAGAGTAAATCTGAACAGGTTCTTAGATTCTACACCAAAACTACCTGCTGCCTATATACCACAGAACTGGTTTTGGAAAAAATAGGGTTGGTACTTTGATAAGCCGTTTTCATTTCTTTTATCCACAAGTACAACAGCTCCTACACTTGAAATATGGCAAAGAAACAATGAGCCCCTAAAGCTGCGGCTCTCATTACAGCTTCTGCCTCTGTCCAGAGTGAATGCTTGGGTGCATTCAGTATGCAGAATACTTGGATGCACATTGAAACTCTCATGAAAGAAGAACTAAGAGAGGAGGTGGCAAGACTAAGAAACATCTGTGACAACCAGAAATTCATCATAGCGATGCATGTTGAAACATTGGGGACGTCCAGCAAAGAGAGTGAAAATTTTGAGCAGACAGGACAGCTGGATACAGGCCACTAGATCCTGCAAGATCAACTCTCCATCTTCTGTTAAAATGAAGAATCGGTTCACTGACCTGGAGGCAGAAGAGCTGGAAGCATCTCAAAAACAGGAGAAAACAACAATCAAAAATCCCAACACCACTGGACAAGTGGCCAATAAGAAGCGAAAGGTAATGGTGGTTGGAGATTCATTTCTGAGGGGGACTGATGCGTCCATCTTCCGACCAGACGTGCTGTCTGGTGCCAAGATTCGTGATGTCATGGAAAGATTGCCTAGACTAGCCAAGCCTACTAAGCACTCCTATGCTGCTCAACTATGTGGGCACAAATGATACTGCTAAGTATCCTATTGAACATATGAAATGAGACTTTATGGCTTTAGGTCAGTGGGTGAAGCACCTAGGTTTGCAGCTGGTGGTCTCCTCTATCCTCCCTGTTGAAGGTAAAAGCCGAATGAGGGAAGCTCGCTTCCTGGAGCTAAATGTGTGGCCTCGTGGATGATGCCAGCCTGAGTGCCTTGGTTTCCTAGACCATGGGATGACCTTCCAAGAGCTATTGTCAGTGATGGTGTCCACCTAGCAAGGAAAGGATGGAGTGTCTTCATCAACAGACTGGCTAAAGTACTAAGGAGGGCTTTAAACTAAACTTGCTGGGGATAGGTAATAAAGGCCCCAAAGCCATAAATAACCATCAGGAAGGGAGGACATTGAATGCCCCTATAGAAGAGGGGAAAAAAGAGTAACACCTGGAGAGCTTTGTATACCAATGCTCACAATATGGGAAACAAACTTCTAGATCTAGAGTCTACAATTATTGAAGCAGATTTGGATTTAGTGGCGGTCATGGAGACATTGTTCACGGAGAACCATGACTAGGATACAGCTATACCTGGCGATAAGCTAATCAGGAAGGACAGGGTAGGAAAAAAGGGTGGAGGAGTGGTGTTATATGCTATGAATAATATTAAAGTGACAACTGCAGGACACATGGGGTATGGAAGAGCTGTGGGTCAAACTGGAAAGCGGGAAAGGAAAATGCATTTACATCGGAGTAATATACAGGTCACCTTCAGAAGAAATGGACAGAGACATAATTGAAGACATCCACAAGATTGCTAGGAAAGGGGAAGTAGTACTGTTATGTGATTTTGATATGCCAGATGTCGATTGGAGCGTCCCTGCTGGGGGATCATCCAGAAGCAAAGGGATCTTGGATTCCCTACAGAAAGAATAGTTTCAGCAGTGGGTAACAGAACTGATGCAGGATGGAGCTATTCTGGACCTGGTGCTTACAAACTGAGAGAATGTTTCTGATGTAGACCCTTTGGCAACTAGTGGTCACCGAATGGTGTGGTTCAAATTTAAGACAAAAGAGAGAGCTGCTTCGAGATTGAAGGTCCTGGATTTTAAAAGAACTAACTTTGCCAAGATAGGGTTATTTCTCAAAGAGGAATTAGCAGGAATGGAACAGCTGAAGGAAGTAGAACAACAGTGGACAAGACTGAAAAGAGCTATTTTAAAGGCAACTAGCATTTATGCTAATAAATTACATAAAGGAAAGAGGAAAAGAAGGCCGCTCTGGGTCTCAAACGTAGTAGCCAAAAAGGTAAGGGAAAGGATGTTAGCCTTCATCATGTGATATAAGATGACTCAGAAAGAAGAAGATAGGCAAGATACCTGAATAAGCTAAAAGAAGCAGGAAAAGCTATCAGGAAAGCGAAGAGGCAAATGGAAGAAAAGATAGCTAATATAGTAAAATTGGGGTATAAGACATTTTTCAGATGTGTAAGCGACAGGAGGAAGTGCCAGAATAGCATTGTGAGGCTCAAAGCAGAAGGGGAGGAATACATGGAAGCTGATAAGGGTAAAGCTTAACTACTTAACAGTTATTTCTGTTCTGTGTTCACGGATGAATGGCCAGGGGTAGTACCACAGAAAACAAATGCAAAAGGGGATGGATGTATGATAGACCAAGACCTGTTCTCAGAGGACAGTGTTCATAAAGTGCTAGCAAAATTAAAAGTAGACAAAGTGATGGGGCCTGGTGGGATACATCCAAGGGTGCTCAAGGAACTCGAAGTTCTGGTGGCTCTGCCGACCGACCTCTTCAATGCTTCCTTAGTCTGAAGTGGTCCCAGAGGACTGGAGAAGGGTGGATATGGTCCCTTTGCACAAGAGTGGAAGTAAGGAGGAGGATGGGAATTACAGACCTGTCAGTCTGACCTCAGTGGTGAGTAAACTAATGGAAACACTTCTAATGTGGAGAATTGTGAGGTTTCTCAAATTGAACAAAATGCAGGACCCGAGGCAGTATGGCTTCACTAGAGGCAGGTCGTGTCAGATGAATTGGATTGATTTTTTTTCAACTGGGTGACAAACAATTGGACGGGAGAAGGGCTCTGGATGTGGTATATTTGGATTTCAGCAAGGCCCGTGACACAGGGAGATTGTGAAAAACTACAAGAGGACCTTACGAGACTGGGAGACTGGGCATCTAAATGACAGATGACGTTTAATGTGAACAAGTGCAAATTGATGCATGTGGGAATGAGGAACCCAAACTATAAGTACGTCATGCAAGGTTCAGCGTTGGGAGTCACGGACCGAGAAAGGGATCTAGGTGTCATCGTTGAAAACTTCTGCTCAATGTGCTGCTGCGGCTAAGAAAGCAAATAGAATGTTGGGTATCATTAGGAAAGGGATTGAAAACAAAAATAAGGATATTATTCTGCCGTTGTATCGCTCCATGGTGCGACCGCACCTCGAGTATTATTATTATTATTTTTTTTTTTTATTGCATTTGTATCCCACATTTTCCCACCTATTTGCAGGCTCAATGTGTCTTACAAGCACCTGTTATGGCATCGCCATTCCAGGAGATAGATACAATTGGTGTTACAATTCCAGGAGATAGATACAATTGGTGTTACAAAAAAGATTCTGGATGAAGAAGAAAGGTCTAAGCAAAGTTATAGAAAGACAAATGTCGGAATAGGGTGAAGTGGTGAGGTGTTGTAATTCGCTATGGGTTCCCGTTGTAGGCCTTGTTGAAGAAATAGCTTTTCAACGATTTACGAAAGGTAGTTATGTCGTTAATCGTTTTCAAGTCAGTTGGCAATGCATTCCATATCTGTGTACTCATGTAGGAGAGCTGGTCGCGTGTGATAACTTGTACTTTAGTCCTTTGCAGTTGGGGAAGTGCAGATTAAGGAATTTGCGGGCTGATCTTTTAGCATTTCTGGAGGCAGGTCTACGAGGTTTAGCATGTAGCTCGGGGCTTCTCCGTGGATGATTTTATGAACCATCGTGCATATCTTGAACGCGATACGTTCTTTGAGTGGGAGCCAATGAAGTTTTTTTCGTAGAGGTTTCACACTTTCATATTTTGTTTTGCCAAATATGAGTCTGGCTGCGGTATTCTGGGCTGTTTGAAGTTTCTTGATGGTCTGTTCTTTGCAGCCAGCGTATAGTGCGTTGCAGTAGTCCAGGTGGCTTAGCACCATTGACCGTACCAGGGTACAGAAGATGGATCTTGGAAAAGAAAGGTTTTACTCTTTTGAGTTTCCACATGGAGTGGAACTTCTTTTTCGTTGTCGTCTTCACGTGGGTGTCGAGTGTGAGATTTCGGTCTATGGTCACTCCCAGGTTGTTTGAGACTGGAAGAGATAGGTTTGGTGTGGATATGTGTTCAATTCTGGTTGCCACACCTCAAAAAAGACATAGAGGGACATAATCGAATGGAAACGCCTATCTCCATGGGCGTTTATCTCCGAGAACGGGTCCGTGAAGGGGCGGGCCGAACCAAATTTTCGAAAAAATGGCCTTTTTTTGAGCTGGGCGTTTGTTTTTTTTTTAGCGATAATGGAAACTAAAAATGCCCAGCTCAAAAACGTCCTAATCCGAGCCATTTGGTCGTGAGAGGGGCCAGGATTCGTAGTACACTGGCCCCCCCCCTGATATGCCAGGACACCAACTGGGCACCCTAGGTCAGTGCGGTGGACTTCAGAAAAAGCTCCCACATGCATAGCTCCCTTACCACGGGTGCTGAGCTCCCAACCCCCCTCCCCCAAAACCCACTACCCACAAATGTACAACACTACCATAGCTCTTAGGGGTGAAGGGGGCACCTACATGTGGGTACAGTGGGTTTTGGAGGCCTCCTATTTACCAGCACAAATGTTACAGGTGAGGGGGGATGGGCCTGGGGCCACCTGGCTGAAGTGCACTGCGGTACCCACTAAAAGTGCTCCAGGGACCTGCATACACGCAGGCCTCTAGGACTGGTTGCTGCTATATAACATTGGCACACCAGTTGACACCTGAAGACTAATCTCTCCGAAAACGTCCTTTATTGGAATAACCACCTTTACTCACAGTTAACTGCAGATCAGAGGTTGTGCCCCACTGGCAACGAGTCTCCCTGGTACTGAGATGAGCATTAGGTCAGAGCTGTTCGTGAAAGGAAAGGGTCCAAAAAAAGTGACCCAAAATCGCGATCAAAACGCCTTTTTTTTCGATTATCAGCTAAAGACGCCCATCTCTCCTCGGCTGATAACCACGCCCCAGTTCCGCCTCCGACACGCCCCCATCAACTTTATTCGTTTCCGCGACGGAGTGCAGTTGGAAACGCCCAAAATCGGCTTTCGATTATACCGATTTGGGCGCCTTTGCAAGACAAACGTCTATCTCCCGATTTAGGTCGCACTATAGGCGTTTTTCTCTTTCGAAAATAAGCTGGATAGTGGAATTGGAAAAGGTGCCGAGAAGGGCGACAAAGATGATCAGGGGATGGGACGACTTCCCTATCAGGATAGGCTGAAGAGGCTGTGGCGCTTCAGCTTGGAGAAAAGGCGGCTGAGGGGAGATATGATAGAGGTCTATAAGATAATGAGTGGAATGGAACGGGTCAATATGGAGCGTCTGTTTACGCTTTCCAAAAATACTAGGACAAGGGGGCATGCGATGAAGCTGCAGTGTGGTAAATTTAAAACGAATCGGAGGAAATATTTCTTCACTCAACGCGTAGTTAAACTCTGCAATTCGCTGACGGAAAAGGTGGTTAAGGCGGTTAACTTAGCGGCTTCCTGGAGGAAAATCCATAGAATGTTATTGAATGGACGCGGGAATAATACAGTATTTCTAGGATGGGCGGGACAAATTTCTTGTTCTTTTGGCCACTGTCGATGACAGAGTGCTGGGCTCGATGGACCCTTGGTCTGTCCCAGCATGGCGATGCTTATGTACTTAAATTGAGTTTCTGCCGTATAGGACCTAGAGTAACTGACTAGGTTAAACATTGGTTGAACGGAAGGAGGCAGAAAGTAGTGTAAATGGAACTTGCTCTGAAGATAAGGATGTTATCAGTGGAGTACTACAGGGATTGGTCCTAGGGCCAGCTCTTTTTAACATCTTTTTGAGTGATATTGCAGAAGGGCTGTCTGGTAAGGTTTTTCTCTTTGCAATAGGGTGGACACCCCGGTGGGTATGGATGACATGAGAAAGGACGTAGCGAAGCTTGAGGGATGATCCAATATTTGGCAACTAAGATTTAATGCTAAAAAATGCAGGGTCATGCACTTGGGACAAAGGAATCCGTGGCAATGGTACAATAAAGGAGGTGAAGTCCTTCTGTATACAAAGGAAGAAAGGGACTTGGGGGTCATTGTGTCTGATTACCTTAAAGTGGCCAAACAGGTAGAAGAAGCGACGGTCAAAGCCAGAATGATGCTTGGGTGTATAAGGAGAGGGATGACCAGCAGGAAGAAAGAGATGATGGTGCCCTTCTATAAGTCTCTGGTGAGGCCCATTTAGAGTACTGTGTGCAATTCTGGAGACCGCACTTACGGAAAGATATAAACAGGATGGAGTCGGTCCAGAGAGCAGCTACAAAATTGGTAAGCAATATTGGACATAAAACATGTAAGGACAGGCTTATGAACCTCAACATGTATGCGCTGGAGGAGAGAAGGGAAAGAGGAGATATGATAGAAACATGTAATTATGTCTGGCATTAATGTACAGGAAGAAAGGCTTTTTTCAATTGAAGGAAAACTCTGGAATGAGGTGGCATATGATGAAGTTAAGAGGAAATAGGCTTAGGAGGTACCTAAGAAAGTATTAATTTATGGAAAGGGTGGTGAAAGTGTGGAATGGCCTCCCAGTGGAGGTTGTAGAGACGAGGAGTGTGTCAGTTTAAGAAAGCATGGGACAAGCACGTGGGATCCCCTAGGAACGGAGGAGTTGAGTTATGGAGGATGGGCAGACTGGATGGACCATTTGGCCTTTATCTGCAATCACGTTTCTATGTTTGTAGGTTTTGGCGGGTCCTCTTAAAGACTAAATCATTGGAGATAGGAAAGGTTCCACAGGATTGAAGAACAGTAGATGTGGTCCCTCTTCACAAAAGTGGCAACAAGAAAGAAGCAAGAAACTACAGGCTGATATGCTTCACTTGGAGGAAGGAAAAGTGAGTAGGGGAGTGCCTCAAGGAACAGTGCTGGGACCGATTCTGTTCAGTATATTTGTGAGTGACATTGCCAAAGAGCTAAAAGGTAAGGTTTGCCTTTTTGAAGATGATACCAAGATTGGGCACACCGGAAGGAGTGGAAAATGAAAAGGATCTGCAAAAGTTAGAATAATGGTCGAACGTTTGAAAGTTAAAATTTATTGCATGGAAGTGCAGAGTGATGCATTTGGGGATTAGAAATCCAAGGGAGCCATAAAGAGGCATGAACTGAGAGGCAGAGGAACCTTGGAGTAATGGGGTCCAGTGACCAAAGCAAGAAGGATGTTAGTCTGTATGAAGAGAGGTGTAACCAGCAGAAGAAAGAGAAGTGATGATGCCCTTGTAGAAGTCGTTGGTGGGCTCCACCTGGAATGTTGTGTTCAAAGTATGCATATTGAGATCTTGTAGGTTTGTCCCCATAAGCTTTAAGTCAAAGTAGCTGCTGTCTGGAGTGACTCCATCCTGTTTATATCTTTTTGAAGGTGCAGTCTCCAGTTCAAGCAGTAGATCCAGTATGTCCGTATCCCTCATTGGTTCATTACCAACTTCTGGAACAGTTCTTCCTGTACAGAATCCAGGATCTCCCTACTTCTAGATGACCCTGCAACAGGGATGCCCCAATCAACATCTGGCATATTAAAATCAGTTAGTAGAGGTGCTTTCCCTTTCATAGCTTTTCACTGCTGCATTGTAGCTCCTAGCCACTACTCAATTGCCCTCCCCTTGACCCTTCCTTCCTTCCTTCTCACCCATTACTTCCCTCACCTGTAACTGTCTTTTCTGTCTGTATTATTTAGATTGTAAGCTCTTTTGAGCAGGGACTGTCTCTTTGTATCATTTTCCCCCCCAAACCCACCTCCCCGCTCCCCCCGTTTTCTATTTCTGTTGATGGCTCTCTCATTCTCCCTGTCTCCTCAGCTCGAAACCTTGGGGTCATCTTTGACTCTTCTCTCTCCTTCTCTGCTCATATCCAGCAGACCGCCAAGACCTGTCGTTTCTTTCTTTACAAGATCCGTAAAATCCGCCCCTTTCTTTCCGAGCACTCTACCAAAACCCTCATCCACACCCTTGTCACCTCTCGTTTAGACTACTGCAATCTGCTTCTTGCTGGCCTCCCACTTAGTCACCTCTCCCCTCTCCAGTCGGTTCAAAACTCTGGTGCCCGTCTCATCTTCCGCCAGGGTCGCTTTACTCATACTACCCCTCTCCTCAAGTCGCTTCACTGGCTCCCTATCCGTTTTCGCATCCTGTTCAAACTTCTTCTACTAACCTATAATGTATTCACTCTGCTGCTCCCCAGTATCTCTCCACACTCGTCCTTCCCTACACCCCTTCCCGTGCACTCCGCTCCATGGATAAATCCTTCTTATCTGTTCCCTTCTCCACTACTGCCAACTCCAGACTTCGCGCCTTCTGTCTCGCTGCACCCTACGCCTGGAATAAACTTCCTGAGCCCCTACGTCTTGCCCCATCCTTGGCCACCTTTAAATCTAGACTGAAAGCCCACCTCTTTAACATTGCTTTTGACTCGTAACCACTTGTAACCACTCGCCTCCACCTACCCTCCTCTCTTCCTTCCCGTTCACATTAATTGATTTGATCACTTTATTTATTTTTTGTCTATTAGATTGTAAGCTCTTTGAGCAGGGACTGTCTTTCTTCTATGTTTGTGCAGCGCTGCGTATGCCTTGTAGCGCTATAGAAATGCTAAATAGTAGTAGTAGTGTTCAGCGCTGCGTGCGTCTGGTAGCGCTATACAAATGCTAATAATAATAATTCTCCGAGGACAAGCAGGCTGATAGTCTCACATGTGGGTGACGTCACGTCGGGCCAGAGGATTTTGTAGCAAAATCTTAAGTGTCTTCTAGAGTGTTCCGTCGCACGAGACGATCCCATCACGCATGCGTGCGCACATTTTCCCACTCGCCGCGCGGACACGCTCCTCCGTTCTTTCTTTTCCGCGTCTGAGGAGACACTGAGTTCGTCTTCGCCCTTCGTGATTTTCCTAGGCCTTCGTCAAACGCTTTACCCTTTCGGTGTTGAAAAAAAAAAAACTTGGGTTTTTTTTTCGTTTTCTAAGTTTCCTTTCTTTTTCTGTGCGACCGTTCTTAGGTCGTTCGACCGGGGGGGGGGGGGGTTTTCCCCTCTTTTTATGTCTCTGTTTTTTTGACACAATCGTGTCCTTTGATTTTGCGGAGGCCATTTTTCCTGCGATGTCATCGAAGATGCCCAGCGGCTTCAAGCCATGCGCCCGCTGCAACCGGACCATCTCTGGCACTGATCCGCAATCCTGGTGCCTTCAGTGCCTTGTTGCCGACCATCTTCAGGAAAGTTGTAAGTTGTGCCTAAAAATGAAAAAGCGCACTCAACTTTCTCGAGAGGCCCAAAGAGAAAAGCTTTTTGGGTCCGGTACCTCGGTGGCGTCGGCATCTGTACCGTCGACGTTGAGGGCAGCGTTAGCATCGGGAGACTGGGTACAGGCTGCCAAGAGACCGATGCACGCTGGGAGCAGTGATGCATCGAGCGGGTCTCCACCCGCCTCAGCGCCTCCTGCTTTGCAGACCCCCCGGGACCGACCTCTATCGGACCCGGCCCGGAGGAAGTGTGTGGATTCCACGTCTTCCTCACCGGTACCGAGGAGTCTCGATGTCGGGCAAAGGCCAAGAAGCACCGTCATTGTTCTCCTTCTCGACACGGTACCGTGACCTCCGGGTCATCGAGGCATTCGGTACCCGAGAAGCATCGGTGCCGAGAGGATCGCTCTCCCTCTGTTATGGAGGTATCGACGCGCAGGTCGTCTGGCAGCCCGGTACCGGCTCCCCAGCCTCTGCAGATTCTGCCTCTGATACCCACACCGGCACCGCAGCCTTTCCCGACAGCTTCTGTGGATGAGCGCATCAAGGCTATTTTTCCAGATTTCATAGAAGCGGTGCTGCAACATTTGCGCCCGGCGCCGGAGGTACCGGTACCGACGGTGCCGGATGCTCCTGCGGCACCGTGCCTCTTGCCGGTGGTGAGGTCTCCTTCTCTGCTACCGCTTCAGGTATTGGAGCCGGTTGCCTCCCGGGTCGACTCTCCATTGCCTTCGGTGGAGGAAGCTTCACCGGAGTCTCTTGGGGAGTCGACTTCTCGACACCGTCATCGAGGTCCCCACACCTCCATGTCGAGATGGGCTCGGATTCGGGCTGCTCTTTCTGAGTTGCTAGCCCCATCCGATGATGGCTCATCTGATGAAGATGGGGGTCATGGAGTTTTCTCTGCTGAGGATTCTATAGGTCTCCCGTCTGATTTGACCCCCTCACCTCAAAGACAGCTCTCCCCTCCGGAGAGCTTGTCTTTTTCATCTTTTGTGCGGGAAATGTCTGAGGCCATTCCCTTCCCTGTGGAGAGCCCAGGGCCAAGATGCTCAATGTCCTGGATTATCCATCTCCACCTAAGTCTTCTACCACAGCTCCTTTTCACGATACACTCAGGGAAGTGCTGATGAGGAACTGGGAGAAGCCTCTTTCTTGTCCAACTATCCCCAAAAAAGCTGAATCCCAATATCGGATCCACAGGGAACCCAGTTTCATTCGGCCTCAGTTGCCTCATGACTCTGCGGTGGTGGATTCCGCTCTCAGAAGAGCCAAGAGTTCTAGGAACTTTGCCTCGGCGCCCCTGGGGCGAGAACATAGAACCTTGGATTCTTTTGGGAGGAAGGCGTATCAGGCTGGCATGCTCGCTTCCAAAATTCAATCCTACCAGCTTTACACGAGCATTCATTTGCGGAACTCAGTGCGGCAGCTTGAGAGCTTGGTTGATGCACTCCCACCGGAGCAGGCCGGCTGACAGATTAAGCAGGATAATGCAACCTCACGAGTGGTCACTGAGCATGGCTGTCACCCGAAAGATCTTCCGAGCGTGGGGCACCCCCTCGGTGGATCTTTTTGCCACTCAATTCAATCACAAGGTCCCTCAGTTCTGTTCCAGACTACAGGCCCACGGTAGGCTAGCGTCGGATGCCTTTCTCCTTCATTGGGGCACAGGCCTTCTGTACGCGTATCCTCCCATACCTCTGGTGGGGAAGACTTTGCTGAAACTCAAGCAAACTCAAACAAGACCGCGGAACCATGATTCTGATTGCGCCTTTCTAGCCGCGTCAGATCTGGTTCCCTCTTCTTCTGGAGTTGTCCTCCGAAGAACCGTGGAGATTGGAGTGTTTTCCAACCTTCATCACTCAGAACAAGGGAGCGCTTCTACATCCCAACCTCCAGTCTCTGACTCTCACGGCCTGGATGTTGAGGGCTTAGAATTTGCCTCCTTGGGTCTTTCTGAGGGTGTCTCCCGAGTCTTGCTTGCTTCCAGGAAAGGTTCCACTAAGAGATGTTACTCTTTTAAATGGAAGAGGTTTGCCGTCTGGTGTGACAGCAAGGCCATAGATCCCTTTTCATGTCCTACACAAACCTTGCATGAAAACCTTCTACACTTAGAGTCTGGTCTTAAGACCAACTCCGTGAGAGTTCACCTTAGTGCAGTTATTTCTTACCATCAACGTGTAGAAGGTCAGCCTATCTCTGGACAGCCTTTAGTTGTTCGCGTTATGAGAGGTTTACTTTTGTCAAAGCTCCCTGTTAAACCTCAACCAGTGTCATGGGATCTCAATGTCGTTCTCACCCAGCTGATGAAAGCTCTTTTTGAGCCACTGAATTCCTGCCACCTAAGTACTTGACCTGGAAGGTCATTTTCTTGGTGGCTGTTACTTCAGCTCGTAGGGTCAGTGACCTCCAGGCCCTAGTGGTTCATGCTCCTTACCTTAAATTTCATCAAAACAGAGTAGTCCTCCACACGCACCCTAAGTTCTTGCCGAAGGTGGTGTCGGAGTTCCATCTGAACCAGTCAATTGTCTTGCCAACATTTTTTCCCCGTCCTCATACAAGTCCTGGCGAAAGCAAGCTGCACACTTTGGACTGCAAAAGAGCATTGGCCTTTTACGTGGAGCGGACAAGCCCCCACAGACAGTCCGCCCAGTTGTTTTTTTTCTTTTAATCCCAACAAGTGGGGAGTTGCTGTCGGGAAACGCACCATATTTAATTGGCTAGCAGATTGCATTTCCTTCACTTGTGCCCAAGCTGGGCTGACTTTAGAGGGCCATGTCACGGCTCATAATATTAGAGCCATGGCTGCGTCAGTGGCTTATCTCAGGTCAGCCACTATTGAAGAGATCTGCAAGGCTGCGACGTGGTCATCAGTCCACACATTCATATCTCACTACTGCCTTCAGCAGGATAGCCGACGCGACAGTTTGAGCAGTTGGTGCTGCAGAATCTGTTTGGGGTTTAGAATCCAACTCCAACCCTCCTAGGCCCATTTTTATTCTGTTCCAGGCTGCACTCTCAGATGTTTCTTGTTTCAGGTCAATCCTTGTTATGTCCTCGCCGTTGCGAGGCCCAATTGACCAGTGTTTGTTGTGTTGAGTGAGCCTGGGGGCTAGGGATACCCCACATGTGAGAATATCAGCCTGCTTGTCCTCGGAGAAAGCGAAGTTTCTTACCTGAAGCAGGTGTTCTCCGAGGACAGCAGGCTGCATATTCTCACAAACCCTCCCACCTCCCCTTTGGAGTTGTTTTTCTTTCTTCTTTTGGATTCAACTGAGGAACGTGTCCGCACGGCGAGCGGGAAAACGTGCGCGCGCATGCACGATGGGATCATCTCGCACGACAGAACTCTCTAGAAGAGACTTTTAAGATTT
Source organism: Microcaecilia unicolor (assembly GCF_901765095.1). Classification (NCBI taxonomy): domain Eukaryota; kingdom Metazoa; phylum Chordata; class Amphibia; order Gymnophiona; family Siphonopidae; genus Microcaecilia; species Microcaecilia unicolor. The sequence continues at coordinate 71,382,732 of NC_044040.1, forward strand.
TGCTACAAAATCCTCCGGGCCGACGTGACGTCACCCACATGTGAGAATATGCAGCCTGCTGTCCTCGGAGAACACCTGCTTCAGGTAAGAAACTTCGCTTATTGTGAATGTTCTCAGTTGAATCTCAGTACACATCTTCTTTCTTGTGAAGGAGGCCTATATATTACAGCAACATAAAATTTTCATTCTCTCTGTGCAGATACATCTACAGTGCCATCACCTTACCCCGTAAGTTAAGTTCTACAATTCTGTCACTTTAATATTATCGTCAGTGTGTTTTATCTAGAAAAAAGGTGCCAGGCCACCCTTCAGGAGTGGGGTGATCACTGAAAAACCCACCCCATAATAACCAGGCCCCCTGCAACCAGTCACAGAATCTATGACAAAACAGAATTGGTGTGTAGAGCCTGAGGTCTATCATTAAAACTTGGGGTCCATAGGTCAAGTTTAGCAGACAACGGAAAAGATGCCAGTACTCAGTACTCCCTCAAAAAAAAGCCCTGATTATCATTAACATATAATGCCACTTTTATTTCCTTCCTTTTTTCCCTGTCTTTCTTGAATAGATTATAGCATACTACTATATCCCAGTCATGGTTCTCCGTGAACCACATTCTTATTAAGGCATCTTAGCCAAATCAAACTTGTGTAAATAGGGGTACAACTAGAGAACCACATGGCTGAACATTTACCAAGATTGTGTCAAAGTATGGTTACTTAACTATATGGACACAGTATCCAACCATTTTAATTGTTGGGAATGTAAGCTACTATCTGAATATCTGGAAGAAAATTTAGTCCATCAACATTCCATCTGGTGCCAGTTAAAAAATATAATAGTCTGAAAACCAATACAAAAATTACCATAATCTCTCATTCTTAATTGTCATAGTTGAGATGGTAACTTGTTACATTGGACAGTGTCAAGTATAGTAAATTCATGATCTGAGAATTCAGTTGGATCTAAGTCCTGATTGTGTGAACTTGATGGATGGTATTAGTCCACAAGGATGATTCATGTTGCCTGAATATTATGAATATGTTGTTTTATACCACTTTATGTACTACTTTTGCTTATAAAGGAAGTTTGGAAGACTGAAAGAGTTCCCTCCCTCCCACCCCCGCCCAAAAAAAGCCCACACAAACACACACCTTACCCTTCTTGGGATAGTGGACACCATTACTCTCTTTTACTCCCAGGGAACTAAATCTTGACTTAAAGATAAATTAACTAGATATGTCACAGTCAGTACCTTATCTGAAAGGCCTTGAATGATTACAGGTAAAGGGTCTAATCTGCCAGTGGAGGCTTTAAAAGCCTGAAGTATTTTCCATAGCAGAATTTTTCCTAAACATAGACCACAAAGGCTCCAATTCTGAAATGCAAGACTCCTCGCAGGCAGTACTAAGTTTCCTTTTGGGCTGGCTCCTGAGGGTTAATATTAATATTTGCGACTAATTTGGTAATATTAGTAACAGCTCTACAGTGAACTCTAGCCTCAGGCATACCCCCTGTCCTGTGTTTTTCCTCCAGAGGTAATCCAAACATCAGCATTGATGCTTTAAAAGCCTAATCCCAGAATGGTACCAACCCATTTGCCTGGCAGGATTGCTTCTTCCATCCAAGATCATCTTCAGTTGCTGTGATATGTTTACCATTGTTTAAATTCAATACAATTACTTCCCCCTCTAATGATGAGCCTTCCACAGGGACATGCAGATATTGCTTAGATGTTACCGCATTCAAGCTGGTAGTAGAGTGTCTTTTACTATTTCAAGTTGAATACTGTAACATCATGTATATAGGTTGTGATAAATATTTTCTGAAAAAGTTAAACAGTACAGAACACAGCAGCTCACCTTTTCAACTAAAAGATAAGAGTTTCTCCTCTGCTGGTTTAATTACACTGGCTCCCAGTGAAGGCTCACATTCAGTTTAAACTATGTATTATATTCAGTATTATTCATGGAACTCTTCCTTGATATGTGATAAATCTAATAATTGTTCAACATACTTTTAGGTCAAAAACATTTGCAGTTCTTCACTTGTACAGTTTCCAAATCCTAAAGGAATTAATGCCTGAAAGTTTCTCTAATGGTGTTGCTTATGCAGCTGCTAAAACATGGAACTCTTTACTGATTCAGATTAGGCAACTTGACAAATATAATCTATTCTGGAGAGCTCTGAAAACATACTTATTTGAAAATTTTTTGCTAATAACTTGACTCTTACCATTGTATTATGATTTGCATGTCGTAGAGTTTATCTAGTCTATTGACTATTGTAAGCTGCATTGAACTTAATGAATATTGCGGAATATAAGAATTAGATAGAATTGCAGTGGTGATAGAGACACTTCCCTAAACCTCTGATTTAAAACCCTACTGCCCTGTTGTAAGCATTCCCCCCTCTTTACTGAACCGAAAAATGCAGGAAAAATTAACAGTAGCCAGTATAGAACTGTTTTAGTTTCCTGCTCAGATAAAGACAGTATGCTGAGTTTAATGGATCTTGGTCCAATTCAGTATGGTTTATATTGTTTTTTTGACACAAAGATTTAATCTAAGACATTGTACATAGCAACCTTTATCAACTGGGAAAATCCTTAATCCTTCATTTGTTTATGGAGCAGTTGTGAATCATGAAATATTAAAGGCCCCTAATATAAGCAAGTCAAAGTAATTCAATAAAAGTACTGAAATTATTTCTGCTCTGCCCCTGTCCTTGGAGATCTATAAACTAAGAGTATAAGAAACCAAGTCTCTTTATTATAACAGACATAAACTCTATAGCACTATTTAACCATACATCTAATGAAGATACATTCAGTGTTTCCCTTTAAAATATCACCACTCGCTTTACAGTAGTAGTCTTTGTTGATAATTCTTACACCCTGAAATCAGTGTGTCATTTGATTTTGCTGTGACTATTTTTCACTAGGTGCCTCAGAAAGAGAAGGCTAGCAGTTTCCAGAAGTGCATACAGCGCAACCATGTGATTTTTGGTTCTTCAAAAAGTAGTTAGCCGTGTAATTACTGTTGAACACCTTCAAAATTGCTTTTCAGTTTGCTAGTACTGTTATTATTGCATCCACATTTACAGTGTCTTTTGCTAGAAGGTTTAACGTATAAGCAGTTACTGGCGCTTGTACCAGGTGTAATCTTTCATTAATTTGACTGTGTATGACAAACAGATTCAATAACAATTGCTTTCAGAAATGTTGGTCTTGGTGTTGAAAAGATAGTGTTTGAGAATATCAGGCCATCCACCAACAAGATCAGTAGTTCTGCTTGGACAATCCTTTGAAAAACTATTGATTGAACTTTTGTTATATTCTAGGAGAATGTGATGAGTGGTAACTTGACAGTAGCATATATGATGAGGAAATTTGTAATGTTCTCTTAGGCTTCCGCTGGCGTCATGATTGTGGCAGTTGTCTAGGTCTTGTCACTTCTGAGTAAGTGGAATCAATATTTCAGCCATCGCACTATGGCTTTCTTCAGGGTGCGCTGTGAGATCTGCAGTTTGTCTTTACATATAGTAGGTTTTCAAACCTGATTGGCTGGTTTTGAGGTGATATCAGTGGGAAATTGAGATGGGAAAGTCCATTGGTTACAGATTTGAATTTTAGCAGAAATGTTTGTTGGTCATAAATTTAAATTTTAGCAGAAAAATTGGTTGGTCCCAATTTTAAATACTGGATATTCATCGGGACAGTTCTGACTCTGGAGTGGGGAGGAATTTCTGTAGGTCATATTCTAAAACTTTAAGAAGGGGGAAAACACATTTGTCCTCTGCCCCAGTCCTTTTACTGCTAATTTCTTTTGCATGAGCAGTTTCCATGCTTTGTTTAGGATAAGCCCTTTGTCTCCATTGTGTCAGGTTCTCCGGTTCAGAGCCTGCGGGGCCGGGCTCTGGAGCAAACATGAGCCCTTGGGCTGCTGACGAGGAGCGACAGCAGCAGGCAAAACCCACCAACCAACGCTGGGCAAGCACACCGGAACTGGCAGGGACTGCAGGCACCGCCCAGCAAGCCGGAACACACGGACTGGAATCCCCCGGACTTGAGGACACTGGACTGGAATCCCCCGGACTGGAGGACACAGGACTGGAACACTGGACTGGAATCCCCCGGACTGGAGGACACAGGACTGGAACACAACGGACTGGAACACTGGACTGGAGCACCCTGGACTGGTCCGTACAGCTTCACCTGCACTTAGCCACTGCCCCCCAAGGGTTCAGCCCCTGGGTTTGAGTGGCCAGCAGGACTTACTGGATGACACAGGGACCAGGACTAGAACAAGCTGGAAACAGCAGACTCCTAAATCCTAAACTGACATAAGCTCCCAAGCCCTAACCAACAGAAGAACTCCAAACAGAAACCAACAAAAGTGTTCCTAACAATAAACCAACAAAAGGACTTCCTAAGCCCTATACTAACAGAAGTGCTACCAATAGCACCACTAGGAAAAGCAGGGGAGCCACAGGGAAAGAGCAGGGAACCTAAACACATAAACTAGCACAGGTGCTCCTAAGCACCAAGCACAACAGCTCTACAATCCTAAACTAACTACGGTGCTCCTAAGCACCAAACTACCAGCAGAGCTCCTAGCACTAAAAGGGAAGACAGGGGAGCCACAAGGGAAAAACAGGGAAGCTAAACACAGAAGTCAGAAGTGCTTCCAAAGCACCAAACACAGAAGTGCTTCCAAAGCACCAAACACAGAAGTGCTTCCAAAGCACCAAAAGGGAAAGCAGGGGAGCTACAAGGGGAAAGCAGGGAAGCTAACACAGAAGTCACAAGTGCACACTGCACTAACACTGACCTGGCCCTATAGCAAGCGCAAATGCAAACGCCAACGTTGCAAAGGCCCTGAAGGGAAGAACACCACTTCCTTATCAAGGCCCTGCCTGATGATGTCACCACTACCAGACACAGGCAGACAGCATACTGAAACAGAGCTAGAGCTAACTCAGGCTTAACCCCCACAGCTGCAGTATAGCAGAGCAATTAGAGCCACACTGGAAGCAACCAGCACACAGAGGCAGCTAGCTCAGGTAAAACACACAGCTGCAGTATAGTAAAGCAATTAGACTCATGCTGGGAGCAGCCAGCCCACAGACACAGAGCCAGCTCTAGCAACACAGAAAGAAGAAACAGAAGCCAGCACAGAAGCTGACCACCAGAATAAGGTAAGTCTGGGAGAGGTCACAGCCACAATCGTAACACATTGATGATTAGGATGTCTTGCTATCTGTATTCCCTTTTTGATTCTTGGCCACAAATGATCTTCTTTCTCCAAGATATTTGTATCCTCAATCTAATTTGTATGGCCAGTTGTCTTAGCATGAAGGGCCACAGCTGATTTTTCCGTGTTGCAGAGCTGATGGTGCCTCTCATGCTCTTGGCAGCCTTTCCTCTGCAGTATGTCTGGTTTTGCCAATGTAGAATTGGCCTCAACTGCATGGGATTTCTTACATTCCAGGGGTTTGGAGCAGAGGTAACCGGTCTTTCACGTGTGTGTGCATGCCTGTTTTTGTGGCATTCTGTGGGCTGTTTTGGTGTTCTTCTGTAGCAGTTTTCCTGTGCAATCTGTCACTCTGTGGGCATAGGGGTGCACTACGCGTTTTTGTTCTGTCGTGGCATTGTGATCCTAATGGTTGTCAGTGGTTGTTGATTTTACAGGTTGAGTAAAGTTTGGTGCATTCGGTTTCTAAACAGGGCTCCACTATGTTGTTTACCATATCATGTCTTGATAATTATGACAGACCCTTGACACAGCCCCATGTCGAGTCCTTTGAATAAAGTATCACTGTCTCCACCTATCTTGAGAGCCCTCTGTGCCGTTTTCTTTACGGTTTGTGCTATGTACTTTGCCCCTTTCTTTTTTGTGCTGCTGGTAGCTATTAGCTAGGAATGTGTCCCAGAAGGCGTCCATCTCTTTCTGAAGATTGTCCAAGTCACAGACTCTTAGTGCTCCATTCACTAGTGTACATAGGACACCTCTTTTTGTGGCCGGATAGTGATGGGACTTTGCAAGCGGATAACAGTTGGTATGGGTGGGTTTTCTGTATACTATGTGACCAATGGACTTTCCTGCCAAAATCACCTCAAACCTCAGCCAATCGAGTTTGATAACCCACTATTTATAAAGACAATTTGCAGACCTCACAGCATACCCTGAAGAATGCCACAGCACAATGCCTGAAACATCAGTTCCACTTAGATGCTGCAAGACCCGTACAACTGCAATAATCAAATTTGTAATGTTCCTTACAACACTGATTTTCAGTTGTAGAATAGGACGTACAACTTGCAAATGTGGCTCAAGCTAATGTCCCATCTGCTTTTTCTTGGTCTACCTTTCACATTTTGTCCACAAAGCTTGATAAAAAGGTTGACTCGCTTGAAAAGTTACTCAGTTGGTGGCCATGTTCTTGAATGTGAGGATCCTGTTTCATCTTCAGTTTTCTACCTTACTTAACCTAAGCACCCCTCACTCTTTTAGTTTGAAGACTTGAGAAGAACATGTTTGTTTTTTCCTTTTGTGATCCTCATTGTTGGCATGATTTTTTGCTAGGAACTTATTGCCAATGTAATGCCTTTTTTCTTTATCATCCTGCTAGACTAGTTCAGACTAATGAGTTATGTACCCTGCTAGCAGAAAGGCTGAAGTTCCAGTAACACCAGTATAAGAATTTGTACAGCCTGGAACCTGTCAGCATTTTTCTGCCTCCAGCAGTTGATGCAGCAGGATTTCTTGTGGTACACCCAGTGGTTGAGACTGGCCAGGGGTGGGACCTCGGTCCTTAATTGGGTTGAGAATGAAGGTATACTTCTCCGTAGCCCTGAGTCTAGCCCATGGGCCTCTGATTAGTGCACCTGGCTGTCACAGGTTCCACAGAGTCTCCACCAGTGGGGATTAATCCCTACACTAAACTCTTGATTTTTTTTTTAACTGGGAGGGGGGGATTATGACTGGCTACTGTCTTAATTTTATGCCCTTTCTGAAAGAATGAAGTTGCTTCAAATTACCCCTCCCCCCCCAAAAAAAAAAAAAAAATTAAAATTGGGATTTCTAATTATTAACAGGCTAGGGAAGTCTTATTTGATAGACTGACCTCTAGCAGTGCATCACACTGCACAACTAGGGATCAGGCACCACAATTTTGGATCATGACAGTGCCAGAGACAGGAGCAAGTGAGCATTGCTCCTGTCTATCCACGTTTTGACATGAGTGGGGTAGGGCTGGGGTTTTGAAGAAGGGAGGGATACACTTGACTATCAGAGATGGTTTTATTTTTATGTGGGAGGGGTTACACCAAGCAGAAAGCCAATATGTTGGAGGAAAAAGGGGGCCATTAGACTACCAAGGATTTGTGAGTAGAAGAGCTACCATGGCGAGGGAGGAGGGTTGAGTCATGTTGAGAGGGGAGCACAAGACTATCAGGGTTTGCCAAGAAGATGAGCTACCAGACTGAGGTGAAGGGCAGGCTTGGGTCAGGCCGTATTGGAGGGGGGAGTGCTAGACTACCAGAGATGTTTTGGGGCCAATACAAATGTTATGTTGGGGAAAAGGGAGGGGGCCATTAGATTACCAGCAACTATCTCTTGAATGCTGCCTCTGACTTATTGGTACATTTCTTGTGTTGTGCTCACAAAAAAGGTTGTCAAAAATGTTTCTGCAACATGGCAGTTTATCTAGTAGTTCTGTACTATAGTTCTGTGCACTATCTATCGTACAAGTAAATTTACTACTACTACTACTTAGCATTTTTATAGCACTTCAAGTCGTATGCAGCACTGCACAAATATAGAAGAAAGACAGTCCCTGCTCAAAGAGCTTACAATCTAATAGACAAAAATAAAGTAATCAAATCAATTAATGTGTACAGGAAGGAGGAGAGGAAGGTAGGTGGAGGCGAGTGGTTACAAGTGGTTACGAGTCAAAAGCAATGTTAAAGAGGTAGGCTTTCAGATTTAAAGGTGGCCAAGCATGGGGCAAGACGTAGGGGCTCAGGAAGTTTATTCCAGGCGTAGGGTGCAGCGAGACAGAAGGCGCGAAGTCTGGAGTTGGCAGTAGTGGAGAAGGGAACAGATAAGAAGGATTTATCCATGGAGCGGAGTGCACGGGAAGGGGTGTAGGGAAAGACGAGTGTGGAGAGATACTCGGAAGCAGCAGAGTGAGTACATTTATAGGTTAGTAGAAGAAGTTTGAACAGGATGCGAAAATGGATAGGGAGCCAATGAAGCGACTTGAGGAGAGGGGGTAGTATGAGTAAAGCGACCCTGGCGGAAGACGAGACGAGCAGCAAAGTTTTGAACCGATTGGAGAGGGGAGAGGTGATTAAGTGGGAGACCAGCAAGAAGCAGATTGCAGTAGTCTAAACGAGAGGTGACAAGGGTGTGGATGAGGGTTTTGGTAGAGTGCTCGGAAAGATGGGCGGATTTTACGGATGTTGTAAAGAAAGAAACGACAGGTCTTGGCGATCTGCTGGATATGAGCAGAGAAGGAGAGAGAAGAGTCAAAGATGACCCCAAGGTTTCGAGCTGAGGAGACAGGGAGAATGAGAGAGCCATCAACAGAAATAGAAAACGGGGGGAGTGGGGAGGTGGGTTTGGGGGGGAAAATGAGAAGCTCAGTTTTGGTCATATTTAATTTCAGGTGGCGTGGAGACATCCAGACAGCAATGTCAGACAAGCACGCTGAAACTTTGGTTTTGGATGCAAGGTGAGATATCAGGGGTAGAAAGGTAGATTTGGGAGTCATCAGCATAGAGATGGTAGGAAAAGCCATGGGATGAAATTAATGAACCAAGGGAAGAAGTGTAGATAGAAAAGAGGAGGGGACCAAGAACAGAACCCTGAGGTACGCCGACAGGCAGAGGGATAATTTTCTGCTCAGAACCCCTTTCTGCATCGTGCACTCAAGTCATGTGGGTGCATACTTTGCAATAACCATATGCTTCTGCCAGTGGTAGCTTTCTGCATTAGCGCCATAGGTATATAGGCTTCATTAAGAGCAATGGGACTTGCATTATTTAATGCACATTAAGTCACAGTAACAGATGTCAATATGTATTAACACATTTGTACACATTAAACTATTAGATTTCAAGCACTTTGGGATAGGGAAATACCTACTATATAACTCATCTTGAACATCAAGCAATAGACCACTAATCAAGTAATTGTGAAAAAGAAAAAAAAATATGTGACATGATAAATATGCAGCTGACACAAACTTTTTCACACCTATTAGATTATAAGCCTGTTGTAAGGAATTGCAGGGGGACCTCACAAGAATAGGAAGCTTGGCATCTAAATGGCAGATGGAAGTTAACGTGGACAAGGACAAAGCAATGCACATGGGAAAATATAATCCTGAATTGTTGGTACACAATGCGGCGTTCCATATCGGAAGTCACCAGTTGAAAAGGATCTCAGCAACATTGTGGACAGTTTATCATTTATTCAAGTTTAATATGCCGATTTATATGCAGAGCATGTCAAGGTGGTGAACAATATATAAAATGGAAAGTTTTTAAAAATCCATAAAATTGATAGTAAAGATTATATTTAAACAAAACTCATAAATAATTTTCTACAGTCCTTAATCTAGGCATACCAGTTACCATCTCTGCTATCCAAGGACCATTTGGAAGCTTTCCAGCCTAACTGATCAGTGAATGCACCCTGACCTAAACAGTATAGAAGAGGGTTTGGCACATACAGTGGGGGAAATAAGTATTTGATCCCTTGCTGATTTTGTAAGTTTGCCCACTGACAAAGACATGAGCAGCCCATAATTGAAGGGTAGGTTATTGGTAACAGTGAGAGATAGCACATCACAAATTAAATCCGGAAAATCACATTGTGGAAAGTATATGAATTTATTTGCATTCTGCAGAGGGAAATAAGTATTTAATCCCTCTGGCAAACAAGACCTAATACTTGGTGGCAAAACCCTTGTTGGCAAGCACAGCGGTCAGACGTCTTCTGTAGTTGATGATGAGGTTTGCACACATGTCAGGAGGAATTTTGGTCCACTCCTCTTTGCAGATCATCTCTAAATCATTAAGAGTTCTGGGCTGTCGCTTGGCAACTCGCAGCTTCAGCTCCCTCCATAAGTTTTCAATGGGATTAAGGTCTGGTGACTGGCTAGGCCACTCCATGACCCTAATGTGCTTCTTCCTGAGCCACTCCTTTGTTGCCTTGGCTGTATGTTTTGGGTCATTGTCGTGCTGGAAGACCCAGCCACGACCCATTTTTAAGGCCCTGGCGGAGGGAAGGAGGTTGTCACTCAGAATTGTACGGTACATGGCCCCATCCATTCTCCCATTGATGCGGTGAAGTAGTCCTGTGCCCTTAGCAGAGAAACACCCCCAAAACATAGCATTTCCACCTCCATGCTTGACAGTGGGGACGGTGTTCTTTGGGTCATAGGCAGCATTTCTCTTCCTCCAAACACAGCGAGTTGAGTTCATGCCAAAGAGCTCAATTTTTGTCTCATCTGACCACAGCACCTTCTCCCAATCACTCTCGGCATCATCCAGGTGTTCACTGGCAAACTTCAGACGGGCCGTCACATGTGCCTTCCGGAGCAGGGGGATCTTGCGGGCACTGCAGGATTGCAATCCGTTATGTCGTAATGTGTTACCAATGGTTTTCGTGGTGACAGTGGTCCCAGCTGCCTTGAGATCATTGACAAGTTCCCCCCTTGTAGTTGTAGGCTGATTTCTAACCTTCCTCATGATCAAGGATACCCCACGAGGTGAGATTTTGCGTGGAGCCCCAGATCTTTGTCGATTGACAGTCATTTTGTACTTCTTCCATTTTCTTACTATGGCACCAACAGTTGTCTCCTCCTCGCCCAGCGTCTTACTGATGGTTTTGTAGCCCATTCCAGCCTTGTGCAGGTGTATGATCTTGTCCCTGACATCCTTAGACAGCTCCTTGCTCTTGGCCATTTTGTAGAGGTTAGAGTCTGACTGATTCACTGAGTCTGTGGACAGGTGTCTTTCATACAGGTGACCATTGCCGACAGCTGTCTGTCATGCAGGTAACGAGTTGATTTGGAGCATCTACCTGGTCTGTAGGGGCCAGATCTGTTACTGGTTGGTGGGGGATCAAATACTTATTTCCCTCTGCAGAATGCAAATAAATTCATATACTTTCCACAATGTGATTTTCCGGATTTAATTTGTGATGTGCTATCTCTCACTGTTACCAATAACCTACCCTTCAATTATGGGCTGCTCATGTCTTTGTCAGTGGGCAAACTTACAAAATCAGCAAGGGATCAAATACTTATTTCCCCCACTGTATAGGAAGGGTTAAAGCATTCCAAACTGATAGGGCTAAGAAAAAGAAGGCACTGTGCCTGGTGGATTCCCAGCACACTGAAGAAGGGCCAAGAAGCACCAATCTATGATCATTTAGAGAAATTGAGCTGGTACATAGAGAATTGTGAGAGAAGACAGGTAAGTGGGAACACCAGTATATAGGACTCGATGTGCAAGTGTCAATATTTTGAATTTAATTCTGAACTTAATGGGTAACCATTGTAATCTGAGAAGTATTGGTGTGACATCACATCATTTGGCATGACAGAGAACATGAGCTGCCGTATTTTGTAAGGTTTGCAATCTCTTTAGCTTTCATATATGAAGTTCAGCTTAGATGGAATTACAATAATCAAGTTAAGATGTAATAAATGCGGACTGAGTGTTGACATAATGCTAAAAAAAACCCTGTATGCAAAACAGATGAAATCTACTGTGAAAAGTATAACCTAGAAAACCTAGAATCAAGGGTAACCCCAGGTAGTGAAAGAAGTCAACTGGGAAACAGGTTATATAAAGTAAAACTAAGATTTGGTAAAGGAGAATACCCTGTGAGCCAGCAAGCAGTCGTCTTGTCTCGTTTTAGGGCAAGATGATGATCATATAGCCAGAATACAACGATATTTTAAACAGGAATGAAGAGGGATGAGATCAAAGAAGTCAGCAGAAGTGTAGTTTACAAGGAGGATATCTTCTGCATAATAATAAGCACTGATGCCATATGTAACCAAGGAGACTAAGAAAGAGATTGAATAATGTTGAACAGAGAATGGAGCCCTGGGGGACTCCACAAGTAAGATGTGTCTTGGAGAGTAATGAAGACATGGAAACTTGAACATGTGTTTAGAAAAGAAGTGAATCAGTCAAGAACAGAACCATGACAGTAGAAGATGGACAACGAAGTAGCATGATTGACCAAGTTGAACACAGTGGAGAGGTCTAATGAAACTGCAAGGTCTATAAAGCCTTCATCTAATTTACTGTGGACTTCGCTAAGGAGGGTTGTAAGCACTGTTGTGCTAAACCCAGAATGGAAGCCTGACTGTGAGTATGTACAGTGTTCATTAAGTCAAGGTAAGATTGTAGCTGGGGAAAAGACAGAAAACTGATACTTCAGAGAGAAACTGTAGAGTAAAAACCAGACGATTGTTCTCTGGTACAAGGGATCCAAAGTGACCTTTTAATATGTCTGACAATAGCAATTTTACGGGGTGGAAGTAGAGTACCTGTTGAGAGGTTATTGGCAGCAATATTGTTGACAAATGGTGAAAGACCAAGAGAAGGCACAGTCAACCATCTAGAAACAGTTCCAAGAAGCAAGTGCTCATGTTCATTTTAGTAAGAGATTGTCAGAGATTGCAAGGAGGGCAAATTAAATGATGTACTTAGGATGATGGAGAAGAAGGTAAGGTAGAATCTGCAGCAATAGGGGAATAGACACCCTGAAGTGATGAAACTTGAGAGTAGAGAGCTGCACAGGAACTAAGTTAGCAGGAATCCCACAGTTCCTGTCCATGGGACTCCCGTGGGGATAGATATAGGTCCTGCAAGGATCCCACAGGGATGGATGCAGGTCCTACAGGGTTCTCGCAGAAGTGTAGTGCCAGTCCAGCCTATCTATGCTTTCTTTGTGCCGTGGCAATATTAATAGCACAAAAAAAATAATGGATATGGTTGATAGCATTGAAATCCCCATAAGCACTGAGAGGGGAAGTTATCAATATGGGCTACTGTTAAGTTGAGTTATTTGTTGGGTTATTTTAGCATAGAGGACGGGCAGGGATTGGTTACATTCCAGTAAGGACACGTGAGGACAGATAAAATTTCTGTCCCCATGCAACTCTGTACTTTAGAGCAGAAATACTGAACTAAGGTGTCAAATGGAGTAGAATCTTGAATAATCCCTAATAAGATTTGAAAACCCAGAGTTTGAAGTTGAAGATTTTCTGATCAGATTAGTGTGTTGAAATCCTTGGCTCAATGTGTCTAAAAAGGAAGTTTATTGATGGGTGGTATTAGGAAAGAAAAGTAGATTAAAACAGACAATATGATAATCTATCTGTATAATGCCATGGTATATAATGCTTATTTTTATAGCACAACTGGTCATATGCAGTGCTTGTACAATGGTGATAAATACTCAGGTACAGTATGCCCCTCTTTTGAAGGGCTTACACTCTAAAGGAGTACCTGAGCTATTGTACGCTAAAATGACTTGCCGAATATTAGAAAAGAGGTCAGTAGCAGAAATGGGCATTGAACTCTGGTTACTCTGGTTCTCAGCCCATTGCTCTAACTCAGGCGTGTCAAACAGGCCCTGTCATAGTATCTAATGCATTTTCTAAATTTAACATCTTGTTAATTACATAATGTAAATTTTGCTCCTAAGTAATTGTAATGGGGAGACTAGAGAGAACAAATATTTTAATGCAGCCCATCAATGAATGCACGGCTGCCATGGTTGGCCCATCCATTAGTCATGAGTTTGCTATACCTGGTCTAACTAGTAAGCTACTTTCTTTTCATGGAATGACCATGCCTTGAGTACTGGTCATCTTACATCAAAAATATATAGCAGAACTAGGAAAATACAGAGAAGGGTATTCAAAAAGGTTCAAAGAAGAACAACAAAATTAGAAAAGGTTCAAAGATAAGCAACCAAAATGATAAAGGGGATAGAACTCCTCATATGAGGAAATGCTAAACAGGTTAGGGCTCTTCAATTTGGAAAAGAGACAGCTGAGGGGAGGGGGATATGATTGAGGTTTACAAAATCCTGAGTGGTGTAGAACAGGTAAAAATGAATCAATGTTTCACTCTTTCAAAAAGTACAAATACCAGGGGACAACTCAATGAAATTACATGGAAATAATTTTTAAAACAAATAAGAGGAAATATTTTTTTCACTCAAAGAATAGTTAAACTTTGGAACTCGTTTCCGGATGATGTGGTAACAGTGTACTGTATCTGGGTTTAAAAAAGGTTTGGACAATTTCCTGGAGGATAAGTCCACAGTCTGCTATTGAGATAGGCATGGGGGAAGCCACTGCCTGCTCTGGGATTGGTAGCATGGAATGGTGTACTATTTGGGTTTCATCCAGGTACTTGTGACCTGGATTGCTCTTTCTATCACAATGTCTGCCTGGAGTGTTAGCTGAGGAACTATTTCGCATAGCATACTTTGGACAAATGATGTGGGGTTGTTTCGAATCCCTCTGGAACTCCCACAATTCTATTGTCTGCATCTGTTCTCCAGGTCATCTGTTGTAGTGAGCAAGTGCTGTATGATTGAATTGTGTGAGGTGGATTTCCCTTTTAGGGTTAACTCTGCCCCTGCTGCTCTCTGTTCAACTTGCTCGACCCATTCTGCCATTTTTCTAAATTCTGTACAGACTCCCCCCAGTTCTGCCTGGATCTGTGTAAATCTTTTGTGCAGAAATAAGTATGCAGCTTTTATAGTAGCCAGAATCATTTCTCTGTAAGTGGATTCTTTCTGCTGCAGCTCCCTGTTACATAGCGTACTCACTGGAAGGGTATCTTCAGTTTGTTCAGGTGAGCAGCTGGGGCTGGGGTGCGTGATGGCACCAACTTGGGAGCTCAGGCACCCTTGCATGGTCAATTGCCGCAAGCTTTTTCTAATCTTGGTTGCCGGAACTGGTGTTTTGTCGGTTTCTTTTGTATCTGTCTTTGCTGATATGCTTACCGTATTAGGTGAGGCTGAATCTGTTCTCCAAATGCAAATTTAAATGAAGTTTAAGCGTGATCCGCAGAAGTCCCTCTAGATTGCTTCTTTTGCTCAGCAACTCATCATGCTCGAGAAACTTGAACTCTTTTTCCCCCCCATAGAAAAGCACTGGGCCATATTTGAGGGGGGAAACTTATTTCTCTGGAAACCCATTCCAGACTGGCCCATTTTCTAACACAAGTCTGTCTTTTTACCAGTTTTCCCCACGTGCCAAGTTTCATCCCATTCTGTTAATTTTTTGGGAGGGGGAGGGGAATTGGCTTGCCATTCTCAGTATCTTTTGTAGAATTCACTTCTTTGGGGATTGGAAAGAATAGAAACATATGACCTCACACAGTTCCTAAGGATAATAACCTGAAAAACATTAATTACAGCTTTAAAATTACTGAGCTTGCCTAACATTGGATTGACATCTAAGTGTTACTAATGACCTTTGTGAAAAAGATCTAACAAAGTTGGGGAGAGAATGGAGCCCAAGGGGGTGCCTCAAGTCAGAGTAAGAGAGGCATAATGTTTAGTTTGTCATCAATGGAGGAGTACCTACTGAGGAACAGTTGAAAAAAAACAGCTAAGTATAATATGAGCAATAGCATTTTTTAAAATGGGATCTTACCTTCAATTGGGAGAATGATCGTACAGCTGCTTCAGAATCTCTTGTTAGTGTTATTCTCAAGGTGGACCTAGTGAATTTGTTTTAAGGGTGCTTCCAACCACAATAATTAAGGTGTAAATTATCTGTGTCTGTATCATTAGTAGCATTTTTATATATGCTACAGTTGTGTTCCGATACTAGGTAGCATAATGCTTATTTGAATTAAGATCACAGGTGCTTGTGTACCTTATTCACTTCCCTGATTCAAGGAAGTTGTGGAGTATAAATATGAGGACATTTCCTACCTTCTAGACTCCAGAGGAAAGGAGGATGTTTTCCATCTCCAAGACCCTTTTTTTCAGTGGCTTCGTCTCTCCTTTCACAGCACTCACTCTTCACTTGGCCAGAGAATCTGCAGTCCAGTACAGGTTTTGGTTTGATCAAAAATTAAATCCTTATTGTGTGATAAACCTTGAAGTTGGAAAAGATATTGTTCAGATTACATAAAGTGAATTTAACGCAATGGATAAAATTTGGCCTTTTTGACAAAACCGGTAAAAAGGCACATTTGGGCCATTTTACTAAACCATATTAAGTGCTAAGGCACTTCTAATGTGGAGAAAAAAAGCTTACTGCAAAACACATTAAAGCATTTTGCGCTATTTTACCTGTCTGTGTGCGCTTACTCATACATTAGCCATTTTTTAAATCTTTTTTTGCTGGAAGCATGTAATGGATGGAAAATGCCATAATTAATAAAGGCAACAGGCTTATAGATAAAGTTGATTAAAGTTTTAAGGATGGAGAATGTGCATAGAAGTTGTTGTTAACAGGCTATAGTGGAAAATTGGAGGAGGCTTGAGAAAGACCACATACCAACAATAAAGTGTTTTTCTATGCTGCAGAAGCTTAAACTACTTCTCTCAAATGGCAGAGCTTATTCTTCTGGAACCTCCAGTTTGATCTGGCCCTTTTTAACTTAATGAGGCCATTTTACTAAACTGTGTTAGAACATGGGCTTAGTACATTTTAACGAGAGACTTTCCTATGCGCTGTCAGTTTTAACATGGCAACATTTAAATACTAGCTGATTAACAACTTCTTTGGAGTAAAAAAGAAAACCGAAAGAGATCTCAATTAGAGCGCAGACAACAGTGGGAAATTGGAGAAAGCTTGAGAAAGCCCAGGGAACTGAAAGAGTTATCAAAGATAATCTTTGATGACTCTTTCAGTTCCCTGGGCTTTCTCAAGCTTTCTCCAATTTCCCACTGTTGTCTGCGCTCTAATTGAGATCTCTTTCGGTTTTCTTTTTTACTCGAAAGAAGTTGTTAATCAGCTAGTATTCACTAACCCCCATGTTTACTAAGCCGCTCAGCAATGCCGACAGCCCATTCAAAGTGAATTGGCTGTGTCGGCATTAGCACACAGCAGCCGCTAGCTCGGCTTAGTAAACAAGGGGGTAACTAGTTAACGCAGAGTGACTCTAGGAGCACTTAGTTCCTCCTAAATAGGAGGTGGTAAGTGCTCCTCTGTTAACTTTTTTTTTAGTTAACACACGCTAATGTGAACATTAGCACCCAACCTGAAAAAATAATAGAAATATACCTAAAATGTTGCCATGTTAAAACTGACAGCGCATAGGAAAGTCTCTCGTTAAAATGTACTAAGCCCATGTTCTAACACAGTTTAGTAAAATGGCCTCATTAAGTTAAAAAGGGCCAGATCAAACTGGAGGTTCCAGAAGAATAAGCTCTGCCATTTTAGAGAAGTAGTTTAAGCTTCTGCAGCATAGAAAAATAGATATGAACTATAGCAGTTGGAGACTTCCTCCTTTCAGATTGTCTCTCATCCTCCCTCCAAAATAAACTACCCTCCTCAAGAACTCCTATATCCTCAAATACCTCCACCCCTAAAAATAACCCCCCAAAACTGCCCTTACCTACTCCTGCCTCACATAACTATCCCCCACAAATATGCTCCCACCCCATACTACCCCATCCTCCTTGCTGCAACTAGCCCTTGCACTATACCCCCACAAAAATGGCCTAATCCCCCCCCCCAAATAACACCACAACCAGAAACTACTCCCTTCCCAGTGCATTCAACTAACTTCCCTCCACAGAACTACCCCCTGCAACTAATCCCTCACAACCATGCTCTATTCCTGTTCCCCAGAACGTCCCCAACTAATCCCCATGACTATGCCCCCACCCTCCAAAACTACTCTTCCACTCCACACAACTGCCTCCATTCTCCAGAACCCCCCACTTCCTTAACCCCTCCCCCCATCAATTATGCTTTTACCTTCCAAAACTATCCCTGCAGCTAACACCATCTCTTGGCTACCCTCCTCCAATACTACTCCCCCATAATTACCCTTCCAACTACCCTCACCCCGCAAAACTATATTTCTCTGAGGACAAGCAGGCTGGACATCACCACGCATGGGTCGTCGTCCACGACGGCCCAGGAGCTCCGGTAACAAAAAAGTTCTAGAAGCAGCGCGATGGGCGCGGGGACCACGCATCGCGCATGCGTTAGTGACTTCCCGCCCGCGCGCTTCCCTCAGTTTCCTTTTTTCCGCTTCGCAAAGAGGGGTTGTTTTTCTGCCGCTCCTCGCGTTTGGCCCAGGAGATGTTTTAGCGTCGCGTTTACACACTCCGGTTTTCTTTTTTTCTTAATTTATTTTAATTTTCTTCTTAGTTAAAAAAAAAAAAGAA
Source organism: Microcaecilia unicolor (assembly GCF_901765095.1). Lineage (NCBI taxonomy): Eukaryota > Metazoa > Chordata > Amphibia > Gymnophiona > Siphonopidae > Microcaecilia > Microcaecilia unicolor. Next base: position 71,401,140 of record NC_044040.1, read on the forward strand.
ATAGAAACACCCTTAGTTTCGTAGTTTTTTCCTTCTTGTAGTAGGTTTCATTTCTCCCTTTGGTGGCGGTCGAGTTCCTTCCCCTTTTGTGCCTTCTCTTCGGCACCATTGAGCCATTTGATTTTTCGTCCGCTATTTTTCCTCCCATGTCATCGAGGACTCCCAGCAGCTTCAAATGCTGTTCCCGCTGCAACCGGGCCATCTCGTCGACCGATCCTCACGCTTGGTGTCTCCAGTGCCTCGGTCCCGACCATTTACCTGCTTCGTGTAAGCTTTGTAAATGAAAAAGCGGACCCAGGTGTCTCGAGAGGCTCAGCGTGAGAAGCTTTTTCCAGATCGGTCCGGACCTTCGACGTTGGCATCGACATCGGTACCGAGGGAAGCGGCATCAAGAGTCCAGGTAATGGCTGCCAAGACACCTGTAACCATGGGAGCAGCAAGGCATTTAGTGGGTCTCCACCCATCTCGAGGCCTACTGCTTTGCAGGCCCCCCGGGACCGTTCTGATTCGGACCCGGCCCCGAAGAGGCGTGAGGGTTCCACATCCTCTTCATCGGTACCGAGGAGTGTCGATGACGGGCGTCGAGCGAAGGCTAAGAAGCGTCGCCATCGATCTCCCACCTGTCACTGTACCGAGAGCTCCGGGGAGCCGAGGGAGTCGGCACCGGGAGAACTGCTCACACTCCATTCAGGAGGTGCCGACGTGTCGGCCGTCTGGCAGCCAGGTACCGGCTCTCGAACCTCATCTGATTCTGGCACCGGTTCCTGCACCGGCCCTCCAGCTTGTTCCGAAGGCAGCCCTCGGTGAGTGTCTCCGGGCTATGCTTCTAGGTCTTTTGGAAGGGATCATCCATCCTTCTGCCTCGGTACCGCAGGTGCTTGCGCCTACGGTGCTTACTGCTGAGACGGCGCCTGGCCCATCTCCTGTGTGGAGGTCTCCACCCTCGGTACCACTTGTGGTGCCTGAGCCGGTTGCCACCCGGGTGGACTCTCCCTCGACATCAGTGGAGGAAACTTCGCCGGAGTCCAGGCAGGGCTCCACTTCTCGACGCCCTTCACGAGGACATCGCTCCTCCAGGTCGAGGCAGGATCGGGTTCGGGCTGCTCTTCGTGAGCTATTGTCCGATACCGAACAGGAGCACTCATGGAGTGAAGGGGAAGACTCCAGATATTTTTGGGAGAAAGATTCTCAGGGGCTTCCATCTGATCCCACTACACCTATTGAGGTTAGACAATCTCCACCTGAGTGTTTCTCCTTCTCATCCTTTGTGAGGGAAATGTCTAGGGACATTCCTTTTCCCATGGAGGCTGTGGATGAGCCCAGGGCCGAGATGTTTGAGGTCCTAGATTATCCTTCTCCACCAAAAGAGGTTGCAACGGCCCCCCTGCACAGTACACTCATGGAAGTGATGTTGCGGAATTGGTCTTGCCCTCTATCTAATTCAGTTGTCAACAAGAAGTCCAAGTCCCAGTACAGAGTCCATGGTGAGCCTGTGATGGTGAAGGCCCAACTTCCTCACGATTCCATGGTGGTGGACTCTGCCCTCAGAAGATCCAAGACTACTAGGGACTATGCTTCGGCGCCCCCGGGCAGAGAGTCTAGAACCTTGGATTCTTTTGGGAGGCGTACGTATCAGGCCGGAATGCTCGCCGCCAAGATTCAAACATACCAGCTGTACACCAGCATCCACTTACGGAACTCGATAAAGCAACTGTCCAGTTTAATTGAAGCTCTTCCTCCTGAGCTTGCTGAACCTTTTCACCAGTTGGTCAGGCAGCAGAAGGCATGTCGCAAATTCCTGGCCAGGGGAGCTTTTGATTCTTTTGACTCTGCATCCCGGGCAGCTGCTCAAGGTATCATGATGCGCAGACTCTCCTGGCTGCGTGTCTCGGACCTGGATCAGAAGACCCAGCACCGTATGGCGGATGTTCGTTGCCGGGGGGACAATCTTTTTGGAGAGAAGGTTGAGGACATGGTTGATTCCCTCAAAAAGCATCATGATGCTATGGATTCTCTCGCGCGCAAGACGCCTTCTGCTACTACCTCCTTCTCTAGGAGGTTTTTTGGAGGGAGGCGGAGTGCTCCCTATTACTCTGGCAGGCGTAGGTACACTCCTACTTCCAGACAGCCTGTTCAGGCTCGGCCCCAGCAACCCCGCTCTCATCAGCGGCGTGCACCTCAGGCTCCTGCGGCTCCTCAGCAAAAGCAGGGGACGGGCTCCAGAGAAGCATAGCCGACATCAAGGTATCGGTGCCGGACGATCTTCCTGTCGGAGGGAGGCTTGTATTTTTTCACCAAAGGTGGCCTCTGATAACCTCTGACAGGTGGGTTCTTCAAATAGTCCGGTCCGGATACGCTCTTAATCTGGAATCAACACCTCCAAATTGTCCACTGGGAGCTCAATCCTTCAGTTGCCACCACAAGCAGGTACTTGCAGAGGAACTCTCCGCCCTTCTCAGTACCAATGCGGTCGAGCCCATTCCACCCGGGCAAGAAGGGCTGGTATTCTATTTCAGGTACTTCCTTGTGGAAAAGAAGACGGGGGATGCGTCTCATCCTAGACCTAAGGGGCCTGAACAAATTCCTGGTCCGAGAAAAGTTCAGGATGCTTTCCCTAGGCACCCTTCTCCCCATGATTCAGGAAAACGACTGGCTATGCTCTCTGGACTTGAAGGACGCCTACACTCACATCTCGGTACTTCCAGCTCACAGGTAGTACCTCAGATTTCGCTTGGGAACTCAGCATTTTCAGTACTGCGTGCTGCCCTTTGGTCTTACATCTGCGCCCAGGGTATTCACAAAATGCTTGGCAGTTGTCGCAGCATCGCATGCGCAGACTGGGGGTTCATGTGTTCCCTTACCTCGACGATTGGCTGGTGAAGAACACCTCGGAGGCAGGAGCTCTGCAATCCATGCGGTTCACTATCCAACTGCTGGAACTTCTATGGTTTGTCATCAATTATCCCAAGTCCCATCTGGTTACTGTTTATAGGAGCTCTGTTGAACACACAGACGTCTGGAGCCTATCTACCCCATGCGAGGGCAGACAACCTTCTGTCTCTAGTGTCCTTGACTCGAGCGTCGCAACAGATCACAGCTCGGCAGATGTTGAGACTTCTCGGCCATGTGGCCTCCACAGTTCATGTGACTCCCATGGCACGACTACACATGAGATCAGCTCAGTGGACCCTAGCTTCCCAGTGGTGTCAGGCTACGGGGGATCTAGAGGATGTCATCCATCTTTCCACCGAATTTTGCAATTCCCTTCTCTTGTGGACCATTCGTTCCAATCTGGTCTTGGGACGCCCATTCCAAATTCCTCAGCCACAAAAGGTGCTGACAACAGATGCATCCCTTCTAGGGTGGGGGGCTCATGTCGATGGGCTTCACACTCAAGGAGTTTGGTCCTTCCAGGAAACGCATCTTCAGATCAACCTCTTGGAAGTACGAGCGATCTGGAATGCACTGAAGACTTTCAAAGATCGGCTGTCCAATCAAATTATTTTAATTCAGATGGACAATCAGGTTGCCATGTATTACACCAACAAGCAGGGGGCACCGGATCTCGCCCTCTGTGTCAGGAAGCCATCAGGATGTGGCTTTGGGCTCGCCAGCACGGCATGCTTCTCCAAGCCACATACCTGGCAGGCATAAACAACAGTCTGGCCGACAGGTTGCGCAGGATAATGCAACCTCACGAGTAGTCTTTGAACGTGGACGTTGTCCGCAAGATCTTCCGAGCGTGGGGCACCCCCTCTGTGGATCATTTTGCCACTCGGTACAATCACAAAGTCCCTCAATTCTGTTCCAGGCTTCAGGCCCACGACAGGCTGGCGTCGGATGCCTTTCTCCTTCATTGGGGGAGGGGTCTCATGTACGCGTATCCTCCCATTCCTTTAGTAGGGAAGACTCTGCTGAAATTCAAACAAGACCGCGGAACCATGATTCTGATAGCACCATTCTGGCCCCGTCAGATATGGTTACCTCTTCTTCTGGACTTGTCGTCAGAAGAACCGTGGAGATTGGACTGTTTTCCGACCCTCATCACTCAGCATCAGGGGTCGCTTCTACATCCCAACCTCCAGTCTCTGGCTCTCACAGCCTGGATGTTGAGAGCTTAGAAGTTGCCTCTTTAGGCCTCTCAGAGGGTGTCTCCCGAGTCTTGCTTGCTTCCAGGAAAGATTCCACGAAAAGGAGTTATGGTTTTAAATGGAGGAGGTTTGCCGTCTGGTGTGACAGCAAGGCCCTAGACCCTTTCTCGTGTCCTACACGGACCCTGCTTGAATACCTTCTACACTTAGAGTCTGGTCTTAAGACTAACTCAGTAAGAGTTCACCTGAGTGCAATCAGTGTTTATCATCACCGGGTAGAAGGTCAGCCGATCTCTGGACAGCCTTTAGTTGTTCAATTTATGAGAGGTTTACTTTTGTCAAAGCCCCCTGTCAAACCTCCACCAGTGTCATGGGATCTCAACGTCATTCTCACCCAGCTGATGAAGCCTCCTTTTGAGCCACTGAATTCCTGCCATCTGAAGTACTTGACCTGGAAGGTCATTTTCTTAGTGGCTGTTACTTCAGCTCGTAGGGTCAGTGAGCTCCAAGCCCTAGTGGTTCATGCTCCCTACATTAAATTTCATCATAACAGGGTAGTTCTCCGCACTCATCCTAAGTTCCTGCCGAAGGTGGTGTTGGAGTTCCATCTGAACCAGTCAATTGTCTTTCCAACATTTTTTCCCCGACCTGGTGAGGACATGTTACATACCTTGGACTGTAAGAGAGCATTGGCCTTTTACGTGGAGCGGACGAAGCCCTACAAGACAGTCCGCCCGGTTGTTTGTTTCGTTTGATCCCAACAGGATGGGGGTTGCCATCGGAACACGCACAATATCCAATTGGCTAGCAGATTGCATTTCCTTCACTTATGCCCAAGCCGGGCTGACATTGGAGGGCCATGTCACGGCTCATAATGTTAGAGCCATGGCTGCATCAGTGGCTCACTTAAAGTCAGCTTCCATTGAAGAGATTTGCAAGGCTGCGACGTGGTCATCTGTCCACACATTCACATCTCACTACTGCCTTCAGCAGGCTACCCGACGCGACAGTCGGTTTGGGCAGTTGGTGCTACAGAATCTGTTTGGGGTTTAGAATCCAACTCCACCCTCCTAGGCCCATTTCTGTTCTGTTCCAGGCTGCACTCTCACTTAGTTGTGTTTGTTTTCAGGTCAATCTAAGTTATGTCCTCGCCATTGCGAGGCCCAGTTGACCACTGTTCATTGTTTTGAGTGAGCCTGGGTGCTAGGGGTACCCCATGCGTGGTGATGTCCAGCCTGCTGTCCTCGGAGAATACCTGCTACAGGTAAGTATCTTCATTTTCTCCGAGGACAAGCAGGCTGGACATCACCACAACCCTCCCTCCTCCCCTTAGAAGTTGTTCTGTTCTAGTTTTGCTTGTTATATAACTGAGGGAAGCACGCGGGTGGGAAGTCGCATGCGCGATGCGTGGTCCCTGTGCCCGTCGCACTGCTTGTAGAACTTTTTTGTTAAATTCCGGAGCTCCTGGTCCATTGCGGATGACGACCCATGTGTGGTGATGTCCAGCCTGCTGTCCTCGGAGAATACCTGGTACAGGTAAGTATCTTCATTTTCCCAAAAATAGACCACCCCTGATCTACCTTTCACCCCACCACTGCCCTCACCCCTTCCTTCCAGGTCCTCCCCCACCCCCCAATTTACCACTGTCTCCCCTTTCTTCTTTAAGTCAAGGATATCAACAGAGGCCACGCACAGCCCCACACACACTGGAAACAATTCCATACCATTCACTGCACGCTTTCCCCTTTATATGCAGGATGACATCACCTGACCATGACTCTTACCATGGTGTTCCAATAGGCATGACCGTGCTGCTACATTAGAATGTGATTATTTCTAAAATCTTTTATTTGGCAAATCTGGTCAAGGTCATCGCTGGCAAATACTGAGACTATACACAGTGGTCAACCCAGTAGTTGTATGGGGCTTCTCTTAGTGGCCGTTGCTAATACAGAAACTGGTGTTACTCGGATTAGAATCCATGAAGCAAAGCAGGCAGGTTTGGGGTTTTTTTTGGCCCAACCTTGTGGAATTCCATCCACCCCCCCCCCCCCCCCCCCCCCCCGGTATACATATGGAGTTTCTTTTTGAAATTTAAAAAGGGGTTGAAACCTGGCTCTTTTAGCAGTCTTTCCCTGATTCAGTATACTAATTTGGGGCATGAGAGGGGCCTGCTGTTCTGTTTTTATTACTGGCTAATATCCTGGTAAATATTTTTTTGCCACTACATATTTCCCTTCTGAATTGTTGAGCTTTGTCAAAGATGTCTGTCCTTTAGTCATAAAGTTCTTTGAGTTGTACACCAAAGAAGATCAAGCTCTTTTAGTAACTCAGCTGCTGAAGATTTGAAGTCGGCCATTAAAAATTCATTTCTCAGGAAGGCAGCTCTTTTTCAATTCAAATTAAGTATTATATACCGCTAATATCCCCATTTTAGGGTTCAGTGCAGTTTACCGCAATTAGAATATATTAATTGGAGCATGACATGAAGAGCCTAGGTAGAAGACCTTGAGAGGAGAGAGAGACATGAGCTGGAGAGGGGAAATATGGTTAGGAAGACTCATGAGTGCAGTGCTGTGATGGAGATCACAAAGAGGTTTTTGGGAAGAGAAAAGTTTTTAGCTACCTGAAACTCATGTAGATATTGAGGCGTATTTTCAAAGCACTACACTTACAAAGTTTCATGAAAGGGCATTTTCAATATGACATCTAAGTCCAACTTTGGACGGTTTGCACAAAATTGTGCAAAACTTACAAAATCAAGCCATTGGGATATAGGAGGAGCTAGCATTTTTAGTTGCCTGATCCCCCAGACATCCTAGGAAAGCAATAGGACAACCTAGGATGTGGACTTCAATTACATGCTCCCTGGTACACATCTCACCGTTGCTCCCTTATCTTGTCTGCTGAGCCCCCCAAAAACCACTACCCCCAACTGTACACCACTATAATAGCCCTTATGGGTGAAGGGGGCACCTATATGTAGGTACAGTGGGTTTTTGGTGAGTTTTGGAGGTCTCACCATTTCCACCACAATTCTAACAAGTAGAGGAAGGTATGGGCCTGGGTTCACCTGTCTACAGTTCACTGCACCCCACTACTAGACTACTCCAAGGACCTGCATGCTGCTCTAATGGACCTGAGTATATAACATCTGAGGCTGGCATAGGGGCTGGTAAGTAATGTTTTTAATCACATTTGAAGGATGGGAGGAGTTTGGTGACCACTGGGGTAGTAAGGGGAAGGTCATCCCTTATTCCCTCCAGTGATCATCTGGTCATTTAGGGCACCCTCTTGTTCCTTATTCATTATAAAAACAGGTCTAGCTCAAAACATCCTAGTTTTACTCCTGTTTTCTTCCATTATGTTAGAAAATCATACAAGTGTTAGGAACGCGACGCGAACGTTTAGCAACCAGTTTCTTTCCGCGCATCTGTACAGTCGGGTTGTTCACCAACTGTACTGATTTCGCTCAAGAGACGGACTTTCCCTTGCTCTTCCTTCAGTAAATATAAGAAAAAACGATAGGGAAAACGGATATATATATATCTATATATATATATAGATATATATATATATAAATCCGTTTTCCCTATCGTTTTTTCTTAGTTTTTCTCATCTTTTTAAGTTTCCTTTATTTTTCGTCGCGGCCGATCTTTAGGCCGCTTGGCCGGGTCTTTTTCCCTCTTTTTGTGCCTTTTCCATTGGCACCATCGAGCCTTTTGATTTCGCCAACACTATTCTTCCGCCCATGTTATCGAAGACTCCCAGCGGCTTCAAGCGTTGTACTCACTGCAACTGGACCATCTCAAGCACCGACCCTCACGCGTGGTGTTTTCAGTGTCTTGGGCCCAACCATCTTCCAGCTTCTTGTAAACTGTGTAAGTTGATGAAGAAGAGGACCCAAGTGGCTCGAGAGGCTCAGCGTGAGAAACGTTTTGCTGAGCGGTACGATCCTTCAACATCGACTTCGACCTCAGTACCGAGGGCATCGGCATCGATGTCGAGGGAAGCAACGATGCCGAGAGTGCAGGTAATGGCTACCGAGAGACTGCATCAAACTGGGAGCAGCGAGGCATCAAGTGGGTCTCCACCCATCTCGAGGCCTACTGCTGTGCAGGCCCCCCGGGACCGACCTTAGTCGGACCCAGCCCCGAGGAGGCGTGAGGATTCCACGTCCTCTTCGGTACCGAGGAGTGTCGATGATGGGCGTCGAGTGAAGGCTAAGAAGCATCATCATCGATCTCCTTCCAGGCACGGTACCGAGAGCTACAGGGAGCCGAGGGAGTCGGCACCCGAGAAGCGTCGGTGCCGGGAGGACCGCTCACCCTCCATACAGGAGGTGCCGACGCGTCGGTCGTCTGGCAGCCTGGTACCGGCCCTCAAACCCCCTCAGATTCTGGCACCGACCCCCCAGCCTTTTCCGATGGAAGCACTTGATGAGCGCATCCGGGCCCTTCTTCCGGAGCTTCTATAAGGCTTGTTTCGCCAGTCTGCCTCGGTGTTGGGGTGCTTGCTCCTTCTGCACTGACTGTAGAGGAGGCATCTGGGCCATCACCTGCGAGGAGGTCTCCGTCTTTGGTACCGGCATCGGCTGCCACCCGGGTTGATTCCACCTCGACGTCAGTGGAGGAAGCTTCACCAGAGTCTAGGCAGGGATCAACTTCTCGACGCTCCCCACGAGGTCGTCGATCGTCAAAATCGAGGCAGACTCGGGTTCGGGCTGCTCTTAGGGAGCTCCTGTCCGATACCGAAGAGGAGCGCTCATGGGGTGAAGAGGAAGACCCCAGGTACTTTTCAGAGGAGGAAGTCTCTTCCCTCTGATCCTACTCCACCGATTGAAGTAAAGACATCTCTACCTGAGAGTCTAACTTTCTCATCTTTTGTGAGGGAAATGTCTAAGGACATTCCATTTCCCATGGAGGTTGTGGATGAGCCCAGGGCCGAGATGCTCAAGGTCCTGGATTATCCTTCTCCAGCTGCAGAGGTTGCAACGGCCCCCCTGCACAATCCACTCAGGGAAGTGCTGATGCGGAATTGGTCTTGCCCTCTTTCTAATCCAGTAGGCCCTAAGAAGTCCGAATCCCAGTACAGAGTCCATGGAGAACCTGTAATGGTGAAGGCCCAACTTCCTCACGATTCCATGGTGGTGGATTCTGCTCTCAGAAGAGCCAGGAGTACAAGAGACTATGCCTTGGTGCCCCCAGGCAAAGAGACTAGCACCTTGGATTCTTTTGGGAGGCGTACGTATCAGGCTGCAATGCTCGCCGCCAAGATCCAAACATACCAGCTCTACACGAGCATTCACTTACGGAACTCGGTGAGGCAACTGTCCAGTTTAGTTGAAGCACTTCCTGCGGAGCTTGCTGAACCTTTTCACCAGGTGGTCAGGCAGCAGAAGGCGTGTCGCAAATTCCTGTCCAGGGGGTCTTACGACACTTTTGAGTAGCTGCTCAAGGTATAGTGATGCGCAGACTCTCATGGCTGCATGTCTCTGACCTGGATCAGAAGACCCAGCAGCGAACGGCGGATGTTCCTTGCTGGGGGGATAATCTCTTTGGTGAGAAAGTAGAGGATATGGTTGATCAGATGAAAAAGCATCATGATGCCATAGATTCTCTCTCCCGCCGGACGTCTTCTGCTACTGCTTCCTCATCTAGGAGGTTTTTTGGAGGGAGGAGGAGTGCTTCCTATTCCTATAATAGGTTCCCGCCTCTTGGCAGCCGGTTCAGGCTCAGCCCCAGCATGCGCATTTTCATCAACGCCTTGCGCCTAAGGCCCCTAGGGCTCCTCAGCAAAAGCAAGGGATGGGCTTTTGACTGGCTCCAGTGCAGCATATCCGCAGTAAAAGTGTCCGTACCGGGCGACTTGCCTGTCGGGGGGAGGTTGATATTTTTTCACCAAAGGTGGCCTCTTATAACCTCCGACAAGTGGGTTCTTCAAATAGTCCGGTTAGGATACACACTCAATCTGGCATCCAAGCCTCCAAATTGCCCACCGGGAGCTCAATCCTTCAGCTCCCAGCACAAGCAGGTATTTGCAGAGGAACTCTCCACCCTTCTAAAGGCCAATGCGGTCAAACCCGTTCCAGCAGGGGAATGGCTGGGATTCTGTTCCAGGTACTTCCTTGTGCAAAAGAAAACAGGGGGGATGCGTCCCATCCTAGACCTAAGAGCCTTGAACAAATTCCTGGACCGAGAAATGTTCAGGATGGTTTCTCTGGACACCCTTCTTCCCATGATTCAGGAAAATGATTGGCTATGTTCTCTGGACTTAAAAGATGCCTACACTGGCATCTCGGTGCTCCCAACTCACAGGAAGTACCTTCGATTTTGGCTGGGAACTCAACACTTTCAGTACTGTGTACTGCCCTTTGGCCTAGCATCTGCGCCCAGGGTCTTCACAAAGTGCTTGGCAGTTTTCGCAGCATCGCTACGCAGACTGGGAGTGCATGTGTTCCCTTATCTCGACGATTGGCTGGTGAAGAACACTTTGGAAGCAGGGTCTCTACGATCCATGCAGATGAGTATTCAACTGCTGGAGCTACTGGGGTTTGTAATAAATTATCCCAAGTCCCTTCTTGTTCCAGTGCAGAAATTGGAGTTCATTGGAGCTCTGTTGGATACACGGACGTCTCGAGCTTATCTTCCCCGGGCAAGGGCAGACAATCTTCTGGCCCTAGTGTCCTTGACTCAAGCGTCTCAACAGATCACAGCTCGGCAGATGTTGAGACTTTTAGGGCACATGGCCTCCACAGTTCATGTGACTCCCATGGCACGCCTACATATGAGATCAGCTCAATGGAGCCTAGGTTGCCAGTGGTGCCAGGCCACAGGGAATAAAGAGGATGCAATCCATCTCTCCACCGATTTTTGCAGCTCCCTTCAGTGGTGGACCATTCGATCCAATCTGACCTTGGGACGTCCATTCCAAATTCCTCAGCCACAAAAAGTGCTGACGACGGATGCATCCCTCCTAGGGTGGAGAGCTCGTGTAGATGGACTTCACACTCAGGGAGTTTGGTCATTTCAAGCAAAACACCTTCAGATAAACCTGGAATTAAGAGCAATCTGGAACACTCTCAAGGCTTTCAGAGATCGGCTGTCCAATCAAATCATTTCAATTCAGACAGACAACCAGGTTGCCATGTATTACACCCACAAGCAGGGGGGCACTGGGTCTCGCCCTCTGTGTCAGCTTATTATTAAGTTTTATCATGGCCTACTAAGCTGCTATAATAGTCACATTTGGCATCTGTTATTTTCACTTTATAGAGACAAAAGGTGTGCTTCCAGTTAACTCTGTCGGTGGCTGATCTATTTCTCCATTGTTTTTCTAATTGCCAACATTCCAGTTTGTTTGGCTAGTTCTTCTGAGTACCAAGTAGAGTTTTTGATATCTTTTTGGTGGACAGGGGGGCAATTTTGTCTAGAACTGTATTCACGTTGGCATCCCAGAATGTTTTGACTGAATCTTGAGTTGGGTTCCATAAAGTGACAGCGTCCTTAAGCGTGGACCAGAAGGCAGATTCATTTATCCTCCCTCTGGTGACTATCAGTTTGCTGTGTTTGTGCTTGGTTGAGCATGATAGGCAGGTGTTAATGGTGAATTCCAGTTGGTAGTGATACGACTAGGGAATCGCTTGCCATTTGTATGAACCAATCAGATTTGCAGGGTAGGAGGTTACGAAGTCTAAGATATGGCCACACTCATGGGTTTCACCATTAGAGAATAGTTTGAGGTCGCTCATTTCCAGGAATGATTTAAAGCTGCTAACAGCAGCATCGGCATCATTCTCTAGGTGTAGGTTTAGATCACCCAGGATGATTATTTTAGAGAGTTGAGATAGAGTGGATGAAACAATCTCCATTAGTAAGTCTTTTTTTATTAGGGGCCCAGTGGTCGATACAAGAGGAGGAGGAGGCCAATCTGACCTGTAGCGTTCGAATCATTGAATTTGTATAACAAGCATTCCAGTTTGGGGGATTGGTAAGAGGCGATTTGCTCAGTGCAGAAAAGCTCTTACAAATGAGCGCCAGCCCCCCCCCCCCCCCCCTTTTGCCCTGCCTTGGCAATTTTAAGATATCATAGCCATGAAGTTTAATGTGGGGTAGGAGAGGGCTTTCAGCTTCTGTAAGTCAGGTCTTGGTGATAAAAAGGAAGCACTAATCTGAAGGTTCTAAGAGGTCTCTGAGAGAGTCTTGTTTCCCACAGATCTGGCATTGACACATATGGCAGGTACTGGAGTTAGGTCATTCTTATGTTGGGGAGTTGAATCGTGAATGGGGCCTTCTGAGAGAGAATGGGTCTTAGGAAGCTGAGAGTGATTGTGCAGAGATAGTTGGGTGTTGGGCTTGTTTGAGTGATCTCGGGCAGTGGGTCTGGTTGTGTTTTGGTGCTCTATGTCTGTGTCCTCTGGCCGGCGGCTAGTTCTGATGGATGATTTATGAGCTTTGGTTTCCTAATTAGGTTGTAAACCACTGGAATGTGGTAGAGCTCAGCATTATCTGATAAGTTACCTTTTACGTATCCTAGAATGGTTAGACATGTTAATAGGAGCCTCCACATAGTGATTGGTCTGTTGAGAACTGAGTAGAGTATAAGGTGTAATATGTGGGTCTTGAGAACTTGGACAGGGCTCTGTATCATGCAAAGAGCACTTTAAGATGTACTCACCTTCCGGAGAATTGAGTGGGAGACCGGGGCATGTCTTTGCTTGAGGGGATGTTGAGGGAGTAGCTGTATTCAAGGCCCAGGAAACATACATATAGGTTGCAGGACCTGTGCTCCTACTATCAACCCAACTCAGGGTCTTATAGTTGAGTAGGCTATTTTCCCTGTCCTACTCATTTGTGTTTTAACTGGTATGGAGCAGTGCTTCCATAGGGAGTGGTATCAAGTTGCACAGAGGTAAAGAACCTGTGGCATCTGATGTCCTGAGGAGGCGGAGCATCTGGCTGCAGTGTTCCCCTCACTTGCAGGGAGCTGCTCGGTGATGGGATGACCTTCCTCATGGAGGAGATGCTGCTCCTGGGTTGCTTGTAGCTGTGGAGAATCCCTTGGTGTCTGATGTTGTCCTGAGGGGGCAAAGCTTCCTCATACAGTGTTTCCCTCGTTTGCAGGGAGCTGCTCGGTGATGGTGGGCAGACAGGATGACATTTCTCATAGTGGAGCTACTTTTTCAATCTATGTCAAGGAAATGCTTTTTCAGCTATGGTGTGACGCTCTCAAATGACTTCTTTATTACCTTTGTAGCAGATAGGAATTCAGGACCTTTGCCACAGGTAATGGAACAGCCTTCTAGAAGGCCTGGGAGCCCTTTTGGTCTACACTGATGCCAATAACAAAAAGTTGAATCCTATGGTGTGCCTCATTTTGTCTTTGTTTAACATGTCCATGGTATTACTAAGGGGTGGAGGGGGGAGGATTTCTAGAAAACATTGGAAATCAAACTCCATGATGGTATGTTCATCTGATTGACTTCTTTGACTGGATGACGAAAGAACTGGATGAAGTACATGTGCTAGATGTAATCTATTTGGATTTCTGCAAAGCTTTTGATACGGTTCCTCACAGAAGATTGATGAGTAAGCTGAGAGGGCGAGGGCTGATTGATGAATAAGCTGAGAGGGCTGAACTTAGAACCCAAAGTGGTGAGCTGGATTGGAAACCAGACAGAGGGTGGTGGTAAATGAACTTCACTCAAAGGAAAGGAAAGTGAGTAGTGGAGTTCCTCAGGGGTCAGTGCTGGGGCCGATTCTGTTTGATATATTTGTGAGAGACATTGCTGAAGGGTTAGAAGGAAAAGATTGCCTTTTTGCAGATGACATGAAGATAGCTAGTAGAGTGAATAGCCTAGAGGGAGTAGACATCAAAGGGATCTCCAGATGTTGGAAGAATAGTCAAGAGTCTGTCTGTTAAAACTGAATGCGAAGAAGTGCAGAGTAATGCACTTCTGGTGCAGAAATCCAGAAGAAATGTACCAGATAGAAGGGGAGAGATTAGTAAGCTTGGCTCAGGAGACGGACCTTGGTGTGATGATGTCTGAGGATCTCAAGGGTGACAAAATAATGCGACAAGGCAGTGGCTGCGACCAGAAGGATGTTAGGCTGCATAGAGAGGGGCATAACCAGTAGAATAAAGGAGGTGTTTATGCCCCTGTACAAGTCATTGGTGAGGCGCCACTTCGCGTATTGTATCTTGCTAAAGATGTGAAAAGACTTCAAGCAGTTCAGAGAAAATGGTATGTAGGTTGCGACATACGAGGAGAGACTTGCTGACCTGAACATATATACCCTGGAGGAAAGGAGAAACCAGGGTGATATGATACAGACGTTCAAATATTTGAAAGGTATAAATCCGTAGACAAACATTTTCCAGAGACAGAAAGGTGGTAGAACTAGAGGACATGAATTGAGGTTGAAAGAGGACTGATGCAGCAATAATGTCAGAAAGTATTTTTTCACTGAGAGGGTGGTAGATACCTGGAATGCCCTTCTGCGGGAGGTGGTGGAAATGCAAATGGTAACGAAATTCAAAAATGCATGGGATAAACACAAAGGAATGGATGTTTAGAAGGAATGGATTCAAAGAGATTAGGTAACAACTTCTAATTGGGAAGGAAAGCCAATACTGGGCAAGACTTCTACAGTCTGTGTCCTGATTGTGGCTGAATAGATGGATGGGCTGCAGTGGAACTTTTCAGGGCCTTCGACAACTTTTGAAATTTGGAACAAGGACAGTGTAAGGCATACTTCTATGGTCTGTGTTCTGAAAATGGCAAGGACAAATCAAGATCAGGTATACATATGAAGTGTCATTTCATATCATATGTAATGAGTTTATCTTGTCCAGCAGATTGGGTGGACCATACAGGTCTGTATCTGCCGTCATCTACTATGTTACTATCTGCTCTTATATCCCATTTGCGCTTCAAAATGGATAACAGTAATATCAAGAGCCAGAACAGTCCTCTGGGAGGAAAATTTAAAAAGAGTTATAATTGAAATTCTCCGAAGACAAGCAGGCTGTCATATTTTCATGTGTGGGTAGACGCCGATCCATGTCGTCCAGTCCGGCATTTCTGCCCAAGTAAAAAAAAAAAAAAAAAAGCTTGTGAGGCGTCAGCCGCACTCCACTGTGCACTTTTCCCAACCGCTGCGAAAACATTGTCTTCTCAGTTTCTTTTTCTCCATGTGAAGAGAAACTGCATTCTTTAGAGTCTCTTCACTCATCCGGTTTTAAGTCCCTTTATTTTCTTAGGGGTTTTTTTTTTGCCCGTGTCTGTTTCTTTTATTTTTCAACGTGGGATGCCTTTAGACCCTGATTCTAGTCGGGAACCCCTTTTTTTGTGTGCCTTTGCCCCTTTTTCAAGCACCATGGATCCGTTTGATTTGGCCGGCGAGATCTTCCTGTCTATGTCCACGAAGACCCCCAGTGGCTTCAAGCGTTGTACTCAGTGCAACCAGACCATCTCGGGAAAGGACACCCATTCTTAGTGTCAGCAGTGTCTTGGACCCGACCATAGCCCTGCTAACTGTGTTGTCAGACTTTGTATGAAGAAGAGAACCCAGGTTTCCTGAGAGGCTCAACACGAAAAGATTTTTGCAGCCAGGTCCGGTTCCTTGACAGCATTGAGGTCAGAGTCGTCTGCATCGACGTTGAGTGTCGCATCAGGAGTATCGGTAGCCATGGATGCTTCAAGACCTCAGGACACTGGGAGCAGTTAGGCATCGAATGGGTCTCCACCTGTCTCAAGGCCTCCTGTGCAGGCCCACCAGGACCGTCCATCATCGGACCCGACCCCAAGGCAATGTGAGGATTCAGCGTCATCCATGTCGGCACCATCACCGATCACCCTTGATGCATGGTGCTGGGAGCTCCAGGGCGCCGAGGGACAAGGCATCTGCACCGAGAAGACCGTTCTCCCTCCATCCAAGAGGTGCTGATGCACCTGTATTGGCCCCAGTGGTTCTGGAACCTGTGCCTCAGCCGATGTCCCAGCTTTTCCCGATTTCAGCCCTCAATGAGCGCATCCGGGCCTTGCTCCCTGAGCTCCTGGATGGCCTCATGCAGTGATGTGCTACGGTATCAGGGGTGTGGCCTCCGACGCTGGCACCATATGTAGCACCGGTGTCCACTGCCACCCAGGCTGACACACCTCCAACATCGGTGGAGGAAGCTTCACCAGATTCGAGGCAGGAGCCAGTCTCTCGACACTGCTCTCGGGGACATGGTCCCATGGCATTGAGGCAGGCTCGGTCATCTCATGGAGAAATTTAATCTGACACCGAGGAGGAGCGCTCATGGAGGAGGATCCCAGATACTTTTCCTCCGATGAGTCTTATGGGATCCCTTCTGAGCCATCCCCACCATCTGAGAGGAGATGGTCTCCACCCGAGAGCCTCTCTTTCCCGTCTTTTGTGTGGGAAATAGCTGATGCTATTCCATTCCCTTTAGAAGTGGAGGATGAGCCCAGGGCCAAGATACTCGAGGTCCTGGACTATACCTCCCCTCCTAAGGAGGCTGTGATGGCTCCTCTTCACGAGGTACTCAAGGCAGTCCTCATTAGTAACTGGGAATCCCCTCTGTCGGTCCCTGTTGTCCACAAGAAGATCAACACCCAGTACCGGATCCACAGTGAGCCTGGGTTTGTGCAACCTCAGTTGCCTCACAACTCCATGGTTGTGGAATCTGCTGTCAAAAGAGCCAGGAGTACTAGGGACTATGCCTCTGCTCCCCCAGGCAGAAAAGCTTGAACCCTGGATTCTTTTGGGAGAAAGATGAACCATGCCTCTATGCTCATCTCCCACATTCAATCATACCAGCTGTTCACAAGCATGTGCTTGCTGAACTCGGTGAGGCACCTGTCTGACTTGGTCGATATGCTCCCTCTGGAACAGGCCAGACCTTTTCACCAGTTGGTCAAGCAGCAGAAGGCATGTCGAAAGTTCTTGGCCAGGGGCACTTGCAACACTTTTGATGTGGCATCCAGGATCTCTGCTCAGAGTATAGCAATGTGCAGACTCTCATGGCTGCATGTTTCTGACTTGGAACATTCAGTTCAGCAGAGGTTGGCAGGGGGATAATCTTTTTGTAGAGAAGATTGAGGAGGTCGCTGACCAGATCAAGAAACACAATGATACCATCTCTTCTCTCTCCTGACAGATGCCTTCTGCATCTACCTCCTCATCTAGGAGGTTTTTTGATGTTATGATTCTGCCGGTTTTGCTGAGGGGGAGGGGGGACGTCTCTTCTGATTGGCTGCCAGGGTTTGTGCTGACGTCAGGAGATAGTACTTTAACCTGCAGCTGGAGAGTCCCTCTGCTTTGGCGTTACTTACCTTGGTGGTAACTGGAAAGCCGGATAGTTTTCTCTCAGAACGTGCTCTGGGTTCTGACAAGGATCTGTGTTTGTGTTAGAGTTTTCGTTTCCTTCCCTCTGGGTTAGCTGCTGCTGGATGTGTATGTATGGAGCTCTGTAATCAGGGCCAGCTGCTCGTTTGTTAGTGGGGGCTGGGCGTTCAGCTTCCGTGGCTCTGGGCCTTATCTCCATTGTTTGTTTGTTTATATGATTTCTCTCCCCGGGTGCAGTGAGTAACCCTTTGTGTACTGTGAGTGCTGTGTCCCTGTCTCTTTCGGTATGTTGTTTAGTAGGGCTGTGCTTCCCCTCCGCGGGGAGTTTTCTCTCGGCTTCTTTGTTATAGGAGCTCTCTCTTTCTCCCTCGTATGCTGACCCTGCTAACTTAACCCTTTGTGTGCTGTATTTCTGCCTCTGTCTGCTGTGGGAGTAAGGCATAGGCTTTCTGTCTCCCTTTTTTGTGTCTGGTTCCTCTGGCTTCTGCCTGGGGGCTTCCTAACCCTGTTGGGAGTTGCTGTGTTAGTTCCCCTGTCCTGCGCTAGTCCCCTGGGTGGGTGTGGCCCGCTCTGGTTCTTTTGTTTCTCTCTCTGCCCTATTGCTGGTGTTCAGTGCGTGTCTGGCATCTTGGGGTACCGGGGGCCCTCTGGGTTCTTTCACCCCTCCCTGTGTGTGTCTGGGTTCCCGTTTGGCCGTGAGGCCCGCACGAGTGGCTCTGTGTGCGTGGGTTCCAGTTCGGCCGCGAGGCCCGCCTGTATGCCTATTTCCCTTCTTCCTGAGGGACAGCGGGGAGGGGTAGCTTAGGGGTATTGTGTAGCTGGGGTGGGTGGTGGTGGGTCGGTCTCCCCTTGGCCTGGGTCGGCGCCCTGCTGGCCTCGGCCAGGGCCCAAGGGCTCACGACCAACCCAACAGATTACATTTGGCAAGTCAAGGAGTGGTCCCTACTACTATTCTAGGTGTAGGTATACGCCCCCAGCTTGCCGGCCTGCTCAGGCTCATCCCCAGTGCACTCATTCTCGTCAACAGTGTGCGCCTAAGGCCCCTGCTGCTCCCCAGTCAAAGCAAGGTGCGAGCTTTTGACTTGCTCCAGCATAGCCGCTGTACAAGGATCTGTCCCGGATGGCTTGCTGGTCAGGGGGAGGTTAAAATTTTTTCACCAAAGGTGCCCTCTCATAATCTCCAATCATTGGGTTTTTTAACTAGTCTATCTCGGATACACCCTCAGTTGGCATTCCAAACCTCCAAATTGCCCACCGAGAGCTCATTCATACTCTCAGCACAAACAGGTACTTGCAGAGGAACACTCTGCCCTTCTGAAGGCCAATGCAGTCAAACCCGTTTCCCCAGGAGAAGAAAGGCAGGGATTCTAGTTCAGGTACTTCTTTGTGCAAAAGAAGACAGAGGGGATGCATCCCATTCTAGACCTAAGGGCCCTGAACAAGTTTTTAGTCTGAGAGAAGTTCAGGATGGTTTCCCTGGGCACCCTTCTCCCAGTGATTCAGGAAAACGATTGGCTATGCTCACGCATATACTCATATCCCAATACTTCCTACCCACTTAAAGTATCTTCGATTTTGGCTGGGAACACATCATTTTCAGTACCACATGTTGCCTTTTGGTCTCATGTTAGCTCACAGAGTTTTCACCGTGTCTAGCAGTAGCCGCAGCATTGCTACTCAGACTGGGAGTCCATGTGTTCCCATATCTCGACGATTGGTTGTTGAAGAGCACCTCGGAGGACAGTGCTCTGGAGTCCATGTGAATGACTATTCAAGTGCTAGAGCTACTAGGGTTTGTTTTAAACTACCCCAAGTCCCATCTAAACCTTGTCAAGAAATTGGAATTCATAGGAACCCTGCTCGACACACAGAAGGTTCAAGCTTATCTCCCGGAGGCCAGAGCAGACAATCTAGTCTTGCTGGCATCCAAGGTTCAAACCTCTCGGCATGTCACAGCTCAGCAGATGTTGAGATTGCTGGGCCACATGGCCTCCAGGGTTACGTGACGCCCATGGCACGTCTTCACATGAGACCAACTCAGTGGACACTAGCTTCTCAGTGGTATCAAGCCACGGGAAACCTGGAAGATGTCTTTCAAGTGTCCCCAGAGATTGTTCGCTCTCTTCAGTGGTCTACAATTTGATCCAGTTTGACTCTGGGACTTCCATTCCAAAGTAAAAGGTGCTGACGATGGATGCATCTCTCCTGGGATGGGGAGCTTATGTCGATGGGCTTTACACTCGAGGAACTTGGTCCCTCCGGGAAACGAATCTTCAGATGAACTTCCTGGAGCTTCGAGCAGTCTGGAACACTCTAAAGGCTTTCAGAGATCAGCTGTCCCATCAAATTATTCTCGTTCAAACAGACAATCAGGTTGCACTGTATTACATCTACCGGGGGGTACTGGATCACGCCCTCTGTGTCAGGAATCTGTCCAGATTTGGCATTTGGGCTCGCCTGCCACGTATCTGGTGGGCGCAAACAACTCCCTGGCTGACAGACTGAGCAGGATAATGCAACCGCATAAGTGGTCTCTCCACTTGGGCATGGCCTGCAAGATGTTACAAGCATGGGGCACCCCCTCGGTGGATCTTTTTGCCACTCAATTCAATCACAGGGTCCCTTAGTTCTGTTCCAGGCTTCAGGCCCACAACTAGTCCGATGCCTTTCTCCTTCATTGGGGGACAGGCCTTGTGTATGCGTATCCTCCCATACTTCTAGTAGGAAAGACTTTGTTGAAATTCAAGCAAGACCGCAGAACCATTATTCTGATTGAACCATACTGGCCGCGTCAATATGGTTCCCTCTTCTTCTGGAATTGTCCTCCGAAGAACCATGGAGATTGGAGTGTTTTCTGACCCTCATTACCCAGAACAAGGGGTCGATTCTACATCTCAACCTCCAGTCTCTGGCTCTCACAGTCCTGGATGTTAAGAGCCTAGAATTCGCTTCCTTGGGTCTTTCATAGGACATCTCCCGGGTCTTGCTGGCTTCCAGGAAAGATTCTACTAAGAGGTGTTATTCTTTTAAATGGAGGAGGTTTGCTGTCTGGTGTGACAGCAAGGCCATAGATCTCCTTTCTTGTCCTACACAGACCCTACTTGAATACCTTCTACACCCAGAGTCTGGTCTTAAGACTAACTCCATAAGGGTCCACCAGCGTGTAGAAGGTAAGCCTATCTCTGGACAGCCTTTAGTTGTTCCCTTAATGAGAGGTTTGCTTTTGTCAAAGCCTCCTGTCAAACCTCCACCAGCGTCATGAGATCACAACTTCGTTCTCACCCAGCTGCGGAAAGCTCCTTTTGAGCCACTGAATTCCTGCCATCTGAAGTACTTGACCTTGAAGGTCATTTTCTTTATAGCTGTTACTTCAGCTCATAGGGTCGGTGAGCTTCAAGCCTTAGTAGTGGATGCAACTTATACTAAGTTCCATCTCAACAGAGTAGTCCTTCGCACACACCCAAAGTTCCTGCTGAAGTTGGTGTCGGAGTTCTATATGAACCAGTCGTTGTCTTGCCAATATTCTTTCCCCAACCTCTTGCCCACCTTGGACTGCAAGAAAACATTGGCCTACTACATGGAGTGGACAAGGCCCCACAGACAGTCCGCCCAGCACGTGAGAGTATGACAGCCTGCTTGTCCTCGGAGAAAGCAGAGATACTTATCTGTAGCAGGTATTCTCCGAGGACAAGCAGGCTGCTTGTTCTCACGACTGGGTTGACGTCCACGGCAGCCCCCACCAACCGGAACAGAACTTCGCGGGCGGTCCCGCACGCAGGGCACGCCGACCGCGCATGAGCGACCGTCTTCCCGCCCGTGCGTGACCGTTCCCGCTCAGTCTTTCTTTTTCCGCGCTGGAGAGAGCCGCGTTCGTCTCTCTCTCTGTCAGCCCCGGAAACCGGATCGCGCTTTCGCCGCGAATTTTCTTTAATTTTCTTCTCTTTCGTTGATTCGTTGTTTTTTCCCTTTGGTTTAAAAAAAAATAAATAAAACAAACTTTGTTTTTCCCTCATCTCTTAGCGGGGATGTCGCGTTGCGGCCTTGTGGCCGCACGGTCAATTTGTTTTCGAGGTGTGAATTTTACCGCCACCATCGACGGCTTTGACTTCGCCGACGCGATTTTTCCGTCGATGTCCTCGAAGGTCCCGAGTGGATTTAAGAAGTGTGGTCGGTGCGGCCGGCATATCTCACAGACCGACAGTCACGCTTGGTGCCTCCAGTGCCTCGGGCCGGAGCACGATACCAAGTCATGTACTTTGTGTCTCGGTCTCCGGAAACGGACACAGGTAGCGAGGCAAGTTCTTCGGGACCGTCTTTTTGGAACTTGCGCCGGCCCCTCGACTTCGACGGCATCGGTATCGACGGCCGGTTCTTCGGTACCGGTATCGATGTCCACAAAATCGGCACCGACGGCATCGACCCCAGGAGCACAGGTCCCGTCGGCCCACCGGTCCTCCGGTGAAGGCAGGGGTGAGAAGCCGCGTGGGCAATCGGCCCTGGTCACTCCCTCTACCCATGGCCCTCAGGACTGAACCCTGTCGGACCCGATCCCTCGAGGCCGAGAGGGATCGACTTCCTCCTCGTCTGTTCCACCGAGCGCCGATGACGGGCACCGCAAAAAGGCGAAGAAGCACAGTCATCGGTCGCCCACGACGCATCCGGCTCCCGGCGCCAGGGAGGAGTCGACGCCGAGGAAGCGGCAGCGTCGAGAGGAGAGGTCCCCCTCTGTAGTAGAGGTACCGCCGCGGCAGGGTGCCAGCACTTCGGTGCAGTCTCCTGGACCCGAACAGCTTCCGGCACCGACACCTCTACCGGCCCCCTCGCCTTTCCCGACAGCGGGCCTGGACGAGTGCCTCCGAGCCATCCTTCCAGGAATCCTGGAAGGGCTGATGCGCCAGACTGTGCCGGCGCCAGGCGTGCTTGCGCCCTCGGCGCCGTTGATGGTGGCGCCGGCGTGCTCTAGCCCGGTGCCGAGGCCTTCGACGCTTGCGGCGCCGGTCTCGACCGCCACGCAGGTGGAGTCGATGTCGATGGAGGGAGCTTCATCCCCGCCGGCGCGGGAGTCCACCGCTCGACGACGACACCGAGGCCTCGGTGCCTCGATGTCGGGCCGGGCCCGGTTGAGGACTGAGCTGCATGAGCTCAAGTCTGACACCGAGGAAGAGGCCTCGTGGGGGGGAGGAGGAGGACCCCAGATATTTCTCCTCAGAGGAGTCTGTGGGCCTTCCCTCCGACCCCACTCCTTCACCAGAGAGGAAACTCTCCCCACCTGAGAGCCTCTCCTTTGCCTCCTTCGTCAGGGACATGTCTATTTGCATTCCCTTTCCTGTGGTCTCTATGGATGAGCCGAGGGCTGAGATGCTCGAGGTCCTCGACTATCCATCACCACCTAGAGAGTCCTCCACGGTGCCGTTGCACAATGTCCTCAAAGAGACACTGCTTCGGAACTGGCTGAGACCATTATCTAATCCCACCATCCCCAAGAAAGCAGAGTCCCAATACAGAATCCACTCGGACCCAGAGTTAATGCGGCCCCAATTGCCTCATGACTCGGCGGTCGTGGACTCTGCTCTCAAGAGGGCACGGAATTCGAGGGATACCGCCTCTGCGCCCCCGGGGCGGGAGTCTCGCACTCTGGACTCGTTTGGGAGGAAGACCTACCAATCTTCCATGCTCGTGACCCGCATCCAGTCTTACCAGCTCTACACGAGCATCCACATGCGGAATAATGTGAAGCAACTGGCGGACCTGGTCGACAAGCTCCCTCCGGAGCAGTCCAGGCCCTTTCAGGAGGTGGTCAGGCAGCTGAAGGCGTGCAGAAAGTTCTTGTCCAGGGGTATCTATGACACCTGTGATGTGGCATCTCGTGCTGCGGCCCAAGGTATAATGATGCGCAGGCTCTCATGGCTGCGTGCCTCTGACCTGGACAACCGCACCCAGCAGAGACTGGCCGACGTCCCTTGCCGGGGGGATAATACTTTTGGTGAGAAGGTCGAGCAGCTGGTGGACCAATTGCATCAGTGGGAAACCGCCCTCGACAAGCTCTCCCACCGGGCGCCTTCAGCATCCACCTCAGCAGGTGGACGTTTTTCCCGGGCCCGGCAGGCTGCGCCCTACGCCTTTAACAAGCGTAGGTACACCCAGCCGGCCCGAAGGCCTCGTCTGGCACAGGGACAGTCCCAGCGCGCTCGTTCTCGTCAACAGCGTGCGCCTAAGCAGCCCCCTGTGCCTCCACAGCAAAAGCCGGGGACAGGCTTTTGACTGGATCCATGGGAACATAGCCGCCCTCAAAGTGTCCGTACCGGACGATCTGCCGGTCGGGGGGAGGTTAAAATTTTTTTCACCAAAGGTGGCCTCTCATAACCTCCGACCAGTGGGTTCTCCAAATAGTGCGGTGCGGATACGCCCTAAATTTGGCCTCCCTTCCACCAAATTGTCCTCCGGGAGCTCAATCCTTCAGCTCCCATCACAAGCAGGTACTTGCAGAGGAACTCTCCGCCCTTCTCAGCGCCAATGCGGTTGAGCCCGTACCACCCGGGCAGGAAGGGCAGGGATTCTATTCCAGGTACTTCCTTGTGGAAAAGAAAACAGGGGGGATGCGCCCCATCCTAGACCTGAGAGGCCTGAACAAATTCCTGGTCAAAGAAAAGTTCAGGATGCTTTCCTTGGGCACCCTTCTGCCAATGATTCAGAAAAACGATTGGCTATGTTCCCTGGATTTAAAGGACGCATACACTCACATCCCGATACTGCCAGCTCACAGACAGTATCTCAGATTCCACCTGGGCACACGGCACTTTCAGTATTGTGTGCTGCCCTTTGGGCTCGCCTCTGCCCCACGGGTGTTTACAAAGTGCCTAGTGGTGGTAGCGTCGTATCTACGCAAGCTGGGAGTGCACGTGTTCCCATATCTCGATGATTGGCTGGTCAAGAACACCTCGGAGGCAGGAGCTCTCCGGTCCATGCAATGCACTATTCGCCTCCTGGAGCTGCTGGGGTTTGTGATAAACTACCCAAAGTCCCATCTCCAACCTGCCCAATCTCTGGAATTCATAGGAGCTCTGCTGAATACTCAGACGGCTCAGGCCTTCCTTCCAGAAGCGAGGGCCAGCAACCTCCTGTCCCTGGCTTCCCAGACCAGAGCGTCTCAGCAGATCACAGCTCGGCAGATGTTGAGACTTCTGGGTCATATGGCCTCCACAGTTCATGTGACTCCCATGGCTCGTCTTCACATGAGATCTGCTCAATGGACCCTAGCTTCCCAGTGGTTTCAAGCCACCGGGAATCTAGAAGATGTCATCCGCCTCTCCACCAGCTGCCGCAATTCACTGCACTGGTGGACCATTCGGACCAATTTGACCTTGGGGCGCCCATTCCAAATTCCACAGCCCACGAAGGTGCTAACGACGGATGTGTCTCTCCTGGGCTGGGGGGGCTCATGTCGATGGGCTTCACACCCAAGGACTGTGGTCCCTCCAGGAAAAGGATCTTCAGATCAACCTCCTGTAGCTCCGAGCGGTCTGGAACGCACTGAAGGCTTTCAGAGATCGGCTGTCCTGTCAAATTATCCAAATTCGGACAGACAACCAGGTTGCAATGTATTACATCAACAAGCAGGGAGGCACCGGATCTCGCCACCTGTGTCAGGAAGCCGTCGGGATGTGGCGTTGGGCCTGCCAGTTCGGCATGCTTCTCCAAGTCACATACCTGGCTGGCGTAAACAACAGTCTGGCCGACAGACTGAGCAGAGTCATGCAACCGCACGAGTGGTCGCTCCAAAAATCACTGCTGTGTTCTGTACCGTCTGTAGTCATTTCAGTAGACCCTTAGTATAGCCCAAGTAACCAGTGGCGTACCAAGGTGGGGGCGGTCCGCCCCGGGTGCACGCCTGTTGGCTGAGTCCGCTTGTTCCCTCCCTGCTGCTCCCTCTGCGTGGAACAGGTTACTTCCTGTTCCGGGGCAGAGGGAGCAGCAGGGAGGGAACGAGCGGACTCAGCCAACAGGCGCACGGCACCCCCCCCCCCCCCCAAGCAGGTAAAAATGCACCCGGGACAGAGGGGGTAATTTCGCCGGTGGGGGGGGGGCTGTGCCGCACCCGGGGGGGGCGCATCGGCGATCCGCCCCGGGTATCAGGCAGCCTAGGAACGCGACTGCAAGTAACCAAAATTACAGTAATCCAATTGCGAGAATAAGAGTGCCTGTACCAGGAATTGATCTTTCTCAAAGTAGTTTTAGATGCAGCGAAGTTTCCTCATCAGAAAAAAAATTTCTTTCTTTACTAGGGAGTATATTTGGGTTTCTATGGAAACTGAACTGTCAACTGAACACCAAAGATCTTTATCAGTGTGGACATCTTATATTCTACTTGATTAATACAAATAGAACTAGGAATAGAATCCAGTTTATTGTTGAAACACAGAAATTTTGTGTTGTCAGTATTGTTTTAGCGTATGGCTAAGCATCCATTCTCCTAGCAAATTTATACATTTATGAACCCTAGAAAGATCAATCTCTGTAGGAGAACTTGATAGAATAAGTACAGAAATATCATTTGCATAACTGCAACAAAAATCCATACCCCAGTGAGCGCAGAAATACATTAAACAATATGGGGGGAAAGAGGAGAACCCTGGAGAACTCCACAGTGATTATGCGATTTCAAGGAAAGGACACCATTCATCCTGACCCTATAAGACCTACTAATCAAAAAGCCATGAAACCTTTTCAGAACATTTCCAGCCATGCCTATTTCCTCTAAGATCTTCAAAAGAATAGTATGATGTACCAAATCAAAAGCGGAAGAAAGGTCAAATTGATGTAGTAAGATGCTCTTTTCTTCGCTCAGCAGTATCCCTTACATGATCCAATAATGAACTTATTACTGTTTCAGTACCGTCATACAGAAGAACAATAACCTCCACACAGGTCAAACAATGCAAACAGTCACAGCGAAGGAGACAAGATAGATGATGACAAAAAAAAACCTCTAATGGAAATAAAGTTCACATCAAGAGTTTATTTCTAAAACCTGGACTCAACACGAGTCGTGTTTCTGCCACTCCGGCCTGCCTCAAGAGTCCCTAGCTTTAATGGACAGCAAGTGCAGCTTACATAATAATGCAGCGGCTCTTTCAAAATTTGATACCATGAGGACAAGCCTAGCTGCTGTATTTTGGGCTGTTTGCAGCCATTTTAGGACACCCTCCAACATAGATGGAATTGCACTAATCGAATTGAGTTTAAACCAAGGATTGAGCTAGCAGTCTAAAGGCAGGTAAGAAATATGATCTGATTCTCCTCATCTTCCAAAGAGACCTGATGGATTTTTTTTTCACTACTGAGGAAACCTGAGGCTCGAACATAAGGTGACTGTCAGTTAATACACACAGTACCCTGTGTAATGTCTAAGGGGTAGGATGGTTTTTTTTTTTTTTTGGTATTGCCATACTAGGACAGACCCAAGGTCCTTTAAGCCCAGCATCCTGTTTCCAACAGTGGCCAATCCAGGTCACAAATACCTGGCAAGATCCCAAAACAGTACAATATGTTTTAGGAAGCCATCCAAACCTTTTTTTTTTTTTTTTTTTTTTTAATTTTTTGAAGTCTTTATTAATAGATAATACAAAACATCTGAAACATAGTACAATATGCAAGCCATAGTACATGTCATTTATGTAGGCCAAAGTATTCTCAAAAGTTCACGTTTATACAATACAAATCAAAGTGATTATTGCTCTATGTACCAAAAAGTAAGTAATTCTTATTGCATTGAAGTGTCAAATAAATTAGTCAGATTTATGGTTCCAAAACTTCACATTTTCAGAGTTTTCATTTATAATATTCTATTATTTACCCATCCCTCCCTCCCTGCCCCTCCCACCCACCCTTCCGGCACAACTTTAACAGAAACCTTAAATCAAATTATACATGAAGAAGAAAAGAATCCCAGATCTGATGCCATCTGCCTAATTGGTTATGCCTCTCTGCTAGAAGTCTTTCCATCTCGCAGGTGTATCTCAGTTTTTGGACCCATCTAGTGATAGGCGGAGTCATGGGCTGCTTCCAACATGCAGCAATTATAACTCTTGCGGCAGTTATGGCCTGTCCCACAAATATATGTTGGTTTCTGGAAAGGTTCACTGCTCCCCCAAAAAATAGAAAGAACATTGGGCTCCATGGCATTGGGCTGCCCGTCCATCCTTGTAACCTACTATGAATCGATCTCCAATAGGCCCTAACCTTCTTACAGGTCCACCATAGGTGGCCAGCTGTGCCACGTACCCCACAACCCCTCCAGCACAGCCCCGTCAATGTGGGGTAAATACGCTGAAGACGCTCAGGTGTCAAGTACCAACGATACAGCACCTTCACCGCATTCTCCCGGAAGGGCACATGAGACGACACCCTCACCACTGCCCGCTCCAACCTCTCCCATGTAGCTTCCTCCAGTTCCACACCCAGCTCCCTCTGCCAACTCTTCCTATGAACTGTATAGCTCGGGGATTGTCTATTAATAATGTGATACAGGCGAGAGACCAGCCCAGTAGTCGTAGGAGGACCTTCACAGATAAGCTCTATCGCTGTTTGTTCTCTGGCCATAACCTCCCGAACTGCCCTTGTCTTAAGAAAGGATGCCAATTGAAAATAGGCGTATCGATCAGATCCCACTATCGGGAATTTCTCAAGAGCTGCAGAGTAGGACAACAAATTCTCGCCATCAAATAAATGGCCCCATTGTCGTAGTCCCTCAGTGTACCATCTTGTGAATATTCCCCTTGTCGTACCTGGGTAAAACAAAGGATTATAGGCTATGGGTGACAGACGAGATAGTGTTGTGCGCCGGAGTGTGAACATGCTATCCCAGTTTGAAAGGGTAACATATATTGAAGGACATAATCCTGTTTCCAGGGACCTAAGTGAGCCCGGTATCCACATAAGGGCCCCCAAGGACCTATCACCTAGGGTATATTGTTCAAGCTGCACCCATTGCCTATCTGGGTAGTCCTGGAACCACTCCACTGCTGCGCGTGCCTGAACTGCTCTATAATACCAGGCCAAATTGGGTACTCCCAGCCCTCCCCTCGCCCTATCCTGATACAGAATCGTACGTGCTAAGCGTGGGCGTTTCCCTCCCCAGATAAAGCGCATTATACGATCTTGTAGCATTGATAGAAATCTACGTGGCATGTTGATTGGAAGGGCCTGAAACAAGTAGAGCAGGCGCGGTAAGACATTCATCTTTACTGCTGCTATTCGGCCAAACCACGAGAGGGTGATATCCCCCCATCTACCCAGATCCTCTGTAATTGCCTCTCCCAAACCTTTATAATTAGCCGAAAAGAGATCTGATAGATCTGCTGTCAAGTTAATCCCCAGGTAGCGAATGCTCTTAGCCGCCCATCTAAATGCGTAGGAAGTCCTCAATGACTCCATAAGCTCCGTCGGAAGGGTTATGTTTAAGACTTCAGATTTGGACATATTAACTTTAAATCCCGACACTATCGAATATTCCTCTATTTCCCGCAGGAGCCCAGGGAAAGTGGTCAGGGGGTTAGTAACAAATAACAGAACGTCATCTGCAAAAAGGGCTAATTTATGTGTTCTCCCACCCATGGTGAGTCCCGATATATTGGGGTCAGCTCTCAACCTGGTTGCAAACGGCTCCATTACCATTGCAAATAATAAAGGAGACAAAGGGCAGCCCTGTCTAGTGCCTCTATGTAAGGGTATCATCCCTGAGTTACCCCCATTGACACGAACACAGGCTTTAGGGGCGCTATAGAATGCTTGTATCCATCCACAAAACTGTGGTCCTATCCCAAAGGTCTCCATCACCTTATACATAAATGGCCAATGCACCCTATCAAAAGCCTTTTCGGCATCTAAGCTTAAGAGACAAAGGGGTTTCTTCATTCTCTTAGCCAAGTATATTAAATCGACCACTCGCCTAGTGTTGTCAGTTGCTTTTCTATAAGGGACAAATCCCACCTGATCAGGATGAATAACAGCTGGGAGCAAAGGTGCTAGACGGTTGGCCAGGACTTTAGCTAGAATTTTGACGTCAGCATTTAAGACAGATATAGGGCGAAAGGATCCACAATCCTTATGATCTTTATTAGGTTTGGGCAGTACTGCAATCCATGCTTCCAACATGCAGGTGGGCAAAGACTCTCCTTTCCCAATCAAATTAAATAAATCAGCCAACAGGGGGGCCAATTCAGGGGCATATTTCTTGTAAAATTCATTCGGGAAGCCATCTAAGCCTGGTGATTTACAGGAAGGTAAATGTTGAATGGCTTTTTGGACCTCAACCGGAGTTACCGGTGCATCTAGGGCTGCCCTCTGCTGGCTGGTTATAGAGGTCAGTTCACTCTCTGCCAAATAATCCAGGATAGCATTTTCAGGTGGATTGGTCTCCTGCGCGTATAGTTTCTGATAAAATTCACTAAAGCGTTTCCTTATGGTCTCAGAGGTGTTCAACAACTCTCCTTTCGAGTCCCTAATGTGAGGGACCGTTCGGTCCACTCTTTGCCTACGCAGCTTTATTGCCAGGAGTCTACCTGCCTTATTAGTAAACTCGTAGGATCGGACTTTATTTCTGGATTGTAACCAACTTAGCTGGTCAGAATAAATTGTATCCAGCTGGAGCCTCTGTCCACGCAGCTCCTCCAGAACAGAGGGGGAACCACCTGATTTATGCTGTGCCTCTAGGATCCTAATCCTGTCCAAGCACTGTGCCAGCTGGGCCCTCCGAACCCTCGCTCGCCTACTAGCTAACTGTATGAAGTACCCTCTTGAGACTGCCTTCATAGCATCCCATACCACGCTAAGGGGGGGGCCCGATTCCATGTTGAACTCCAAATACTCCTTCAGGACCTTCCTACACCCCTCTACAGCCTCCCCCTCCAGCAATAGGTCTGTGTTAAGTGTCCATCTTTGATCTTTGGCCTCAGCTCTGATACTCGACAAGGTTACCCAAACTGGGGCATGGTCTGAAAATGTAATGTTGCCAATTTCAGCTTTCGGGCCCCTCTCTGCTAGTGTAACGTCGAGGAAGATATGATCGATCCGGGAGTATGAGTTGTGTACAGGAGAAAAAAAAGTGTAGTCTTTGGTCGTCGTATGAGTTAATCTCCATACATCCAGGGTGCCCAGTGAACGGACCAAAGAGCCCAGTGCCACCGAGTCCCTAGACGTTGGATGTTGAGAGTTCCCAGATCTATCCAACCCGGGGTCCATAACCTCGTTGAAATCACCCCCCATAATCAAAGAACCCCGAATAAATGCAGCCAGAGTGTTTTTCACCTTAGTGTAAAAGGACCCCTGATGTTCATTAGGGGCGTAAATCGAAGCAAGCGTGAGATCCACCTGATCCAGGACAATTTGCAAAAGTAAAAAACGCCCTCCCGGGTCCCGCCTAATTTTCTTTACTTGGACTGATATTGTTTTGTGGAACAGAATTGCCACCCCACGTTTTTTGGAGTCATCAGCAGAGGAAGCGAAGAAGGAGCATGGGTATTCTGGATGAGCTAACAGCCTCTCATGTGCCCTACGGAGATGGGTCTCCTGCAACAATACAATGTGCGGCCTAAACATCTGCATCTCTTTGAAAAACTTCTGTCTTTTCTGAGGCATATTCAGCCCCTTGACATTATATGATAAGATTTTTAAGTCTGTATTCATGCCTGGGCTATTACATCAGCTTTCTCTCCCTCCAAGAGGGATCCATCCACTTCATGTCTTTGTTCTATCCAATACCAGTTGTGCTCCCTTCCCTCCCTAACCCTCCCTCCCCCTAGTGATGACCCTCCCCCTACCCATGTCCCCCCCATCCCCCCATGTCTAGCACCAACTAACGGGATCAAGTCCCAGTAGTGGGAAGCGAGGAAGTAACCCACCAGCATTCAGGCAACCCAGCCCCCCCTCCCCCCCCCCAAATACCTATGTCATCACCAATTTTTATGGACCCAGATTGAGCAACCTTAATTACCCATCTTCATGATTGGTCCCTGCCCATTGTTCATAACCTTAAATTTCCCCTCCTCTTAATATCTTGTAACTTATGCAACTTCATTCACAAGGAGCCTCACATCCTTAATTACCATTTCCTCCATTAACTATAATATTAAAGTTCACTTTTGCTAAAGGTAGCATTAATAAACAAGAAACAAAACATATTCAAACTTGAGACAAAGAGTAACACCAATAACTCTTTGCAACATTACCAGCCAGGATATCAATTTCAGCCATTTTTCTTCTGGTAAAGTTCAGGTTTCATCCACAGCCACTTTTCTTTTTGGAATATTTCTTTTAGGAGTGGCAGGAATCCTTTGCCACTTTTGAAGCTTTGTCTTCGTGGCTGGGGCCAAAGCGCCAGGCGGTTTATTAGTCTGTACCAGGCCTGCTCCATGCAGGGATTTCCAAGCTTCCATCATCGACGTCACTCTCATCTTGACCCCCTGAAGTGAGTACATCAAGGAAAAGGGGAAGCCCCATCTATATGTTATCTGTTCCTTGGCCAAAATGTCCAGAACTGGCTTCATGAGTCGTCTTTGCTGCAGAGTGAACTGTGATAAGTCTTGATAGACAGACACAGTGGCCCCACCAAATTCCAAGTTAGACTTTTTCCTGGCGCAGTTGAGCAATTGTTCCTTTGTTTCATACCTATGGAATCGGGTGATAATGTCCCGCGCTCTGTTTTCCTGCCGCTGACCCAGGGATCTATGTGCTCTGTCGATCTCAATCTTTACCCCTTCAGCGTCGGCCCCCAGCAAGCTGGCACACAGTGTCTGTACAATTTGAATAACATCCTCTGTTTCTCCACCCTCAGGAACTCCACGGAATCTCAGATTATTTCTCCTTCCCCTGTTTTCAAGATCATCAAGCTTATATGTTAGATCTATTTGTTTTTGATCTAAAGCTTGGAGATTGGTTTCGACTGAGTGTATGGATTCAGAGTGCTCATCCACCTTGGCTTCTACCTCCTCAACTCTGTTCCCCAGCTCACGGAGGTCAGAGCTCAACGACTCCATTCTTTCCAAAATCTCATCCCTCGATTTATTTATATCAGCTTGTATACCGCTTAGGATCTGGCGAAGTTCGCCTGAGATTCCTTTTTTAATATGCGGTTTCCGCGATTCCGCTAGTGAAAGCGCTGAGTCAGAGTCAGAAGGAGAGACCGGCGCCATTACCTCGTGGCGCTTCGCGGTTTTGGCCGGCCCGCCGTCAGCTGCCTTCTCCTGCACTTTAGCTCGCGCCGAAGTCGCTTTACTCATCTTAAATTCAATGAGGAGCAGCGGAGAACACTGCAGGCCGATCCAAACAGGTTGGTGATAGCTTTTTATAGCTGTTGTAGTTGTCGAGGAACGGGAGCTAGAACGCTAGGCAGCCATCAGCTTCGGTGACGTCACTTCCTCCGCACCTTTTTTTTTTTTTAACCCCGCTAAACTAACCACTTTTACTACATTCTCTGGCAACAAATTCCAGAGTTTAATTGTGCATTGAGTGAAGAAATATTTTCTCCCATTCATTTTAAATTTACTACTTTGTATCTTCATTTTGTGCCCCCTAAGCCTTGTATTTTTGGAAAAAGTAATCATTTTAAATTTACTACTTTGTAGCTTCATTTTGTGCCCCCTAAGCCTTGTATTTTTGGAAAAAATAATCATTTTAAATTTACTACTTTGTAGCTTCATTTTGTGCCCCCTAAGCCTTGTATTTTTGGAAAAAGTAAACAATTCACGTCTACCCGTTCTACTCCATTCATTTTATAGACCTCTATCATAGCTCCCCTCAGCCGTCTTTTCTCCAAGCTGAAGAGCCTTAGCTGCTTTAGCCTTTCCTCATAGGAAAGTCGTCCCATTCCCTTTATCATTTTCCCGTCCCCTTTATCATTTATCATTGTCAATGGTAAAGTTTATTAATACGGTATGGTCGAAGGGGTTGTTGCCCACAAAAGATTGTCTTAAATCTATTTAACTTAAATTTAAATTCGGAAGCCCAGGATTCCAACAAATCAAGACCAAGCCTAATCTTAGGGACCATTACTGGAAGACCAGTCTTTAAAGGGATATAGATTGTGACATCGTCCGCATAAATTAAAGTGCAGAACCCAGCTGCGTCCAGTCTTTTGCCTAACGGAGCCATCATAACATTGAACATATAGACGTGCAGTAATAGTTTCTTAACTTTATAAGCATGACCACTCTCTCAATTGTTTGCTTGAATGGATCCTGAAGTACTGAAACCGAATCTGCGAGTGAAATTGGCGGCTTGGTTTTGGTAGAAACTGCAACCATAAATGACACTAGCACACACACACACACTCTCTTCCTCCCTCACACCTGACCAAACATCCCTCTGCCAAACCAAGCCAACTCCCCTGTCTCCCCCCCCCCCCCCCCCCACCCTCCAGCAGCAGCCCCCCTCTCCATCTCCTTAGGCCTACCTTAGGAAGGTCTGGTGGTGTAGTGGAGTCTTCTTGGGCAGGAACAAGCCTCACTTGTTCCTGCCCAGTCTCGGCAGCCATTGCAATGGAGCAGCGGCACAAGGCAAGAATGAGTGGGAGAGTTCGCTCCTGCCCCCAAAGACTCCACTAGATCACCAGGCCTTCTTAAGGTAGGCCCGGGGATGGCCTACATGTTGGATGTGGGCGTGGGAAGGGGAAGAGTGAGTTTGAGGTTTCAGCCAAGTGGTGTGGTAGCCGTGTTTGTCCACTTTTAAAGGTGATAGAAATAAATCAAAACATATAAAAGAAAATAAGATACCTTTTTTATTGGACTAACTTTATACATTTTTTTATTAGCTTTTGAAGGTAACCCTTCTTCAGATTAGAAATAAGCAAATGTTAACAAACATCAGAATATATAGTCTCACAGGAAGAGGGTGAGGTGGGTTTGGTGAGAGACAGGGAGAGATGGATGGCTGATAAGAGTGACAAAGCAGTAGAATTTTATGGTTTATAGTGGGATAGAAAGCCCAGATCTTTGTTACATCCTGTCTGGTGGGTGTCAAACTATTTCATCATTTTAATTTCTATGGTCTTACCTTCCTGGATTGTCTTAAAATTTCCTTTTAGTATTATTATCCTATGATCATTGATGCAGTGTGATGATGGTTTGTAAAGTGCTTTCCCACAGAGGTGTCATCCTGTTTGGCATTGGAATATTTAATATTGTGTCTGTAAATTGAGCCTCTTCTTTAGCATCTGACTTGTTTCTCCAATAAAGCATTTTCAGCCGAAACCCAAACCCGGATTTCAGTCCTGTTTCTGTGCCGAAACAGAAATTTGGTTGGCCTCTAAAGTAATGCATATGCTATATCGCATCATACTATATGCTCTGAGTTTATCTTGTTGGGCACACTGGATGGACGTGTTGGGTTTTATCTGCCATCATCTATTATGTTACTGTGTTACTCTTGTACCCAGAAGGACGTATTTTGTGCCATTGTTCTAGTCTGTAGAAAAATATGATTTAGAATTCTACATTTTCAGTATTGAGAGATGTTTGTTGCAGGTAGTGCAGATGCACTGTTGCAGAGTCACAAAAGTGTTACTATAAGCTTATTTACTATATAGCGGAATTATTTGTGACTTGTTACTGTATCTATTAACCCACCTTTTTGCATTATGATATGAGTTCTTCAGAGAAAAGGTTTTAAGAAATGTGATCCACTTTTTTCAGCACTCAATGTATGCATTGTCATGTGAGTCAAGGCACTGTATAATACAAATTCAAGACGTATTCTCTGATAATGAAAAATTTTAATCAGTTGATCTTTTTGCTTGCAGTTTACAAACCTATCTTTTTCAAATTTTCTGCAGAGTGCACCTGTGACTCCGGCACCAGTAGTTCAAATACAGGGCCAGCAGGTCAGTTCTCAGCCCTCTCCATACACTGCACCAACTACAAGTCAGCTGGGAGAGCAAGTGAAAAGACCTGGACAGAACTTCATGTGCCTATGGCAGTCATGTAAAAAGTAAATGCTTTTTCTTAAAACATATTTTAGAAACCTATTTCCTGCCTAGCTCTGATAGAGGATAGGCTTTTCAAACTGCATTGTGGTTATAAGGTTGCACTTTACATTGATGAAACTGCTATAATTTATTGGCAATATTTAGATCTATTTAGAAAAGGAAAGTTATATTCCAGGGGAATTTGAAAATTTAATCTTGAACTGAAAATTCCTTGATCAGACTCTACCATTCTGGTCATACCTAGAGAACTCTCATTGGTACAGCACTTAGCTGACTCACTGGCAGGAAATCACTGCACAGCAGGAGGTGGGTTGGGCTCTGGATAGAGGGACAGAGACCACTTGCTTGTAGCATTCCATGTGCTGGACCTGAACCAAATTACTGCTAAGTAAATTCTGATTATTTTATTCTAACTTCTCTACTTTTTGGCTAGAGGTTTAGATACCTGATATTTTCTGTAATTTAAGGCTTATTTAATTTATTGCTTAATTAATTTGTCCTGTGAACCCTCTTTCCTTTCCTGCCTAGCTCTTATAGAGGATAGGCTTTTCAAACTGCATTGTGGTTATAAAGTTGCATTTTACATTGATGAAACTGCTATAATTTATTGGGAATATTTAGATCTATTTACAAAAAGAAAGTTATATTCCAGGGGAATTTTGAAAGTTTAATCTTGAACTGAAAATTCCTTGATCAGACTCTACCATTCTGGTCATACCTAGAGAACTCTCATTGATACAGCACTTAGCTGACTCACTGGAACTTATAGTCCCACCCACCCCAGGGTTTTCCACTCATTTATAGACAAACCAAAACCCATTAACTTTACTCCTCATTCATACACAGGCAATCTTACAGACTGTTCACCCCAACATAGTACACCTGTTCATACCCATTTCAACCAATCAGGATGACTTTTATTCTCTAACAATTGTGGTTCTTTAATTTCAAGGCCAATCATCTGGAGACTGAAGTCTTGTCCTATCTGTCTTCAGCTATCTAGTTTAAAACAGGAGCTCAGTAAAGTAAAGCAGGAATTGGATGCACTTAAAGCAGCTTCTAGGACTGCACAGAATCATACCAACTTCTCACCACTGCCTCAAAGAATAAAACCACCTACGAATAGATGGTTCACAGTAGGCTCAAGCAGACTTTGTTATGTGACACAAAAGCATCTGCCCTCACAAGTGTTGCCCCTACAGAATTCTTTTGCTCCATTACAGCACTGTGATGATCCTGAAAATAGAACTGAGGCAGAAGAGAAAGCAATGAAGTTGGAACAAAAGGATATGAAGGTACCCAAAGAGAAAAGACACCCCCAAATCACAAATGTTGAAGCACATACCAGGAAATGTAGATGGAAAGCGATGGCCACAAATTCTCGCAGTCTAAGCAATAAAGTTCATGACCTTCAAGCCCTGATGTTGGAGGCAGACAGATGTTGTTGCAATCACGGAGACGTGGCTCAATGGGTCCCATGAATGGGATGCAAACGTTCTAGGCTTTAATCTATTTAGGAAGGATAGAGAGGGTCGTAAAGCTGGAGGAGTAGCTCTATATGTGAGAAATGATATCACATCGACCGAAATGACAGGGACCTGTGTTTACAGACCTCCAACACAATTGGAAGAATTAGATAAAGATCTGATTGCAGATATTCAAAAGTTGGGAAACAAGAGAGAGGTGCTGTTGCTGGGAGATTTCAATCTGCCGGATGTAGATTGGAAGGTTCCATCTGCGGAATCAGAAAGAAGTAGAGAAATCGTGGATGCTTTCCAAAGTGCTCTGCTCAGACAAAGGGTGACGGAACCCATGAGGGAGGGAGCGATGCTGGATCTGGTGCTCACAAATGGGGATAGCGTGTCAAATGTCCGAGTGGGTGCCCACCTGGGCAGCAGTGACTATCAAACGGTTTGGTTTGATATGACAGCTGGAGTGGAGGACGGTCACTCAAAACTCAAAGTCCTGGATTTCAAGCATGCTGACTTTAGAAAATGGGGGAATACCTAAGGAAGGAGCTGATGGGCTGGGAGGACGTACAAGAAGTGGAAGGACAGTGGTCCAGGCTGAAAGAAGCTATAAATAGGGCCACAAATCTTTATGTAAGGAAAGTAAATAAAAGCAAGAGAAAAAGGAAACCAATATGGTTCTCCAAGCAAGTGACTGAGAAAATAAAGGCTAAAGAGTTGGCGTTCCAGAAATACAGAAAAACTGAAGAAGAGGAACACGGGGAGGAATACCAGATGAAACTGAAAGAAGCCAAGAGAGAGATACGTCTGGCGAAAGCGCAAGAGGAAGAACAAATGGCTAGAAATGTAAGGAGGGGTGACAAAATTTCTTAAGGTATATTAGTGAAAGGAGAATGACTAAAAAGGGAATTGTGAGACTAAAAGATACTGTGAACCGCTATGTAGATAATAATGAAGAAAAAGCAAATTTGCTAAATAGATACTTTTGTTCTGTTTTCACAGAAGAAAATTCTGGAAAAGGACCGCAATTGACTGGCAAAAGTACAAATGAGAATGGAGTGGATATAGCACCGTTCACTGAAGAGAAGTGTGTATGAACAACTTTAAAATCTAAAGGTGGACAAAGCCATGGGACCGGACGGGATCCACCCCAGGATATTGAGGGAGCTCAGAGAGGTTCTGGCGGGTCCTCTTAAAGATTTGTTTAATAAATCCTTGCAGACGGGAGAGGTTCCAAGGGATTGGAGAATGGCGGATGTGTTCTCTCTTCAAAAAAGTGATGATAGGGAAGAAGCTGGAAACTACAGGCCGGTAAGCCTCACTTCAGTTATTGGAAAAGTAGTGGAAGCGATGCTTAAGGAAAGGATAGTGAATTTCCTGGAAGCCAATAAGTTGCAAGAACCGAGACAACATGGTTTTACCAGAGGGAAATTGTGCCAAACGAATCTCATTGAGTTCTTTGATTGGGTGACCGGAGAATTGAATCAGGGATGAGCTATAGACATAATCTACTTAGATTTCAGCAAAGCTTTTGACACGGTTCCCCACAGGAGGCTCTTAAATAAACTGGACGGGCTGAAGATAGGACCCGAAGTGGTGAACTGGATTAGGAACTGGTTGACGGACAGACGCCAAAAGGTGGTGGTTAATGGAATTCGCTCGGATGAGGGAAAGGTGAGTAGTGGAGTGCCTCAGGGATCGGTGCTGGGGCCAATTCTGTTCAATATATTTGTGAGTGACATTGCCGAGAGATTAGAAGGTAAAGTTCACCTATTTGCGGTTGATACTAAGATCTGTAACAGAGTGGACACCCGGGAGGGAGTGGAAAACATGAAAAAGGATCTGAGGAAGCTAGAAGAATGGTCTAAGGTTTGGCAATTAAAATTCAATGCGAAGAAATGCAAAGTGATGCACTTAGGGAGTAGAAATCCACGGGAGACGTATGTGTTAGGCGGTGAGAGTCTGATAGGTACGAACGGGGAGAGGGATCTTGGGGTGATAGTATCTGAGGATCTGAAGGCGATGAAACAGTGTGGCAAGGCGGTGGCCGTAGCTAGGCTATATAGAGAGAGGTGTGACCAGCAGAAGAAAGGGGGTGTTGATGCCCCTGTATAAGTCATTGGTGAGGCCCCACCTGGAGTATTGTGTTCAGTTTTGGAGGCCGTATCTTGCTAAGGATGTAAAAAGAATTGAAGCGGTGCAAAGAAAAGCTACGAGAATGGTATGGGATTTGCGTTACAAGACGTATGAGGAGAGACTTGCTGACCTGAACATGTATACCCTGGAGGAAAGGAGAAACACTGGTGATATGATACAGGTGTTCAAATATTTGAAAGGTATTAATTCGCAAATGAACCTTTTCCAGAGATGGGAAGGCGGTAGAACTGAAATGAGATTGAAGGGGGGCAGACTCAAGAAAAATGTCAGGAAATATTTTTTCACGGAGAGAATGGTGGATGCTTGGCATGCCCACCCGCGGGAGGTGGTGGAGATGAAAACGATAACGGAATTCAAACATGCGTGGGATAAACATAAAGGAATCCAGTTCAGAAGGAATGGATCCTCAGGAGCTTAGCCGAGATTGGGTGGCAGAGCCGGTGGGGGGAGGCGGGGCTGGTGGTTTGGGAGGCGGGGCTAATTCTGGACAGACTTCTACGGTCTGTGCCCTGAAAAAGACAGATACAAATCAAGGTAAGGTATACACAAAAAGTAGCAGATATGCGTTATCTTGTTGGGCAGACTGGATGGACCGTGCAGGTCTTTTTCTACCATCATCAACTATGTTACTATGTTATTTGGAGCAAACCTCATTTAAGTTTAAAAAACTGAATATGGGAATATGATTAAACACGCGTACCATGTTGACTTATTTGAAACAGGCAATTTTAGAACACAAATTGTGTTAGTTTTAGTCATGAACTAGTGCTAGCAGAGAAGGCAGTAGTATTTGGCATAGGGTGGGGAAGAAATTACCCTTTGTCATAAGTTAGGAAGCGGTAGCAGTTGTTGATGTGCACAGAGCCATGAGACACAGAAGCAGCAGCCTGCACAGGGCTCCGAGAAAGAGAAGTAGCTACCCACACGAGGCCAGAAGAGACTAGAACAGCCAGTTCAGGACTGGCAGAGAAGCAGTAACAATTTTATTTAGGGCCAATGAGCAAAGCAATAAGAGGTATGAGTGAAAGGAAATAAGGTAAGAAGGAAAGGGAGGATAAGTAGTAGAAAACAGTGGTGGAACAGTGGTGGAGTTTTAGGCATAAGAGAATAAGGAAGAAAAGATGTTTTTCCGAGGACAAGCAGGCTGAGTCATTCTCACAAGTGGGTCAACAATCCGCG
This sequence comes from Microcaecilia unicolor, assembly GCF_901765095.1. Taxonomy (NCBI): domain Eukaryota; kingdom Metazoa; phylum Chordata; class Amphibia; order Gymnophiona; family Siphonopidae; genus Microcaecilia; species Microcaecilia unicolor. Next base: position 71,441,368 of record NC_044040.1, read on the forward strand.
TCGGCCCAGGAATTGGCATAATGAATAGCAAAAAAAAAAACATTGCTAGAGCCTTCTGGTGTGCATGCAGCACCACAGTGCACATGTGCGGAGTGCCTTCCCACCCGCAGCACAACCACGCTCCTCAGTTTTTTCTCCGCATGAGGAGCAGTGGACTTTTTGCCTTTGCTCCTTTCTTGCGCCCAGGAAAGAGCCTTTTTGTACCTTTTTTCAAAAAATTTTCATGTTCTTCTTCTTGATCTATTATTATTGGGGTTTTTTTTTAAACCCTTATAGTTTGTTTTTTTGAGCCCGCTTATGTTTTCTTTATTTTTCGTCGCTGGCCACACTTGATTGGGCTTCCCATGTTTGTGCTTTTATTTTTTCGGCACAATCAAGTCTTTTAATTTTGCCAAAGCCATTTTCCTTTCATGTCATCGAAGACTCCTAGTGGCTTCAAAGGTTGTACTCAGTGCAACTGAATCATCTCGGGTACTGATAAACATTCTTGGTATATTCAGTGTCTTGGGCCCGACAATAGCCCAGAAAATTGGGTCCTTTGTCTTCGTATGAAGAAAAGGACCCAAATTTCCCGAGAAACTCAGAGAGAAACTTTTTGGAGCTTGGTCCGGTCCTTCAATATTGGTGTCGAGAGAGTCATCGACATCGGAAGTCGAGGTAGGGATGGCTGCTGTGAGGCCCAGAGACACTGGGAGCAATGAGGCATCGAGTGGGTCTCCAGCTGTCTCGAGGCTTCCATCGGACCCAACCCTGAGGCGGTGGGACGATTTGACGTCGTCCTCATCAGCACCGAGGAGTCTCAGTGAGGTGCATTGGGCAAAGGCCAAGAAGCACCAACACCAATCTCCTTTGACACACGGTCCGGGAGTTACAGGGCGCTGAGGAATCCGCCCCCCGAGAAGCTCCGGCGCCAGGAGGAGCGCTCCCCCTCCATTCAAGAGGTGTTAACGCGTGTGTCTCCCAGCAGCCGAAATCCTGCTCCCGCACCCCAGATGGTTCGGCAACCTGAGCCCACACTGGCTCCTCAGGCTTTACCAATGGTGGCTGTCAATGAGCGAATCCGGGCCTTGCTTCCAAAACAATTGGAGGGTTTGATGCAGCGATGTGCATCAGCATCCGTGGGTGCCTTTGCCTACCATGCATCGTGGTGCAGCCTCTGACACCGGCGCTGCTTGCTGTTCTTGTGTTGATTGTCACCCAGGCTGGGTCTCCTTCGACATCAGTGGAGGAAGCTTCGCCGGAGTTGAGGCAGGAGCCGACTTCTCAATGTGTTCTTAAGGCCATCATTCTTTGATGTCGAGGCAGGCCCGGTCTCAGACATCCCTGAGGGAAGTGTTGTCCAATACCAAGGAGGAATGCTTGTGGAAGTCAGAGGAGGATCCCAGGTACTTTTCCTCAGATGAGTCGTATGGGATCCCTTCTGAGCCTTCCCCTCCACCTGAGAGATGGCTATCACCACCTCATTCACCTCTTTTGTTCGGGAGATGGTTGAGGGGATTCCATTTCCCATAGAAGTGGAGGATGAGCCCAGGGCTAAGATGTTCAAGGTCCTGGACTATACCTCTCCACCTAAGGAGGCAGTGATGGCTCCTCTTCACGAGGTACTCATGGCAGTCTTCTTGTGGAACTGGGTGTCCCCTCTTTCTGGCCCTGGTGTCCCCAAGAAAATTGATACCCAGTATCGGATCCACGAGGAACCTGGGTTGACGAGGTCTCCATTACCCCACAACTCTGGTGGATGCCGCTTTCAAAAGAGCCTAGAGTACTAGGGACTATGCCTCGGCTCCCCCAGGTAGAGAAGCTACAACCATGGACTCGGGAGGAAAATGTATCAGGCCGCTATGCTCATCGCCCGTATCCAATCCTACCAGCTCTTCACAAGCGTCTACTTGTGGAATTTGGTGAAACAGCTGTCTAGCTTGGTTGACATGCTCCCTTTGGAGCAGGCCAAGCTTTTTCGTCAGCTGGTCAAGCAGCAGAAGGCGTGTCGAAGTTCTTGGCCAGGGGTACTTACGACACTTTTGACATGGCATCCAGAATCTCTGCCCAGGGTATAGCGATGCACAGACTCTCATGGCTGCATGTTTCTGACCTGGACCGTTCGGTCCAGAAGAGAATGGCAGCTGCCCCTTGCCGGGAGGATAATCTTTTCGGAGAGAAGGTTGATGAACTGGTGAACCAGATCAAGAAGCACTCTGGTGTTATGTCTTCTCTCTCTTGCCGGACGTATTCTGTAAGCACCTCCACATCTAGGAGGTATTTTGGTGGGTCACGGAGTGCTCTCTGTTCCTACTCTAGGCATAGGTACATTTCTGCGGCTCGTCTGCCTTCTCGGGCTCAACCCCAGCGCGCTCGTTGTCAACAGCGTGCGCCCAAGGCCTGTGCTGCTTCCCAGCAAAAGCAAGGGACGAGCTTTTGACTGGCTCCAGCAGAGCGTAGCCGCCATAAAAGTATCCGAACCGGGCAACTTGCCATTTAGGGGGAGGTTGAAATTTATTCACCAAAGGTGGCGCCTCTCATAACCTCCGACCGGTGGTTTCTTCAAACAGTCCGGTTTGGATACACCCTCAATTTGATATCCAAACTTCCAAATTGCCCACCAAGAGCTCATTCATTCAGCTCTCAGCACAAGCAGGTACTTGCAGAGGAATTCTCCCCCCTTCTAAAGGCCCACGCGGTCGAACCCGTTCCACCAGGAGAAGAAGGGCAGGGATTCTATTCCAGGTACTTCCTTGTGCAGAAAAAGACAGGGGGTTACGTCCTGTCCTAGACCTAAGGGCACTGAACAAATTCCTAGTCCGAGAAAAGTTCAGGATAGATTCCCTGACGACAACCTTCTTCCCATGATTCAAGAGAACGATTGGCTATGCTCGCTGGACTTAAAGGTTGCATATATACACATCCCGATACTTCCAGCTCACAGGAAGTATCTTCGATTTCAGCTGGGAACATATCATTTTCAGTACTGTGTACTGCCTTTTGGCCTCATGTTAGTTCCCAGGGTATTTACCAAATGTCTAGCAGTACTTGCAGCGTCGCTACGCAGACTGCGAGTGCATGTATTTCCTTATCTCAACTATTGGCTAGTGAAGAGCACCTTGGAGGACAGTGCGCGAGAGTCCATGCAGAAGACTATCCAGGTGCTCAAGCTGCTAGGATTTATAATAAACTACCCCAAATCTCATCTCCATCCTATCCAACAATTGGAATTCATAGGAGCCCTGCTCGGCAGACGGATTCTTCGAGTCTGTCTTCCAGAGACGCATGCAGACAGCCTTCTGTCCCTCACGTCCAAGGTTCGGATATCGCAGCAGGTCACAGCTCAGCAGATGCTGAGGTTGTTGGGCCACGTGGCTTCCACAGTGTATGTTACCCCCATGGCACCTCTTCACATGAGATCTGCTCAATGGACCCTGGCTTCTCAGTGGTATCAAGCCACGGGGAGTCTTTGAGATGTCATCTGAGTGTCCCCTGAGCTTGTTCGCTCTCTTCAGTGGTGCACAATTCAGTCCAATCTGACCTTGGGACTTCCATTTGAAATTCCTCAGGCACAAAAAAGTGCTGACCACAGATGCATCAGTCCTGGGGTAGGGTGCTCATGTAGTTGGGCTTCACACTCAAGGAGCCTGGTGCCCCCAGGAAACAGATCTTCAGATCAACCTCCTGGAGCTCCTAGCGATCTGGAACACTCTAAAAGCTTTCAGAGATAGACTGTCCAACCAAAAACTCTTAGATCAAACAGACAATCAGGTTGCGATGTGTTACACCAACAAGCAGGGGGGCACTGGATCTCACCCTCTGTGTCATGAAGCCGTCCAGATGTAGCTCTGGGCACGCCGTCACGGCATGTTTCTTCAGACCACTTATCTGGCAGGCGTAAAGAATGGCCTGGCCAACAGGCTGAGCAGAATAATGAATCCTCACTAGTTTCTGAATATGGGCATAGCAAGATCTTCAGAGCAAGGGGCACCCCCTCGGTGGATCTTTTTGTCACTCAATTCAATCACAAGGTCCCTCGGTTCTGTTCCAGGCTTGAGGCCCACGACAGACTAGCGTCAGATGCCTTTCTCCTTCATTGGGGGGACAGGCCGTGCGTATGCATATCCTCTGATACCTCAAGTGGGAAAGACTTTGTTGAAATTCAAGCAAGACCACGGAACCATGATTCTGATCGCACCTACTGGCTGCAACAGATTTGGTTCCCTTTTCTTCTGGAGTTGTCCTCTGAAGAACCATGGAGATTGGAGTGTTTTCCGACACTCAGATCGTTTCTACATCCCATCCTCCAGTCTCTGGCTCTCTCAGCCTGGATGTTGAGAGCCTAGAATTCGCTTCCTTGGGTCTTTCGGAGGGTGTCTCCCCGGTCTTGCAGGCTTCCAGGAAAGATTCCACTAATAGGTGTTATTCTTTTAAATGGAGGAGGTTTGCCATCTGGTGTGACAGCAAGGCAATAGACCTCCTTTCTTGTCCTACACAGACCCTTCTTAAATACCTTCTACACTCAGAGTCTGGTCTTAAGACCAACTCCATAAGGGTCCACCTTAGCGCAATTAGTGCTTATCACCAGCGTGTAGAAGCTAAGCCTATCTCTGGACAGCCTTTAGTTGTTCCCTTCATGAGAGGTTTGCCTTTCTCAAAGCCCCCTGTCAAACCTCCACCAGCATCATGGGATCTCAACTTCGTTTTCACCCAGCTGAGTAAAGCTCCTTTTGAGCCACTGAATTCCTGCCATCTGAAATACTTGACCTGGAAGGTCATTTTCTTGATGGCTGTTACTTCAACTCATAGGGTTGGTGAGCTTCAAACCTTAGTAGTGGATGCACCTTAGATTAAGTTTCATCACAATAGAATAGTCCTCTGCACACACGCTAAGTTCCTTCTGAAGGTGAGTTCCATCTAAACCAGTCGATTGTCTTGCCAACCTTTTTTCTCCATCCTCATGCCCACCCTGGTGAAAGCAACGTGCACACCTTGGACTGCAAGAGAGTGTTGGCCTTTTACGTGGAGCGGATGAAGCCCTTCAGGCAGTCCTCCCAGTTGTTTGTTTCTTTTGATCCCAATAGGAGGGGAGTCGCCATCGGTAAACGCACCATTTCCAGTTGGGTAGCAGAGGTGGAGAGTCCTGTCACGGTGCACAATGTCAGAGCCATGACTGCGTAAGTGGCTCACTTGAGGTTTGCCTTCATTGAAGAGATTTGCAAAGCTGCAACGTGGTCTTTATTCCACACATTCACATCTCACTACTTCCTTGAGCAGGATACCCAATGCGATAGTCTGGGCAGTCAGTGTTGCAGAATCTGTTTCCGTTTTTGTTCTGTTCTAGGCTGCACTCTCAGCTAGTTTGTAAATAGTTTCAGGTTAATCTACATTACGCCCTCGCTGTTGCGAGGCCCAATTAACCAATGTTGGTTGTTTTGGGTGAACCTGGATGCTAGGGATACCCCATTTGTGAGAATGACTTACCAGCTTATTTTCGAAAGAGAAAGACGCCCATATTTCGACCCAAATCGGGAGATGGGCAACCGTTTCCCGTGGGCGACCAAATCGGTATAATCGAAACCCGATTTTGGGCGTCCTCAACTGCAGTCCGTCACGGAGACGAACAAAGATCACGGGGGCATGTCGGAGGCGTGGCGAAGGAGGGACTGGGGTGTGGTTATCGGCCGAGGAGAGATGGGCATCTTTAGCTGATAATCGAAGCAAGAAGGGCGTTTTTGACAAGAATTTGGTCCGCTTTATTTGGACCCTTTTTTTTTTTCAGGTCCAAGTCCCAAAAAAGTGCCCCATCTGACCAGATGACCACCGGAGGGAATCGGGGATGACCTCCCCTGACTCCCCCAGTGGTCACTATCCCCCTCCCACCAAACAAAACCCACTTTACAAACTTTTTTTGCCAGCCTGTATGCCAGCCTCAAATGCCGTTCCCACCTCCATGACAGCAGAATGTGTTCTATCCTCTGACAGCCTTTCCCTGGTTCTGATGTGGTTCTCGAGTGAGTGTGACACCTTTTCTGTTAAGGGCACTGCAGAGTCACATCAGCAGTGGATTGTGGTGGGTGTAGGGTATTGGGCTCCGTGATTCCACTAGCTTGTATTAAATGCTCACAATGTTGGTAGTTGGTAGGCTCTACTCCCATGGTGCTTTTCCCTCTGCTTACTGGGTCAGTGTGTGCCCTGTTTTGTTTCCGGTAGTCCATGAGGTAGTGGCCATTTGTGTAAGACACTTTTAGATCCCTTTCATGTGTTAGCCACGTTACAGCACTTGGTTCTTACCTTGAATGTTGCTGAAAGAGGGCATTGTACACCATTCTGCCAGCTCGGACCTACTGCTAATCTCAGTACCAGCGAGACTCATTGCCAGTGGGGCACAACCTCTGATCTGCAGTTAACTGTGAGTAAAGGTGCTTATTCAAATAAAGGACGTTTTCAGCGAGATTAGTCTTCAGGTGTCAATTGCTGTGTCAAGGTTATACACCAGCAACAAGTCCTGTCCCTGGAGTACTCTTAGTGGGTACTGCAGTGCACATCAGGCAGGCAGACCCAGGCCCATTCCCCCCCCCCCCCTCCACCCGTAACACTTGTGGTGGTAAATGGGAGGCCTCTAAAACCCACTGTACCCATATGTAGTTGCCCCCTTCACCCCTAAGAGCTGTGGTAGTGTTGTACATTTGTCCCTTCCATGACCAAATGGCTTGGATTGGGACGTTTCTGAGCTGGGCGTTTTTAGTTTCCATTATCGCAAAAAGCTACTACTACTACTACTACTATTTAGCATTTCTATAGCGCTACACAAACATAGAAGAAAGACAGTCCCTGCTCAAAGAGCTTACAATCTAATAGACAAAAAATAAATAAAGTAAGCAAATCAATTAATGTGAACGGGAAGGAAGAGAGGAGGGTAGGTGGAGGCGAGTGGTTACGAGTCAAAAGCAATGTTAAAGAGGTGGGCTTTCAGTCTAGATTTAAAGGTGGCCAAGGATGGGGCAAGACGTAGGGGCTCAGGAAGTTTATTCCAGGCGTAGGGTGCAGCGAGACAGAAGGTGCGAAGTCTGGAGCTGGCAGTAGTGGAGAAGGGAACAGATAAGAAGGATTTATCCATGGAGCGGAGTGCACGGGAAGGAGTGTAGGGAAGGACGAGTGTGGAGAGATACTGGGGAGCAGCAGAGTGAGTACATTTATAGGTAGTAGAAGAAGTTTGAACAGGATGCGAAAACGGATAGGGAGCCAGTGAAGGGTCTTGAGGAGAGGGGTAGTATGAGTAAAGCGACCCTGGCGGAAGACGAGACGGGCAGCAGAGTTTTGAACCGACTGGAGAGGGGAGAGGTGACTAAGTGGGAGGCCAGCAAGAAGCAGATTGCAGTAGTCTAAACGAGAGGTGACAAGGGTGTGGATGAGGGTTTTGGTAGAGTGCTCGGAAAGAAAGGGGCGGATTTTACGGATGTTGTAAAGAAAGAAATGACAGGTCTTGGCAATCTGCTGGATATGAGCACAGAAGGAGAGAGAAGAGTCAAAGATGACCCCAAGGTTTCGAGCTGAGGAGACAGGGAGAATGAGAGAGCCATCAACAGAAATAGAAAACGGGGGGAACGGGGAGGTGGGTTTGGGGGGGAAAATGAGAAGCTCGATTTGGTCATATTTAATTTCAGGTGGCGTTGAGACATCCAGACAGCAATGTCAGACAAGCACGCTGAAACTTTGGTTTGGATGCAAGGTGAGATATCAGGGGTAGAAAGGTAGATTTGGGAGTCATCAGCATAGAGATGGTAGGAAAAGCCATGGGATGAGATTAATGAACCAAGGGAAGAAGTGTAGATAGAAAAGAGGAGGGGACCAAGAACAGAACCCTGAGGTACGCCGACAGGCAGAGGGATAGAAGTAGAAGAGGATCCACCAGAGTGAACACTAAAGGTGCGGAGGGAGAGGTAGGAAGAGAACCAGGAAAGGACAGAGCCCTGGTATCCAAGTGAGGACAGGGTATCGAGAAGTATGCTGTGATCGACAGTGTCAAAAGCAGCGGAAAGATCAAGAAGAATGAGGATGGAATATTGACCTCTGGATTTAGCCAGTAATAGGTCATTGGAGACTTTAGTAAGCGCAGTTTCGGTTGAGTGGAGAGGGCGAAAACCAGATTGTAGTGGGTCAAGAATAGCATGTGAGGAGAGAAAATCAAGGCAGCGGCGGTGAACAGCATGCTCAAGTAATTTGGAGAGAAAAGGAAGGAGGGAGATGGGTCGGTAATTAGAGGGACAAGTAGGGTCGAGTGAAGGCTTCTTAAGGAGAGGTGTGACCACAGCATGTTTAAAGGCAGCAGGGACAGTCGCAGTGGAAAGTGAGAGGTTGAGAATGTGACAGATAAAAGGAATAAGAGCAGGAGAGATGGCATTAAGAAGGTGGGTGGGAATGGGATCAGAGGAACAGGTGGTACATTTTGAGGAAGAAAGGAGAAGTGTAGTTTCCTCAATAGTAACTTCAGGAAAGGAGGAAAGGGAATCTCAGAAGGGACCAAATCCATGGCATTTGGTCCGTCCAAACAGTATTTTCGAAACGAAAGATGGACGCCCATCTTTTTCGATAATACGGTCTGTCCCGCCTCTTCACATACCCTTTTCGGACATAGACGCCCATGGAGATGGGCGTTCGATTATGCCTCTCTTAGCCTGCTTGTCCTCGGAGAAAGTGAAGATACTTACCTGTAGCAGGTATTTTCCGAGGACAGCAGGCTGATCATTCTCACAGTCCCGCCCACCTCACCTTGTAGTTGTCTCTTTTTCCTTTTTATCTTATGCTTTTGGATTAAGTATAAACGGTTTTTATTGATGGTCAAACTTCAATTCAAACATAGTAAATGCTTACAGTGTATAACTTATCAATATTTCTATAACAGCGACTTATCTGACAGCATGTCTATCCCATCACTTTTTTAACATTTACCCCTTCCCCTCCCCCCCCCCAAAAGAAAATGAAACATTACACTCTGGATTAAAGCTTCATACATCCTATTGACACTCTTGTACAACCTTGTCCAATCTTTATTCACTTACACGAGGGGCTCATAACTTCATTGTATCGGTCCTAATCTATTAAGTATAGCACTTCTGGCTCTGTGGGATATATTTTGCAAATAATGAGTCCAAACATTAAGAAATTTCTTTCTTTTCCTCAAATTATCATATGCATCCCTTGCCTCCCACAACATTAGCTCATGTAGCTTATTCCTCCACAGCCAAACAGAGGGTGGGTCTGCCTGCATCCAATGTCTCAGTATGCATTTTTTGCCCACTGCAAATGCTTTACATAAAAATCCCTCCAAGTTTTTATCCGATATCCCATATGCATTATTTTTGTTCAAGAGTACTCCTCTTATGCTTTTGGATTAAACTGAGGAGCGCGGTCGCGCAGTGTGCGGGAAGGCATTCCACGCATGCATGGTGCGGTGCTCCACACGCACAAGAAGGCTCTAGCAAAGTTTTGTTTTTGCTATTCGTTATGCCGATTCTCGGGCCAATGCGGATTGTCAACCCACTTGTGAGAATGATCAGCCTGCTGTCCTCGGAGAATGCCTGCTACAGGTAAGTATCTTCGCTATTCATACATTTCAAAATTCTTTTTTTTTTAGATACAGGGCCAACCTATGTTCCAACCAATATAATGTTTCTGAAAAAAAGATAATATACATTGGTGAAAGTTCTTGGAAATTTAGAGATGTACCCACTCAGAGAATAGAAGGCTTTCTGCTATTTTCATTTTTTTCCCAGTAGTTTTTTCCTGTTTCTTTGGGCTTATAGCTTTATCAGAACCAGCTGTTTTATTTGCCCGCTGTTTTATCCTCCTCCCAACACTGCCTAGTCATCACAACTTATTTATTAATGTGCTTATTATAACGCTCTTCTTACAATGGCAGACCGTGGCGTCCTCAAGAATCCAGCTAACATGGACCCTAATTTTGATTGCCTGGTATCACTTGCATGATAACTAGTTTCTCTCTTGCTGGTGTCTGTGAATGCATATACTACTACTACTACTCATTTCTGTAGTGCTACTAGATATACGCAGTGCTGTATATGTCATTTGCAGGTTCTTTTTCTGTCCCTAGAGGGCTCACAATCTAACTTGCCCAAGGTCACAAGGAGTTGCAGTAAGAATTGAACCCAGGTTGCCAGGATCACAGCCCAATGCACTAACCATTAGGCTACTCTTTCACTCCACATTTATTTGTTTGTAAATTTGGTATACAAGCCTTCATTGCATCAGGGTGGTTTACCATAAAATATGAGTAGATGCAGTACACACAAACCAGGAAGACATTAACATGGGCAGGAAGTACAGGACCCACAAGAAGGTGAGTTCAGCTTACAAACCAAAAATATCTAACAAATGAGATGGGGAACTAATTTGAAGCACTGGACAAACTAACTGAAAAATCTCTGAATAGATATGAATGCTGGATAGAAGGTAAGCTTTGACTCTGTGTTATGCATCCGGTACTGCTTGAATAACAAGAGAGTAACCTGGTCTGATCTTTTTACACGATATAGGAGCTTAACATAGGCGCCCCGTATAAGAGGCTTGGGGAGGCTAAGCCTCCCCAGCCCAACCCTGACCATCTTGTGTTTCTTCTGCTGCCCGCCGTCTCCATCGTCATTTTTACTGCACTGAAGAGTTCTGCCTCGGCACCGGCAATTCAGAGTCAGCCTTCTGCCAGCATCGGGGCTTTCTCTTCAGGCATGTCTCACTCCCTCCCAGCTCTGCAGAAAAGAGGAAGTTATGTTAGAGTCCTGGACGCCCCTGAGGAGAAGCCCCGACGCTGGCAGAAGGCTGAGAGTCTCTGAATTGCCGGTGCCGAGGCAGAACTCTTCAGTGCAGTAAAAATGACGACCGGGGAGACAGCAGGCAGCAGAAGAAACAGGGAGAAAGATGCAAGACTCCCAAAACGAGTGGAAGTGAGCCTTTGTAGCCCAGTAAGTAAACAAGGAAGCCAATTTGGTTAATGTGTTTCCCCAGCATGACATCCTCACTGCCTTCAGCCCAAACAAAACAAACAAACTTTTGAGCTGCTGCATCCAGGTTGTTCTTGATTGTTGATCGTAACAAGGCTAAAGCTGGGGCACATGGAATCACATTTTAATGTCATCTCATTTGTAGGAATTAGCATTTTAGATACACAACTGGATTATTCTGTTTTTAGGCATGTTTCAGGGACAAGTGGTTTTATAGGTCAAAATAAAAATAAATATTTTTTTAATGCAGATCTCTTTTGTTTAAACATAACTAAATGGGCTATAAGCCCCTAATGGTGTATTCGGTTCTGCCCAGTGTAATATTTTTGGTACAGTAAAGTTCTGAGTGTGTTTTTCCACAATGATGTGCATAGTGTTTTGCAGTTGAGCGATTATGGTTAGTATATGCTTTGAGCAATCACTTTATTCTTTGACATATGATACATATTTAATATCTAAATTTAATAAAAGTATTGTGACGTTTATTTTTATTTATTTTTTTTCTGTGTGTTATCAGACAGTTATGGATTTAAGCTCCACCCCTGGCCCCATCCCTAACTCCACCCCCTTTAGCCTCCCCAAACAGTTGGGCCACCGACCGCCTATGGAGCTTAACCATGTTCTTGAATACACTGTGACCCTCAAGCCCACAAAAAGAACAGTCTGATTAGTGACTAAGCAGTGAACCAGAGCATGTAAGGCTCTTTGTGAAAGGATGACATAAAGGATCGGATTTACAAAAAAAGATTTCTTAGATAAACTAAGAAAAATAGGTCGTAAAGGTAAATTAGTTATGTAGAAGAATGCCAATAACAGTAAATGAATTCTTAGTTGAAATGGAAAAGCCAGAAACAGAATTCAACAATGTAAAAATTAGTCATGGAGAACCAAAGTTTCTGGTTTGAAGGGGGTTCAATCTAAATTTGTGTGAACTAAGCTGAAAGGCTACAGCATTTTTTCTTTTTTTTCTTGGATGCATGCCAGTTCACAGTATTGATATAACACCACTTTCAAATAATTGCTAGTTTCCATTGTATTTAACCAGTGAAACTATACTATAAATCCACATCAAAAATAAGCAAGTAACGCACCTCATTCTCAATTCTCTATTTGATCAGTCAGTTATGCTTTTCAATGACTGCCTGTTGCAATATAAATTTTTTTTTTCTCCAAGGACAAGCAGGCCATGTATCCTGAAAAAATACTTCATGACATTACTCCTGAGTCTGCCCCCCTTTAACCTCAATTCATGTCCTTTAGTTCTACTGCATTCCTATCTCCAGAAAAGGTTTGTTTGCGGATTAATACCGTTCAAATGCTTGAACGTCTGTATCATGTCACCCCTGTTTCTCCTTTCCTCCAAGGTATACATATTCAAATCGGCAATTCCTCCTCGTACAGTTTGCAACACAAATCCCATACCATTTTTGTAGCTTTTCTTTGCACTGCTTCCAGTCTTTTTACATCTTTAGCAAGATACGGCCTCCAAAACTGAACACAATATACTCCAAGTGGGGCCTCACCAATGACTTGTAGAGGGGCATCAACACCTCCTTTCTTCTGCTGGTTATACCCCTCTCTATGCAGCCGTCGCCTTGTCACATTGTTTCTGCACCTTCAGATCCTCGGACACCAATACCCCAAGGTCTCTCTTCTGAGTCGAGCTTACTAATCTTATGTGGGTGACATCATCCACGTCGCCAAGTGCGGAGGATTAAAAAAGTTAATATTGCTTTAGAGCATGCGCAGCATCCCCACCGTGTGTGTATGAGTGCTTTCCTACCCGCCATGAGAGCACAGGCCAGTAGTCCAGGGGCGTAGCTGCAGGTGGGCCCAGGCCCACCCAATCTCAGCTTAGGCCCACCCAGTTTTCCCTGCTTATCCAAATAGTGTACAGCCAGCCTTTAAGTTCTGCCATAGCCCCGCAGCTGACAGGAAAGAACAGCTCTCCAAAATGCATTCTTCTTTCTTTCTCTCTTTCCAGTATCGCGGCACCAGGTATGGCCCCCCCCCCCCCCCCCCCCCAGCCTTCCAATCCACCGATAGCGTCAGCGAGAAAGCAGTACACAAGCTGCTTTATACCTGTCCCGAGAAGCCTTTCTTTCTCCTTCAACTTCCTGTTCCCATGTAGGCGGGAAGTTGTAGGAGAGAGAAGGGCTTCCATGCAGGGACAGGTCTAAAGCAGTTTGTACTGCTTTCTCGATGAAGCTGCCGGCGACTCGAGGGATTGGAAGACTAGGGAGAAGGGATGATACCAGGCAGCACGGGGCTGGAGGGAGAGAAAGAACTGGAAGACTCCAGTGCTGTGGGGGAGGTTGCTGGAAGGAGAGCGAGAGAGACAGGGGCGAGACCAGCCAGCAAAGGGTAAAAAAAAATGAAACCACCAGGGGGAGAGTAAGAGAGATGGAAAAGGAGCAGAAGATGGTTGGGACTAGGGGGTGTGAGGGAAGGGAGAGGGAGCAGAAGATGAATGGAACTATGTGGAGGAGAGAGAGGGAACAGAAGATGGATGAGACTAGAAGGTGTGGGTGGGGGGAGGGAGAAGAAACAGAAGATGGATATGGCTATAGGTGTGGGGAAAGGGGAACAGAGCAGAAAATGAGTGGGATTTGGTGATTGAATGGGAAAGGAAGGCGACAAGAGGAAAGAGAAGAAATGGAAAAGAATTTAGAAGACTGACACATGGAAAGTGGAAGAAAGTGGGACCAGCCCAATCAGAAAAATAAAGTGCTCAGACAACAAAGGTAGAACAGAAAAAAAATTATTTGTAATATTTTTTTAAAGATTGAAATGTGCCTGCTTTGTGAAATGTACATTTTGTAAAAAAATAAAAATAAAAAATTTAGTTTTGTACTTCGCAGAGTACAGGAGAAAAAAAAATCTGTTATTGCCCTGCTTTTAGAGACTGGCTTTCTTGGGTGGAGAGAAGGGGGGGGTGTCCATTTCAGTTTTTGTCTGAATGGTGTTTTTTTGTTTGATTTTATTTTGTGTGTGTGTGTGTGTGTGTGAGTGTAATGGTGGTGGTAGGCTCTTCACTGCCTAGAAGAAAAAAGGTATATTTCATCTTTTTTCCCTAGGCAGTGAACAGCCCATCCCCACCAATAATGTTGGGTTTTGGAGTGCGGATGGTCTCTGCAGTGCCCCGGTTTAAAATAAAAAAAAAACATATTTAATGTAGACAGGTTCCCGGGTGGGGGTGGCCTCTGCAGTGCCCAGGACATTAAAAAAAAAAAAAAGGTTTTATATTTAATGCTGGTGTGCTTCAGGGTGGCGGGGGGGGGGGGGGGGGTTAGGGTGGGGCTGATGTATAGCTATGGGATGGATGATGGGGAAGGGAAGGGCTGATGCTGGGCTATGGGTGGGGGGGGGGGGGTAGGGTAGAGATGAGAAGTGCTGATGCCAGGCTACAGGGTTGGATGGAGGGGTAGGGAAGCAAAGTTTGAAGGATGATATTTCTGAAATTATACCGTAGGATCCTGTCATGTGTGTTCAGATGTTTGCCATTATAGTAGACTTACGCCTGGTCAAGTTTAAGATGTGGGATAGTGTAAACAATAGTTTAAAATTGGTTTTTCCATATGTTGATGCTGAGCACACTACTTAGAAATCCATCATCGTGCATTCTAATGCGTTATTTTGTAGCAAGAAACACTACTCGTACCTACTCGTACCTATATACACAGTGCCCACCAATATTAGCTCTGGGCCACCCAAAATGTTAGGTCTGGCTACGCCACTGCAGTAGTCTCTTCTCATCTGCTGTGAGGAGAGGATGCGCTATTCTCAGCTCCTCACACTGGTGTATGAGTCCTTTTTTCAAGTGAGTTGTGCCTTCCCTGGGAGATATTTTTTTCTCCTGTTTTTTCTTTTTTGTTCCTTTTTTCACCTTCCTTTTATACATTTACCCCCCCCCCCCCCCCCCACACACACACACACACACACACACACACTTTTATTCTTATTTTTTCACGCTCCTTAGGTCCTTTTAGGCTGTCTTAGGCTTGAGCTCCAGTCAGGACTCGTTCTTTTTTTTTATTTTTTTTTTTTTTTTATTTATGAATTTTCATTTTACATTCATGCATACACAAACTTGGAAAATAAGGGAAAAAAACATTAATGTAATTATAATAATCTTGAAAAAGTTATACATTCTAAGAGCACAAGAATATTTGTCCAAGATCAAAGAAAAAAAAACTAATTAGAAATTAAGTTAGAAAATCAAAGGCAGAAGGCATCTTCTTAGAGCGCAGCCAATGCATAGCACAATATTCAGGGGCTAAATCACTATTCCTTAGTAGAAACAAACTCAAGACGTTACTGAGGATCAAAGAACACTTAATTTTGAGAATTAAAGGCTACAACACATCGACAGGGATATTTAAGCAGAAAAGTTCCTCCTACACTAAGCAATCTAGGTTTAATCTGTAAAAATGCTTTTCTCCGCTTCTGCATATCCCTGGATAAGTCCGGAAAGATTTGAACCTTCGATCCTAAGAAATCTTCATTTATGTGGCGGAAATATAATTTAAACACATTATTTTGATCCAGTTCGAACGTGAATGACACTAGCATGGTGGTTCTCTCTGTAATTAAGTCAAGTGAGTCTTGAAGAAATTCAGTTAAATTAACTTGTGGAGAAGATCTCGCACCAGTAATACCAGCAATATATTGTATCCTAGTTATAGGTGGAAAGTTCTCCATCGGAATAAGCAATATATCTTTCAAATATTTTTTAAACATCATTAAAGGTGACTTGGGGAAATTCAATATTCTTAAATTGTTTCTTCGAAGCTGATTTTCTAAGTACTCGATTTTCCTAAACTGGATAAGTTTTTCTTTGGAGAATAATGAAGAAACATTTTTTTTAAAGTTTGTACCTCAGTGTCCAGAGCCTACAGTTTAGTGTCATGTTATCCAAGTCTGGTTGAAAAACTTTCCTGAGTGGATTTTATCTCCGCCAACTCTTCTTGTGTCGATTTCGCCGTCTGTTTCAGGGTAGTGTTCAGGCCCTGAATAGCATCCCACAAATTTTCAAGGGTCACTACAGCTGGTCGAGTTATATCTCCGAGAGCCCCTAGAGGCGTCTCCTGCGTATTCACAGCCAAGGGTGAGGCTCTTTGAGTCCGCCTCTGCTGCTCTGATGTCTCCGCTGGAGAAGAAGTGGCGACGGGGCCACCTACAACAACCGCAGGGGACATACCAACTTCGGGCGCCCTATAGTGTTGTTTCTCCGGCTTTGTCATTCCGCCCCCAGGCGTCAGAGGAGTTGCATGTAAGGGAGGGCTCAATGAGACTCCCTCGGTGTTATGTTCCGACATTCCTGTGGGATTCATCAAGGCGCTCGCTGAAGGTCCCGGTGCACGCAGCACCATCGCGTCCAAGGTCCCCTCGGCTCGAGGAGGTGAGTACGGGGGGCTTCCCCTTTCTCTTTCCCATAATGGGCTCCAGAAAGTTCCAATACGCCAAGAGGTTAATGGCGTTCAGGAGCTACAAACACACACGTCTGCCTCAGACGCCATCTTGGACCAATCAGGACTTGTTCTTTGTATTTTTTTTTTTTAGGATGCTTTTTTCTGGCACCATCGAACCATTTCATTTGGCAGTGGCTGTCCTCCCATAGTCTGGCGTCTCCCCTACTTTTCCCAATCTCCCCCTCCCTCCACCCTGAAGCACATTAGCATTAAATATAAAACATTTTATGTTTTATTGCCTTGGGCACTGCAGAAACCATCCCCACCCAAAAACCAGCATAAAACATACAACCTTCTTTAAAATTATTATTTTAACTTGGGCACAGAGCCCATCCCTGCCGAGAAGCCCACCCCCACCCAAAAGCCCACAATTACACATATTTGTTTTACTTTCTGAGAGGCCTTGGGATGAAGGCTGATCAGTGGTGAGGCAGGGCAGGGCCCAGTCCAAGATTAACTGAGTCCAGCAAGAGTCCAGCCCCAAATAAAAGCCTCCTCAGTCCCACTCACATCCTTCCCCAGACCCACTGCCTCTCCCATCCTGTCTTACCCTGCCCTGTTTCTCTCTCCCTCTCCTTTCATCCACCCGCTGTGCAGCACGATATCCCTCCCAAGGCTCTCTGCCTGCAGCTACTGTTTCCTGTGCCGGTCCTACCTCTTCTGAGGTAAACTTCTGGGCTAGCACAGGAAGCAGTAGCGGCAGACAGCCACGGTCCTGCGCCTATGCCTTGGTTGTTTATTAGTGTGGACCCGGCAAGGTGCAACAGGAGAGATCGTGCTGCATAGCGGGTGGATGAAAGGGGAGGGAGAAAGAAACAGGCACTGGGTTGGTCCTAGGGGAGCTCTCATGAATGGTAGTTGTTTGCTGTTGCTGGACTAGACGCACGGCTGCATCTGCAGCCAGACCGGCACCAATTGGAGGGTCACAAAAGACCAGGCCCACCTGTAGCTACGCCTCTTGCTGCTGTGAACTATGTTTTGGTATTAGAGAGCTATAAGAGAAGTAGGACACATGTTCAAAAAGTACTTGAAGAGTACACTGGCAATAAGGAGACCAGGTAAACTCTTTTTTTCTTTTCGTTGGCGCATAAAAAGTGACTGTCACTTGATGGGTTAAAGAAGCTATTGCTATTTTTATTTTGGCTGGTTCGTTATTCCTTTTGGATCGTTAGTCTAGAAGACTTTATCTTTCATTAGTGGTTTTCTGTTAAGCAGTTCATTAGTTCCAAAGGGATTTTTTTTTCCCTTTTAATTGCGTTTACTCTTCTGCTTTGTTATGATAAATACTGACTGACTAGGGGATTGCACCTGGTTCTTAAGTGATCATATCACAGCTCAGTAGTTCTTAGTGTCCACCTGCTGGCAGGACAGCACAAACCCAAACATTTGGACTGGTCTAGAGGGGCTCAAGGAAAAAAAATTAACAGCTAAGAACTAATTTACTCTTTACCTGAGTAACTGACTTTTGGAAATGGCCTTCATTATTTGTGTATGTGTGTGAAATTACACATATACAACACAATCTGTATTCAAATGCATTATGTCCTGGTTGGGGGTGAGTACATGTTAAGGGCCTGAAAGTTAATTTGAGGGGGGGTGCATAAGGCTGAACAATCGCCTAAGGCACCCAGTACTCTTGTACAAGCCCTGAGTGGAAGAGCAGCCCTGTTTCTGTAAACCCATTTGGGGTATAGACCCACAGTTTGAGAACTACTGGTCTTCAAAAAAATGTTTAACTACTATCACAACATTCCCATGCAAGCTATGTGCGAATGTTTTCATAATTAAATTGGCTATTAGGATTACAACCCAGGCAAGGTGAAGGAATTTATACAAAACAACATCTGACTAGTACATCATTAAAGTTATTCAGCAAGTACTCCAAATCCAATTTGAGCCGAACAACAAAATACATTTTTGTGGGTTCAAAGCTAAAGAGTTTTAAGCTATGACTTGTTTCCTGATAAAAGGGCACAGAATATAGTAGTCATAGTGGAAAGAGTAATTCAGAAGTCATTTGATGCCTGGTTGAGGTTGAGAATGCTGGAGCTCATGGTTTCCATGATATGACACAACTTCATGTGAAACAAGCCCATTAAATCCCAATGGAATTGAGTCAGTCAGGGGCCACAAGAGAACATCGGTGGCATTCCCGTTCTCCCATTCAAATTTGATTTAGAATTTAACGTCACAAATTCCTGCACATTCAATTGCCCTGACTTTAGATGCCTCCAATGTGGGCTGGTAGTGGGGGAGCTAACTGATAGGGGTTTCATACCTAAGGCTCATGCTTTCTCAAGGAGAGGAGGTTGCACCTCAGTCTTCAGGAGCTTATAGTCAGTTTTAAAAACACTGGAGATGTTCTAGAATTAAGTAATGAACAAAATTGGCTTTGTGCAAACAGGTAACAAGGTATTGATGTTCTGCTTGAGCAAGCAAGGAGAAGCAGGCTTTGAGATTGTCTGTAATTGTGAAGGCATAAAACTATTCCATTTCTTATGTACTAGCCAAAGGGCCACATATATAAGCAGTGTAAAAAGAACTTCATGGGCAGACTCACATTATCACTTAGATAGCACCTATGGTCCCTGGTTATACCGCATGGGGCCTAGCCAAGGCTTCAATGAGGTTTACAAAAACAACTTAAAAACTAGGACATAGAAGAAAAAGGGAGAAGCAACCTACTGTGTAATGGGACATGAACATAGCTGATGAAAGCCTCCTTGGAACATTTCAACTCTAGAGAGCAAGGCTTCAAATACTGATGTTGTAATTCACCTGGGGACAAACGACCTGGCCAACAATAGCAAGTTTACAGCACAGAGAGCGAGGGAGGGACTGAAATCTTTGGTTCAGACTGTGGCTTTTTCTGAAGTAATTCCTACATAGGGGAATAGAGGAAATACTATGCAAAACAATGGAATTCAGTAAGCGGCTTAAGTCTTGGTGTAAAGAAGGTGTTAGATACGTAGGAGCATGGGGTAATACATGGAAAAATAACAGGCTGTACTATAATAATGGGCTACATCTTTGTGATGGGAAAAAGAATTCTTGGGGAGAAATTCAGACAGTATGTTTCTAGACATTTAAACTAGAGGGTGAGGGTGACAAAAGGAAACAAGGGAATTCAAAAAGTCACCCCCAGAATAAACATGATGGCATAGGAAAGGGTCATCTAAATGTAGAAAAACACCTAAACTCACTAAGCACATGGAAAGCAATGAGCACAAATGCTCATAGTCTAAGTAAAAAGGTTCAAGACTTGCAAGCCCTGATGTTTGAAGAAAACTTGGATGTTGTTGCTGTTACAGAGACGTGATTCAATGATTACCATGAATGGGATGTGACCATACCGGGCTACAATCTTTTTAGGAAAGATAGAGAGGGCCGAAGAGATGGAGGAGTGGCGCTGTATGTGAGAGAGAGTATCAGAATGGCTGAAATGTGGGGAACTTGGGGAAAGGAAGAAGCTTTATGGATCGTCCTGGAAAGAAGATAGAACCTGTATCCACACGGGGGTTATCTACAGACCTCCTGCACAAACGGAAAAGCTAGACATGGATCTGATAGAAGATATTCAAAAGATTGGTATGAAAGGGGAGGTGCTACTGTTTGGAGATTTCAACTTGTCTGATGTGAATTGGAACGTCCCGTCTGCAGAATCAGAAAGAAGTAGGGAGATTGTAGATGTCTGTCAAAGTGCTTTGCTCGGACAAATGATGACGGAACCCATGAGGGAAGAGTCGATGCTGGATCTAGTGCTTATGAATGGAGGAAGTGTTTCCAATATTCGGGTGGGTGCCTACCTATGTAATAGTGATCATCACACGATATGGTTTGATATAAGGGCACATGCGGAGTGCGGACACACAAAACTCAAAGTACTGGATTTCAGACGTACTGATTTTGATAAAATGGGGGAATACCTGAAGAAGGAGCTGTTGGCATGGGAAGGCGTAGGAGAAGTGGAAAATCAGTGGTCAAAGCTAAAGGCTGTTATAAATATGGCAACTGATCTTTATGCAAGGAAAGTAAACACAAACAGAAGAAACAGGAAGCCTATATGGTTCACCAAACAAGTAGCTGAAAAAATAAGAGCAAAAGAGGCTTTGTTCAAGAAATACAAAAGAACGCATCGAGAGGATCACGGAAAAGATTATTGGATTAAACTCAAAGAAGCAAAGAGGGAAATACGGCTTGCGCAAGAGGAAGATAAAATGGCTAAAGATGTAAAGAGAGGTGACAAGACCTTTTTCAGATATATTGGAGAAAGGAGAAAAGATAGGAATGGAATTGCAAGACTGAAAGATAATGAGAGTGGCTATGTGGAGAGTGATGAGGATAAAGCGAACATGCTAAACAATTACTTCTCCGGTGTTCACGGAGAAAAATCCTGGAGAAGGACCGCAGTCAGCTGCCAAGGGAATATCTGGGAATGGAGTGGATACTGCACCTTTACGGAAGAAAGAGTTTATAAACAGTTTGAAAATCTGAAGGTGGACAAAGCTACGCAGCCGGATGGGATACATCCCAGGATACTGAGGGGGTTCAGAGAGATCCTGGCTGGACCTCTCAAAGATTTATTTAAATCACAATGTTGTCAAAGGTATCATTCAATAAATAGTTGTACTAAATTCATACAATATACTCAACAACTATTGCACTTATATTTATCTTTATTGCATCAATTAATCTCATAAGCTTAACAATTATTGTCTAAAATCCCCATATATCTATCATTCATTCATCCATTCACTCTAATTCAAATCTATAAAACTAATCTCAAAAAACTATTATCAAACTCTATAACATTAGAATTCCCGGAATCATAGTATCACTTGTAATCTTTTAACAAAATATACTTTTTTCAATAGCAACACTGGTGTGAAACTTGTTAATTACACTGTCAGTCAAAGCACTTTTTCTTCATTACGATCTTATCTTAATCTGTTCATAACCTGATGTAGACTCTCTGTAGCCGTGTGAAGATCATTCCATTGATTAAGTCAATTACCCACCACAGCAGGTTTAAAGCAAGATTTATATTCCATCGTAAACCACAACTGATTTACTGTGTGCTGTAATACTGAATGACAGTAGTTCCATTCACCGTGATTCCACTCTTCACGGGACTAATGTTGAATCTGTTCCTTGAGTTTCAAACTGCTTCACTGAAGCTGTCCTCTCATTTGTTTACTGAAACAGTTGTACACAGACCCAACAATTATACACGGACCCTACACGATCGTGTTTTGCAAATTTTGCGTCTTCAGGGGTCAGTAATCTAAGTAAACAACAATAATAACATACATTTGTATTTCACAAACATTATTTCAACCCTTTTTAAAACCCAATATTGTAAACTCTTACCGGCTCTACAAGTGGCCAAACATTCAACAATCCTGGATGTGCTGGTGGCAACGCCTAAAAGACGCCCACACATGCGCATACCACGGCTTCACGGAGACTATGTTTAAATACCCTCTCATAAATTTACCAATCCTGGACGTGCCGGTAGCCACGCCTCGAAGGACGCCCACACCTGCACATACCAAGGCTTCAAAGAAACTAAATATAAATACCCTCTCACAAGTTTAACCATTCTACTTCTTTGTTTAACCCATTAGGGCTTACAGTGTTCCAAAGGTAAATTAACCTTTGTTCTTTTCGCAATAGCATGCGAGGCACATTGCCTCCCCTTTCAAAACTAATGTGATTCAGAACTACAAAACGAAGATCCTGAACTTCATGTTTGACATCTACCCAATGTGAAACCAATGGAGCTTCCATTCGTTTAGTACGAAGGTTACTAAGGTGTTGCGCTATCCTAACTTTAATCTTCTTAGTAGTTAACCCAATATATCATAATTCACAGGGACATTTTATGCCATACACACAATTGGTAGTATTACAATCAGTGTGAGCTTGCAAACGATATATTTTCTCTGAATGAGGAACATGCACTTCATTAACTTGCATAGCATAACTACAATATACACACCGATTGCAACTCACATGGCCCAAATCCTCATGTATTACATTAGAAGCAATGTTATGCCCTGCCAATTGTTCACCTAAATTTCTACCTCGAGAAAATGCAAACCGAGGGAATTGCTGGAAAACTTTATGAATACCCAATATAGACCAGTGACGTTTCATAATTTGTATGATTTGACTAGATGACTTAGTGTAAGGTAACACACAAGTCAACGGATCGTTTTTTTCAGATCTATATTTCTGGTTATTGCAAGATGGATGCCATTCATTATGATTATTAAACGCTCTCTTAGCCGCTTTCTTTAAAATTCTATCAGGATAACCTCTACATTGAAAACGTGAAATCATCTGAAAAGCTTGATGAGTGTATTCTTCACGAGAACTACACAACCTACGGACTCGAAGCAGTTGGCTCGATGGTATGCTGTTTTTTAAACCAGAAGGATAGTGGCTGCGATAATGCAGTATTGTATTGCGATCAGTCTCCTTACGATAGATTTTGGTAATAAATTTACCATCATCCCATTGGATGTTTACATCCAAAAAATTCACCTCTCGACGACCAATACAATGTACAAATTTTATATGGGGGCTCACTGTGTTCAAAATTTCCAACAGCTTCAGTAAATTATCTTCTGTCCCTTGCCATATTACCAAAATGTCATTTATATATTGTAGCCATTTAACTACACCCTTAAAATGTTGATTTGTATATATATACTGCTTCTCTAACTGGTCCATATACAAACATGCAATGGTGGGGGCTACTGTAGCCCCCATCGCAACTCCTTTTATTTGATGGAAAAATTTTTCTTTAAACTTAAAATAATTGTGATAAATAACTAACTCAGCTATTTGGCCAAGTAAAGTTATTAATTGATTAGATAACTCTAAAGTTTCCAATAATCCCTTAATCATAATCACAGCTTCCCTTTGCGGGATATTTGTATATAATGCAGTAACATCTAATGTTACCAAGCATACCTCTAAATTAGCGTCAACTTGTACATTTTGCAAAATATTAAGCAAGTGATCGGAGTCTCTCACAAAAGACGTTATGGACTTCAAACAGGGTTGCAAATGAAAATCCAAAAATTGAGAGAGCGGTTCAAACAGCGATTCACATCCAGAAACAATGGGACGGCCAGGAGGATTTTCCAAACTCTTATGTATTTTTGGGGTGAAGTAAATAGTGGGTATTTTTGGAAATTGTTTAAACAAGTATCGAAATATTTGAATAGAAATAACACCTTTCTCACAAGCTTCCTTTAGCAACTCATACACCCGCGATTGATACTGGGTGGTAGGATCTTCCTGTAACGGATTATAAAATGTTTGATCGTTTAACTGAGTAAATGCTTCTTGTTCATACTTTGATCTATCCTGTACCACAACTCCTCCCCCCTTATCAGCTCTCAAGATTATAATACTTTCGTCCCTCTGTAAATCTACAACTGCTTGACGCTGCAAAGCTGTCAAATTGCCATACTGTCTCCCCAAAGTTGCTTCTAATTTTTCAAGATCATGTAATACCCATTGCTGAAACGTCGCAATGGCAGAATCTATGGGACCATAAGGAAGCCATGTGGAGGGCAATCGGTGTGTTTGCAAAAAAGACTTAGATTGACTAAGTAAAATGTCAGATTCGATGGTATCATTCTCTCCAAAAAATAATTTCAAACGTAATTTTCTAAAAAACTTGTGTAAATTAATGCGGATATCAAACGCATTATGAAACTGGGTAGGAACAAATGTAAGCCCCAAACTTAAAATTTGATATTGAATGGGACTCAAAGACTTCGATGATAGATTAAACACTATCAATGAATCTTTCTGCCCTGTCGTTTGGGGCGTACTATAGGCTGTGTATTCATTTCTGCTGTTTGTTGTCCTGTTAAAATAGTTGTTTTTAAAGATGTCTCAGTGTGGCCACCAATATTACTCGTTATATTACTGTCATTCCCATGTTCTTCTCCTGATGAGTCACTTGAAGAATTGATAAATGTGACTCGCTTACCCTTTTTGTTTCGTCTAGATTTTCTACTTTGATTCATCCACGGATAGATGAAACCCTTCGTATAATCTAACTCGTCTCTCTTATATTTAGAAATTTTTTGAGATCTAATTTCTGCTCGATATTTCTCAATCACTTGCATATGTGAAGCTCCATTGGTTTCACATTGGGTAGATGTCAAACATGAAGTTCAGGATCTTCGTTTTGTAGTTCTGAATCACATTAGTTTTGAAAGGGGAGGCAATGTGCCTCGCATGCTATTGCGAAAAGAACAAAGGTTAATTTACCTTTGGAACACTGTAAGCCCTAATGGGTTAAACAAAGAAGTAGAATGGTTAAACTTGTGAGAGGGTATTTATATTTAGTTTCTTTGAAGCCTTGGTATGTGCAGGTGTGGGCGTCCTTCGAGGCGTGGCTACCGGCACGTCCAGGATTGGTAAATTTATGAGAGGGTATTTAAACATAGTCTCCGTGAAGCCGTGGTATGCGCATGTGTGGGCGTCTTTTAGGCGTTGCCACCAGCACATCCAGGATTGTTGAATGTTTGGCCACTTGTAGAGCCGGTAAGAGTTTACAATATTGGGTTTTAAAAAGGGTTGAAATAATGTTTGTGAAATACAAATGTATGTTATTATTGTTGTTTACTTAGATTACTGACCCCTGAAGACGCAAAATTTGCAAAACACGATCGTGTAGGGTCCGTGTATAATTGTTGCGTCTGTGTACAACTGTTTCAGTAAACAAATGAGAGGACAGCTTCAGTGAAGCAGTTTGAAACTCAAGGAACAGATTCAACATTAGTCCCGTGAAGAGTGGAATCACGGTGAATGGAACTACTGTCATTCAGTATTACAGCACACAGTAAATCAGTTGTGGTTTACGATGGAATATAAATCTTGCTTTAAACCTGCTGTGGTGGGTAATTGACTTAATCAATGGAATGATCTTCACACGGCTACAGAGAGTCTACATCAGGTTATGAACAGATTAAGATAAGATCGTAATGAAGAAAAAGTGCTTTGACTGACAGTATAATTAACAAGTTTCACACCAGTGTTGCTATTGAAAAAAGTATATTTTGTTAAAAGATTACAAGTGATACTATGATTCCGGGAATTCTAATGTTATAGAGTTTGATAATAGTTTTTTGAGATTAGTTTTATAGATTTGAATTAGAGTGAATGGATGAATGAATGATAGATATATGGGGATTTTAGACAATAATTGTTAAGCTTATGAGATTAATTGATGCAATAAAGATAAATATAAGTGCAATAGTTGTTGAGTATATTGTAAAGATTTATTTAATAGAGCTTTAGAAACGGAAGAGGTTCTGTGAGATTGAAGATGAGCAGATGTGGTCCCTCTTCATAACAGTGGAGACAGGGAAGAAGTGTGAAAGTACAGACCAGTAAGTCACATGTCAGTGGTAGGAAAAATAATGGAGTCGCTGCTGAAAGAAATGATAGCTTTCTAGAAGCCAACGGGTTACATGACCCGAGGCAGCATGGCTTTACCAAAGGAAAATCTTGCCAAAGGAATCTTATTGACTTCTTTGGGTGACCAAAGAACTGGATGAAGGATGTGCGCTAGATGTAATCTACTTGGATTTCAGCAAAGCCTTTGATACGATCCCCCATAGAAGACTCGTGAATAAGCTGAAAGGGCTGAACTTAGGACCAAAAGTGGTAAACTGGATACGAAACAGGTTGACCGACATGTGGTAGAGGGTGGTGGTAAATGGACTCCGCTAAGAGGAAGGGAAGGTGAGCAGTGGAGATCCTCAGGGGTTGGTGCTGGGTCCTATTCTTTTTAATATATTTGTGGATGATATTTCTGAAGGGTTGGACGGAAAGGTTTGCTTTTTTGCAGATGACACGAAGATAGCCAATAGAGTGGATACCCTGGAGGCAGTAGCAACAATGAGAAGGGATCTCCAAACTTTAGAAGAATGGTCAAGGGTCTGGCAGTTAAAATGTAATCAATATATATAATATCTCTGGGTTACCAACAAGACCGGTTTTCCAACATTTCAAAATAATTTTCAAAACCCAAAATAATATTCCGAGTATCACCTAAGTAAATAATGTAAATATTAGAATAGTGCTCATTGATCAATGGAGAAGCAACTCCTAAATAAATGTACTATCTACCATCATTGCACCAGTCCACCCTACCTCCCTAGTATTTCTAAATTCAATGCGGATATTACAATGTAGCTCAAAAAGTAAAAAAGGTTGTCCACATACTTGAAGCCCAGAGGAGTGTAAGGATGTCAATCTCAGATCACATCTTCTGATGCAATAATCAGTGTCCTTTGTTCAGAGGGGCTCTCGCATGATCCAAACAAAACTCCAAGTGTCCCAAAACCTTGTAATCCACTGTTCATGAAACTCTCCACAAAGATCCACAATAATTACTACTACAACTACTATTATTTAGCATTTCTATAGCGCTACAAGGCGTACGCAGCGCTGCACAAACATAGAAGAAAGACAGTCCCTGCTCAAAGAGCTTACAGTCTAATAGACAAAAGACAAAAAAAAAAAAAAGTAATCAAATCAATGTGTACAGGAAGGAGGAGAGGAGGGTAGGTGGAGGCGAGTGGTTACAAGTCAAAAGCAATGTTAGAGGTGGGCTTTCAGTCTAGATTTAAAGGTGGCCAAGGATGGGGCAAAACGTAGGGGCTCAGGAAGTTTATTCCAGGCGTAGGGTGCAGCGAGACAGAAGGCGCAAAGTCTGGAGTTGGCAGTAGTGGAGAAGGGAACAGATAAGAAGGATTTATCCATGGAGCGGAGTGCACGGGAAGGGGTGTAGGGAAGGACGAGTGTGGAGAGATACTGGGGAGCAGCAGAGTGAGTACATTTATAGGTTAGTAGAAGAAGTTTGAACAGGATGCGAAAACGGATAGGGAGCCAGTGAAGCGACTTGAGGAGAGGAATTCTCAAGTCATCCAAATTTTGAAACTGTTCATATTCCTTGTTCCCTATATTGTCACCATGTTTCGCCTTACAAAGGCGTCATCAGGAAAACAAAATCAAAAACTTCTTCAAATACACTTGGAGGGGCATAATTGAAAGGGACTTCCTCGTTTTGATTTGGACGTCCTCGCAAAACGTCCCCATCCAGGGACGGAGATACCCGTATTTTCAAAACAAGATGGACATCCATCTTTCATTTCAATAATACGGTCAGGGATGCCCAAATCCTGAAATTTGGTCGTCCTTAGAGATGGTCGTTTCTGATTTTCGGCGATAATGGAAACAAGGACGGCCATCTCAGAAACGACCAAATGCAAGCCATTTGGTTGTGGGAGGAGCCAGCATTTCTAGGTCACTGGTCCTCCTGACATTGCAGGACACCAACCGGGCACCCTAGGGGGCACTGCAGTGGACTTCATAAATTGTTCCCATGTACTTAGCTCTCTTACCTTGTGTACTGAACCCCCCAAAACCCACTACCCACAACTGTACACCACTACCATAGCCCTTACAGGTGAAAGGGGCACCTAAATGTGGGTACAGTAGGTTTGTGGTGGGTTTTGGAGGGCTCGCTGTTTTCTTCACAAACATAACAGGTAGGGGGGGGTGGGGCTGGGTCCGCCTGGCTGAAGTGCACTTCACCCACTAAAACTGCTCCAGGGACCTGCATACTGCTGTGATGGAGCTGAGTATGACATCTGAGGCTGGCAATCAATATTTTTAAAGATGGTTTTTGAGGGTGGGAGGGGGTTAGTGACCACTGGGGGTCATCTGGTCATTTCGGGCACCTTTTTGTGCCTTGGTTGTAAGAAAAACACGACCGGGTAAAGTCGTCCAAGTGTTCATCGGGGACGTCCTTGTTTCTTTCGATTATGGGTTGAGGACGTCCTAGTGTTAGGCATGCCCAAGTCCCGCCTTCGCTGCACCTCCGATATCCCCCCTTGAACTTTGGCCGTCCCTGCAACGGAAAGCAGTTGGAGACGTCCAAAATCAGCTTTCAATTATAACGATTTGAACGACCCTGTGAGAAGGATGCCCATCTTCCGATTTATGTCAAATGATGGATGTCCTTCTCTTTCGAAAATGAGCCCATTAGTCAACCCCCACAATCATCCTAGTAATCCTCAATCCTAATTTGTAACAGAATAAACACTACACTAGTGGCTACCTGCACTAATGGCAGTCCATCTGCACCAGTTAAAATTTAATGCTAAGAACTGCAGAGTGATGCACTTGGTGTGCAGAAACTCAAAAGAGAGGTACCAAATAGGAGGGGAGAGATTAGTAAGTTCAACTCAGGAGACAGACCTTGGGGTGTTGGTGTCTGAGGACCTGAAGGTGAAGAAACAATGTGACAAGGCGACGGCTGCATAGAGAGGGGTATAACCAGCAGAAGAAAGGAGGTGTTGATGCCCCTCTACAAGATAAGTTCAAATCCACTATGTTTTGTTGCACATCACTGAATACTGGGAACTCGGAAGCTATTTCATTATGGGTCATTGATACACCATATTATTTGGGTTGCCTTGGCTTCAGGAACATAACCAACTTATTGACTGACAAGCGTGCACCCTAAATTTGTGCCTTGTTTCAAGCTTTCATCTTAACAATCAGTTGTCCTAAATATTTCTCGAAAGTTGACCAAGCCTTGCACAGCTTGGATTGCAAAAGAATTTGTCTTCTATTGAGTCAGACTGAAACCCTTCAAATGTCCTTCCAGTTTTTTGCTTCTTTTGATCCCAGTATACCTGCCATTATCATTATCAAGTGCACACTGTCTAATTTGGTAAACCTGCCATTATCATTGTCAAGTGCACACTGTCTAGTTGGATTGTATATTTCATCTCTTATGCCCAGGCAGGCTTTTCTGGGAGGGCATGTCAAGGTGCATAATGTTAATTATCGCAGCATCAGTGTTCTGCCTGAAATCAGCAGAGATTTGTAAGTCAGTGATGTGTTCCATTTACACATTTACTTCCCATTAAAGTTTAGATAAAGATTCCTGACATGACAGTAGGTTTGATCAATCTGATTTGCAAGTTTATTGTAGGATAGAATCTGACGCTATCCCCTTAAGGTCTATTTCAATCCAATGGGTGTTGCAAATAAGTTATTTATATAAGATTAAATTGTCTGGGATCAAAATTATTCTCCAAAAATGTAACAGAATAGGATCAAATTTATTGTGCAAGGACAAATAAGTGAAAGGACACATGAAGGTTGAAAATGGGCCAGATCGGACCAGAAGTTCCACAGAAAATATAACCCTCCCCACCCAAAAGAAAAATGTTAATGGTTCATTGCATATCTGTGAGAGAAGCAGTTTCAATTTCTGCAACATGCAAACTTTCATACACCGAAATAAAGCCCCCCCCCCTTTCCAAGCTCTGACACTTGGGTTTCTGACAGGTATTTGTGATCTGTATTGGCCACTGTTGGAAACAGGATACTGGGTTAAGTGGGTCATTGGTGTGACCCAGTATGGCTGCTGTTATGAAAATACAGCTTAGCATTCGCTTCCTTTATCTCATTTTTTGCCGCTGCTAGTGCTTAGCTCAGCTCACCAAACCACTGCTTTATATCTCGGACACTGCCACCAAGAGTTCTCTCCTCTACCTCAGACTCCTCGGCTGACTCTTCGCTCATGAGCACCACCATATTTACAAATTCGCTTCCTGTCCTTTAGCTCCACCATTGCATACAATTACTTGAATTGCACCAATCGCCACCTGATGGACATCTTTCTAGCTCTCACAGCAACTGCTTACTGCAAGAGCTAGAAGGATGCTTGCAATCCCTGGTCCAGAAGGATGTTCTTTCAGGGTTATCCTGGGCCTCACCAGAGCTCCTGATGACATCACTCGCCCCCCCCCCCCCCCCAAGAAGTTTGCCTTTTGGTATGATAGCAAACCCTTGCCCTGTTCCAAGAGTGCTTGAATATCTTTTACATCTTTCGGAGTGTGACTTCATAAACAGCTGTTCTGGGATACACATCAATTTGATTGAGGTTCAAGGTTCTGTTTATTTGATATACTGCAAAATTTTCAAGAAAGAAATCTAAGCTGTTTACACAATAAAATCTGATGGCTGGGGGGAGGTGGAATAACAAACCTAAGATAAAATCAAAGCAGCATAAGAAACAGAAGGCAAAAAAAAGCAGGAAATATTACAATTTCAACAAAGGTAAGTATCCAATGGGAGATTACAGGTGGGTAATAAAATGACTGACTCTGGAAAGCATCTAGCAAGTTGTATCTAAAAAAAATATAGTAGTTAAATTCCAGAGCTAATAGGAAAAGCACTTGACATTTATCATGAGCTTGTAGAAGAAAACTGTATCTCTCTACAGCTTTTAGTTTTAACTAGCCTGTCATCCTACCTGTATTTTTCCCTGATCTTATGTGCGTAGAGGAGAATAAGCCCTGCATAGTTTGGATTGCTAAATAGCTCATGCTTCTATCTAAAGTAGAGGAAAGCTCTCGAGCTCCACCCAGATTTTTGTCTCTTTGCTCGCAAAACAGGTGTAATATTCCTATTGCCCAATGCACACACTCTAATCAGGTATCAGATTGCATCTCGTTTTGTAATGCCTAGACAAGGCATGTCAAGACTTGTACACTTAAAGTTGTGGTCATGTCATATTGTCTTTGTTGAGGAGATTTGCTAGGCTGCGAAGTGGAATTCAGTTCACATACTGACATCTTATTGTCTAGATACCAACTCCCAATGTGTCAACAAGTTTGCTTTGTCAATCCTTCAGGTGTTCTGAGGGCTAAAATCCATCATCTCCCCTACAAGGTGTTACTTTTTTGGGGGTTTATCTTTCTTTGACAAGAAAAGAGGGGTTGGGGAATAAAGTAAAAATCAGAATTTCTTGCAACAGTGTTTCTTTACCCATTGACAGATTATTCCAGTTTCTTGTTGAAAGGAAACCCTTAAAAGGATTCCCATTTGTGTAAGTTAATTAGCCACACAAACACTCCCTCCGCCTCTTATAGAGTTGTTGAGATCAGATGTATTTACAGAAGTGTGTGCTCTGCAGATCTCATAAGTGCAGAATCTTGTCACAATTTTGTCAGTGCTGTTGAGTGATGTAACCTACTTGTGTCTGATCCTGCTGTGATGTAAGCAGTTTTGTTACCTGGAAATTGGTGAATGTTTATCTTTCCTACACCACTGAAATATGACAGGTTTTTCTTTTTTTATACTTTTTTTAGGTGGTTTGAAACACCATCACAAGTTTTTTATCATGCAGCAACTGAACATGGAGGAAAAGATGTCTATCCTGGGCAGTGTCTTTGGGAAGGCTGTGAACCTTTCCAGCGACAAAGGTTTTCCTTCATTACCCATTTACAGGTACCAGTTCTTTGTCCTTGTGCCTCACTACTAGTTTGAAAATTCAGTCAGTTACTGTAACTGAAGATGTATGTGCAGGATATTCTATTTTTATTTGTTATGACATTTTTATCCCACATTAGCCCAAGAAGAGCTCAGGTTCAATGTGGCTTACATTACAAACATCAGTAGAATGAGACACATTTTGAAAAGTATCAATTCTTATAATACATCATATAATACTAGGTTGAAATTTAAAATGAGCTATTTCAATGTAAGTAACAATAATCCTGAAATACCCAATTCTATATTGAGAATTGATAAAATAATAAAAGCAACTAAGTTGACAATTTCAATCTAGAATTGATAAATAAGGAGACTCAACTAGAATGATAGTGAGTAAAACTATACTAAGTAATATTAGATAGCTAATCTTTAATTATAGAGTGATCAAGTAAAGATTTGATTATCCAACAGATAGGAAGTAACTATAGTTAGAATATGACATAGAAGGATCAAACATTGTTAAGTTCAAAATTAGTTCTTTACTTTATTGAAAGTTGAACTGAAATAAAATTAGTTTTCAGTAAGCTTCAAAACATCATGTAATCATATCTAATTTGTTTAGGAAGAGAGTTCCAAGTTTTGGTTTCCTTGATATGAGAAGTTGGCACGGAATTGTTTTGTAGGTTACATTCTTGCAGCTAGGGAAATGTAAGATAAGATATTCCTTGGATGATGTAATAGCGTTATGTGGTTGTATTTCAATGAGATCATTCATGTAGGATAGTGACATGTTGTGCAGAATTTGATGAATAAATGCACATAGCTTGAATGATATTCTGTTCTTTATTAGCAACCAGTATAAATCATGAAGGAGAGGGGTTGCTTTAGCAAAGCGCAGTGATGTACATATAAGATGCACAGCTGTGTTTTTTTTTTTTGTTTGGTTGGTTGGTTTTTTTTTTTTTTTTTTTTTAAGAAGACCGCATTTGATTCCTGCATGCATAGATGGAATTACAATAATCAGAGCACATTAAAAGCACTTGAGACCACTTTAGAGACTTGATTCTCAAAGGATAGAAATTGGTCAGTTGTAATCCCTAGGATTTTTCTTTTCATTTTTGTGTCTCTATGAAACAGGATAAACACTGCTCAAGAGATTCGCTACTTGCAGCACTAAAACAAGAAGAGCAGGGATTAGCTGGAAATCCAAAACCTTCCAACAAGTAAGACACCTTTTTCCTTTCATGATCATAAGCACAGCATAAGCAAAATATATTTTTAGAGCAATATTTTATTTGTCTACACTGTTTGCTTCAAGTATTTAAATTTTTTCATTTTTTATTGTTTTGGTATATTCTAAAGAAATCTTAAACACAAACTTGAACAGTCATCAGTGACTTATGATTTCTCACATTGATGCAGAAATTTCCATTCACCATATCTGTCTCGTGCCATGTAATTTTCTGATTCCTATTAAGTTATGGGAAACCAGGACTTCACTATTCTTTTCCTTCAATGTCTGGTATTGTCGTGCATCAAAATTCCCTCGCTGCAACTAAGCCACTGCTTTGTTTCCTTTACAGACCCAACCATATTAAGACTTAGGATTTTTAGATTTATTACTCACCTTTTTCCAAATCTGAGTTCAAGGCACATTACATTTAAGTACATTCTTCAGTTGGGCCCTCCCAGTCCACTGTCTTCCTTCCTCTTTGTATCACTTGGAGTGAACCACCACATTCTTTTTTTATGCCCTACTGGGTCACTGCACTGCTCCCCCAGTCCTTCCTACCTTGTGTAGGCCATAATACTCCTCAGATGTGCTGCTTCATATCATATTACTGAAGTTGTCACCAGAGATTGCCATTAGTTTTGGTATTACAAGGTACACAGTGAACTACAGCAGCAGTAGGGGGAAGTATAGCACCTGGAGCAGGAAAAATATAAGCTAGCACTTCAAACTGTGGGTCATAAGCCCATTTATGTGGTATTTGGGGTCATGACCTGAGTGGGCAATACATAGGCGTGTCATTTACAACACATCTTGGTGGGGTCAGGGACATTGCTGTGGTTAGGATTATGGCCTGAATATGTTTGATGAGCACTGATAGAGGGGGTGAGGTTTGAAATACTAAAAGAGACTTGAGACTAGAGGACTGGTTGAAGATGAAAGGAGGGGAGGGGTTGAAGAACAAGGAGTGAAGAATTGGAAGGGAAAGAGAAAATGCGATAGAGCTGAGAGAAAAAGAAAACTTTTCAAAAGGAAAGAAACACTCTTGAGAATGGGGTAATAGCAGAAAGGGTGGAAGTGGCAAAAAATAAGGGTAACTCGATTGCACAGATTTTTTGTTTGGTTCACAATTGTTGTTTTTATAGATATAGGAGGTAATTCAGTACAGGATGCCTAAAGTTAGGTGCTACAATGCAGTGTACCAAGCATGAATTCTATATTCCATATCATCATGCTGATCAATCCATAGACTGGTGGGTTGTGTCCATCTACCAGCAGGTGGAGATAGAAAGCAATCCTTTTGCCTCCCTATATGTGGTCATGTGCTGCCGGAAACTCCTCAGTATGTTCTCTATCTCAGCAGGTGGTGGTCACACACAGCAGCAGCTCTGGCTAGGTCTCCAAGCCTAATTTTTAGGTTTTCTTGAGTACCTGGGGTTGAGGGCTCTTCTTGAGCAAGTGCAAACCTGGTGGTGCCAGGTCCCTCCTTTTCTCTCCCCTCCCGCCGGCTCAATTTAAAAAAAAAAAAAAATTTTTTGGACGTCTTTAAGGGCGTTTATTTCAACGTTTATTGCAGCTGCTCACTGGGACACCAGTTCGTTACAGCTCGGAGCGAGAAGCAGGTAATTTTACCTTTTTATAGCGGGCAGGGGGTTCTCCGTTCGGTCTCCACGTGGCTTATGGCGTCGGAGGGCGAGGGCGCGAGGATTCGCTCCCCGGACCGCGTGGGTGCGTCTAGCGGGGATGCAGGGATTTCAAAACCTGAATCGCCTTTGTTAAGCATCAGTTTGGAGGCCGGTCAGTGTCCCGGTTCTTCCTCCGGTGCGGCGGTTTTTCCCGCCATAAGCGCCCATCCCCCGCTGCTCGCCCACTCCATGTTGGCCAGCCACTCTGCTCGGACGGCTTCTTCTTGGGCCACCCTCGAGCTGGGAGACGTTAATACTATGGTCGCCCTTGATTCGGGCGACGGTAAGAAAGCGGCCAAAGTTAAGCGTCGTTCTTCCCGCGTGGCTCCTTCTCGGAGTTTCACGCCGGACGCCATTTTGGATGCGCAGCACGTTTCTCCCCCGCTCTTGCGAGCGCCGGTTGAGGGTGCGGCTAGGGCCGTGGCCCAAGCTGCAGAAGTGCACTGTTCGGGGGGATTCTCCCCTGAGTTCATTTTGCTGCTGCATCAGGCTTTTCTTATGCAAAACGCTGCCCCTGCCCTTCTGTCTGATAAAGGGGTTGAGGCCTCCGGAAGCAAACGCCCTCGGGTGGATTTCCAGGCCCTAGAGGACTCTGTCTCCTCTGATGTAGATGAGGGCAGCGTATCTGAGTTCTTCCAACGGTCCTTTGGGGATTCCTTGGAGGAGACGGATTCCCGCTCGGATGGAGCGGATGAGCCCTCTGCAGCGCGGATCTTTCGCTCAGAGGATTTGCCCAACCTGTTAGTGCAGGCCATGAGCATTTTGAAGATTTCCTCTCCGGAGGACGTCTCTCCCTCAGCCTCTGTTGGCTTCGCCATTATGCTGGGGACGAAGCGCCCGCCTAGAACCTTCCACGTGCATGAGGCCATGTGCACCTTGATTTCGGCTCAATGGGATGTCCCAGAAGCGAGCCTCAAAGTGGCTAGGGCTATGTCCCGCCTCTATCCTCTGCCTGAAGGTGAACGGGAGGCCTTTATTTGGCCTACCGTGGATTCTTTAATCACTGCGGTGAGTAAGAAAACGGCGTTGCCGGTGGAAGGTGGCACGGCCCTAAAGGACACCCAAGACAGAAGATTGGAGGCGGCCTTAAGGTCGTCCGAGGCGGCTGCTTTAAGTTTGCAGGCCTCAGTTTGCGGCACCTATGTGGCCAGGGCATGCCTGACGATTGTGCAGCGGGCTTCCCCCTCGGATCCTTCCTTGAGGGCTGATTGGCCGGCCCTGGAATCGGGCTTGGCTTATTTGGCAGACTTGCTGTATGATGTCTTGAGAGCCTCAGCTAAAGGTATGGCTCAGACAGTCTCTGCGCGGCGGTGGCTTTGGCTGAAGCATTGGTCTGCGGACCACGCCTCTAAGTCTCGCCTGGCTAAGTTGCCTTTTAAAGGCAGGCTGCTTTTTGGGGTCGAGCTGGACAAAATCGTGACCGATCTCGGCACGTCTAAGGGCAAGAGGTTACCAGAGGTCAGGGCTCAGGCCAGTGCTCGCCCCGGTAACTCCAAAGGACGGTTTCAGGAAGCCCGTCGGTATCGCCCGGGCAAGTTGGGCTCCTCTGCCACCTCTTCCTTCAAGAGGAACTTCTCCCCCAGGCAGCATTCCTTTCGCAGAGACCGCCGTCCCGGATGTGCTTCCTCCGGTCCTCCCCCAGGGTCTCGTACTCAGTGATGGGGCCCTGGTCCATGGCCCATTGCAGATTGGAGGACGCCTGTCCTCGTTTCTGGGCGAGTGGACCAGGGTAACTTCAGACGCTTGGGTGCTGGAAGTCATCAGAGACGGCTACAAGCTAGAGTTCTGCCGACCCTTAAGAGACGGGTTTATACACTCTCTTCCTGCAAGTCTCCGGTCAAAGCTGTGGCAGTGCAGCAGACTTTGGACAATCTGATCCGCCTGGGTGCGGTCGTTCCGGTGCCAGAAGATCAGCTTGGCAAGGGACGTTACTCCATTTACTTTGTGGTACCAAAGAAAGGAGGTTCTGTACGGCCTATCCTCGACCTCAAAGGGGTCAATCGGGCCTTGAAAGTTCGGCACTTCCGAATGGAGACTCTCCGCTCTGTTATAGCGGCAGTGAAGGCAGGGAAGTTCCTGGCATCCTTGGACATCAAGGAAGCTTACCTGCATATTTCCATCTGGCCTCCTCATCAACGCTTTCTGCGTTTTGCAGTCCTGGGCCGACACTTCCAGTTCAGAGCCCTCCCGTTCGGGTTGGCTACTGCTCCGCGGACCTTCTCCAAAGTAATGGTGGTTATCGCGGCCTTCCTACGAAAGGAAGGAGTACAAGTCCATCCTTATCTGGACGACTGGTTGATCCGAGCCCCCTCTTATGCAGAGTGCGGCAGAGCTGTAGACCGGGTGATTGCTCTTCTGAGCTCCCTGGGGTGGATCATCAACTGGGAGAAAAGCCAGCTGCGCCCGACTCAGTCCCTGGAATATCTGGGAGTTCGTTTCGACACCCAAGTGGGCAGAGTGTTCCTGCCGGACAATCGAATTGTCAAGCTTCAGGCTCAGGTGGACCAGTTCCTAGTAGCCTCTCCTCTTCGGGCTTGGGACTATGTGCAGCTGTTGGGCTCTATGACGGCCACGATGGAAGTAGTGCCCTGGGCCAGGGCTCATATGAGACCACTACAACTCTCTCTGCTGCAGCGCTGGACTCCAGTGTCGGAGGATTACGCTGTGCGCCTTCCCTTGGACTTAGCGGTGCGCAAGGCGCTGAGCTGGTGGCTGAGGACAGACAAGTTGTCTGCAGGAATGCCTGTTTTGACCCCGGAGTGGGTTGTCGTCACGACGGACGCCTCTTTGACGGGCTGGGGAGCCCATTGCTTGGGAAGGACAGCGCAGGGGCTCTGGTCTCCTGCAGAGGCAAAGTGGTCTATCAACCTCCTGGAACTCAGAGCCATTCGGTTGGCGCTTTTGGAGTTTCTCCCAGTACTGGCGTTGAAGCCAGTACGGGTCCTGTCGGACAATGCCACAGCTGTGGCCTATGTCAATCGCCAGGGAGGTACCAAGAGCGCCCCTCTAGCCAAGGAGGCCATGAATCTATGCCAGTGGGCGGAAGCGAACCTGGAACAGCTGTCGGCGGCCCACATTGCTGGAGTCATGAATGTCAAGGCGGACTTTCTCAGTCGCCATACCTTGGATCCCGGAGAGTGGCAGCTATCGGCTCAGGCGTTCTTGGACATCACGAAGCGCAGGGGCCAGCCGAGCCTAGACCTGATGGCGTCATCGGCCAATTGCCAAGTGCCGCGCTTTTTCAGCAGAGGACTGGACCCTCGATCTCTGGGAGTAGATGCTCTTCTCCAACAGTGGCCGACACAGGAGCTTCTCTATGTGTTCCCGCCCTGGCCCATGTTGGGCAGGGTACTAGACCGGGTGGCAAAGCATCCGGGCCGGGTAATCCTGGTGGGTCCGGACTGGCCCAGACGTCCCTGGTATGCGGACTTGATCAGGCTCTCAGTGGACGGACCTCTGCGACTGCCAGCGGAGCAGGGCCTGTTGCATCAGGGTCCCGTGGTGATGGAGGATCCCTCCCCCTTTGGTCTTACGGCCTGGCTATTGAGTGGCAGCGTCTGAGGAAGAAAGGCTTCTCAGACAAGGTCATCGCCACTATGCTGAGAGCGAGGAAGCGCTCTACTTCTACTGCTTACGCCAGGGTTTGGCGTACCTTTGCATCGTGGTGTGAGGCAGGCTCCCTTTCTCCCTTCACTGCTCCAATTTCTTCAGTGTTGGCGTTCCTGCAAGAAGGTCTGGAGAAAGGCCTGTCGCTCAGTTCCCTTAAAGTCCAGGTAGCGGCTCTGGCTTGCTTCAGGGGCTGCCTGAAGGGTGCTTCCCTGGCTTCGCAGCCAGATGTGGTGCGCTTTCTCAAGGGAGTTAATCACCTGCGCCCTCCTCTGCACTCAGTGGTACCTGCGTGGAATCTCAATCTAGTGCTAAGAGCCTTGCAGAAGCCGCCTTTTGAACCCTTGTCGAGGGCATCTCTGAAAGACCTGACGTTGAAAGCAGTCTTTTTGGTGGCTATCACTTCAGCCAGAAGAGTTTCCAAGCTCCAGGTGTTATCATGTCGAGAGCCCTTTCTGCAGTTCACTGAGGCAGGAGTGTCTATTCGCACAGTGCCTTCCTTCCTGCCCAAGATTGTTTCTCGCTTCCATGTGAATCAGCAGCTCTGTCTCCCATCCTTTCTTAGGGAGGACTACCCAGAGGAGTACTCTGCTCTCAAATATCTAGATGTGAGACGAGTCATCATCAGATACTTGGAAGTGACCAATGATTTCCGGAAGTCGGATCATCTGTTTGTCCTGTTTGCAGGTCCTCGTAAGGGTCTGCAGGCTGCTAAGCCTACAGTGGCAAGATGGGTCAAGGAAGCCATTGCAGCGGCTTATGTGGCCGCGGGGAAGGTGCCGCCTATCCAGCTGAAGGCTCATTCCACTAGAGCTCAGGCGGCCTCAATGGCGGAGGCCGGGTCCGTCTCCTTGGAAGAGATTTGCAAGGCGGCAACTTGGGCATCGGCTCATACCTTCTCCAGGCATTACCGCTTGACTGTGGCTGCTCGGGCGGAGGCCCGGTTTGGAGCTTC
Organism: Microcaecilia unicolor; assembly: GCF_901765095.1. NCBI lineage: Eukaryota > Metazoa > Chordata > Amphibia > Gymnophiona > Siphonopidae > Microcaecilia > Microcaecilia unicolor. The sequence continues at coordinate 71,480,646 of NC_044040.1, forward strand.
AGTGTTGCGGTCAGGGATTTCTATGTCCCGCCCTGGGTGAGTACTGCTTCGGTACATCCCATCAGTCTATGGATTGATCAGCATGATGATATGGAAGGTAAAATTATGTATCATACCTGATAATTTTCTTTCCATTAATCATAGCTGATCAATCCATAGCCCCTCCCAGATATCTGTACTGTTTTTATTCTGGTTGCATTTCAGGTTCAAGTTTAGTCTTCAGTTCCTGTTCAGGAGGACTTCGTGTTCAAGTTTTTTCAATTGGATTCTTCAGGAGTTGAGACGATTTTGTGTTACAGTGAGCTGCTGCATTCCTCTCCCCTCCGTTTTACGGGGCTGGATTGAGACCTAAATTCTGCCAGCGCTCCCTCCCGCTTCGTGCGGCTGTAGGGCAGCTTTGTACCCCTCCCGCTTCGGCGGTGTTAGGGTCAGTCAGCTCCTCCCGCGGTTGCAGGATAAGCCAGATCGCCCCGCATCGGCGGGGTGGTGTCCCTCCCCCGCTCCGCGGGGATGAGCTGGACGGATTCCCCTCCCCCACTTGTGTGGGGATGAGCTGGGTTAATTCCCCTCCCCCGTTTCGGCGGTGGTGAGCTGGGCAGAGTATCCCTTTGTGGGTGTAATTCTCTAAGTGCTGAGTCCTGCGGATGGAGCTTTGATATCGACATACTGAGGAGTTTCCGGCAGCACATGACCACATATAGGGAGGCAAAAGGATTGCTCTCTATCTCCACCTGCTGGTAGATGGACACAACCCACCAGTCTATGGATTGATCAGCTATGATTAATGGAAAGAAAATTATCAGGTATGATACATAATTTTACCTTGGCAGTTACGTCCACAATTGCCTTTATAGAAAACTACCATAAGTTGGCATTTACTTGGCAACATTTAGGCATGGCCGCTTACCCCATATCACTAGCCGGTATAAACATTGGCAATTAAATATTACAATTGTGCATGTAACCGACATGATTATAAAAGCTTATCATGTAAATGTTTGGCACACTCCTGACCAGCCCATTCTGTCCCACGTTCACACCCTTTTTGCACTTGAGCGCTATAGATATTGAGCATTGTTTATAGAATAGTGACTAAGTGCAGTCACACATTTAACAGCAAATTAGTGCCAGTTGGCACCTAGTTTGCCAATTAAGGTATGCACATAATTGCCAGCCAGTATTCTGTAATCTATGCGTGCAATTTTGTATGCTAAGCGAGGAAATGTGTATGTAAGGCTATAGAATTAGGGAGATATTGTACAGTAATACTATGTTTATGCATTCTCTTGTCAACTAAAATTTATTTAAAAATTTATATTCTGCTCTATCCATAGTCTTCTAGGCGGAGTGCAACAAACAAAGGCATAATAAGCTCTATTACACAACAACTAAGCCATTAACATAAACTCAACCTAAACCAGACAGAAATACAGCTCCCCCCTCAGTAAACATCAATCTGTACCGACCCTTGATGTAGGCTTTACGCCAAAACACAGTGCTGAGTCTGGTCCTGACAAATAAAAGGGTTTATTTATTATATTCCTCTACCTTCTGTTTGTTCATGAGAGAGCCTCACTGATGCTGTTTTTTGGACACATTGCATATATGGGTACTGAAAATTTACCCCAAGGTATCTAACCTTTTGAGGTGCAAGAGAGCCAACTGCAGGATGACCAAATAGAAAAGATCATGTAGGGATATAACTGAAATTCTCCGAGGACAAGCAGGCTGCCTGTTCTCACTGATGGGTGACGTCCACGGCAGCCCCTCCAATCGGAAACTTCAGTAGCAAAGGCCTTTGCTAGTCCTCGCGCGCCCATGCGCATCGCGCATGCGCGGCCGTCTTCCCGCCCGAACCGGCTCGTGTTCATCAGTCTTCTTTTGTCCGCGCTGGGTACGGTCGTGTTTGCGCCGTTCACGCCTCTTAAGTTGACCCTCGCGCGTCTTTTGACTTTTTCGCTTGAAAAAAAAAAAAAGGGATTTCGGAGAAGGGCCTTTAGGTCTTTTTCCCTTCCCCGTATTTCTAGTTTTTGGCCCCGATAAGTTTTCTTTTGTTTTCGGGGTAGGCCCCTTTGAGGCCTCGGGTCGAGTTTTTTCTCCCCCTCTTTTTGGTGCCTTACCGCAATTACGAGTTTTGATTTTGCCAGCGTGATTTTTCCGTCCATGTCATCGAAGTCTCCCAGCGGCTTCAAGAAGTGCACCCAGTGCGCCCGGGTAATCTCGCTCACTGATAGGCACGCTTCGTGTCTTCAGTGTCTGGGGGCTGGGCACCGCCCGCAGGCCTGCAGTCTTTGCGCCCTTTTACAGAAAAGGACTCAGGTAGCGAGATTGGCCCAGTGGAATGTTTTGTTCTCGGGCTCTTCGTCGGCATCGGCACCGGGAGTATCGAGTGCGTCGACGTCGACAGCGTCAAGACCTCCGCCCTCGGCCGCGACTGTATCGATTGCATCGAGGCATCGTCGGGGCCGAGACATCGGAAGGTTGCGTCGGTGGTACCGGTACCTCCACTAGTGCTGATGTCGTCGGACGGTGGTGCTTCGTCTGGAGTGCAGGTGAGGGCTGTCCATTTCCCTGCTGGTGGCAGTGAGCCTTCGGGTGGGTCTCCCCCTACCCTGAGGGCTCCTGCGGTACAGCCCCCCCGAGACCGACCTTCTTCGGCCCCGAGGAAGCGACGGCTGGATTCTACGTCGTCCTCGTCGGTACCGGGAAGCTCCGGTGACATGCTTCGTTTGAAAAAGTCAAAGAAGCGTCGACACCCGTCTCCTTCCCGCGTCGGTACCAAGAGCTCTGGGTCGCCGAGGGAGTCGGCACCAAGTAGGCATCGGCACCGGGAGGACCGCTCACCCTCTGTTCAGGAGGTGTCGATGCGCTCCACCTTGGACAGCTCGGAACAGCCTCCACGCCCGGAACAGACTCTGACTTCGACTCCTGCATCGGCTTCCATGTCTTTCTCCACAGCCGCCCTGCACGAGAGTCTCCGGGCCGTTCTCCCGGAGATCCTGGGAGAGCTGTTGCGCCCTTCCCCTCCGGTACCGGGGGTGCTTGCACCTCCGGTACCGTCGAGTGAGGCGCCGGCTGGCCCCTTGCCCGGGGTGAGGTCTCAGACATCGGTGCCGCTTGCGGTACCGACTACGGTCGCCTCCCAGGAAGGCTCCCCGTCGGCGGAGGGAGCTTCGCCGGTGCGGGCGAGGGAGTCTACCTCTCGACGCTCCCACCGTGGCTGTGGTTCCACGAAGTCGAGCCGGGCACGGCTTCAGACACAGGTTCGTGAACTTGTGTCTGATACCGATGGTGAGGCCTCGTGGGAGGAGGAGGAGGACATCAGATATTTCTCTGACGAGGAGTCTGATGGCCTTCCTTCTGGTCCCACTCCCTCACCTGAAAGGCAGCTTTCTCCTCCCGAGAGTCTGTCTTTTGCGGCCTTTGTCCGGGAGATGTCTACGACCATCCCCTTCCCGGTGGTTGTGGAGGACGAGCCCAGGGCTGAAATGTTTGAGCTCCTGGACTATCCTTCTCCACCTAAGGAAGCGTCCACAGTACCCATGCATCATGTCCTAAAAAAGACATTGCTGGCGAACTGGACCAAGCCTCTAAGTAATCCCCACATTCCCAAGAAGATCGAGTCCCAGTACCGGATCCACGGGGACCCAGAGCTGATACGCACTCAGTTGCCTCACGACTCTGGAGTTGTGAATTTGGCCCTAAAGAAAGCTAAGAGTTCTAGAGAACATGCTTCGGCGCCCCCGGGCAAAGACTCTAGAACCTTAGACTCCTTTGGGAGGAAGGCCTACCATTCCTCTTATGTTCGTGGCCAAAATTCAGTCTTACCAGCTCTACACGAGCATACACATGCGGAACAATGTGCGACAGTTGGCAGGCTTGGTGGACAAGCTCCCTCCTGAGCAAGCCAAGCCATTTCAGGAGATGGTCAGGCAGCTGAAGGCGTGCAGAAAATTCCTGGCCAGAGGGGTGTATGACACCTTCGATGTTGCGTCCAGGGCCGCTGCTCAAGGTGTGGTGATGCGCAGACTCTCATGGCTGCGTGCCTCCGACCTGGAGAATAGGATCCAGCAGCGGATTACGGACTCGCCTTGCCGTGCGGACAATATTTTTGGAGAGAAGGTCGAACAGGTGGTAGAGCAGCTCCACCAGCGGATACCGCTTTCGACAAGTTCTCCCGCCGGCAGCCTTCAGCTTCTACCTCCACAGGTAGACGTTTTTATGGGGGAAGGAAGACTGTTCCCTACTCTTCTGGTAAGCGTAGGTACAATCCTCCTTCTCGACAGCCTGCGGCCCAGGCTAAGCCCCAGCGCGCGCGCTCTCGTCAGCAGCGTGCGCCTCAGCAAGGCCCCTCGGCTCCCCAGCAAAAGCAAGGGACGAGCTTTTGACTTGCTCCAGCAGAGCATAGCCGACATCCAAGTGTCAGTGCCGGGCGACCTGCCGGTCGGAGGGAGGTTGAAAGTTTTTCACCAGAGGTGGCCTCTCATAACCTCCGATCAGTGGGTTCTTCAAATAGTCCGGCAAGGATACACCCTCAATTTGGCCTCCAAACCTCCAAATTGTCCACCGGGAGCTCAGTCTTACAGCTTTCAGCACAAGCAGGTACTTGCAGAGGAACTCTCCACCCTTCTCAGCGCCAATGCGGTCGAGCCCGTACCATCCGGGCAAGAAGGGCTGGGATTCTATTCCAGGTACTTCCTTGTGGAAAAGAAAACGGGGGATGCGTCCCATCCTAGACCTAAGGGCCCTGAACAAATATCTGGTCAAGGAAAAGTTCAGGATGCTTTCCCTGGGCACCCTTCTCCCCATGATTCAGGAAAACGATTGGCTGTGCTCTCTGGACTTGAAGGACGCCTACACGCACATCCCGATACTGCCAGCTCACAGACAGTATCTGCGATTTCAGCTGGGCACACGTCACTTCCAGTACTGTGTGCTACCCTTTGGGCTCGCCTCTGCGCCCAGAGTGTTCACGAAGTACTTGGCTGTAGTAGCAGCGGCGCTTCGCAGGCTGGGGGTGCACGTTTTCCCATATCTCGACGATTGGCTGGTGAAGAACACATCCGAGGCAGGAGCTCTACAGTCCATGCAGATGACTATTCGCCTCCTGGAGCTACTGGGGTTTGTGATAAATTATCCAAAGTCCCATCTCCCAGTACAGAGGCTCGAATTCATAGGAGCTCTGCTGGATTCTCGGACGGCTCGTGCCTATCTCCCAGAGACGGGAGCCAACAACTTGTTGTCCCTCGTCTCTCGGGTGCGAGCGTCCCAGCAGATCACAGCTCGGCAGATGTTGAGATTGCTGGGCCACATGGCCTCCACAGTTCATGTGACTCCCATGGCCCGCCTTCACATGAGATCTGCTCTATGGACCCTAGCTTCCCAGTGGTTTCAGGCTACTGGGGATCTAAAAGAAGTGATCCACCTGTCCACGAGTTTTCTCAAATCCCTGTATTGGTGGACGATTTGGTCCAATTTGATTCTGGGACGTCCTTTCCAAATTCCTCAGCCACAAATAGTGCTGACTACGGATGCGTCTCTCCTGGGGTGGGGAGCTCATGTCGATGGGCTTCACACCCAGGGAAGCTGGTCCCTCCAGGAACGCGATCTGCAGATCAATCTTCTGGAGTTACGAGCGGTCTGGAACGCTCTGAAGGCTTTCAGAGATCGGCTGTCCCACCAAATTATCCAAATTCAGACAGACAACCAGGTTGCCATGTATTACATCAACAAGCAGGGGGGCACCGAATCTCGCCCCCTGTGTCAGGAAGCCGTCAGCATGTGGCTCTGGGCTCGCCGTCACGGCGTGGTGCTCCAAGCCACATACCTGGCAGGCGTAAACAACAGTCTGGCCGACAGGTTGAGCAGGATTATGCAACCTCACAAGTGGTCGCTCAACTCCAGAGTAGTGCGCCAGATCTTCCAGGTGTGGGGCACCCCCTTGGTAGATCTCTTTGCATCTCGGGCCAACCACAAAGTCCCTCACTTCTGTTCCAGGCTTCAGGCCCACGGCAGACTGGCATCGGATGCCTTCCTCCTGGACTGGGGGGAAGGTCTGCTGTATGCTTATCCTCCCATACCTCTGGTCGGGAAGACTTTGTTGAAACTCAAGCAAGACCGAGGCACCATGATTCTGATTGCTGCTTTTTGTCCGCGTCAGATCTGGTTCCCTCTTCTTCTGGAGTTGTCCTCCGAAGAACCGTGGAGATTGGAGTGTTTTCCGACCCTCATCACACAGGACGAAGGGGCGCTTCTGCATCCCAACCTCCAGTCTCTGGCTCTCACGGCCTGGATGTTGAGAGCGTAGACTTTGCCTCTTTGGGTCTGTCAGAGGGTGTCTCCCGCATCTTGCTTGCTTCCAGTAAAGATTCCACTAAGAGGAGTTACTTCTTTCTATGGAGGAGGTTTGCCGTCTGGTGTGACAGCAAGGCCCTAGATCCTCGCTGTTGTCCTACACAGACCCTGCTTGAATACCTTCTGCACTTGTCTGAGTCTGGTCTCAAGACCAACTCTGTAAGGGTTCACCTTAGCGCAATCAGTGCATACCATTACCGTGTGGAAGGTAAGCCGATCTCAGGACAGCCTTTAGTTGTTCGCTTCATGAGAGGTTTGCTTTTGTCAAAGCCCCCCGTCAAGCCTCCTACAGTGTCATGGGATCTCAATGTCGTTCTCACCCAGCTGATGAAACCTCCTTTTGAGCCACTGAACTCCTGCCATCTGAAGTACTTGACCTGGAAGGTCATTTTCTTGGTGGCAGTTACTTCAGCTCGTAGAGTCAGTGAGCTTCAGGCCCTGGTAGCCCAGGCCCCTTACACCAAATTTCATCATAACAGAGTAGTCCTCCGCACTCACCCTAAGTTCTTGCCAAAGGTTGTGTCGGAGTTCCATCTGAACCAGTCAATTGTCTTGCCAACATTCTTTCCCCGTCCTCATTCCTGCCCTGCTGAACGTCAGCTGCACACGTTGGACTGCAAAAGAGCATTGGCCTTCTATCTGGAGCGGACACAGCCCAACAGACAGTCCGCCCAATTGTTTGTTTCTTTTGATCCCAACAGGAGGGGAGTGGCTGTGGGGAAACGCACCATATCCAATTGGCTAGCAGATTGCATTTCCTTCACTTATGCCCTGGCTGGGCTGGCTCTTGAGGGTCATGTCACGACTCATAATGTTAGAGCCATGGCAGCGTAGGTAGCCCACTTGAAGTCAGCCACTATTGAAGAGATTTGCAAAGCTGCGACGTGGTCATCTGTCCACACATTCACATCTCATTACTGCCTGCAGCAGGATACCCGACGCGACAGTCGGTTCGGGCAGTCAGTGCTTCAGAATCTGTTTGGGGTTTAGAATCCAACTCCACCCCCCCTAGGCCCATGTTTATTCTGTTCCAGGCTACACTCTCAGTTAGTTGGAAAAATTGTTAGGTCAATCTCAATTATGTCCTCACCGTTGCGAGGCCCAATTGACCATGTTTGTTGTTTTGAGTGAGCCTGGGGGCTAGGGATACCCCATCAGTGAGAACAAGCAGCCTGCTTGTCCTCGGAGAAAGCGAATGCTACATACCTGTAGAAGGTATTCTCCGAGGACAGCAGGCTGATTGTTCTCACAAACCCGCCCGCCTCCCCTTTGGAGTTGTGTCTTCCCTTGTCTTTGTCTTGCTACATATGGGACTGACGAACACGAGCCGGTTCGGGCGGGAAGACGGCCGCGCATGCGCGGTGCGCATGGGCGTGTGAGGACTAGCAAAAGCCTTTGCTAGTGAAGTTTCCGATTGGAGGGGCTGCCGTGGACGTCACCCATCAGTGAGAACAATCAGCCTGCTGTCCTCGGAGAATACCTTCTACAGGTATGTAGCATTCGCTAACACTGCTCTCCAGTGACAAGCAGGATATGAAGCTTTCACACTTTAGTGATATTACCTGGCAGAGCATAATGTGATGACAAATTTATATGCCTCTCAACTTACCACCAATCAAAAGATTATATAGAAATAGCTACATTTTATTGAACTTACCGAGCCTGGTTAAATAGCACTTAGGCAGCTAACTGCTAACATTCAGCACGAGATAGCTGGTTATATCCACTGAATATTACTGCTTAGTGGCTAGCCGCATGACTTAGCCAGTTAAGCGTGAATATTCAGCACTAAACAGCTAGTAGTTAAGTTAGGCCGCATAAATAGCAGACCTATGCTTAACCGTTTAAGTTGTGTAATTAAGATTTAGGTCTTTTTACCACCATCCCAATATTCATACATATCCCGGGAAAAGATTGGAATGATAAAAGACCAGGCCACGTATGAGAAAAGTAATTTATTAACTTACCAATAGAGTATACAGAATTAAAATAAATTTTCTCATAGGAGTACAGTTCTGCTTATACAAAAGTATTGGCTGAGACTTTCTCAAACATTTACTAATCAGGCTGCTGCTTATATGCTGTTTCTACACAAAGCCTTTTCATAAAAGACATTACTTAATTCTTTTCGCTTATCATCTTTCTCTCTCATGTTCTTCAGCCAAAAGCTCCCTGCTACTTTATCTATTACCTCATGTTCTGTTTCCTGAACTCCTGTGCACATATCATTCTAGCTACAGTCTGTCTGCTAGTTTGGTCGGCCTTCACCTTTAACAACATCCCTTGATCCATAACCGTGCTGCTATCTCTTCATTTGCTGCGGACAAAACTGAAACTGGATATTCAATGCGTCAACAGTCATTGTAACGCCATTGACTCAACTCCACTTCATGGCTGTGTCTCTGCTCACAGTGTAAGAGCCATTGCCACTTCAGTAGCCCATTTCTGCTCTGCCTCCATTGAGGATATTTGCAAGGCGGCAACATGGTCTTCTGTCCACACCTTTACTGCTCATCAGGGCGGCCGAGAGACTGGGCCGGGCATGGGGCAAGGCTGCCCCCAGGGCCTCCCCCCCTCACGAAAGTTGCCGCTTCCCGCCTCCACCCACCACCAGGCCGGGCCCCCTGCATTGAAATCACAGCGCCTCTCACCTCCATGTGAAAGCGCTGCAGGGCAGCAGATCACCTCCCTGCGGGCCTCCTTCCCTCCCTGTGTCCCACCCTCGTGGAAGTTAAGTCAGACGAGGGCGGGACACAGGGAGGAGAGGAGGACCGAAGGGAGGCAATCTACTGCCTGCAGCGCTTTCATACGGAGGTGAGAGGCACTGTGATTTCAATGCAGGGGGCCCTGCCCGGTGGCAAACGGTCGACAACGGAGGGCAGGTGGGACTGCGGCACCGGGCCCCCCCTTGTAGTCCATCCAGTCTGCCCAGCAGTCATATTCATTATCAATCTACGATTAAATCTACAATGAGCATGATATTATATATTTAATCATGGTCTTTCTTTGGTGTTTCTGGGACATAGACCATAGAGATCCCACTGGATTTGCCCTTATGTTCCAACTACTAGAGTTGCCGTCAAGTCTCACTACAGCCTATCCGAATCTGTCTTGTCATTTGGGGGACACAGTCTGTAAAAGCCCGGCACTGTCCTCACATTCCAAATAATTGGAGTTTCCGTTGAAGGTGTCTCCAGCCCATCCTAAACCAGATCGCTGTATGTGATACTCAGACTGTATAAGCCAGCCAACGCCAGCATATAGTTGATGCAGCCAGACTTGCCATCTAAGCACAACTTGACGTGCAAGCACATATAAAAAAAAACAATAAAGGGTTGCATATCATTTTTTATCTAAATTAGAGATCCTCTGTGTTCATCCCATTCCTTTTTTAATTCCACCACAGTTTTTTTTTCTCCACCACCTCCCTTGGGGAGGGCTTTCCAGACATCAACATCAACCACCACCTCTGTAAAAAAAAGAATTTACTGACATTACTCCTAAGAAAGAATGCAGTGAGCACTCATCAATGCAATTTAAGCAACATGCTGCAATATAATTTCTGACTGTTGGATCCTTCCAATTGAAATTCACCACCGCATGCATGTTATTTATGGTGACGACAGTGTTGATGTGAGTACTGTACATTGCTGGGTCAAAAAATGTAAAGATTGTGGACCAGGAGGGGCTTATTTGTGTGATCAAAAATGAAGTGGATGGTCCATGACAGCAAAGGGTGTCTCACATGAGAGAGATTTACAAACTCATAAAGGACAATTGTAGGATCGCTTAAAGAGAATTTGCTGATGCACTTAGCATTTCACAGGAATGTGTGGGTTACATTATTGATATTTTTGGATATCAAAAGGTTTGCAAGTGAACCGGTTCCTCACATGCTGTCTGCAGAAATAAAAGCTTTGAGACTTGAAATCTGTCAGTAATTGTTGTCCCCAATACAAGAATTAAGGTGAGGAATTTCTTCACAAGGTAATGACAGCCAATGAATGAGCCAGAAAGAAAGCGCCAATCACAAATGTTCACCTTTCAACAAAAAATTCAAAACATAGCCGCCTACAAAAAAAATCAGTTAGTCTTTTGGGATATGGAGGAAGGAGGCGTTTAAGGTTAGTTCAGGGCCGGGTGGAGGGGGGCCCGGTGACCTCGGGTGGGGGGTGGGCCCGGCAGCGACGATGACCTCGGGTGAGGTGGGGGGGGCCTGGGGGCGGCTTTGTCCCGGGCCCGGCTCTGGCTCTCGGCGGCCCTGAATACATCCTACCCTCTTGACACTACGCTTAGGGTACTGGGTGTATTAATTGACAGTCACCTCACATTCGAGCCTCAGGTTTCCTCAGTAGTGAAAAAATCCTTCAGATCTCTTTGGAAGTTGAGGAAAATCAGATCATATTTCTCGCCTGACATCTTTAGACTGCTAGTTCAATCCTTGGTTTGCACTCAGTTCAATTACTGCAATTCCATCTATGCTGGATGTAAGGAGGGTATCCTAAAATGACTGCAAACAGCCCAGAGTACAGCAGCTAGGCTTGTCCTCATGGTATCACATTTTGAAAGAGCCACTCCCATTATTATGCAAGCTGCAGTTGCTGCCCATTAAAGCCAGGATTATTTTTAAATTGTGTTTTTGCCTTTCATATATTATACGGAATGACACCGGATCACTTGCAGCCCTTAATAACTATTCCCCTGGCCTATGCAATATAACCTCTGGTTCTAGGGACTACCTTAGACATCATATTCCATATTGCAAGAGTGCATTATAAATCAGTTCACTGCAGACTTTAGATACCAAGGTGCTAAGTGGTGGAACTCACTCCCAGTGGCAATCAGAGGTCACCCTGAGAGGTTTCTACCCATTGATGGAGTGTGTTAGATTGTAACTGGCCATCAATGGTTTATTATTTAGTTCTTATTTTTATCTTATTCGTGCTGCTTTGCTGTTACTTGATATTTTGTTTATGTTATTGTAAACCTTGCCTGTTGTATTATTTATTTTAAGCCACATTGAACTTGAGTATGTTTGGATAATGTGGGGTATAAATGTCAAATAAAATAAATTATGGGTATAAACCATCTCACTTGAGGAAAGGCTAGGGAGGTTGAGGCTGTTCAGTTTGATGAAGAGGTGACTGAGGAAATATGGCAATGGTTTATAAAATTCTGAGTGGCATGGAACAAGAAAATGCAAATCAATTGTTTAGTTAAGTACAAAGACCAGGGGATGCAACGTGAAGTCATTAAATAGTTAAAACAAATCAGAGAAAATATTTTTTATTGAACACACGTGTTGCAGGAGGATGTGTTACAAGCAGTTAGCATTGTTGGGTTTATGGTACTTTTGGACAATTTCCTGGAAGAAAAGTCCATAACTATTGTTAAAGTAGAATTGGAGAAAGACAATGCTTATCCCTGGGGGTAAGTAGCATAGAATCTAGCTACTTTTGGGAATTCTGGATTGGCCATTGTTGGAAAAAGGATGCTGGGCTAGATGCACCTTTGATCTGGCCCAGAATGGAAATTCTTATGAAGGAGCTCCATGTACTTGAAAATACTTAAATTATAATGTGTATTTCAAACACTCGAAGAACTATATGTACTTATATATATATTTATACAGGACCGGTGCTAGATATGATGGAGCCCAGAGCAGACGCTAGGGAGGGGGCTCCAAAGCTTGCTTGCAGGTTGCCCTCTTTCAGCTTCAGACAGATTTGGGGCCCCCAGTAACATGGGGGCCCAGGGCAATTGCCCTGTTTGCCCACCCCTAATGCTGGCCCTGTATTTATATATATTCAGATTTGTAGCGCAGCTATCCAGACATACACAGAGCAGTTTAAATTTTATTTGTAGGACTTTATTTATGACTCGCAGTAAATGTTTGTTATGTCTCTCATAATTATGAGCCCAAATCTGAATTTTATTTTATCAAAAAGTTTTTTTCATTTGCAAATGTGAATGGACTATGCATCTAATCCTGGTATCAGAATTAAAATACTATGTATTAAATCTAATTCTACTCCAGAAGTAAGTACCAAACAAGTCATTTAATATCTATAATTGTCTCTGGAAAAAAATATCTTAAGGAAAGTTTTAAATTTTTAAAAATTATACAGATAACCGTTCAAGCAAATAACTTACACAAAAGAGCAGGAAAATAACAAAGAAAATAATTACTTCACATTAAAAAAGTACATTTACAAATGTTGTTTTATTATTACATCCTGCTCTAGCCCACAAGAAGTGAGATCCAAATGAATAACCGAGAAAAATAAGGAAAATATTTAAACATATACTAGACCAAAGCTTGCTAGAGAGAGGAAAATTTACTTTAAAGACGCTGTTGTCGGCCTGCTGAAGGTGATCCAGAGACCTATCGCCAAAAAAGGAAGTTAGGTGTAGTGGGCCCCAAAATATACACTTAGTGGACTGATGGATAACCAGGAACAAAGTTTCCCCCAAATTGAGGACCCCAGATCTTAAGGAGAAATTGTTTTGAGTCTCTTTACACAAATCAGGAAATAAAGGTACTCAACACCTCTAAACATTTTCTGACAATTCTTAAAATGTCTGAGTATCTAATCTCTATCAGAACTATCACCCAAAGTCAATATCAATGTTTCTTTTTGCTAACCCCAATTGTGTAGGTTCTAGTGAGGTTTAAAAACATTTTTTTCTTTTTAATCAACGTAGGCCGCCAATGGCAGGGAGTACGACCTCTACTCCCAGAGCACAAAAGACCATTGTGAACCATCCTAGTGCAGCCCTCATGGCACTAAGGAGAGGATCAAGAAACCTTGTATTTAGAGATTTTACGGTAAGTTTCAATTTTTATTTTCTGAAAACTGATCAACTAGTGACTTGCATTTAATCACCAGATTTTTCTTTACAATTTAAGGATGAAAAAGAGGGACCAATAACGAAACACATCCGATTAACAGCTGCCTTAATATTAAAAAATATTGCTAAATATTCAGAATGTGGTCGCAGGTTAGTGTTTCTTCCATTCTATTTGCCTGTTTCTATGAAATATGTTGGAATGTGATGTTAACAAGCTTCTGTTTTAGGAAGATAGATGTTTTTTATATTGTATATGTCTAGTACAGTGCCCTGCATCCACAGAATCCTTATCTCCCCCCAACAATAGGTGCAGATCAGAAGTAGCATGCTTCTCCATAGAAGTTACCGTACAAATATATATATTCTGATTCTCATGTCATCTGAATAAAAGCAACATAAATCTTCACTACCCAGGCACGTTATAAAACAATACAGAACCTGAAAACATCTTAACATACATGTAATAAATCTACCATACAACAATTGCACTAATTCCTGTGATTCAAAAAGCAGGAGCCCTATCCAAGAATAAGTTTCACTACAAATATTACACGGAGCCCTAGAATACCAGTGCACTTACTACTGGTAAAACAGAACAAGTGGGACTGCTACAGAGTTCTACACAAACTACATGTGAACAGAATACCACACCTTGATCATAGACAGACCCTCACCAAATACAGAGCCAAGGGATCACAAATTAGAAATAGGTGAAAATAAAAATGGAACTGGGAACGCCAAGAAGTCACAACATGGGAGAAATAAAAACAGAAATGCATTTCCTCTTGTACTGAACAAAATACAAAGATATTTGTGATGCACATTTCTCAGTGCTAACGTAATCCACTTACAAATTTCAAAATAAAACACTTTTTTTTATATCTTTTTATCTTGGCTTTTTATTTTTCCAAGCATGTTGGTCCCAGTTTCTCTTTTATGCTTTCCTGTCTGTCTTCTGCTCTCTTCCAGTGGGTGCTGTCCATTTCTACTTTCCTTCTTCCCTACTCTCACTATATCTCTCTGACCTGTTTCCTTTTTCTTTTCTGCCTGACCACTCAAATTTCACCCTCTTACTCTTTAGTCTTCCATCTATGTTTCACTTACCTATCAACTTTCCATCTCCTCTTCTCACCCCCTAGGTCTCCCATTTCTTCTGTCTCATGCTTTCCTTGGCCTGTCTTTCACCACTTCCCATTACAACATTTCTGCTGCTCTGTGTACTTGCCATCCTCCTCTCACTCTTCTCTTTGATATTCCCCATGGCTTCTCACATATGGTTCCACTAGGCACAGCATCTCCTCACACTCTCCCTCCATACATTATATTTAAACCAACATCTCCTCCCCTCCACACTTTGTAGACCATTATCTCTCTGTCTCCCCTGTTTCTCTAACCCCACACTTGTAGCATAGCATCTCTGTGCTCCCATCTCCACTCACACTTGTAGCCCAACATGGCCCTGCCGCCCTCCCCCCACCTCCACTCACACTTGAAGCCCAGCATCTCCCTGTTCCCCTTCTCTCTACCTTTCCCTTGTGGTCCAGCATTTCATTGTCTGTTCTCCATTCCCCTCCTTTCTGCCCTTATGGTGCTTCAATTCCCTGTCCCTTCTCCCTTCCTCAGAACCCCAATGGTGCAGTATCTCCCTGTGCCCTCTCTCTTTCCCTCTCCCCTCTCTGCCCCTTTTATCCAGCATTTCCCTGTCCTCTCCATGCCTGTAGTCCAGCATTTCCCTGTCCTTTCTCCCTTCCCCTTCTTTCCACCTCTGTGGTGCACCAACACCCTCTCCCTCCCCCTTCACTCCTGTTGTGCAGCAACTGCCTGTCCTCTCTCCATTCCCCTCTACTCCTATGGTTCAGTGAATCCTCCATCTTTCATTTCACCCCTGTGGTCCAGCAACTTCCATTACCTCTTTCCCTTCCCTTCTACCCTTGTGGCCAAGCAGCTGCCTGTCCCATCTCATGTCCTTTCCCTCAAAGATGCAGCTTCAATGTTCAGCAGCTGGGAAGGGGAGAGTGAGTGACAACATAAAACCCAGCCCAGTGCAGGAGATGCGGCTATTCCATCACCAAGGCCACACACCTTCCTCAGGTTGAAGACAGCAAACCACTCTTACTAGGTTTTCACTTCCAGAAAACTTTGGTGCCAGCCCTGCAACACACTTCCCAGGTGCTCACAACACACTGGTTGAGAACCACTGCTGTAGTAGATCCCAGAACAATATTGGTGATTTGATTTTACTGTAGATATTTTTCAGCACATGAAAGTATTTTTTTTATATAGAAATAGAGAAAAATGAAGGCAGCTAAAGACCATATGGCCTATCCAGTCTGCCTGTCCATGCCATCTATTAACCCTTCCTCCACTTTAGAGGGTACTTGTCCCAAGCTTTCTTGAATTCAGATAG
Source organism: Microcaecilia unicolor (assembly GCF_901765095.1). Taxonomy (NCBI): domain Eukaryota; kingdom Metazoa; phylum Chordata; class Amphibia; order Gymnophiona; family Siphonopidae; genus Microcaecilia; species Microcaecilia unicolor. Next base: position 71,496,259 of record NC_044040.1, read on the forward strand.
TCTTCAT